>NC_141000.1:131660606-132268106 GCF_052327205.1 Somniosus microcephalus | reverse complement strand
AGTGCAGCACTCCCTCAGTACTGCCCCTCCGACAGTGCAGCGCTCCCTCAGTACTGCCCCTCCGACAGTGCAGCCCTCCCTCAGTACTGCCCCTCCGACAGTGTAGCGCTCCCTCAGTACTGCCCCTCCGACAGTGCAGTGCTCCCTCAGTACTGCCCCTCCGACAGTGCAGCGCTCCCTCAGTACTGCCCCTCCGACAGTGCGGCGCTCCCTCAGTACTGCCCCTCCGACAGTGCAGCGCTCCCTCAGTACTGCCCCTCCGACAGTGCAGCGCTCCCTCAGTACTGCCCCTCCGACAGTGCGGCGCTCCCTCAGTACTGCCCCTCCGACAGTGCAGCGCTCCCTCAGTACTGCCCCTCCGACAGTGCAGCGCTCCCTCAGTACTGCATTTTGGTCACCTGTCCTAATATCTACTTATGTGGCTCGGTGTCAAATATGTTTTTTACTAATGTTCCTGTGAAGCACCTTGGGATATTTTACAAGGCGCTATGTAAATGCGAGTTGTTGTTGTTGTTGGATTCCGAGTGCAGATATTTCCCGATCTGGATGGCGTCAGGCGATTGATCTGACACAGGCTCGTAGTTTCACTGCCGAGCAGCACGGGCCAGACCCTCTCAGATTGGTGAATGACCAACTGGACACTGTACAGCATGGGCCAGACCCTCTCAGATTGGTGAATGACCAACTGGACACTGTACAGCACGGGCCAGACCCTCTCAGATTGGTGAATGACCAACTGGACACTGTACAGCAACACTGGCAGACAGCGGGCCGCCCTAGAGGGGACAGTGAGCGGGGAGTGTGAGCTTCCAGCAAGGTGCAGTCTATGAGCAGCTCACAGCTCCCTCCAAGTCAGGGAGAGTAAAGATCAGCCAGGGCTCCAGTTCCTGATCAGAAAATGTGTGTGTGGAAATCGGGTGAGAACGGGGTCTGGGCTGCCCACTGCAGTCAAATAGCCCACACACACACACCAAGAATGGTCAGTCAAGGGCAGGTCTGGAGGTGACGGTGGCATCGTGAGAATGAGCGTCTGTGGGAAAGATCAGGGTGGAGGGCGAGGAGGAGACGGAGAGAATAATGTTATAAAGTGAAGATCCCATGGGACTTCAGGGATATAAAACGAGCTGCATAGTGAGGAAATCGTGTTTGGATCCCTCGCCCCTGTGCTCAGGCTTCCCTCCTCGACAACGCTTCTTATTAATTGCCACGATCAGATAGCACAGCATCGTAGGTAAAATAACATCAGCAGTGTCGGAGTGTGTGAGAAATGGCCCAAAGTGACAGATAATGTAGTGGTGGGAGCGAATACACAGACTCCAAGGCAATTTACACCACATCGGGTGTGCTGCCTTGGTACAGTCAGTCTCATGGATGAATTTAACTTTTCAATCAGCGGGCAGTCCCTAATCTAAATTATTTCCAACTTCAATTTGCATGTACAGGAGTTTATTGCAGCTCGGCAATGCTTTGTCACTGAGAGGTCAACACTGTCGTGCGGTTCCTTATTCCAGCTAATTAGAAGCAACTAACACTGATTTCTATATTTAAATGAGGCCAGCAGCCCCTGTTGAGGAGGAAAACGGGCTGATTCAGACCGAGGAGTCCACCCCGAACATCTAACCACAGTCTGCTCCTGACTCCTCATAACCCCACCGCCATCCAGAGGAGCCCACCCCTCCCACAGCACCATCAGCTGCACCCGGGGATCAGAGAGAATCATCACAGGCACCCCAAGTCTCCTTCTCCGACAGGGAAGATCCAACAGTCGCAGGCAATGTAGCTGGCTGAATCCTGAGGGGAAATGCTTCACTGGGCTACTGAACCTCACTTAAAACCAGGGGCCACCAAGAAATCCAACAGGGAATTCAGGAGAAACCCTCTTTACCCAGAGAGTGGTGAGAATGTGGAACTCGCTGCCACAGGGAGTGGGTGAGGCGAATAGTACAGATACATTTAAGAGGAGGCTGGACAAGTATATGAGGGAGAAGGGAATAGAGGATAATGCTGATAGATTTAGTTGAGGAAAGACGGGAGGAGGCTCGAGTGGAGCATAAACGCCGGCATGGACTGGTTGGGCCGAATGGCCTGTTTCTGTGCCGTATATTCTATGTAATCCTGTGTTGTTGGAAATGATGTTCTAATTACAAAAACAAGGAAGGACACGGTCTTCTCGCCATTGCTGCTGAATGATGCTCCCTTTAACTTACAATTCAGCCGCCGCTGTTAACAACCACTTTCACATTACAAACTGCCCTAACGTGCTTTACAGAGCAGTAGGCGAGAAGTTAGAGGGGGTGACACAGGAAGATAGGAACAGGAGGAGGCCGTTCAGCCTGGAGCCTGTTCCAACATTCCATTAGACCATGGCTGGTCTGTGCCCCAACTCCACCTGCCTGCCTTTGCTCCACATCTCTGAACACGCTTACCCAACAAAAATCTCCCAATCTTAATGTTCAAAGCTCCAATTGACCCCCGGCATCCACAGCCTCTTGGGGGAGTGAGTTCCAGATTCCCAGCACCCTTTGTGTGAAGAAGTGCTTCCTGACATCACCCCTGAACGGCCTGGCTCTAATTTTAAGGTCATGATCCCTTGTTCTGGACTCCCCCCACCCCACCAGTTTCTCGCTATTTACCTTGTCAAATTCCTTTATCATTTTAAACACCTCGATCAGATCACCCCTCAATCTTCTACACTCTGTGCAACCTGTCCTCGTAATTTAACCCTTTAAGCCCCGAGATCGTTCTGGGCAGGGAGAGTGGAGTCTAAGGCGGCTTTGGGAAGCCGGGGAGTGGGAGGCAAGGGGGTTTGGGGGAGAGTTTGGGAGTGTGGGGTCATGGTGGATGAAGAATCTGCCACTGATGCTGGATTGGGGAAAGGGAGACACACAGTCGGTCTGAGCCTCAGGGGCACAAGGGCTTTTGATAAAGTACCTCACAACAGGCTTATCCGGAAAATAGATGCACAGGTATTAAGGGGACGGTGGTAACTTGGGTACGTAATTGTCTAAGGGATAGGAGGCAGAGAGTAGTGGTGAACGGATGTTTTTCTGACGGGAGAGAAGTATACAGTGGGGTCCCCCAGGGGTCGGTATTAGGATCATTGTTTTTATTATATATAAATGATCTGGACTTGGGTACAGGGAGTGCAATTTCGAAGTTTGCGGATAATACAAAACTTGGCAACGTAGTAAATACTGAGCATGACAGTAGCCGACCTCAGGAGGACATAGACAGACTGGGACCACTGTTGTTCACCATTTATATTAACGATTTAGACTTTGGAATCAAAAACACAATTTCTAAATTTGTGGATGATCCCAAATTGCGGGGGGGGATCGTCAATACTGAGGAGGACTGCAACAAATTACAGGAGAACATTTAATAAACTTGCAGAATGGCCATATAATTGGTAAATTAAGTTCAACACAGATAAATCTGAGGTATTACATTTTGGTAGGAAGAATAGGGAGGTCACTTATCACTTGGAGGGTGCGAGTCTGGGTGGGGTAGAGGGACAAAGGGATCTCGGAGTACAAATACACAAATCGCAAAAAGTTGCGACACGGGTTAGCAAGGCCATAAAAAAAGCAAACCAAGCACTAGGGTTTATTTCTAGAGGGATAGAATTAAAAAGCAGGGAAGTTATGTTAAACCTGTATCGAACCTTGGTTAGACCACACTTGGAGTACTGCGTACAGTTCTGGTCGCCATATTATAAAAAGGATATAGAGGCGCTGGAGAGGGTGCAGAGAAGATTTACAAGGATGATACCAGAAATGCGAGGGTCTACATATCAGGAAAGGGTGAACAGGCTGGGTCTCTTTTCTCTTAGAAAAAGGCTGAGGGGTGATCTAATAGAGGTCTTTAAAATTATGAGAGGTTTTGATAGAGAGGATACAGAGAGAATAAAAACATAGAAGATAGGAGCAGGAGAAAATTCTACAACATCCAAATCCCAATCAAAATCTGGCTAAAAATATTTGACAGCGTAATCCTGCCGATTGCGCTGTATGGTAGTGAAGTATGGGGCCCGCTCAATCACCATAGCTACACTAAATGGGAAAAACACACAATAGAAGCCCTACATGCAGAATTTTGCCGAAGCATCCTTCGCACCCAAAGGAAAACACCAACAAATGCATGCAGAGCCGAACTAGGCAGATACCCACTGATAATAAACATCCAAAAACGAGCACTAAACTTCCTAAATCACCTCAAATCTAGCTCCCCAGACACCCTTCATTTTAAAGCCTTCCAGACCCAAGAGCTAAACCCAGAAAAGAGTCCCCTGAGTCAGCTGCTACTGAAACTAAGTACTCCTACTCAGCCGGACCCTGACCAGCCCCAGACCAACACTGCCGTCCAAACACCAATCCGAGTGAACCAAATCATTAAACAAAGCAAAGAAACCGACCTGGAACATTGAAACAAAATAACCAAAAGCCAAAGCAGATTAGAATGTTACCGGGCCCTAAAAAGAGAATATAAATTGGCAGACTATCTCTCGACCATCAGAGACACAAAACAGAGACAGACCCTCACCAGGTACAGACTAAGCGACCACCAACTGGCAATTGAAAAAGGAAGATACAAGAAATCCTGGCAGCCTAGAGAGAATAGAATATGTGATCAATGTCTGGCCGGTGAGGTTGAGACAGAGATGCATTTCCTCCTAAAATGTGAAAAATTCAACACATCAAGAAACATATTATTTGACAAGCTCAGCCAAACAACCCCAGATTTCAAGGAATTGGATGACCTGTCAAAATTAAGATTAGTCCTGGGAGAAGGAGACAGACCATACCTTGGTGCCAAATATGTAACAACATGTCACAACCTGAGGACTGTTTAAAATTAATACTGAATGTACCCACGGATGTACAAAGACTGTTTAAATTAATATTGTTTAAAGTAATATTGTATGTAACCAACGAAGGTCAGAATTGTTTGACACCTACAGAATGTTGGAAAACTGTACTTTTTGTTATGTAAGCTTTGGCAATATGGTTCCCTGTAAACTTTCATGCCAATAAAGCATTTGAATTGTGAATTGTGAATTGAGTAGGCCATTTGGCCCCTCGAGCCTGCTCCGCCATTCAAATTCAAATTCAAATTCAAATCGCTTTATTGGCATGATAAGGTACATCTTATGTTGCCAAAGCATCAAAATACATTTATGGTTGAACACATAAACGCAGTTCTATTCATACAGTGTATAAACAGGTATATCCCTGAGTGTATAAGTATACATTCGCATTGTTTATATATACTCTTTTCTTAGTTTACTGGTTGTCCCTCTGTTCATGGCAAGCTGTAACATAGTGTGCCGCCAGTGTTACACAGCTTCTCTCCTCCCCCAGTAGGAATGGGAGTTTTTGGTTGTCATTCAGATTTCTGAATTCAGGGCATATTTGTGAGAATTTTTGGTAGAAATTCTCCCTGATGCCCTGATATTTTCCACAGGCTGTGAGGAAGTGCATCTCTGTCTCCACTACTCCCTGACTGCAGTGAGAGCATATCCTGTCTTCTCTTGGCAGCCTGGTCTGCCTGTGTCTGCCTTTTTCGATCGCTAGGCTATGTTCGCTAAGTCTGTACCTTGTCAAGGTTCTTCTCAGTTTGTTATCCTTTACCATGGTCAGGTAATCAGCTATGTTGTATTGTCTGTTTAGGGCCAAGTAGCAATTGAGTTTGCTTTGGGTTTTTGTTGTTTCTGCCCAATATGTCAGATATTTTTCCTTTTGCTTAGCGACGATTGTGTTGGGTCGAATTCTTTGTGTTACCCTGTCACTGTCCTGGGGCTGGTTATTGTTAGTATTGTTAGTAGTTACTTCACTGAGTCCCAGGACTAGTTGACTGAGGGTATTCTTCTTTATGGTCAGCTCTTGGCATTTCAGGGCGTCGTAGTGATAGCATTGGGGGTTGCTCATTTGTAGGTGATTCCAAAATTTGGTGGCTCTTTTTTGGATAGTGATTATTAATGGATATTGGCCTAGTTCCGCCCTGCATGCATTGTTTACTGTTTTCCTTTGAGTCCGGAGGATACTTTTACAGAATTCTGCATGTAGGATCTCAATTGGGTGTTTGTCCCATTTTGCAAATTCTTGTTGTGTTAGCGGTCCCCATACCTCACTGCCATAGAGCGCAATTGGTTCAATTACTGATTTGAAAATTTTGAGCCAAATGCTAATTGGGATTTCTATTTGGATTGATTTTTTGATGGCATAGAAAGCCCTTCTTGCTTTCTCTTTCAGTTCATTCACAGCCAGTTTGAAGTTTCCCGTAGGACTGATTTTTAAGCCCAAGTATGTGTAGTTAGTGGTTTGTTCAATTTTGGTTGTTCCTACTGTGAAATTTATTTTGGGTCCCTGATGTTTGGATCTTTGCTGGAACACAAGGACTTTGGTTTTTTGGGGATTTATTGTCAGGGCCCAAGTCTGGCAGTACGACTCTAGCAGGTCCAGGTTCTGCTGTAGACCCTCCTTAGTTGGTGACAGCAGAACCAGGTCGTCTGCATAGAGGAGGAATTTAACCTTGGATTCATATAGGGTGAGGCCGGGTGCTGTAGATTGTTCAAGTAGTTTTGCCAATCCATTTATGTAAATATTAAAGAGTGTCGGTGAGATTGAATTCAATGAGATCATGGCTGATCATCCAAATTCAGTACCCTGTCCCTGCCTTCTCCCCATACCCCTTGATCCCTTTAGCCTTAAGAAATATGTCCAACTCCTTCTTGAATATATTTAATGAATTGGTCTCTACTGCTTTCTGTGGTAGAGAATTCCACAGGTTCACCACTCTCTGGGTGAAGAAATTCCTCCTCATCTCTGTCCTAAATGGCTTACCCCTTATCCTTAGACTGTGACCCCTAGTTCTGGACTCCCCGACCATCAGGAACATCCTTCCTGCATCTAGTCTGTCTAGTCCTGTTAAAATTTTATAAGTTTCAATGAGATCCCCTCTCATTCTTCTAAACTCCAGCGAGTATAAGCCTAATCGACCCAATCTCTCCTCATACGTCATTCCTGCCATCCCAGGTATCAGCCTGGTGAATCTTCGCTGCACTCCCTCCATGCCCAGAACATCCTTCCTCAGATAAGGCGACCAAAACTGCACACAATACTCAAGGAGTGGTCTCACCAAGGCCCTGTACAACTGCAGCAAGACATCCTTGCTACTGTACTCAAACCCTCTCGCTACGAAGGCCAACATACCATTTGCCTTCTTAACCGCCTGCTGCACCTGCAGTGATTGGTGCACAAGGACACCCAGGTCTCGTTGCACTTCCCCTTCTCCCAATCTATTGCCGTTCAGATAATAATCTGCCTTCCTGTTTTTGCCACCAAAGTGGATAACCTCGCATTTATCCACATTATACTGCATCTGCCATGCATCTGCCCAATCACCCAACCTGTCCAAATCATACTGGAGTTTCATGACATCCTCCTCACAGCACACACGCCCACCCAGCTTTGTGTCATCTGCAAACTTGGAGAATGTTTCCACTTGTGGTGAAGAGCAAAACCAGAGGCCATCAATATAAGATAGTCACCAAGAAATCCAATAGGGAATTCAGAAGAAACTTCTTTACCCAGAGAGTGGTGAGAATGTGGAACTTGCTACCACAGGGAGTGGTTGAAGCGAATAGTATCGATGCATTCAAGGGGAGGCTGAACAAGCATATGAGGGAGAAGGGAATAGAGGGTTACGCTGTTAGATTTAGATGAGGAAAGACGGGAGGAGGCTCGAGTGGAGCATAAACACCGGCATGGACTGGCTGGGTGGAATGGCCTGTTTCTGTGCCGTATATCCTGTGTAAGACTGGTGAAATGGGCAGATACAATTTAACGTGGATAAGTGTGAAGTGATGCACTTTTGGAAGGATCAACATGGAGAGGTGGTATAATCTCAATGGTGCTATTTTGAGGGGATGAAAGAGCAGAGGGACCTGGGGGGGCAGATTCACAAATCTTTAAAGGTGGCCGGGCAAGTTGATAAGGTGGTTAAGAAAGTCTATGGGATACTTGGCTTTGTAAATAGGGGCATTGAATACAAAAACAAGGAAGTTATACTAAACCTTTACAAATCACTGGTTCGGCCCCAGCTGGAGGATTGTGTCCAATTCTGGGCACCACACTTTAGAAAGGATGTCAAGGCCTTAGAGAGGGTGCAGAGGAGATTTACTAGAATGGTTCCAGGGATGAGGGACTTCAGTTATGTGGAGAGATTGGAGAAACTGGGATGGTTCTCTTCAGAGCAGAGAAGGTTAAGGGGAGACCTAATAAGAGTTGTTCAAAATTGTCAGGGGATTTGATAGAACAAGAAGGGAGAAATTGTTTCCTCTGGCAAGTGGGTCAGTAATCAGAGGTCATAGATGTAAAATAATTGGCAAAAGAACTAGAGGGGGAATGAGGAGAATCTGTTCCACACAGAGGGTTGTTATGATCTGGAACGCACTACCTGAAAGGGTGCTGGAATCAGGTTCCATGGGAACTTTCAAAAGGCAATTGGACATGTACTTGAAGAGGACTAACTTGCAGGATTATGGGGGGAAAGCTGGGGTGTGGGACTAATTGGAGAGCTCTTTCAAAGAGCCGACACAGGCAAATAGCCTTCTTCTGTGCTGTAAGATTCTAGGGTTCTATTCTAAGAGCTGTCCTGGGACCACACTTTGAAAGTACTTCATTGGCTGTAAAGCACTTTGGGACGTCCTGTGGTCATGAAAGACGCTCTAGAATTGCAAGTCTTTCTTCTTTCAAACTGGGCTGCAGGACTGCAGGATAACCCAGAGATGGGTTAGATCAGGGGATTTTAAGAGGAGGACAAGAATTTTGAAGTTGATGCAGTGGGTTAGAGGGAGCGGGTGAGGATTGGCAAGGACATGGGGTCAAGTCTGTAAATGCCGTGGGAGCAGGTTTACTCACGTGGCTCTGACCCAAGGCTCAAACCTTACTTGTCCCTGCCGGCGTCACTTGCCATTGGGACCCCCACTCTGTCTCTGGCCATGGGCAGGCTGAGCTCCTAGAGACCAGTGCAGCCCAGCAATGCGCTGCCACCACGGGCTGGGCCGGGATGGGCTGGGCCGGGTTGGGCCGGGCTGGGCTGAGATGGGTTGGGATGGGCCGGGCTGGGCCGGGTTGGGCCGGGCTGGGCTGAGATGGGTTGGGATGGGCCGGGCCGGGCCGGGCTGGGCCGGGATGAGATGGGTTGGGATGGGCCGGGCCGGGCCGGGCCGGGCCGGGATGAGATGGGTTGGGCCGGGCTGAGATGGGCTGGGCTGAGATGGGTTGGGATGGGCCGGGCTGGGCTGGGTGGAGCAGCCCCTGACGTGGGGGGTCAGAGCTGCAGGAACAGCTTTGCAGAAATTGCGCACAGGTGAGAGAGCGGTGCGCATGTCGATGAATCTACCCTGCGGTATCACAGGTGGTTTGACTGCAAGGGAATTAATTAGGTAGTCGTTTACTTTGGAATGTGGACTCTATCCTGGAAAGTCTCTGAAAAAAATTGATATAAGTGATGCTTTTGTAATCAGTGTGTGTGAGGTTCCTGGGGTCAGTACTGGTGAATACACAGCATTGTAGGCACTGACTGCAGAAAGCACTTTGCCAGATACATGCTGTACGGAATTCCATCAATGCAGGATCAATGTGAAAGACCCTTCACAGCAGCCTGTGTGAATTCCAGTGACTGAATCTCTGCTCTCCCTGTTCTCATTAATGGTGGATGAAATATGAAAGGAATAAGAGCAGATGGAACACAACGCTTACAGTCTGAGTGGGCCATTGAGCAACTAGACTTACACCAGAGACACTCTGCATTCACTCCCTACAGTAACAGGAGCTACCAAGGAAAGGCTCCAAAAAGGGTCTTGGACTTTCTTCTAATTTGTCCATTCTCCTCTGCTCTCCCTAAGGTGGTGATATTTCCTGGGTACCATGGGCCAGGCGTTGTCTACCCTCAGGTAGCTAACCCAGGGGGCCACTCATCACATGGCAGTCAGTGCCAGCAGGAGATTTGACTGAGTCAGTTGTTCTGTCCAATCCGAATCTAGCATCACCCTGAATGAGCCACATGACATCGAGGCAGTGACCTCTCAAAACTCGAGACTCCCAAAACAAGCGCTCTACTCGGAGCTCCGGCACGGCAAGAGAGCCCCAGGTGGGCAGAGGAAGCATTTCAAGGACACCCTCAGAGCCTCCTTGAAAAAGTGTAACATCCCCACTGACACCTGGGAATCCCTGGCCCAAGACCGCATAAAGTGGAGGAGAAGCATCCGGGAAGACGCCGAACACCTTGAGTCTCTTTGCCGGGAGCAAGCGGAAGCCAAGCGCAGGCAGCGCAAGGAGCGCACGTCAACCCAAGCACCCCACCCACCCGCCCCTTCAACCACCGTCTGCCCCACCTGTGACAGAGACTGTAGGTCCCGCATTGGACTCATCAGTCACCTGAGAACTCATTTTTAGTGTGGAAGCAAGTCATCCTCGGTTCCGAGGGACTGCCTAAGAAGAAGAAGAAGTGACCTCTCCCCAAACATTTCAGCCACTTCATCAACGACCTTACTTCTGCCCTGAGGCTGGGAGTGGGGCTGTTCACTGGCAATCCCACACTGTTCATCTCCATTCACAACTCCTCCATAGGGACACAGGAACAGGAGGAGGCCATTCAGCCCCTCCAGCCTGTTCCGCCATTCAATGAAATCATGGCTGATCAGTGCTCTAACTCCATATACCCGCCTTTGGCCCATATCACTTAATACCTATAGTTATTATTCTAGTCCTCCAGATATAAAGGCCAGCATTCCATTAGCCTTTTTGTTTATTTTCTGTACCTGTTCATGACATTTTAATGATCTACATACCCGAACCCTCAAGTCTCTTTGGACCTCCGCTGTTTTGAGCTTTTCACCATTTAGAAAGTACCCTGTTCGATCCCTTTTAGGTCCAAAGTGGATGATCTCACATTTGCCTACATGAAATCCATTTGTCACAGTTTTGCCCATTCACCTAATCTATCGATATCCCTTTGTAATTTTATGCTTTCATCTACACCGCCTACAGTGTCGCCTATCTTTGAGTCATCGGCAAATTTGGATCTCTGATAAGGAAACTGCCTGTGCCAGCCCACAGCAAGCATGGGTAACATGGATGCCCCATGTTGCAGCCTGGAAGGAACATAGGAAGAGGAGGAGGCCATTCAGTCCCTCCAGCCTGTTCCGTCATTTAATGAGATCAGGGCTGATCTGTATCTTAACTCCATCTCCCCGCCTTGGTTCCAAAATCCTTAATACCCTTGATCAACAAAAGTCTAACATTCCCAGGTTCGGAATTTTCAATGGACAGTATTTTTTGGAGAATGAGCTCCAGATTTCCACAACCCTTTGTGTGAAGGAGTGGGAGGAGGTACAATAGCAAGACTTGCATTTCTATAGCGCCTTTCACCACCACCAGACGTCCCAAAGCACTTTACAGCCAATGAAGTGCTTTTTGGAGTGTAGTCACTGTTGTAATGTAGGAAACGCAGCAGCCCATTTGCGCACAGCAAGCTCCCACAAACAGCAATGTGATGATGACCAGATAAACTGTTTTAGTGATGTTGATTGAGGGATAAATATTGGCCCCAGGACACCGCGAACTCCCCTGCTCTTCTTCGAAATAGTGCCATGGGATCTTTTACGTCCGCCTGAGAGAGCAGACGGGGCCTCGGTTTTACATCTAATCCGAAAAACAGCACCTCTGACAGTGCAGCACTCCCTCAGCACTACCCTGGACTGTCAGCCTAGATTTTTGTGCTCAAGTCTCTGGAGAGGAACTTGAACCCACGACCTGCTGACTCTGAGGCAGCCACGGCTGACATGGTGAAGGGAATAGCTAAGAATGAAGGTAGTTAGGAGACATGGGAATAAAAGGGTCAATATGTATTCTAAACAAAAGAATCTCATGCATTTGCATTCTATACTGGAATGCTAAAGCTGGCCTCCTGAGATAAGCACCTGTACACTTCTCACACCCCAGACTATGGGAGAGGCCATACGTGACACAGAGTGGTGCTGCATGTGTCTCAAATAAAGTGAGTCCGGTGACCTTGAGCAAGGAGGTAAGAGGCATGGGAAAGTGAAGGGAAATAGCATTCAAACATATATTGCAGGCTAGCGAGGTAAGTTGCATGCCTTACGAGGACAGTTAGATTAGTGATTAACAGTCAAGAAAGCTAAGTAAACCAGCGACTTGGAACAGGAATTTGGATGTTTGCACCTGAGTATTCGAAGGACCTCGTCTCCCAAATCTAGTTCGCTCAATTTTGTAACTATTTCGCCTTATTTGAAGGATTAAACTCTGAATGTGAAACTTTTCTTGTCAGTGCATTGCCTCAGCATCACGGACTGAACTGGCATAAAACTAGCTGGCGAACAAAGCACCTTGGGACGCTTTACTACCTCAAAGGCACTAAAGAACCAGGGGTCACAGTCTAAGGATAAAGGGGTAAGCCATTTAGGACAGAGATGAGGAGGAATTTCTTCACCCAGAGAGTGGTGAACCTGTGGAATTCTCGACCACAGAAGGCAGTAGAGGCCAATTCATTAAATATATTCAAGAAGGATGTAGTGTATGTACTTTGCAGAAGGAACTATATTCTGCAGCCCCTGTATACTGCAGTACCAGTAGTGACCACTGTAGTGTATGTAACCTGTACCACCTGAAGAGGATACCTTAAGGTGATGGACTACTTTTTGATGGTTCCTGTACATTGTAGTACCGGTGGTGACCACACCGGTATATAAACCCTGCGGAGCAAAGTGTATCTCAGTTCAGCCCTGACCCTCAATCACTAAAGACCTGTTTACTTACTTCTGTAGTCTCTGTCCTGTTATTCAGTATAACTGCAATTGAAAACACAGACTCAACAACCACCCCTGTATATAAGCCTGTGTAGTAACTTTGCATAGTTAGTTCCAGTTTGTCTCCACTCAGTAAAGACCTGTTACAACCAACTCCTGCAGTCCGTGTCTCAATTACACACGGACATAATACTGGCGACAAGCAGATCCGAACTTACCTACAGTCTGCACCACCTCATGGGGATCCATCCCTGAAGTGAAGTTGTCAGAGGTCGAGGCCAGAAGGAAGAAAGAAAAAAAATAAAAATAAAACAATCAGAAGAAACGGGCGTCGACCGTGGGCAACCGCCTCTGATTCATCGGAGTGAAAGATTTGCAGGAGAGGCTGTCGAGAGCGGAGCTTGGTTATCCTGTCGATGGTGTTCCAGCTAATCCGGCTGGTGGCAGGTAGTACACTGATTTTTCCTGGGCTGCGGCGGGCTAGAGCTCGATCGGGTGGCTTTTCAACGGGGCCGAGCAGCGTTGTCGGGAAGAGGAGAGAGAGAGAGAGGGTGGAGCACACAGGGCGCAACCGGTGCTATGAAGCCGGGCAGCGTACAGACCCGAGAAGAGGGAGGAAAGTGTCCCGCAGGGTTGCTCCGACGACGGGGAAATAAAAGAAATTAGAAGCGCAGAAAGCCGCGAGGAGCTGCAGTTTGCCACGGTAACCGCAGAGAGCGGCGTTAGCAGCAGCACGGGGGGAAGTGCGCGAAGACCATAGGGCGTCGCCATCAAGGCATAAAACGCCAGCAACAGTGCTAGCAGCAGCGGAGAAGACGGAAAGCGCGGAGGCACCATTTTGTTAAATCGGGGAAGAAGGCAAAGCGCGGGAGGCGCCATCTTAGATTTCCAAGATGCCGAAGACTGGCAATATCACTGCCTTCGATAATGCAATAGAAGACTGGACCACGTATGTGGAAAGAGTCGAAGTATATTGCGAGGCAAACGAAGTAGCCGATGAGAAAAAGGCATCGGTACTACTAAACTTAATGGGCGCAAGAACGTACGGCCTATTGCGGAACCTGATTACTCCAGCCAAACCGATGGCGAAGAGTTTTAACGAAATTGTTGATATCCTACAGGAACACCTAAATCCTACACCGCTGCTGATAGCAGAAAGATTTAAATTCCACAGGAGAAATCAGCATAAAGATGAGAGCAATGCTGATTACCTTACGGAACTACACAAGCTATCAAAGCACTGCCAGTTCGGAGCAGGACTGACAGATACTCTACGGGACAAATTTGTCTGTGGACTCCTGAGTGAAGGAACCCAGAAGAGGTTACTCTCAGAGAAAGAGCTGATGCTAGATAAGGCTTTCAGCGTGGCAGTATCGTACGAAGCAGCAGCAAGGGGAGCTGCGGAAATACAGCAAAAGCCACAGGAATACGGCACCCATGAAATGACACGGGGATTTGAAAAATGTTATCGCTGCAGCAGAACAACCCATGACCAGAAGGACTGCTGGTCCAAGGACAAAATATGCAGGCAATGCGGAAAGATGGGACACATTGCACGAGTTTGCAGGTCTGGGAAGAAGACTAACGACAACAAAAAGGCTACTAAGGAACAGTACAGGAAAGTACAAAAGATGACGGACAGTAGTTCTGAAGACCACATGAGCAATAGTGAATCCGGGAACAAGAGACTAAGCTGTCTCAAACTTCACAACGTAATCGCAAAAGAGGATCACCGAACCATTTGGGTCACCCTCACGATAGCAGGGTCCCAAGTCAAAATGGAATTGGATACAGGATCAGCCCTGACCGTCATGAATCGACGAGACTACGAGCGGCTATTCTCACACATACCCTTGAAAGAGACATCCATTGTCTTGAAGACGTATACGGGGCAAAAAGTATACCCCAGTGGGAAAATAAGGGTGCCTGTCGAATACAACAGCAAGGAAATACAGAAATTGTATCTGCACATACTGCAAGATGGTGGACCACCGTTATTAGGATGTGAATGGATCAGAAAGATAAGTTTAGACTGGCACCCCATTCAGGCACTGACGGTGGCTGGTATAAAGGATGACGACGTCACACCTGGACGATTGTCAAAAATCTTAGCTAACGCCAAAGAGGTATTTCAACAAGAACTGGGAACTCTTAAAGGCGTAACCGCCTCGATAAAAATAGAAGAGAATGCAATTCCCAAGTTTTTCAAAGCAAGACCGGTACCATATGCAATTCACCCAGCCGTCGAGGCAGAGCTGGAGAATCTGGAGAATGCAGGCGTGTTATCTAAGGTAGACTGGAGCGAGTGGGCGACACCCATCGTTCCTGTCATGAAGAAAACGTTAAACAATAAGTCTGAGGAGCCAAGGAAGGTTCGCATCTGTGGGGACTTCAAGGTGACGGTGAACCCAGTCCTTCACACAGTACAATATCCTCTCCCGAGGATAGAAGATATTTTCGCCTCACTATCTGGAGGGAAGCGTTTTACAAAAATTGACCTAGCACAAGCATATTTGCAGATGGAAGTTGAAGAATCCTCTAGGAAGTATCTCACGATAAACACTCACAAAGGCCTTTACCAGTATAATCGACTGGTATTCGGAGTAGCATCAGCTCCGGCGATATGGCAAAGAGCGATGGAACAAGTCCTGCAAGGGATTCCGGGGACTCAGTGTTACTTGGACGACATCCTAGTGACAGGTGAAGATGACAGTGAACACCTTGCCAACCTAGAGCAGGTGCTCACTAGACTAAGAGAACATGGGCTATGAGCCAATCGCCCCAAGTGCGAGTTTTTTAAGAAACAGATATCGTATTGTGGCCACGTGATTGATGAAGAGGGGTTACATAAGTCCCCTGACAAAATTGAAGCGGTAGTTAAGGCTCCAGCGCCTGAAAATGTGTCGCAACTGAGGTCATTCCTCGGATTGGTGAATTACTACCGTAAGTTTTTGCCGAATTTGTCCACAATTCTGCACCCACTGAACGCCCTACTACAAACTGGAGTAGCATGGAAATGGAGTGATGAATGTAAGCGGGCCTTTCAGAAGAGTAAAGACCTAATCACTTCAAGAGAAGTATTGGCTCACTACAACCCATCACCACCAATAAGACTGGTGTGTGATGCGTCTCCCTACGGCATTGGAGCGGTACTGTCACATAAATTCCTTGATGGTTCAGAGAGGCCGATAGCTTTTGTGTCACGCTCGTTAACTTCAGCCGAGCGTAACTACGCCCAGATTGACAGAGAGGCCCTCAGTCTGGTGTGGGGGGTGAAGAAGTTCAATCACTACCTGCACGGTCAGAAATTTACTCTACTAACTGATCATCAACCTCTTGTCTCCATTTTCAACCCTCAGAAGGGCGTCCCGATAATGACAGCACAACGGCTACAGAGGTGGTCCCTTTTCCTAGGGGCACACCAATGACATCGAGTACAAAGGGACTAAACAGCATGGGAATGCTGATGGATTGTCACGCCTACCGTTGCCGACGGTGGAAGAAGCACCTGCAGTGGATCCAGTGGAGATATTCCACTCGGCCATAGTTGAATGTCTACCTGTGACGAATGCAAACATAGAAAAGGAAACACGAAATGACCCGACACTCTCCTGGGTCTATGATTTAACGGTGAAGGGATGGCCAGCACATGGCAAACCACTGTTGCCAGCATTCTCGCCGAGAAGAGAACAGCTGTCAGTGTGCAGAGGAACCTTGATGTGTGGATCCAGAGTAGTCATTCCACCCAAATTGAAGGATAGAGTGCTCAATGAGCTTCATGAGGGTCATCTGGGAGGGGTAAAAATGAAGAACTTAGCCAGAGCGTTTGTGTGGTGGCCGGGAATCGATAGAGAAATCGAAGAGATGAGCAAGAGCTGTACAGGATGCCAGAAGGTCCAAAACGCCCCACCACAAGCCCCTCTACATCCATGGGAGTGGCCCTCATCTCCATGGCAAAGGGTGCACATTGATTTTTATGGACTCGATGTTTTTAATTGCGGTGGATGCACATTCAAAGTGGCCAGAGGTAATAGAAATGTCCTCAACCACCACAGAAAAAACTATCACAGTCTTACGAACCATATTCGCTAGAAATGGGCTGCCTGAACAGATTTGCTCCGACAATGGACCACAGTTTGTGTCTGAAGAGTTCCGGAGGTTCTTAAAGAACAATGGTGTTAAGCATTACACATCCGCCCCATATCATCCAGCCACCAATGGATTGGCTGAAAGGTTCGTTCAAACATTCAAGAAGGCTATCAAGGCAATGTGTAATGAAGACATACCCCTACAACACAAGGTGGATAACTTCTTGTTTGCCTACCGGAATGCGACACATGCGGTTACCAACCAAACTCCAGCCATGATGTTCTTCAATCGAAGACTACGATGCCGCTTGGATTTGGTTAAGCCAAACATCAGAAGAGATGTGGAGAACAGGCAGTTTCAGAATATGAATGAAAGGCCGACCAGGAGTTTTAAGATAGGTCAACCAGTTTTGGCCCGGGACTACCGCACAGAGAAATGGCAGCCAGGAACGATCTGTACACGGCAAGGACCTCTAATGTATACCGTGGACGTTGGAGAGAGCATTGTAAGACGCCATGCTGACCAGATTCTAGAGTCACTGGAAAACGTCAATTCCACACCACGATCCGATACACCTGGCGATGAAACCGAAGTACCAATTGCATCTACCTCAGAATCGGGAATATTGGAAGCAGACGAACCAAACAACAACGTTGATCCCGAATCAACTTTGCCAGAAGAACCTGATACCCCAAAGAGGCGTTATCCAGACAGAATCAGGAAGCCTCCTCAAAGACTGAACTTATAATTGCTTAACTTCAGCTAATGTATATGACAACTGTAATTGTAAATATGTTATTTAATTATTAATCGAATGTTATGTACTGTTTAGCTAAAAGGGGAGGAATTGTAGTGTATGTACTTGCAGAAGGAACTATATTCTGCAGCCCCTGTATACTGCAGTACCAGTAGTGACCACCCCTGTATATAAGCCTGTGTAGTAACTTTGCATAGTTAGTTCCAGTTTGTCTCCACTCAGTAAAGACCTGTTATAACCAACTCCTGCAGTCCGTGTCACAATTACATACGGACATAATAAAGGAGTTGGACATATTTCTTGAGGCTAAAGGGATCAAGGGATATGGGGAGAAAGCAGGGACCGGGTACTGAGTTTGGATGATCAGCCGTGATCTCATTAAATGGCGGAGCAGGCTCGAGGGGCCGAATGCCTACTCCTGCTCCTATCTTCTATGTTTCTATGTTTCTATATAAATACAAGTTGTGGTTGTTGCTGTAACTGGGTGACCTTGACTGCCACGGTCAGGTCTCCTGCCAGCAGGCGGCACAGCCCTATAACAGGCTGGGGCCTGCAGAGGTAGCCTTCCTCCGTCACTCCCAGCTACCTATGCATGGGCTGTAGACTGGGTTGGTGGCACAATGGGGGGACTGGGCAGTCTGGCTCTGTCACCCACCATAGGATCAGGAGGAGGCCATTCAGCCCCTCCAGCCGCATCTGCCATTCAATGAGATCATGCCTGATCGAAACCTCAACTCCAACTACAACAACAACAACTTGCATTTATACAGCACCTTTAACGTAGTAAAATGTCCCAAGGTGCTTCACAGGAGCGTTATCAAACAAAATTGACACCGAGCCACAGAAACATTAGGACAGGTGACCAAAAATAGTTCTTATTAGCAGAGGGCTCGAGGACCAGAGGATTCAGATTCAAGGTGATTGGCAAAAGAACCAAAGGCGACATGAGGAAAACTTTTTTATGCAGCGAGTGGTTAGGATCTGGAATGCACTGCCTGAAAGGGTGGTGGAGGCAGATTCAATCGTGGCTTTCAAAAGGGAGTTGGATAAATAGCTGAAAGACAAATATTTGCAGGGCTCCGGGGAAAGGGCGGGGGAGTGGGACTGGCTGAAGTGCTCTTGCAGAGAGCTGGCACGGGCTCGATGGGCCGAATGATCTCCTTCTGTGCTGTAACCATTCTAGGATTCTAAGCTTGGTCAAAGAGGTAGGTTTTAAGGAGCGACTTCAAGGAGAAGAGCTCGAGAGGCGGAGAGGTTTAGTGAGGGAATTCCAGAGCTTAGGCTGAAGGCATGGAGATCAGTGGTGGGGTGAAGGAAATTGGAGATGCACAAGAGGCCAGAATTGGAGGAACGCAGAAATCTTGGAAGATTGTACGGCTGGAGGAGATTACAGAGATAGGGAGGGGCGAGGTCATGGAGAGATTTGAACACAAGGATGATCATTTTGAAATCGAGGCGTTGCTTAACTGGGAGCCAATGTAGGTCAGCGAGCACAGGGGTGAGGGGTGAACGAGAATTGGTGTGAGTTACAACACGGGGCAGCAGAGTTTTGGATGAGCTGAAGTTTACAGAAAGTGCAAGGTTGGAGGTCGGCCAGGAAAGCGTTGGAATAATCGAGTCTAGAGGTAACAAAGGCAAGGATGAGGGTTTCAGTAATAGATGAGTAGAGGCAGGGGTGGAGGTGGGTGATGTTACGGAGGTGGAAGTAGGTGGTCATGGTGATGGCGCGGATATGGGGTTGGAAGCTCAGCTCAGGGTCAAATAGGGTCACAGCCTCTGCTCCCCTGACCCTGGGTTAATCCTATGTCCCAGAGAATGTTCTCTGTTCCTCCAGCTGTGGCCTCCTGTACGTTCTTCTCTTCCTCACTTCACTGTGCTTGGCCATCTGCTGGGTTAGTGAGGCAGAACCAAACTGACTCCTTCCCTGCAGTTAAACCTTCAGGGGCCATTTGGTACATTTTCCCCTTCTTGTTATGGAATATTTGACTGTTTCCGCCTTTGTTTTAGGGGTTAATGAGGTAAGTTTTCCCCTTTGCTGCTATGGCGATTTGGGGAAATGTCCTCTTGAGGGGGAGTTGGGGTTTGTTCCTCCCTCATGTTGTACCTGTCCACGTTCCTTGATGTGCCTGTGCTTACAGGTGTGGATGGGCAGTCTGTCCCTACACTGCCTGATACACCCTGTAGTCAGCCACAGGAGGGAACAGATACCACCCGGATTTGAGGTTCCTGCCCTGTTGACAATGGAGCCCTCACCCAGAACTGAACATGGAATAACCCAAACATCCATCCTCACTACTTGGTGTTCAGGAGTAGCAGCACCACACTTACAGAATCATAGAGCACAGGAGGCCATTCAGCCCATCGATCCAGTGCCAGCTCTTTGAAAGAGCGCTCCAATTAGTCCCACTACCCCGCTCTTTCCCCACAGCTCTGCAAATTTTTCCTTTTCAAGTATTTATCCAATTCCCTTTTGAAAGTTACTACTGAATCTGCTTCCACCGCCCTTTTTTTAATTCATTCCTGGGATCTGGGCGTCGCTGGCAAGACCAGCATTTATTGCCCATCCCTAGTTGCCCTTGAGAAGGTGGTGGTGAGCCGTCTTCTTGAACCGCTGCAGTCCGTGTGGTGAAGGTGCTCCCACAGTGCTGTTAGGGAGGGAGTTCCAGGATTGTGACCCAGTGACGATGAAGAATCGGCCAATATATTTCTAAGTCAGTGCCACCACAACTCGCTGCATAAAAATAATCTCCTCATCTCACCTCTGCTTTTTTTGCCAATTACTTGAAATCTGTGTCCTCTGGTTACCGACCCTCCTGCCGGTGGAAAGTTTCTCCCTATCTACTCTATCAAAACCCCTCATAATTTTAAATATCTCTATTAAACACCTTGACAGTTTATGTAAAACAATCAGATGTTGAATTGCTGAATAGAGATTCTACTGCACAAGAGGAGCAACACAGTTCAGTGTCCCAATTTATTCACCTCTGTTCTGTATTCATCAAGTTAACACTGAGCTATTTGATTAGACCACAAGTGAGATATCAAATATCAGATTAAAATAAAATTGATTTTATCGCTTGTATTTGATTTTAATCAGGGCTGCTATCAGTGTGAAATGGATTGTGTGCTGAATGGTGTGCCGTCGAGGGTATTGTACTTATCCAGGTCAAAGCACCTCCGAGACTTCACCTGCTCGGCTATTATTATATTTTTTGGTCTCAATTTTCTGCTCATTGAAGTGATGGATGTTGGTGCAGGCAAATAGACAGCAGTTCGTGCACCAGAGCTAATACAAACAAACTAAACCAGGCAAAGCACAGCTTAAAGTAAAGCTCCCTCTACACTGTCCCATCAAACACTCCCAGGGCAGGTACAGCACGGGGTTAGATACAGAGTAAAGCTCCCTCTACACTGTCCCATCAAACACTCCCAGGACAGGTACAGCACGAGTTAGATACAGAGTAAAGCTCCCTCTACACTGTCCCATCAAACACTCCCAGGGCAGGTACAGCACGGGGTTAGATACAGAGTAAAGCTCCCTCTACACTGTCCCATCAAACACTCCCAGGGCAGGTACAGCACGGGTTAGATACAGAGCAAAGCTCCCTCTACACTGTCCCATCAAACACTCCCAGGGCAGGTACAGCACGGGTTAGATACAGAGTAAAGCTCCCTCTACACTGTCCCATCAAACACTCCCAGGGCAGGTACAGCACGGGTTAGATACAGAGTAAAGCTCCCTCTACAGTGTCCCATCAAACACTCCCAGGGCAGGTATAGCACGGGTTAGATACAGAGTAAAGCTCCCTCTACACTGTCCCATCAAACACTCCCAGGGCAGGTACAGCACGGGTTAGATACAGAGTAAAGCTCCCTCTACACTGTCCCATCAAACACTCCCAGGGCAGGTACAGCACGGGTTAGATACAGAGTAAAGCTCCCTCTACACTGTCCCATCAAACACTCCCAGGGCAGGTACAGCACGGGTTAGATACAGAGTAAAGCTCCCTCTACACTGTCCCATCAAACTCTCCCAGGGCAGGTACAGCACGGGTTAGATACAGAGTAAAGCTCCCTCAACACTGTCCCATCAAACACTCCCAGGGCAGGTACAGCACGGGTTAGATACAGAGTAAAGCTCCCTCTACACTGTCCCATCAAACACTCCCAGGGCAGGTACAGCACGGGTTAGATACAGTGTAAAGCCCCCTCTACACTGTCCCATCAAACGCTCCCAGGGCAGGTACAGCACGGGTTAGATACAGAGTAAAACCCCCTCTACACTGTCCCATCAAACACTCCCAGGGCAGGTACAGCACGGGTTAGATACAGATTAAAGCTCCCTCTACACTGTCCCATCAAACACTGCCAGGGCAGGTACAGCACGGGTTAGATACAGAGTAAAGCTCCCTCTACACCGTCCCATCAAACACTCCCAGGGCAGGTACAGCACGGGTTAGATACAGAGTAAAGCTCCCTCTACACTGTCCCATCAAACACTCCCAGGGCAGGTACAGCGTGGGTTAGATAGAGAGTAAAGCTCCCTCTACACCGTCCCATCAAACACTCCCAGGGCAGGTACAGCACGGGTTAGATACAGAGTAAAGCTCCCTCTACACTGTCCCATGAAACACTCCCAGGGCAGGTACAGCACGGGTTAGATACAGAGTAAAGCTCCCTCTACACTGTCCCATCAAACACTCCCAGGGCAGGTACAGCATGGGTTAGATACAGAGTAAAGCTCCCTCTACACTGTCCCATCAAACACTCCCGGGGCAGGTACAGCACGGGTTAGATACAGAGTAAAGCTCCCTCTACACTGTCCCATCAAACACTCCCAGGGCAGGTACAGCACGGGTTAGATACAGAGTAAAGCTCCCTCTACACTGTCCCATCAAACACTCCCAGGGCAGGTACAGCGTGGGTTAGATAGAGAGTAAAGCTCCATCTACACCGTCCCATCAAACACTCCCAGGGCAGGTACAGCACGGGTTAGATACAGAGTAAAGCTCCCTCTACACTGTCCCATCAAACACTCCCAGGGCAGGTACAGCACGGGTTAGATACAGAGTAAAGCTCCCTCTACACTGTCCCATCAAACACTCCCAGGGCAGGTACAGCATGGGTTAGATACAGAGTAAAGCTCCCTCTACACTGTCCCATCAAACACTCCCGGGGCAGGTACAGCACGGGTTAGATACAGAGTAAAGCTCCCTCTACACTGTCCCATCAAACACTCCCAGGGCAGGTACAGCACGGGTTAGATACAGAGTAAAGCTCCCTCTACACTGTCCCATCAAACACTCCCAGGGCAGGTACAGCACGGGTTAGATACAGAGTAAAGCTCCCTCTACACTGTCCCATCAAACACTCCCAGGGCAGGTACAGCACGGGGTTAGATGCAGAGTAAAGCTCCCTCTACACTGTCCCATCAAACACTCCCAGGGCAGGTACATCACGGGTTAGATACAGAGTAAAGCTCCCTCTACACTGTCCCATCAAACACTCCCAGGGCAGGTACAGCACGGGTTAGATACAGAGTAAAGCTCCCTCTACACTGTCCCATCAAACACTCCCAGGGCAGGTATAGCACGGGTTAGATACAGAGTAAAGCTCCCTCTACACTGTCCCATCAAACACTCCCAGGGCAGGTACAGCACGGGTTAGATACAGAGTAAAGCTCCCTCTACACTGTCCCATCAAACACTCCCGGGGCAGGTACAGCACGGGTTAGATACAGAGTAAAGCTCCCTCTACACTGTCCAATCAAACACTCCCAGGGCAGGTACAGCACGGGTTAGATACAGAGTAAAGCCCCCTCTACACTGTCCCATCAAACACTCCCAGGGCAGGTATAGCACGGGTTAGATACAGAGTAAAGCTCCCTCTACACTGTCCCATCAAACACTCCCAGGGCAGGTACATCACGGGTTAGATACAGAGTAAAGCTCCCTCTACACTGTCCCATCAAACACTCCCAGGGCAGGTACAGCACGGGTTAGATACAGAGTAAAGCTCCCTCTACACTGTCCCATCAAACACTCCCAGGGCAGGTACAGCACGGGTTAGATACAGAGTAAAGCCCCCTCTACACTGTCCCATCAAACACTCCCAGGGCAGGTATAGCACGGGTTAGATACAGAGTAAAGCTCCCTCTACACTGTCCCATCAAACACTCCCAGGGCAGGTACAGCACGGGTTAGATACAGAGTAAAGCTCCCTCTACACTGTCCCATCAAACACTCCCGGGGCAGGTACAGCACGGGTTAGATACAGAGTAAAGCTCCCTCTACACTGTCCAATCAAACACTCCCAGGGCAGGTACAGCACGGGTTAGATACAGAGTAAAGCCCCCTCTACACTGTCCCATCAAACACTCCCAGGGCAGGTATAGCACGGGTTAGATACAGAGTAAAGCTCCCTCTACACTGTCCCATCAAACACTCCCAGGGCAGGTACAGCACGGGTTAGATACAGAGTAAAGCTCCCTCTACAGTGTCCCATCAAACACTCCCAGGGCAGGTACAGCACGGGTTAGATACAGAGTAAAGCTCCCTCTACACTGTCCCATCAAACACTCCCAGGGCAGGTACAGCACGGGTTAGATACAGAGTAAAGCTCCCTCTACAGTGTCCCATCAAACACTCCCAGGGCAGGTACAGCACGAGTTAGATACAGAGTAAAGCTCCCTCTACAGTGTCCCATCAAACACTCCCAGGGCAACTCTCCTTCCGTATCCCTGAGGCCGAGGTAATCTCGGTCTTGGCTGCTCCACTCTCAGTGCTGCTTCATGGCAGCTCCCAGGAAATATTTCCTCAGCAGAGGCCAGTCCCCGATTTTCCATTCATACTCAAGCTGTATTCGGCAGCCCATTTCACAACAGCTTTTAAGAAAAAGTGAAACAAATTCATACCTTTTCAAACATACCCACCTTCTCCCCATATCCCTCAAGCCTCCTCTCTATAGACCACTTCTTACTGGCATCTTGACACCACTTGTGTTCAGTGCTCTTCCCTGATAACTCACATCCACAACAGACTTACCCTTTGGGTGTGAAGTGTCCGCTAACTTCGGATTCTAATGTCTATGTTGTGCCCCCTGGGAGTCGAGTCTTGAACCACGGTGAAGAATTTACCTGCCAATTCCTTTTATAATCTTAAAAATTTCAATTAGGCCACCCACATTCCAAAGAATAGACCCTAAGTTGGAACCTTCTTGGTGTCTTGCCTGTGTCCCTTCTCCAGAGCAGTAACACTCTTCCTTTGAAGCATAAGCAGAAGTGAGGGGTTTTGATCGAGTAACTAAATAGAAACTGTTTCCAGTGGCAGGAGGGTGGGTAACCAGAGGACACAGACTTAAGGTAATCGGCAAAAGAACCAGAGGGGAGATGAGGAGAAATGTTTTTACGCAGCGAGTTGTTGTGATCTGGAATGCGCTGCCTGAAAGGGCGGTGGAAGCAGATTCAATAGTAACTTTCAAAAGGGAATTAGATAAATACTTGAAAAGGAGAAATTTTGCAGGGGAGAGAGTGGGGGAGTGGGTCTCATTGGAGAGCTCTTTCAAAGAGCCGGCACAGGCACAATGGGCCGAGTGGCCTTTATTGCAAGCGGGTTGGAGTATAAGAGTAAGGAAGTCTTGCTGCAATTGTACAGGGCCTTGGTGAAACCACACCTGGAGTACTGTGCACAGTTTGGTCTCCTTATCTAAGGAAGGATATACTTGCCTTGGAGGCGGTGCAACGAAGGTTCACTAGATTGATTCCTGGGATGAGAGGGCTGTCCTATGAGGAGAGATTGTGTAGAATGGGCCGATACTCTCTGGAGTTTAGAAGAATGAGAGGTGATCTCATTGAAACATACAAGATTCTGAGGGGGATTGACAGGGTAGATGCTGAGAGGTTGTTTCCCCTGGCTGGAGAGTTTAGAACTAGGAGGCATAGTCTCAAGATAAGGGGTCGGCCATTTAAGACTGAGACAAGGAGGAATTTCTTCACTCAGGGTTGTGAATCTTTGGAATTCTCTGCCCCAGAGGGCTGTGAATGCTGAGTCTTTGAGTATATTCAAGGCTGAGATCGATAGATTTTTGGACTCTAGGGGAATCAAGGGATATGGAGATCGGGCGGGAAAGTGGAGTTGAGGTCGATGATCAGCCATGATCTTATTGTAAGAGGTCACACAACACCAAGTTATAGTCCAACAGCTTTATTTGAAATCACAAGCTTTCGGAGCGCTGCTCCTTCGTCTTGGTGTTGTGTGACTTCTTACATTTGTCCACCCCAGTCCAACACCGGCATCTCCACATCATGATCTTATTGAATGGCAGAGCAGGCTCGAGGGGCCGTATGGCCTACTCCTGCTCTTATTTCCTATGTTCTTATGAATGGCCTCCTTCTGTGATGTAAGATTCTATGATTCTATGATACTCCATTGGGGAGTCTGACAGCAACAGTACAATCTTATTCACTCGTAATCCATCTAACTGCTAATGCAGCTCATCCTTTACTTTTCTTGAACCAGCTAACAGCCACCTGAACATTCATATTTTAACATCATCAGCTGAGACTGGGATATAAATCAGGAATCCTGTACACACGACCATTGTAAATACTGAAGAATGTTCACTTACGTTGGGTTCCCAGTAGCCCGACACTCTAGCCTCAATTCATCTCCCTCTCGTGCAAAGTTCCTGGAGAAATCAATCTTCACCGAAGGTACATCTGCAATAAATCAAAAAAGGCAGGAGATAATGTGTACTGCTTTGGATTCCAGGCTTGGGCTGATGAGAGACAGGTAACATTCGCGTCACCCAAGTGCCAGGCAACGACTATCTCCAACAAGCCAGAGTCTAACCACCGCCCCTTGACATTCAATGGTTTTATCATCGCCGAATCCCCCACCATCAACATCCTGGGGGTCACCATTGACCAGAAACTTAACTGGACCAGCCACATAAATACTGTGGCTACAAGAGCAGGTCAGAGGCTGGGTATTCTGCGCCGAGTGTCTCACCTCCTGACTCCCCAAAGCCTTTCCAACATCTACCAGGCACAAGTCAGGAGTGTGATGGAATACTCTCCACTTGTCTGGATGAGTGCAGCTCCAACAACACTCAAGAAGCTCGACACCATCCAGGACAAAACAGCCCACTCGATTGGCACCCCATCCACCACCTTAAACATTCACTCCCTCCACCACCGGCGCACCGTGGCTGCAGTGTGTACCATCTACAAGGTGCACTGCAGCAACTCGCCAAGGCTTCTTCGAGAGCACCTTCCAAAGCCGCGACTTCTGCCACCTAGGGCAAGGGCAGCAGGCGCATGGGAACACCATCAACAACAACAACTTGTATTTATATAGCGCCTTTAACATAGTAAAACATCCCAAGGCGCTTCACAGAAATATTATAAGACAAAGATTTGACACCGAGCCACATAAGGAGAAATAAGGACAGAAAGAGGTAGGTTTTAAGGAGCGTCTTAAAGGAGGAAAGAGAGGTAGAGAGGTGGAGAGGTTCAGGGAGGGAATTCCAGAGCTTAGGGCCTAGGCAACAGAAGGCATGGCCACCAATGGTTGAGCGATTATAATCAGGGATGCTCAAGAGGGCAGAATTAGAGGAGCGCAGACATCTCGGGGGGTTGTGGGGCTGAAGGAGATTACAGAGATAGGGAGGGGCGAGGCCATGGAGGGATTTGCAAACAAGGATGAGAATTTTGAAATCGAGACGCTGCTTAACTGGGAGCCAATGTAGGTCAGCGAGCACAGGGATGATGGGCGAACGGGACTTGGTGCGAGTTAGGACACGAGCAGCCGAGTTTTGGATGACCTCAAGTTTACGTAGGGTAGAACATGGGAGGCCGGCCAGGAGTGCGTTGGAATAGTCAAGTCAAGAGGTAACAAAGGCATGGATGAGGGTTTCAGCAGCGGATGAGCTGAGGCAAGGGCGGAGACGGGCGATGTTATGGAGGTGGAAATAGGCGGGCTTAGTTATGCCGTAGTTATGTGGTCAGAAGCTCATTTCAAGGTCAAATATGACACCAAGGTTGCGAACAGTGTGGTTCAGCCTCAGACAGATGCCAGGGAGAGGGATGGGGTCAGTGGCTCAGGAACGGAGTTTGTGGTGGGGATCGAAAACAATGGCTTCGGTCTTCCCAATATTTAATTGGAGAAAATTTCTGCTGATCCAATACTGGATGTTGGACAAGCAGTCTGACAATTCAGAGACCGCGGAGGGGTCGCGAGAAGTGGTAGTGAGGTAGAGCTGGGTATCGTCAGTGTACATGTGGAAACTGACGCTGTGTTTTCAGATGATGTCATCGAGGGGCAACATATAAATGAGAAACTGGAGGAGGCCAAGGATAGATCCTTGGGGAACACCAGAGGTAACAGTGCGGGAGCGGGAAGAGAAGCCATTGCAGGTGATTCTCTGGCTACGATTAGATAGATAAGAATGGAACCAGGTGAGTGCAGTCCCACCCAGCTGGACGACGGTGGAGAGGATTTATAGGAGGACGGAGTGGTCAATGGAGTTGAGGCAGAAGATCAGCCATGATCTTATTGAATGGCGGAGCAGGCTCGAAGGGCCGAATGGCCGACTCCTGCCCCTATTTCTTATGTTCTTATGTTCAACCATGTCAAAGGCTGCAGGCAAGTCAAGAAGGACGAGGAGGGATAGTTTACATAAGAACATAAGAACATAAGAAATAGGAGCAGGAGTAGGCCAATCGGCCCCTCGAGCCTGCTCCGCCATTCAATAAGATCATGGCTGATCTGATCCTAACCGCCAATCCACTATCACAGAACCATCTCCTGAATCTAACAGAATTAGACACACGAAATAGGAGCAGGATCAGGCTACACGGCCCCTGGGCCCGCTCCGCTACCCACAGGGCCATGACCGATCCGAACCTAGACTCATGTCCAAATTCCTGCCCGCTCCCCGTAACCCTTAATTCCCTTTACTTCTAGGAAACTGTCTATTTCTGTTTTAAATTTATGTAATGATGTAGTTTCTACAGTTTTTTGGGGCAGCATATTCCATGGACCTACCACCCTCTGAGTGAAGTAGTTCCTCCTCATCTCAGTTTTGAAAGAGCAGCCCCTTATTCTAAGGCTATGCCCCCTAGTTCTAGTTTCACCCATCATCGGGAATATCCTCCCCGCATCCACCCGATCCAACCCCTTCACAATCTTATATGTTTCAATAACATCGCCTCTCATTCTTCTGAACTCCAATGAGTAGAGTCCCAATCTACTCAACCTCTCCTCATATGTCCATCCCCTCATCCCCGGGATTAACCGAGTGAACCTTCTTTGTACTGACTCGAGAGCAAGTATGTCTTTTCTTAAGTATGGACACCAAAACTGTATGCAGTATTCCAAGTGCGGTCTCACCAATACCTTGTACAACTGAAGCAATACCTCCCTATTTTTATATTCTATCCCCCTAGCAATGAAAGCCAACATTCCATTGGCCTTCTTAATCACTTGCTGCACCTCAATACTAACCTTTTGAGTTTCGTGCACCAGGACCCCCAGATCCCTTTGTACTTCAGTACTTTCAAGTTTCTTGCCATTAAGATAATAACTTGCTCTACGATTTTTCCTGCCAAAGTGCATAACCTCACACTTTCCAGTATTGTATTCCATCTGCCAAATCTCTGCCCACTTACTTAGCCTGTCTATGTTCCCTTGCAGGTTTTTTATGTCCTCCTCACTCACTACTTTCCCTCCCATCTTAGTATCATCTGCAAACTTTGATATGTTACACTCGGTCCCCTCCTCCAAATCGTTAATATAGATTGTAAAGAGTTGGGGACCCAGCACTGACCCCTGCGGAACACCACTAGTTACTGATTGCCAGTCTGAGAATGAACCATTTATCCCAACTCTCTGCCTTCTGTTAGATAGCCAATCCTCTATCCATGCCAGAATATTACCCCCAATCCCGTGATTTTTTATCTAAAGCAATAATCTTTTGTGTGGCACCTTGTCAAATGCCTTTTGGAAGTCTAAATACACTACGTCCACTGGTTCCCCTTTATCCACCCTATATGTTACTTCCTCAAAGAACTCCAGCAAATTTGTCAAACATGACTTCCCCTTCATAAAACCATGCTGACTTTGTCCTATTAAATTATGATTATCCAAATGTCCTGTTACTGTCTCCTTAATAATGGACTCCAAAATTTTACCTACCACAGATGTTAGGCTAACCGGTCTATAGTTTCCAGCCTTCTGTCTACTGCCCTTTTTAAATAAGGGTGTTACATTAGCAGTTTTCCAGTCTGCCGGGACCTTTGCTGAGTCCAGGGAGTTTTGGAAAATTATTACCAATGCATCCACAATCCCTACCGCCACTTCCCTCAAGACCCTAGGATGTAAGCCATCAGGTCCAGGTGATTTATCTGCCTTGAGTCCCATTATTTTACCGAGTACCACTTCCTTAGTGATTTTGATCGTGTTTAGCTCCTCCCCCCCTTTAGCCCCCTGTTTGTCCAGTGTTGGGATATTCTTAGTGTCCTCTACTGTAAAGGCTGATACAAAATATTCATTTAGTGTTTTTGCCATCTCCATATTTCCCACCATTAATTTCCCGGTCTCATCCTCTAAGGGACCAACATTTACTTTAGCTACCCTTTTTCTTTTTATATAACTATAAAAACTCTTACTATCTGTTTTTATATTTTTTGCGAATTTACTTTCATAATCTATCTTCCCTTTCTTAATCAATCTTTTTGTTATTTTTTGCTGTCTTTTAAAGTTTTCCAAATCCTCTATCCTCCCACTAGATTTGGCTACCTTATATGCCCTTGTTTTTAGTCGAATACTATCTTTACTTAGCCACGGATGGCTGTCTTTTCTTTTACACCCTTTTCTTCTCAGTGGAATATATATTTTTTGGAAGTTGTAAAATAACTCCTTAAATGTACACCACTGGTCATGTATCGTCTTACCCTTTAATCTATTTTCCCAATCCACTCTACTCAATTCCGCTCTCATACCTTCATAGTCTCCTTTATTCAAGCTTAGCACGCTTGTTTGAGATCCAACCTTCTCACCCTCTAATTGAATATGGAATTCAACCATGTTATGGTCACTCATTCCAAGGGGATCCTTTACTAGGACATTTTTAATTAATCCTGTCTCGTTACGCAGGACCAGATCTAAGGTTGCTTGCCCCCTGGTCGGTTCAGTTACATACTGCTCAAGAAACCCATCCCTAATACACTCAATGAACTCATCCTCAAGGCAGCCCTGCCCAATTTGATTTGTCCAATTAATATGATAGTTAAAATCCCCCATAATTATAGATGTTCCCTTATTACAAGCCTCAACTATTTCCTGATTGATACTCCGTCCAACAGAGTTGCAACTGTTCGGAGGCCTGTAGACTACACCTGTTGAGTCTGTGTGTCCCAGTTATACTTATTATAAATCACTGAACACAGACAACAAGAATAACTTTAACAGGTCTTTACTATTCGGAGGTCAGGGCTGAACTGCCCAGCAAATCACTACACAACGTTTATATACCGGTGTGGTCACCACCGGTATTACAGTATACAGCAGCCAAGAGAAAGTAGTGCATCTCTTAAGGTAGTTCTCTTAAGGTGGAACAGGTTACATACACCACAATCCTCCCTTTTTAGCTTAACAGTGTATATCCCCATTTAACATAACATATATACAACTTCATGCAAAACAGTTCAAAGATTCAGTCTCTGAGGAGGCCTCCTGATCCGAGTTGGATAACGCCTTTCAGGGGTCTCTGATTCTCGTTGCTGGGGTGACTCATCTAGTTGATCTCTTATGGATTGCACATCATCATCAGGTACATTCACTTCTGAGGTAGATGCTTCAGGTTCACTAACTTCTTCCACGGTTGTCTCTGCCGTAACCATGGGTTCGACCCTTGTTCTCGATTCTACCAGTTGGTCAGCATGACGTCGTATTACATTTTCACCAATATCTACCGTGTACATCAGGGGTCCTTGTCTGGCCCGAATTGTTCCAGATTGCCATTTCTCATTTTTATAGTCCCGGGCTAACACTGGTTGTCCTATTTCGAAACTCCGAGTGGTCTTGTTATTTATATGCTGGAACTGTTTGTTTTCGACTTCCCTCCGCACATTTGGTTTTAACAAGTCCAACCTGGACTGCAACCTCCTGTTATAGAACATCATGGCAGGACTTTGGTTTGTCACTGCATGAGTGGCGTTTCGATATGCCAGTAGGAAATTGTCCACCTTGTGTTGTAGTGGAATCTGATCTTCGCTCATGGCCTTTATTGCTTTTTTGAACGTTTGTACAAATCTCTCGGCCAACCCGTTTGTAGCCGGATGATATGGGGCAGAGGTATAATGTTTCACCCCATTCTTCTTCATGAATTTCTGGAATTCTTCTGACACGAACTGCGGCCCGTCGTCTGAACATATTTGTTCTGGCAATCCATTTCTTGCAAATATCGTTCTTAGCACCGCGATCGTCTTTTCCGAGGTAGTGGTAGTCATCTTAATCACTTCTGGCCATTTAGAATGTGCGTCCACCGCAATTAAAAACATGGAGTCCATGAATGGACCAGCAAAGTCAATATGTACACGTTGCCATGGGGTTGAAGGCCATTCCCATGGATGCAGCGGTGCAATCGGAGGTGCATTTTGAACTTTTTGGCACCCTGAGCAGCTTTTCGTCAGATCCTCTATCTGTTGGTCGATACCCGGCCACCACACATAAGCCCTAGCCAGGCTTTTCATCTTGACTCCCCCCAGATGACCTTCATGCAGTTCCTTTAGAACTCTCTCTCTTAACTTAGGAGGAATAATCACCCTTGTTCCATACATCAATGTTCCTTAACAGACGGACAGCTGTTCTCGTCTTGCTGAGAATGCCGGTAACAGTGGATCACCATGTGCTGGCCATCCCTTCACTGTCAATTCGTAGACCCGGGACAGTGTCGGGTCGTTCCTGGTTTCTCTTTCAATACTTGCATTGGTGACTGGTAAACATTCGATGATGGTCGAGTGAAATAACTCAACAGGGTCAACCGTCGGTGCCTCCTCCGCTGTAGGTAGTGGCAGGCACGACAGCCCATCAGCATTACCATGCTGCTTTGTACCTTTGAATTCAATCTGATATTGATGTGCCCCTAGGAAAAGGGACCATCTCTGGAGCCTCTGTGCTGTCATCACCGAAACACCCTTCTTAGGGTTAAAAATGGATACCAACGGCTGGTGGTCTGTCAGTAGTGTAAACTTTTGGCCCTGCAGGTAATGATTAAACTTCTTTACTCCCCACACAAGGCTGAGAGCCTCCCTATCTATCTGAGCATAGTTGCGCTCAGCGGAGGTCAATGATCTGGATGCGAACGCGACTGGCCTCTCCAAGCCATTTGGCAACTTGTGTGAGAGTACTGCCCCAATACCATATGGAGAAGCATCACAAGCCAAACGAATAGGCAGCGTTGGGTTGAAGTGAGCCAACACTTCCTCTGAGGTGATCAATGCCTTGCTTTTGCGAAAGGCCCTCTTACAGTCCTCGCTCCACTTCCATGGTACTCCCTTCTGCAAAAGAGCGTTCAGCAGGTGCAGCACCGTGGATAAATTTGGCAGAAACTTATGGTAATAGTTAATCAACCCTAGGAACGACCTCAACTGGGATACATTATCCGGAGCGGGAGCCTTCACAACAGCTTCGATCTTGTCAGGAGACTTATGAAGCCCCTCCTGGTCAATGACATGACCACAGTACGAGATCCGCTTCTGAAAGAACTCACATTTCTGGCGATTAACTCGAAGTCCATATTCTTTCAATCTGGTGAGCACCAGTTCCAAATTTGCAAGATGTTCCTCATCATCATCTCCTGTAATCAGAATATCGTCCAGGTAACATTGTGTGCCTGGAATTCCCTGTAATACCTGCTCCATGGCCCTCTGCCAAATTGCTGGAGCCGATGCCACTCCAAAAACCAGTCTATTATACCGATACAAGCCTCTATGCGTGTTGATCGTGAGATACTGGCGTGACTCTTCCTCAACTTCCATCTGTAAGTACGCCTGCGCCAGGTCTATCTTGGTGAAGTGTTTTCCGCCAGACAACGAAGCGAAGATATCCTCAATCCGCGGAAGCGGATATTGCACCGTGTGAAGCACCGGCTTAACAGTGATCTTGAAATCTCCACAGATGCGAACCTTCCCTGGTTCCCCCGGCTTGTTGCTCGATGAACGCTTCATGACGGGAACAATGGGCGTGGCCCACTCACTCCAGTCCATCTTAGACAGTACTCCTGAACGTTCTAGCCCTTCCAGCTCAGCTTCCACAGCAGGTCGTATCGCATAAGGTACCGGTCTGGCTTTGAAAAATTTCGGGTTTGCATATTCTTCAACCTTGATGGTTGCCGTAATTCCTCTCAGTGTTCCCAGTCCCTGTTGGAACACCTCTTTAGCATCGTCCAATATTCTGGACAATTGTTTAGGTTTGACATCTTTTTTACCGGAATCTACCGTTAGTGCTTTGAAGGAATGCCAGTCCATATTTATTCTCCTGATCCACTCCCATCCCAGTAGTGGTGGACCTCCCTCAGGTAGCACATATAAGTCCATTCCTCGGCTTTCTTTGCCCTTGTGGACCACCTTTACCTTTATCTTTCCGATGGGGTATACTCTTTGCCCCGTGTATGTTTTCAATACAATCTCCGTATCCCGTAGGGGAATATGTGGGAATAACCTTTTGTAATCTTGCTTATTCATGACCGTCAATGCCGATCCAGTGTCCAATTCCATCTTCACTTGGACTCCTGCTATCTGAAGTGTGACCCAGATAGTTTGGAGGTCTGCTTCATTACCCACATTGTGTACTCTTAGACAACCCAGTTCCTTACTGCTGGAGTCTGAATCTGACTTCTGTTCATCCGAACTGTTCTCTGTCACCTTTTGCACCTTTCTGCACTTTTCCTGCGGTGATTTTTTGTTGCTGGTCTTCTTTCCTGACCGGCATACTTTAGCTATGTGACCAAGCCTGCCACATTTTCTGCATTCCTGATTTTTGAACCAGCACTGGTTCTGATCGTGCGTTGTCTTTCCACAACGATAACACTTTACTGCACCCAAGGCCATTTGATTGGTGCTGAGTTCCGATGACCTTAGCTGCATTTCCGCAGTGCCTCTCGCTGCGGCTTCGTGCGATACTGCAATAGTGACAGCTTTATCAAGCGTAAGATCATTCTCCTCTAGCAGTCGCTTTTGTGTTCCTTCTTTTAACAATCCACACACAAATTTATCTCTCAGCGCATCTGCTAGTCCTGTTCCAAACTGACAGTACTTTGATAGCTTACGCAGTTCAATTAAGAATTCAGCGTTGCTTTCTTCTTTCAGCTGCGTTCTTCTGTAAAATTTAAATCGTTCCGCTATCAGCAGCGGCGTGGGGTTTAAATGATTTTTCAGGACAGTAACAATATTCGCGAAAGTCTGATCCGCCGGTTTATCTGGTGATACAAGGTGCTTCAATAGCCCGTACGTCTTCGCACCCATTGAGTTTAATAAGGTTAGTGCTTTCTTATCATCTGGTACCTCATTTGCTTTACAATAAACTTCCATGCGTTCTACATACGTGGCCCAATCTTCGACATCGCTATCAAAAGCATTGATGTTACCATGTTTAGGCATCCTTGCAAGTTTCTTTAAATTTTCTTTTTCCCAAAATGGCGGCTTCCCGCGCTTGTCTTCTTCCCCCGCCTACTAAAATGGCCGCTTCCCGCGTTTGGCGGTTTTTTCCCGCGCTCGTCTTCTTCCCCCGCCGACTACAATGCCGGCTTCCCGCGTTTGCCTTCTTCCCCCGCTGGCTGCAATGGCGATTGCCGTGCTGCTGCCGTTCTCGCCTCCCCAGCGGTTCTCAATTACCCGACGCTGCTTTTTGCTCCCCCGCGGTTCCCGTGGGCATTCACGCTTCCCCTGCTGTTGCGCCTCTCAGCCCCGCTTGCAGGCCGGTCCTTTACACTGGCTGCGGTTGAGTTCTTCGCGGTTCTCGTGGCCTTAACGCTGCCCCAGTCGCTGCGCCTCTCGGCCCCGATTGCAGCCCGGCCCTTTTCACCGGCCGCGGTCGAGTTCTCCGCCCTTTTTCCTCCGTTTTCCCTCCCCTACTCCACAGCCAACGCGGCCGACTTTCTGCTCGTGTCGCTGATCGGCTTACCCACCACCGTGGTAGAAGGGATGATCACTGCCTGTCGCTGATGGAGGGCTTCGTGGTCAGAATTTTTCTTTTTAACCCGGGTTCTCGATGCCTCCCGTGCGATGTGGTGCTCAGCAGGATGATGAGGGCGGATGCCTCTTCTCGACGCCCGTTCTGAGGACGAAGCTGCCTTGGATGTAAAACTGCCGCAGGGTAAGATCGGACTTGTCGCCACTGTTGAGTCTGTGTGTCCCAGTTATACTTATTATAAATCACTGGACACAGACAACAAGAATAACTTTAACAGGTCTTTACTATTCGGAGGTCAGGGCTCAACTGCCCAGCAATTCACTACACAACGTTTATATACCGGTGTGGTCACCACCGGTATTACAGTATACAGCAGCCAAGAGAAAGTAGTACATCTCTTAAGGTAGTTCTCTTAAGGTGGAACAGGTTACATACACCACAACGCCCACTAGTGTTTTTTTCCCCTTATTATTCCTTACCTCCACCCAAACTGTTTCATTATCCTGATCTTTTGACCCAATATCATTTCTCTGTATTACAGTGCTTCCTTCCTTTATTAACATAGCCACCCCACCTCCCCTTCCTTCCTGCCTGTCCTTCCTGATCGTTAAATAACCTGGTATGTTTAATTCCCAGGCATTGTCACCCTGCAGCCATGTTTCTGTAATGGCCACAAGATCATACCCATATGTAGTGATTTGTGCCATTTGTGACAGGCACAAAGGGTGTCATTTGTGACTTTGATGAGAGCTGTTTCAGTACTGTGGCAAGGGCGGAAACCTGATTGGAGGGATTCAAACATGGAGTTGCGGCAAAGGTGGGCACGGGTTTGGGAGGTGGCAACATGTTCAAGGACTATGACGAGGAAAGGTAGGTTGGAAGTTGGAAGAAAATTTCTGCTCATCCAGTAGTAGATGTCGGACAAGCAGTCTGACAATTTAGAGACCGTGGAGGGGTCGAGAGAAGTGGTGATGAGGTAGAGCTGGGTGTCGTCAGCGTACATGTGGAAACTGATGCTGTGTTTTCGGATGATGTCGCCAAGGTGCAGCATCACCTCCAAGGTCCCCTCCAGGTTACACACAATCCTGACTTGCAAATATCTCGCCGTTCCTTCATCGTCGCTGGGTAAAAATCCTGGAACTCCCTCCCTAACAGCACTGTGGGAGTACCTTCACCACACGGACTGCAGCGGTTCAAGAAGGCGGCTCACCACCACCTTCTCAAGGGCAACTAGGGATGGGCAATAAACGCTGGCCTTGCCAGTGACTCCCACATCCCAGGAAAATTAAAAAATAATCACAGAAGACAAAGATAATGGAATATAGGAGCAGGAGGAGGCCATTCAACCCCTCGAGCCTGTTCCGCCATTCAGTGAGGTCATGGCTGATCGCTGATCTAACTCCATATACCCGCCTTTGGCCCATATCCCTTAATATCTTTGGTTGACAAAAAGCTATCAATCTCAGATTTACAATAAACAATTGACCCAGCATCAATTGCCGTTTGCGGAAGAGAGTTCCAAACTTCTCCCAACCTTTGTGTGTAGAAGTGTTTCCTAACTTCACTCCTGAAAGGCCTGACTCTAATTTTTAGACTATGGCCCCTAGTCCTAGAATCCCCAATCAGCGGACATAGTTTCTCTCTCTCTACCCAATTGTTCCCCTTAATATCTTGAAAATTTGATCAAATCATCCCTTAATCTTCCAAATTTGAGGGAATACAACCTAGTTAGGGGTATGTGGGCCCATGACACAGGTCGTTGGAGTGCAGAAAGCACTGTCAATGTGGTGAGCCACACTCACTAGGGGTGAGCTGTGGCTCAGTGGATAGCACACTCCCCTCTACTGTCAGAAGGTCTGTGGGTTCCATTCCCACTCCATAAGGCTTCAGCACAACAAATCTCAGCTGAAGCTCCCAGTGCTGAGGGAGTGCAGCACTGTTGAAGATGCCGTCTTTTGGATGGGACGTTAAACCGAGGCCCCGTCTGCTCTCTTCAGGTGAACGTAAAAGATCCCACGCCACTATTTTGAAGAAGAGCGGGGGAGTTCTCCCCGGTGACTTAGGGCCAATATTTATCCCTCAACCAACATCACTGAAACAGATTATCTGGTCATTATCACATTGCTGTTTGTGGGAGCTTGCTGTGCGCAATTTGGCTGCTGTGTTTCCTTTGGGATATTAAAGGGTATGGAAAGCGAGGAGAGTGGGACAAGACTGGTTGGCTCACATGGAGAAAAATACTAGCGCAATGTTGGCATGTTTTCCCGAAAAATTCAAAATCTGAAGGAATGAGCCTCCAGACTTGTAACAGTTAAATGTCAGTGCCAGAGAGGTTGATTGGCAGCCATTAAAAATGATCACCTTGTCAAAAGGGTACTTGCACAACTAATTACTGGCCCTAAATATCTGCGGCAGGTTTACTTCGTACCCACCGTGAAAATACAGCAAATACAGCAAAGCCTTTGCTCCACATCCCTTCACACCCTTACCCAACAAAAATCTATCCAAAAGCAAAGACTCCATCTGTCTCAGCCCTGAAGGCTCCAATTGTCCCAGAATCTTTCGGGGGAGAGTGTTCCAGATTTTCTCTACCCTTTGTGTGAAGAAGTGCTTCCTGACATCACCCCTGAACGGCCTGGCTCTAATTTTAAGGTTCTGCCCCCTTGTTCTGGACTCCCCCCACCAGAGGAAATAGTTTCTCTCTCTCTGCCCGATCAACTCCTTTAATCATCTTAAACACCTCGATCAGATCACCCCTCAACCTTCGAAACTCAAGGGAATATAAGCCAAGTCAAAGCAACATATTAATTTAATTTAATTAAGTTCTTACAGCATTTCAATAGTCGAATTGGATAATTAGTGTCACTCTGACTTTGGCTGCTGTGTACCAGGAGGAACAGTTACTTACAGTGCAGGTAAGTCAGGATCCCTCGTTCAGTCCTTGTCTATCACTGTTGGTCAGGTGAGTGTCTCCCCCAGACACCCACCTAGTGATCTTATTGCACAGTCAGGCCAGAGCGTTTGAATGGAACAGTTGCAGGTGCTCAGCACTAACTGACCTCCCGCCCTCGCTTCAGCACAGACACTGTCCTTTACCCTCTGGGATTTGCATTCAAATCCAGCCCAGGCTGACAGCTGTTTTTATTCTGCTGGCTCTTCGAATCACACGTGTAATGAATTTGGATTCAAAGCAGCTCCCCTTGGAAACAGAAAACTGCACCTCATCCGGCACGAAACGGAACATTGTTGGCGTTTCACACCGAGAGGCCCCAGGATATGTGAGTAATAGAAAATGTCACAATGCTGCAGGATGCCCCTCTGAGGCTGGGGCTGAGAGGTGATTGTGGTAGAGGAGAACAACAACAGTAACTTGTATTTCTATAGCGCCTTTAACATGGTCAAACCTCCCAAGGTGCTTCACAGGAGCGATTATCTGACACCGAGCCTCATCAGGAGAAATTAGGGCAGGTGACCAAAAGCTTGGTCAAAGAGGTCGATTTTAAGGAGCGTCTTAAAGGAGGAGAGGTAGAGATGTTTAGGGGGGGAATTCCAGAGCTTAGGGCCTCGGCAACAGGAGGCACGGCCACCAACGGTTGAGCGATCATAATCAGGGATGCTCAAGAGCGCAGCTATCTCAGGGGGTTGTGAGGCTGGAGGAGATTACAGAGATAGGGAGGGGCGAGGCCATGGAGAGATTTGAAAACAAGGATGAGAATATTGAAATCGAGGCGCTGCTTAACTGGGAGCCAATGTAGGTCAGCGAGCACATGGGTGAGGGGTGAACGGGACTTGGTGCGAGTTAGGACACGGGCAGCCGAGTTTTGGATGACCTCAAGTTTACGTACGGTGGAACGTGGGAGGCCAGCCAGGAGTGCGTTGGAATAGTCAAGTCTAGAGGTAACAAAGGCATGGATGAGGGTTTCAGCAGAGAAAGAATGAGTCACGATTCCAGGGAGTTTAAGAGAAACAAGTCAAGACTTCCAGGCTTGCCTGAATGGGTCAGTGTGTAGAATATAATCTGGGTATAATGGGAGCAGACAGAGCAACAGTCTGTTCTGACTGGGATATGTAGATTAATAACTACCTGAGAGTGAATTACCAGGCTGTAATTCAATTAAAGCTCCTGTCGACTCTTCACAAAGCACGAGATCCTGAGATGGAATTACTGAACTCACCTCCAGGCGTTTACTCTCTGCATAATATAGACTCAGTGTTACAAACTAATCTGCTGAGGTTCGCCTCCTGAAGAGCAGCAGGGTGCTGAGTGCGACTGAGATCAGAGGGAGCAGAAATGCTGCAGCCAAACAAAACTCACCAACTTTGAGCAGATCAGAGACTAGAAAAACCTTCGAGGCCGCAGGACAGCAGGTGTGGGACAGATTCCCAGGGAAGGGGGTGGATTTTGGGTCCATGGGCACCTTTTGAGATTGAGGGTTGGAGAGATATTAACGGCACTGCCTGGTGGGGTTGGGGGTAATTTTGACTTTGTGGAATAGTGTAAAAGGGGCAATAGCAGATCAGCCGCCCATTATACATCTCTCACTGATACATTGATGTATAACGAAAGGGTGATCCGATATCACCCGTTGTGCTCTATCCCCCAATGTCAAAATTACCCTCCCACATGAACTTATTTCATGGGAGTGAGGACAGTACTGAGTGATTCTTCAGGGAATGGGGTAAATGGAGTGGGGGTGGGGAAGGGGAGGAGGGAGCCCATCATAGAATAAGCTAAAAGAAAAGACAGACTTGCATTTCTCCAGCACCTTTCGCCACCTCAGGACATCCGAAAGTGCTTTACAGCCAATGAAGTACTTTTTAAAGTGTAGTCACTGTTGTAATGTAGGAAATGCAGCAGCCAATTTGCGCACAGCAAGCTGCCACAAACAGCGGAGAACTTCAGAAGGGGAAAATACATAATCTCATTCCTTAATAAATGTTACATGGGCTCCCTCCTCCCCTCCCCCACACATAGAAACATAGAAACATAGAAGAAGGGAGCAGGAGTAGGCCATTCGGCCCCTCGAGCCTGCTCCGCCATTCAATGTGATCATGGCTGATCATCCAAATTCAGTACCCGGTCCCTGCCTTCTCTCCATATCCCTTGATCCCTTTAGCCTTAATAAATATATCCAACTCCTTCTTGAATATATTTAATGAATTGGCCTCTACTGCCTTCTTTGGTAGAGAATTCCACAGGTTCACCACTCTCTGGGTGAAGAAATTCCTCCTCATCTCAGTCCTAAATGGCTTACCCCTTATCCTTAGACTGTGACCCCTGGTTCTGGACTCCCCCACCATCGGGAACATCCTTCCAGCATCTAGTCTGTCTAGTCCTGTTAGAATTTTATAAGTTTCGATGAGATCCCCTCTCATTCTTCTAAACTCCAGCGAGTACAAGCCCAATCGACCCAATCTCTCCTCATACGTCATTCCTGCCATCCCAGGTATCAGCCTGGTGAATCTTCGCTGCACTCCTTCCATGGCAAGAACATCCTTCCTCAGATAAGGTGACCAAAACTGCACACAATACTCAAGATGTGGTCTCACCAAGGCCCTGTACAACTGCAGCAAGACATCCTTGTGCCTGTACTCAAACCCTCTCGCTACAAAGGCCAACATACCATTTGCCTTCTTAACCGCCTGCTGCACCTGCATGCTTACTTTCAGCGACTGGTGCACAAGGACACCCAGGTCTCGTTGCACTTCCCCTTCTCCCAATCTATTGCCATTCAGATAATAATCTGCCTTCCTGTTTTTGACACCAAAGTGGATAACCTCGCATTTATCCATGTTATATTGCATCTGCCATGTTTCTGCCCAATCACCCAACCTGTCCAAATCATACTGGAGTTTCTCGGCATCCTCCTCACAGCACACACGCCCACCCAGCTTTGTGTCGTCTGCAAACTTGGAGATATTACATCTAGTTCCCTCGTCCAGATCATTAATATATATTGTGAATAGCTGGGGTCCAAGGACCGATCCCTGCGGTACCCCACTGGTCACTGCCTGCCACTTGGAAAAAGAGCCGTTTATTCCAACTCTTTGCTTTCTGTCTGCCAACCAGTTCTCTATCCAAGTCAATACCTTACCCCCAATCCCATGTGCTTTAATTATACACGCTAATCTCTTATGCAGGACCTTATCAAAAGCCTTTTGAAAATCCAAATACACCACATCCACTGGTTCTCCCTTATCTATTTTACCAGTTACATCCTCAAAAAATTCCGGTAGATTAGTCAAGCACGATTTACCTTTTGTAAATCCATGTTGACTTTGTCCGATCCTGTCACTTTTTTCCAAGTGCTCTGCTATTACACCCTTTATAATGGACTCTAGCATTTTCCCCACTACCAATGTCAGGCTTACCGGTCTGTAATTCCCCGTTTTCTCTCTACCACCCTTTTTGAATAGTGGGGTAACATTAGCTACCCGCCAATCCATGGGTACTGTTCCAGAGTCTGTCTAATTTTGGAAGATGACCAGCAATGCATCTACTATTTCTAGGGCCACTTCCATATACCCCATTCCCTGAAGAATCACTCAGTACTGTCCTCACTCCCATGAAATAAGTTCATGCGGGAGGGTAATTTTGACATTGGGGGATAGCATACAACGGGTGATATCAGATTATCCTTCCGTTATACATCAATGTAACAGTGATAATGACCAGATAATCTGTTTTTAGTGATGTTGGTTGAGGGATAAATATTGACACCGGGGAGAACTCCCCCCTGCTCGTCTTCCAATAGTGCCGTGGGATCTTTTACATCCACCTGATGTAGCGTCTGGATGGAGCGAGCTTTGTTCACTTCTATTTTCCAATCTTACTGCTGTCTGTCTGTGGGGGAGACCAGTCCTGTTGTGTGATCACAGTATGTTTGCTGTTTTTTTAAATGTTACACGTTACGGCCCTGCGTTTAAGGGAGTCTCACCTTTCTGTGGTGGGTTAATAATATTCCTCACCATTGAATTCAAAAGAATGTATTACACAACATAAACATAAACACACATGCACATATACACAGTCACGCCTCTCACACATACTCCTCCCGCACTGCTTCACGCACGCTTTTCTCAGCGTGCTTAGGACCCGCCGTTAAACAGAGCGAGAACGGTGAAATTTGCAGACATGGCATCAAGTCAAGCATTGCACGCCAATTGACGTCATGACCTGCTCATTAACATTCCAGGGGCGGCACTATGGGCCTTACCAAAATGGCCAGAGGCAGGCGAGGCGGCCGCCATTTTTTTGAGCAAACTAGCATTAACGGCCGGCGCACAATTTCTAGGCCTATGATTCTGTGATTCTAACTCAATGACAGATATAATTACCAATGATGTGATGATGGATGGAATTACCATTAACTCAAAGATTTATATAATTACAATTAACTTATTGCTGGATATTAACTAACCTGGTGGATATAATTGTCAGTAACTCAGTGATAGATATAATTACTATCAAATCATTGCTGGATATAATTACCACAACTCTTTGATGAATATAATTACTATTAACTCAATGATAGATATAATTACCATTAACTCATTGCTGTATAAAAATATAATTAACTCAATGATGGATCTAAATACTATTAACTCATATATCAAATGGTTTGCAGATTGCAGGATCTCGCTAATTTATATAAGGCAGATTTATCACTGAATCACGGCGTTTCAGTACGGTAGGAGACCATTTGGTCCATCGTTTCTGTGTCTGTGCTGGTGCTCGTTCCCTGTCACAGCTCTCCACTTTCACCCCACTCCCTGCCCTTTCCCCGTACCCTTTAGTTTGTATATTGATGATGAGATAACATTTAATAAGGAATGAGATTGTATATTTTCCCCTTCTGAAGTTCTCCGACAGTGTCCATGCGAGTCTGTGACCAGCTGTTTCATGTGCGTGGCAGAGACCTGGTGAGGACATTGAGTGCTTGACATTACCTCACCTGACCTTCGCTCAGACACTTCCCGTCCAGCCTGACTCGGGTGAGTGTGGCAAGGAAGCTAAGTAGGCAAAGTATGGGAGGAGAAAGCTTATTGACAAGTTGTGAAATTTAATTCAATAAATCTGGGAATTGATAGGTTGACACTGGATAAAATTTTGCCGTATTGATGTGGAAACCCATCTTGTTCATTAATGTCCTTTGGGGAAGGCAACCTCCCACCCTACCCGGCCTGGCCCGACACGTGACTCCAGTCCCACACTCTATGGTTGACCCTTAGTGCAATTCGGGGTGGACAATTAATGGGACCTTGTCACTGCCGTCCACATCCCAAGTGAAAGGTGAGAGCTCTCTGGAGTTCCTCCCGAGCCGACACATGATGGAGTAAAGCTAAGGATGAGGGAAAGCTGGGCTAAATACTGTGCTGGAAGAATGAATGGAGTATGTTCCTTTATGGGGAAATGCACCAGCTGCTTTGAGCTAGACAGGCTCGAAGTCCCCTGGATTGGTCCTCAGGTCGAGCTGAGATAAGTCAACCCACAAGGAGTAGAATTTACGATGCTACAATACATCTCCATCCCTGGATTAGGGAAAGGAAATACAGTCAGGGTCCCTGCTCCTGATCACTATCTGAGATGTGTGCACTTTGTGGGTAGATAAGATCAGGACTTGAATCTGATGGTTCCACAGTCTTGTAGCCAGTGCAGCCTTCGGTCGCCTGAGGAAGAGAGTGTTTGAAGACCAGGCCCTCAAACCCGGCACTAAGCTCATGGTCTACAGAGCAGCAGTGATACCCACCCTGCTGTATGCCTCAGAGACATGGACCATGTACAGTAGGCAGCTCAAAGCACTGGAGAGGTACCACCAACACTACCTCTGCAAGATCCTGCAAATCCATTGACAGGATAGGCGCACCAACGTCAGTGTTCTTGCTCAGGCCAACATCCCCAGCATCGAAGCTTTGACCACGCTCAATCAGCTCCGATGGATGGGTCACATTGTCCTCATGCCCGTTAGGAGACTCTCAAAACAAGCGCTCTACTCGGAGCTCCGGCACGGCAAGAGAGCCCCAGGTGGGCAGAGGAAACGCTTCAAGGACACCCTCAAAGCCTCCTTGAAAAAGTGCAACATCCCCACCGACACCTGGGAATCCCTGGCCCAAGACCGCACAAAGTGGAGGAGAAGCATCCGGGAAGGCGCTGAACACCTCGAGCCTCTTCGCCGGGAGCAAGCGGAAGCCAAGCGCAAACAGCGGAAGGAGCGCACGTCAACCCAAGCACCCCGCCCACCCGCCCCTTCAACCACCGTCTGCCCCACCTGTGACAGAGACTGTAGGTCCTGCATTGGACTCATCAGTCACCTGGGAACTCATTTTTAGTGTGGAAGCAAGTCATCCTCGGTTCCGAGGGACTGCCTAAGAAGAAGAAGAGACTTTGACACGCTATCTAGCTGGCACATGAAGATGGCCTCCAAAATGTACTGACCTGTGACCCCCGTGAGAGTCAGTGTCTGTGGAATACCTATCCCAGTGAGAGTCAGTGTCTGTGGAACCTGTACCCCAGTGAGAGTCGGTGTCAGTGGAACCTGTACCCCAGTGAGAGTCAGAGTCTGTGGAACCCGTATCCCAGTGAGTGCCAGTGTCTGTGGAACCCGTACCCCAGTGAGAGTCAGTGTCTGTGGAACCCACACCCCAGTGAGAGTCAGTATCTGTGAAACCCGTACCCCAGTGAGAGTCAGTGTCTGTGAAACCCGTGCCCCAGCGAGAGTCAGTGTCTGTGGAACCCGTACCCCAGTGAGAGTTGGTGTCAGTGGAACCCGTACCCCAGTGAGAGTCAGTGTCTGTGGAACCCGTACCCCAGTGAGAGTCAGTGTCTGTGGAACCCGTACCCCAGTGAGAGTCAGTGTCTGTGGAGCCCGTATTCCAGTGAGTGCCAGTGTCTGTGGAACCCGTACCCCAGTGAGAGTCAGTGTCTGTGGAACCCATACGCCAGAGAGAGTCAGTGTCTGTGGAACCCATACCCCAGTGAGAGTCAGTATCTGTGAAACCCGTACCCCAGTGAGAGTCACTGTCTGTGAAACCCGTACCCCAGCGAGAGTCAGTGTCTGTGGAACCCATATCCCGGAGAGAGTCAGTGTCTGTGAAACCTGTACCCCAGTGAGAGTCGGTGTTTGTGGAACCTGTACCCCAGTGAGAGTCAGTGTCTGTGGAACCCGTGCCCCAGTGAGTGCCAGTGTCTGTGGAATCCGTACCCCAGTGAGAGTCAGTGTCTGTGGAACCCGTACCCCAGTGAGAGTCAGTGTCTGTGGAATTGTACCCCAGTGAGAGTCAGTGTCTGTGGAACCCGTAACCCAGTGAGGGTCTGAGGAACCCGTACCCCAGTGAGAGTCAGTGTCTGTGCGACCCGTACCCCAGTGAGAGTCAGTGTCTGTGGAACCCGTACCCCAGTGAGAGTCATGTCTGTGGAACCCGTACCCCAGTGAGAGTCAGTGTCTGAGGAACCCGTAGCCCAGTGAGAGTCTGTGGAACCCGTACCCCAGTGAGAGTCTCTGTCTGTGGAACCCGTACCCCAGGGAGAGTCAGTGTCTGTGGAACCCATACCCCAGTGAGAGTCAGTGTCTGTGGAACCCGTATCCCAGTGAGAGTCTGTGTCTGTGGAACCCGTACCCCAGTGAGAGTCAGTGTCTGTGGAACCCGTACCTCAGTGAGAATCAGTGTCTGTGGAACCCGTACCCCAGTGAGAGTCAGTGTGTGTGGAACCCGTACCCCAGTGAGAGTCTGTGTCTGTGGAATCCGTACCCCAGTGAGAGTCAGTGTCTGTGGAACCCGTACCCCAGTGAGAGTCAGTGTCTGTGGAACCCGTACCCCAATGAGAGTCAGTGTCTGTGGAACCCATATCCCAGTGAGAGTCTGTGTCTGTGGAACCCGTACCCCAGTGAGAGTCAGTGTCTGTGGAACCCGTACCCCAGTGAGAGTCTGTGTCTGTGGAATCCGTACCCCAGTGAGAGTCAGTGTCTGTGGAACCCGTACCCCAGTGAGAGTCAGTGTCTGTGGAACCCGTACCCCAATGAGAGTCAGTGTCTGTGGAACCCATATCCCAGTGAGAGTCTGTGTCTGTGGAACCCATACCCCAGTGAGAGTCAGTGTCTGTGGAACCCGTACCCCAGTGAGAGTCTGTGTCTGTGGAATCCGTACCCCAGTGAGAGTCAGTGTCTGTGGTACCCGTACCCCAGTGAGAGTCAGTGTCTGTGGGACCCGTACCCCAGTGAGAGTCAGTGTCTGTGGAACCCATACCCCAGTGAGAGTCAGTGTCTGTGTAACCCGTACCCCAGTGAGAGTCTGTGGAACCCGTACCCCAGTGAGAGTCTGTGTCTGTGGAACCCATACCCCAATGAGAGTCAGTGTCTGTGGAACTCGTACCCCAGTGAGAGTCAGTGTCTGTGGAACCCGTACCCCAGTGAGAGTCAGTGTGTGTGGAACCCGTACCCCAGTGAGAGTCAGTGTCTGTGCAACCCGTACCCCAGTGAGAGTCAGTGTCTGTGCAACCCGTACCCCAGTGAGAGTCAGTGTCTGTGGGACCCGTACCCCAGTGAGAGTCAGTGTCTGTGGAACCCATACCCCAGTGAGAGTCAGTGTCTGTGTAACCCGTACCCCAGTGAGAGTCTGTGGAACCCGTACCCCAGTGAGAGTCTGTGTCTGTGGAACCCATACCCCAATGAGAGTCAGTGTCTGTGGAACTCGTACCCCAGTGAGAGTCAGTGTCTGTGGAACCCGTACCCCAGTGAGAGTCAGTGTGTGTGGAACCCGTACCCCAGTGAGAGTCAGTGTCTGTGCAACCCGTACCCCAGTGAGAGTCAGTGTCTGGGCAACCCGTACCCCAGTGACAGTCGGTGTCTGTGGAACTGTACCCGAGTGAGAGTCAGTGTCTGTTTAACCCATACCCCAGTGAGAGGCAGTGTCTGTGGAACCCATACCCCAGTGAGAGTCAGTGTCTGTGGAACCCGTACCCCAGTGAGAGTCAGTGTCTGTGGAACCCGTATCCCAGTGAGAGTCAGTGTCTGTGAAACCCGTATCCCAGTCAGAGTCAGTGTCTGTGGAACCCGTACCCCAGTGAGAGTCAGTGTCTGTGGAACCTGTACCCCAGTGAGATTCAGTGTCTGTGGAACTGTACATCAGTGAGAGTCAGTGTCTGTGGAACCCGTACCCCAGTGAGAGTCAGTGTCTGTGGAACCCATACCCCAGTGAGAGTCAGTGTCTGTGGAACCCGTACCCCAGTGAGAGTCAGTGTCTGTGGAACCTGTACCCCAGTGAGATTCAGTGTCTGTGGAACTGTACATCAGTGAGAGTCAGTGTCTGTGGAACCCGTACCCCAGTGAGAGCCAGTGTCTGTGGAAGCTGTACCCCAGTGAGAGTCAGTGTGTGTGGAACCCATACCCCAGTGAGAGTCAGTGTCTGTGGAACCCGTACCCCAGTGAGAGTCAGTGTCTGTGGAACCCATACCCCAGTGAGAGTCAGTGTCTGTGGAACCCGTACCCCAGTGAGAGCCAGTGTCTGTGGAACCCATACCCCAGTGAGAGTCAGTGTCTGTGGAACCCGTACCCCAGTGAGAGTCAGTGTCTGTGGAACCCGTACCCCAGTGAGAGTCAGTGTCTGTGGCACCCGTACCCCAGTGAGAGTCAGTGTCTGTGGAACCCGTACCCCAGTGAGAGTCAGTGTCTGTGGAACCCGTACCCCAGTGAGAGTCAGTGACTGTGGAACCCGTACCCCAGTGAGAGTCAGTGTCTGTGGAACCCATACCGCAGTGAGAGTCAGTGACTGTGGAACCCGTACCCCAGTGAGAGTCAGTGTCTGTGGAACCCGTACCCCAGTGAGAGTCAGTGTGTGTGGAACCCGTACCCCAGTGAGGGTCAGTGTCTGTGGAACCCGTACCCCAGTGAGAGTCAGTGTCTGTGGAACCCATACGCCAGAGAGAGTCAGTGTCTGTGGAACCCATACCCCAGTGAGAGTCAGTATCTGTGAAACCCGTACCCCAGTGAGAGTCACTGTCTGTGAAACCCGTACCCCAGCGAGAGTCAGTGTCTGTGGAACCCATATCCCGGAGAGAGTCAGTGTCTGTGAAACCTGTACCCCAGTGAGAGTCGGTGTTTGTGGAACCTGTACCCCAGTGAGAGTCAGTGTCTGTGGAACCCGTGCCCCAGTGAGTGCCAGTGTCTGTGGAATCCGTACCCCAGTGAGAGTCAGTGTCTGTGGAACCCGTACCCCAGTGAGAGTCAGTGTCTGTGGAATTGTACCCCAGTGAGAGTCAGTGTCTGTGGAACCCGTAACCCAGTGAGGGTCTGAGGAACCCGTACCCCAGTGAGAGTCAGTGTCTGTGCGACCCGTACCCCAGTGAGAGTCAGTGTCTGTGGAACCCGTACCCCAGTGAGAGTCATGTCTGTGGAACCCGTACCCCAGTGAGAGTCAGTGTCTGAGGAACCCGTAGCCCAGTGAGAGTCTGTGGAACCCGTACCCCAGTGAGAGTCTCTGTCTGTGGAACCCGTACCCCAGGGAGAGTCAGTGTCTGTGGAACCCATACCCCAGTGAGAGTCAGTGTCTGTGGAACCCGTATCCCAGTGAGAGTCTGTGTCTGTGGAACCCGTACCCCAGTGAGAGTCAGTGTCTGTGGAACCCGTACCTCAGTGAGAATCAGTGTCTGTGGAACCCGTACCCCAGTGAGAGTCAGTGTGTGTGGAACCCGTACCCCAGTGAGAGTCTGTGTCTGTGGAATCCGTACCCCAGTGAGAGTCAGTGTCTGTGGAACCCGTACCCCAGTGAGAGTCAGTGTCTGTGGAACCCGTACCCCAATGAGAGTCAGTGTCTGTGGAACCCATATCCCAGTGAGAGTCTGTGTCTGTGGAACCCGTACCCCAGTGAGAGTCAGTGTCTGTGGAACCCGTACCCCAGTGAGAGTCTGTGTCTGTGGAATCCGTACCCCAGTGAGAGTCAGTGTCTGTGGAACCCGTACCCCAGTGAGAGTCAGTGTCTGTGGAACCCGTACCCCAATGAGAGTCAGTGTCTGTGGAACCCATATCCCAGTGAGAGTCTGTGTCTGTGGAACCCATACCCCAGTGAGAGTCAGTGTCTGTGGAACCCGTACCCCAGTGAGAGTCTGTGTCTGTGGAATCCGTACCCCAGTGAGAGTCAGTGTCTGTGGTACCCGTACCCCAGTGAGAGTCAGTGTCTGTGGGACCCGTACCCCAGTGAGAGTCAGTGTCTGTGGAACCCATACCCCAGTGAGAGTCAGTGTCTGTGTAACCCGTACCCCAGTGAGAGTCTGTGGAACCCGTACCCCAGTGAGAGTCTGTGTCTGTGGAACCCATACCCCAATGAGAGTCAGTGTCTGTGGAACTCGTACCCCAGTGAGAGTCAGTGTCTGTGGAACCCGTACCCCAGTGAGAGTCAGTGTGTGTGGAACCCGTACCCCAGTGAGAGTCAGTGTCTGTGCAACCCGTACCCCAGTGAGAGTCAGTGTCTGTGCAACCCGTACCCCAGTGAGAGTCAGTGTCTGTGGGACCCGTACCCCAGTGAGAGTCAGTGTCTGTGGAACCCATACCCCAGTGAGAGTCAGTGTCTGTGTAACCCGTACCCCAGTGAGAGTCTGTGGAACCCGTACCCCAGTGAGAGTCTGTGTCTGTGGAACCCATACCCCAATGAGAGTCAGTGTCTGTGGAACTCGTACCCCAGTGAGAGTCAGTGTCTGTGGAACCCGTACCCCAGTGAGAGTCAGTGTGTGTGGAACCCGTACCCCAGTGAGAGTCAGTGTCTGTGCAACCCGTACCCCAGTGAGAGTCAGTGTCTGGGCAACCCGTACCCCAGTGACAGTCGGTGTCTGTGGAACTGTACCCGAGTGAGAGTCAGTGTCTGTTTAACCCATACCCCAGTGAGAGGCAGTGTCTGTGGAACCCATACCCCAGTGAGAGTCAGTGTCTGTGGAACCCGTACCCCAGTGAGAGTCAGTGTCTGTGGAACCCGTATCCCAGTGAGAGTCAGTGTCTGTGAAACCCGTATCCCAGTCAGAGTCAGTGTCTGTGGAACCCGTACCCCAGTGAGAGTCAGTGTCTGTGGAACCTGTACCCCAGTGAGATTCAGTGTCTGTGGAACTGTACATCAGTGAGAGTCAGTGTCTGTGGAACCCGTACCCCAGTGAGAGTCAGTGTCTGTGGAACCCATACCCCAGTGAGAGTCAGTGTCTGTGGAACCCGTACCCCAGTGAGAGTCAGTGTCTGTGGAACCTGTACCCCAGTGAGATTCAGTGTCTGTGGAACTGTACATCAGTGAGAGTCAGTGTCTGTGGAACCCGTACCCCAGTGAGAGCCAGTGTCTGTGGAAGCTGTACCCCAGTGAGAGTCAGTGTGTGTGGAACCCATACCCCAGTGAGAGTCAGTGTCTGTGGAACCCGTACCCCAGTGAGAGTCAGTGTCTGTGGAACCCATACCCCAGTGAGAGTCAGTGTCTGTGGAACCCGTACCCCAGTGAGAGCCAGTGTCTGTGGAACCCATACCCCAGTGAGAGTCAGTGTCTGTGGAACCCGTACCCCAGTGAGAGTCAGTGTCTGTGGAACCCGTACCCCAGTGAGAGTCAGTGTCTGTGGCACCCGTACCCCAGTGAGAGTCAGTGTCTGTGGAACCCGTACCCCAGTGAGAGTCAGTGTCTGTGGAACCCGTACCCCAGTGAGAGTCAGTGACTGTGGAACCCGTACCCCAGTGAGAGTCAGTGTCTGTGGAACCCATACCGCAGTGAGAGTCAGTGACTGTGGAACCCGTACCCCAGTGAGAGTCAGTGTCTGTGGAACCCGTACCCCAGTGAGAGTCAGTGTGTGTGGAACCCGTACCCCAGTGAGGGTCAGTGTCTGTGGAACCCGTACCTCAGTGAGTGTCAGTGTGTGTGGAACCCGTACCCCAGTGAGAGTCAGTGTCTGTGTAACCCGTACCCCAGTGAGAGTCAGTGTCTGTGGAACCTGTACCCCAGTGAGAGTCAGTGTCTGTGGAACCCGTACCCCAGTGAGAATCAGTGTCGGTGGAACCTGTACCCCAGGGAGAGTCAGTGTCTGTGGAACCCGTACCCCAGTGAGAATCAGTGTCGGTGGAACCTTTACCCCAGTGAGAGTTAGTGTGTGTGGAACTGTACCCCAGTGAGAGTCAGTGTCTGTGGAACCCGTACCCCAGTGAGAATCAGTGTCTGTGGAACCCGTACCCCAGTGAGAGTCAGTGTGTGTGGAACCTGTACCCCAGGGAGAGTCAGTGTGTGTGGAACCTGTACCCCAGGGAGAGTCAGTGTCTGTGGAACCCGTACCCCAGTGAGAGTCAGTGTCTGTGGGACCTGTACCCCAGTGAGAGTCAGTGTCTGTGGAACCCGTACCCCAGTGAGAGTTAGTGTCTGTGGAACTGTACCCCAGTGAGAGTCAGTGTGTGTGGGACCCGTACCCCAGGGAGAGTCAGTGTCTGTGGAACCCGTACCCCAGTGAGAGTCAGTGTCTGTGGGACCTGTACCCCAGTGAGAGTCAGTGTGTGTGGGACCCGTACCCCAGTGAGAATCAGTGTGTGTGGGACCCGTACCCCAGTGAGAGTCAGTGTGTGTGGGACCCGTACCCCAGTGAGAGTCAGTGTCTGTGGAACCCGTACCCCAGTGAGAGTCAGTGTCTGTGGAACTGTACCCCAGTGAGAGTCAGTGTGTGTGGAACCCGTACCCCAGTGAGAGTCAGTGTCTGTGGAACCCGTACCCCAGTGAGAGTCAGTGTCTGTGGAACCCGTACCCCAGTGAGAGTCAGCGCCTTCAGGAAAAGAGGAGAACAAAATTGAAAAAAGAAAGAGAATCGGGGTGTGTTTGAAGAAAATGTAAACGGTGTGAGGGAGATTGAATCCATGTAATTAGATCAAGGCGAGGGAAAGAAGACCTGAATACAGAATGTAACAGGAACTGTTTAAACTAGGAGAGAGGGATAGTGGAATGGATTAAATACAGGATAATTAGAAATAAATGTAAGTATGGATTATAAAGATGGATTGCTGAGAAATCAAGAGGCCAGAATCAATATCGAGGTAATTGGAGGAGAAGGTGATTGTACTGTTAACAAGCGGCGGTGATTGGGCATTAATACAAACAGCACAAGGTCGTTTCAGGGTCGTGCGTGGAATCTGCGGGTGGAGAGAACTGGTTTACGAATCCTGCTTCACACTGGGCAGTGGGTGGGCACAGCTCCTCAAACATTCTACAGGAGCAACAACCTGCGATTCCAAGTCTAACCGAGTCAAACTCCGATGGCACCTGGCTGAGGGTGAATGGACTGCAGGAATTCGGGGAGGGGACTGACAGCACGGGGAGAGGAAGAGTGGCGAACAGGAGCAGCATGGTTACGTCACTGGCCTAGCAATCCACAGGCCCGGACTAATGATACATAGATACATAGAAGATAGGAGCAGGAGTAGGCCATTCGGCCCTTCGTGCCTGCTCCGCCATTCGATGAGATCATGGCTGATCCTTTAATTCAGTATCCCGTCCCCGCCTTCTCTCCGTAACCCTTAACCCCTTTTGCCCGTAGAAATATATCTAATTCCCTCTTAAATATATTTAATGAGCTGGCGTACACTGCCCTCTGTGGCAATGAGTTCCACAGGTTCACCACTCTCTGAGTGAAGAAATTCCCCCTCATCTCTGTCCTAAATGGTTTAGCCCTTATCCTTAAATTATGTCCTCTAGTTCTGTTCTCACCCGCCAAGGGAAACATTCCTTCTGCATCCAGTCTGTCTAGACCTGTCAGAATTTTATACACTTCTATGAGGTCCCCTCTCAATCTTCTAAACTCCAGTGTGTACATCCCTAAACTACATAGTCTCTCCTCATAGGTCATTCCCGCCATTCCTGGTATCAGCCTGGTGAATCGCCGCTGCACCCCCTCCATGGCAAGAACATCCTTCCTCAGATGAGGCGACCAAAACTGTACACAGTACTCGAGGTGTGGTCTCACCAGTGCCCTGTACAGCTGCAGCAAGGTATCCCTGTTCCTGTATTCTAACCCTTTTGCTATGAAGGCCAGCATACCGTTTGCCTTCTTGACCGCCTGTTGCACCTGCATGCTCGCCTTCAGTGACTGGTGTACAAGAACACCCAGGTCTCTCTGTACTTCCCCCTCTCCCAATCTATTGCCATTTAAATAATAATTTGCCCTCCCGTTCCTGCACCCAAGGTGGATAACTTCGCACTTGTCCACATTATAGTGCATCTGCCATTTATCCGCCCAATCGCCCAGTCTGTCCAAATCGCTCTGGAGCTTCCTGGTCTCTTCCTCTGAGCCCACCCCCCCTCCTAGTTTAGTGTCGTCTGCAAATTTGGAAATGCTGCATCCGACTCCCTGATCCAGGTCATTAATGTAAATTGTGAACAGCTGGGGGCCCAGGACAGATCCCTGTGGTACCCCACTTGTTACTGCCTGCCATTCAGAAAATGAGCCGTTTATTCCAACTCTCTGTTTTCTATCTGACAGCCAGTTCCCTATCCACGCCAAAACTTTCCCCTTTATCCCATGAGCCTCAATTTTCCATGCTAATCTTTTATGTGGGACCTTATCGAAGGCCTTTTGGAAGTCCAGGTACACCACATCTACTGGCTCTCCCCCATCTATTCTACCAGTTACTCCCTCAAAAAATTCCAATAGATTAGTCAAGCACGATTTACCCTTTGTAAATCCATGTTGACTCTGTCCTATCCTGTCCCCATTTGCTAAGTGCTCCGCTATTTCATCCTTAATGATGGACTCCAGCATTTTGCCCACAACTGATGTAAGGCTTACAGGTCTGTAATTACCTGCTTTTTCCCTACCCCCCTTTTTGAATAGTGGGGTAATGTTAGCTACCCTCCAATCCATCGGCACTGTTCCCGAGTCTAATGAATTCTGAAAAATCATCCTTAGTGCATCCGCTATCTCTAGGGCCACCTCCTTCAGTACCCTAGGATGCATGTTATCAGGCCCTGGGGATTTGTCCACCTTCAATCCCTTTAGCTTCCTTAACACCATATCCTTAGAGATATTGATTTGCGTCAGTTCCTCCTTTGCCAATGTCCCTATTTTTCCCGATATCCCAGGGAGGTTTTTTGTGTCTTCCTTCGTAAAGACTGACCCAAAGTATGCATTTAGTTGATCTGCCATTTCCTTATTTCCCATTATATATTCCCCCGTATCTGACTGCAATGGACCAACTTTGGTTTTCACCAGTCTTTTCCTTTTGATATATTTATAAAAGCTTTTGGAGTTAGTTTTTATATTTTCCGCCAGCTTGTTTTCGTAAGCTATTTTGCCCCTCTTGATCATGCCCTTTGCCCTCCTTTGCTCTATCTTAAACTGTTCCCAATCTTCCGCTCTGGCGCTTTTTTTGGCTATTTTATACGCCCTATCTTTGGATTTTATGCTGTCTCTAATTTCCCCTGTTATCCACGGTTGAGTCACCTTTTTAGATTTCCTTTTATGCCAGATTGGTATAAACAATTTTTGCAATTTTGTCATTCTATCTTTAAATGTTTGCCATTGTTTATCTACCTCCAGTCCTCCCAGGAACGTTGTCCAATCAGACCTACTCAGTTCCCGTCTCATGGCATCATAATTCCCCTTGTTTAAATTCAGGACCTTAGTCTCTGAGTCAATTTCTTCGCTCTCCATTTCGAGTGAGAAATCGATCATGTTATGATCGCTCTGACCCAAGGGTCCCCGTACAACAAGATTACTGATTAGTCCCTTCTCATTGCACAGTACCCAGTCCAATATAGCCTGTTCCCGAGTTGGTTCCTCGACATATTGATCCAGATAACCATCCCTTAAACACTCAAGGAATTCCTCCTCCTCATTATTTTTACTGATTAGGCTAGTCCAATCTATATGTAAGTTAAAGTCACCTATGATGACAGCTGTGCTCTTATTGCACGCTTCTCTAATTTCCCTCGTGATGCCCTCCCTAACCTCTATTTTACTATTTGGAGGCCTATATACCACTCCTATTAATGTTTTTCGCCCCTCGCTATTTCTTAGCTCCACCCATATAGATTCTGTATTAACTGAGTTAATATCCTTCTTTTCAATTGCATTTATCCCCTCTTTTACTAGCAATGCTACCCCTCCTCCCTTTCTTTTTTGTCGATCCTTCCTAAATACTGAATACCCCTGTATGTTAAGCTCCCAGCCCTGCTCACCCTGCAACCATGTTTCCGTAATCCCAATTAGATCATAATTATTAACCTCTATTTCCACAGCTAATTCATCTACCTTGTTCCTGATGCTTCTCGCATTAAGGTATAAAACCCTCAGGCTTTTTTTATGCTCACATTTTTTATGAATTAGTTTGGCCCTTTGTTTTTTGTTCCTCACCCTTTTACCATTTATTTCTGTCTGCCTTTCACTTTCCTCTATTTCACTACATAGGTTTCTAGCCCCCTGCCATACTAGTTTAAATGCTCCCGAACTGCTTTATCAAAAATTACCCCGAGAACATCAGTTCCATCTCTGCACAGGTGTAGACCGTCCCTTTTGTATAGGTCACACCTACCACAAAACTGGTTCCAATGCCTCAAAAATTTAAAACCCTCCCTCTTACACCAGATCCCGAGGCCTGAGGACAAATCCCACCACGGCAGCTGCGGAATTTAAATTCAGTTAATTAAATAAAAAGCTGGGATCAGTAATGGAGACCCTGAAACTATCGGATTGTTGTAACAACCCCTGTGATACACTAATACCCTTTAGGGAAAGAAATCTGCCATCCTTACCCGGTCTGACTGATATATTACTCCAGACCCACAGCAATGTGTTTGAATCTTGACTGCCCCCCTGCAGTTCAAGGCGGCGGCTCACCACCACCTTCTCAAGGGCAACTGGGGATCGGCAATAAATGCCGGCCTTGCCAGTGACGCCCACATCCCATAAACGAATAAATAAAAAAAGAAGGGTAGAGCGGGTTAAAGGGTACAGCGTGGGCTAGAGTGGGGTACAGGGTGAGCTAGAATGGGGTACAGGGTGAGCTAGAGTGGGGTACAGAGGGTGGGCTAGAGTGGGGTACAGGGGGTGAGCTAGAGTGGGGTACAGGGGGTGGGCTAGAGTGGGGTACAGGGTGAGCTAGAGTGGGGTACAGAGGGTGGGCTAGAGTGGGGTACAGGGCGGGCTAGAGTGGGGTACAGGGTGAGCTAGAGTGGGGTACAGAGGGTGGGCTAGAGTGGGGTACAGGGCGGGCTAGAGTGGGGTACAGGGCGGGCTAGAGTGGGGTACAGGGCGAGCTAGAGTGGGGTACAGGGCGAGCTAGAGTGGGGTACAGGGCGAGCTAGAGTGGGGTACAGGGTGAGCTAGAGTGGGGTACAGGGTGAGCTAGAGTGAGGTACAGGGTGGGCTAGAGTGGGGTACAGGGTGAGCTAGAGTGGGGTACAGGGTGAGCTAGATTGGGGTACAGGGTGGGCTAGAGTGGGGTACAGAGGGTGAGCTACAGTGGGGTACAGGGTGGGCTAGAGTGGGGTACAGGGTGAGCTAGAGTGGGGTACAGGGTGGGCTAGAGTGGGGTACAGAGGGTGAGCTAGAGTGGGGTACAGGGGGTGGGCTAGAGTGGGGTACAGGGTGAGCCAGAGTGGAGTACAGGGTGGGCTAGAGTGGGGTACAGGGTGAGCTAGAGTGGGGTACAGGGTGGGCTAGAGTGGGGTACAGGGTGGGCTAGAGTGGGGTACAGGGTGAGCTAGAGTGGGGTACAGGGTGAGCTAGAGTGGGGTGCAGGGTGGGCTAGAGTGGGGTACAGGGCGGGCTAGAGTGGGGTACAGGGGCTGAGCTAGAGTGGGGTACAGAGGGTGGGCTAGAGTGGGGTACAGGGGGTGGGCTAGAGTGGGGTACAGGGCGGGCTAGAGTTTGGTACAGGGCGAGCTAGAGTGGGGTACAGAGGGTGGGCTAGAGTGGGGTACAGGGTGGGCTAGAGTGGGGTACAGGGTGAGCTAGAGTGGGGTACAGGGCGGGCTAGAGTGGGGTACAGCGTGGGCTAGAGTGGGGTACAGGGCGGGCTAGAGTGGGGTACAGGGCGGGCTAGAGTGGGGTACAGCGTGGGCTAGAGTGGGGTACAGCGTGGGCTAGAGTGGGGTACAGGGTAAGCTAGAGTGGGGTACAGGGTGGGCTAGAGTGGGGTACAGGGTGGGCTAGAGTGGGGTACAGCGTGGGCTAGAGTGGGGTACAGGGCGGGCTAGAATGGGGTACAGGGTAAGCTAGAGTGGGGTACAGGGTGGGCTAGAGTGGGGTACAGAGGGTGGGCTAGAGTGGGGTACAGGGTGGGCTAGAGTGGGGTACAGAGGGCGGGCTAGAGTGGGGTACAGCGTGGGCTAGAGTGGGGTACAGGGCGGGCTAGATTGGGGTACAGGGCGGGCTAGAGTGGGGTACAGGGCGGGCTAGAGTGGGGTACAGGGCGGGCTAGAGTGGGGTACAGCGTGGGCTAGAGTGGGGTACAGCGTGGGCTAGAGTGGGGTACAGGGTAAGCTAGAGTGGGGTACAGGGTGGGCTAGAGTGGGGTACAGGGTGGGCTAGAGTGGGGTACAGCGTGGGCTAGAGTGGGGTACAGGGCGGGCTAGAATGGGGTACAGGGTAAGCTAGAGTGGGGTACAGGGTGGGCTAGAGTGGGGTACAGAGGGTGGGCTAGAGTGGGGTACAGGGCGGGCTAGAGTGGGGTACAGGGCGGGCTAGAGTGGGGTACAGGGGGTGAGCTAGAGTGGGGTACAGGGGGTGAGCTAGAGTGGGGTACAGGGCGGGCTAGAGTGGGGTACAGGGTGGGCTAGAGTGGGGTACAGGGCGAGCTAGAGTGAGGTACAGGGTGGGCTAGAGTGGGGTACAGGGTGAGCTAGAGTGGGGTACAGGGCGGGCTAGAGTGGGGTACAGGGCGAGCTAGAGTGGGGTACAGGGTGAGCTAGAGTGGGGTACAGGGTGAGCTAGAGTGGGGTACAGGGTGGGCTAGAGTGGGGTACAGGGTGAGCTAGAGTGGGGTACAGGGTGGGCTAGAGTGGGGTACAGGGTGAGCTAGAGCGGGGTGCAGGGTGAGCTAGAGTGGGGTACAGGGTGGGCTAGAGTGGGGTACAGGGCGAGCTAGAATGGGGTACAGGGTGGGCTAGAGTGGGGTACAGAGGGTGGGCTAGAGTGGGGTACAGGGGGTGAGCTAGAGTGGGGTACAGGGTGAGCTAGAGTGGGGTACAGGGTGAGCTAGAGTGGGGTACAGGGTGAGCTAGAGTGGGGTACAGGGCGGGCTAGAGTGGGGTACAGGGCGAGCTAGAGTGGGGTACAGGGTGAGCTAGAGTGGGGTACAGGGTGAGCTAGAGTGGGGTACAGGGTGAGCTAGAGTGGGGTACAGGGTGAGCTAGAGTGGGGTACAGGGTGAGCTAGAGTGGGGTACAGGGGGTGGGCTAGAGTGGGGTACAGGGGGTGGGCTAGAGTGGGGTACAGGGTGAGCTAGAGTGGGGTACAGGGGGTGGGCTAGAGTGGGGTACAGGGTGAGCTAGAGTGGGGTACAGGGGGTGAGCTAGAGTGGGGTACAGGGTGAGCTAGAGTGGGGTACAGGGTGAGCTAGAGTGGGGTACAGGGGGTGAGCTAGAGTGGGGTACAGGGTGAGCTAGAGTGGGGTACAGGGCGAGCTAGAGTGGGGTACAGGGCGGGCTAGAGTGGGGTACAGGGTGAGCTGGAGTGGGGTACAGGGTGAGCTAGAGTGGGGTACAGGGTGAGCTAGAGTGGGGTACAGGGCGAGCTAGTGTGGGGTACAGGGCGGGCTAGAGTGGGGTACAGGGCGAGCTAGAGTGGGGTACAGGGTGAGCTAGAGTGGGGTACAGGGTGAGCTAGAGTGGGGTACAGGGTGAGCTAGAGTGGGGTACAGGGTGAGCTAGAGTGGGGTACAGGGTGAGCTAGAGTGGGGTACAGGGGGTGGGCTAGAGTGGGGTACAGGGGGTGGGCTAGAGTGGGGTACAGGGTGAGCTAGAGTGGGGTACAGGGGGTGGGCTAGAGTGGGGTACAGGGTGAGCTAGAGTGGGGTACAGGGGGTGAGCTAGAGTGGGGTACAGGGTGAGCTAGAGTGGGGTACAGGGTGAGCTAGAGTGGGGTACAGGGGGTGAGCTAGAGTGGGGTACAGGGTGAGCTAGAGTGGGGTACAGGGCGAGCTAGAGTGGGGTACAGGGCGGGCTAGAGTGGGGTACAGGGTGAGCTAGAGTGGGGTACAGGGTGAGCTAGAGTGGGGTACAGGGTGAGCTAGAGTGGGGTACAGGGCGAGCTAGTGTGGGGTACAGGGCGGGCTAGAGTGGGGTACAGGGTGAGCTAGAGTGGGGTACAGGGTGAGCTAGAGTGGGGTACAGGGTGAGCTAGAGTGGGGTACAGGGCGAGCTAGTGTGGGGTACAGGGCGGGCTAGAGTGGGGTACAGGTGTAAGGCCTGCTTTTTACAAGGTAAGTGGTGAATTAATTAAAATTAAAACATTTTTTCCACAGGTTTATTATTTTTAAATAGTTTAAAGCAAGGTAAGTTTATTTTTAGCCCCGTTAGAATATAAAATTATTTTTTTCAAAAATTTAAATTATTGTTTAAAATAGTTATTTAATGTAATTTATATAATTTATTTAAAAAGTGTGATGTTTTTTAAAAATGTATTTGAAGGTTTACTGCTATTTTGGGGCCGTAGTATTTATAAGTCTTGACAGCACTTCCTGTCAGACTTATGAATGGAGCATTCCCTGCTCCGATTGGCTGCCCATGGCCCACGTGATCCCAGGGGACGCATCGAACTAACTGCGCCGCTGGGATACGCAAACACTGCGCGCCGGCAGCTGGACCAGGTCCCGGATCGGAGTCCCACGCGGGCCCACAGCTCAACGGCCGGCGCGCAAGGTAAGTGCAGATCGGGGGCTTACACCCGCGGGAAGCCCCCGACCCGACTTTCTGGGCCATTATTTATATGCCTATAGAAGACTTTTGGATTACCTTTTATGTTATCACAGAATCACAGAATCACAGAATCCCCACAGTGCAGATAGAGGCCATTTCGGCCCATCGAGCCTGCACCGACACATATCCCACCCTATCCCCGTAACCCCACGCATTTAATCCCCTAACACTAAGGGTCAATTTATCATAGCCAAATCAACCTAACCCGCACATCTTTGGACTGTGGGAGGAAACCGGAGCACCCGGAGAAAACCCACGCAGACACGGGGAGAATGTGCAAACTCCACACAGACAGTCGCCCGAGGCCAGATTTGAATCCGGGTCCCTGGCGCTGTGAGGCAACAGTGCTAACCTCTCTTTGCCCCTCTTATTTTCTTTTTCACTTCTCCTCTGAAATATTCAGCCTGATTCTCACCTGTATTCTCAACCTGACATCTGTCATACGCGTTCTTTTTCTGCTTCATCTTACTCTCTATCTCTTTCATCATCCAGGGACCTCTGGCTTTCGTTGCCCTACCTTTCCCCCTCGTGGGAATGTACCTCGACTGTACCCGAACCATCTCCTCTTTAAAGGCAGCCCATTGTTCGATTACAGTTTTGCCTGCCAATCTTTGATTCCAAATTACCCGGGCCAGATCCATTCTCAACCCACTGAAATTGGCCTTCTTCCAATTAAGTATTTTTACTCTAGATTGCTCCCTATCCTTTTCCATAGCTAATCTAAACCTTATGATGTTATGATCACTGTTCCCTAAATGTTCACTTACTGACACTTGCTCCACTTGACCCACCTCATTCCCCAGAACCAGATCCAGCAATGCCTCCTCCCTCGTTGGGCTGGAAACATACTGATCAAGAAAGTTCTCCTGAACACACTTCAGAAATTCTTCCCCCTCTCCGCCCTTAACACTATTACTATCCCAGTCTATATTAGGATAATTGAAGTTCCCCATTATCACTACTCTATAGTTCTTGCACCTCTTTGTAATTTCCCTGAAAATTTGCTCCTCTATATCTTTCCCACTAGTTGGTGGTCTATAGAATACACCTAGTAGTGTAATGGCACCTCTATTATTTCTTAACTCTAAACAAATAGATTCTGTCCTTGACCCCTCCAGGACATCCTCTCTCTCCAGCACTGTAATATTCTCCTTAACCAATACAGCCACCCCACCTCCTTTCTTTCCTTCCCTATCTTTCTTGAACACCTTAAGTCCAAGAATATTTAATATTTAATATCCAATCCTGCTGTTTTTTGAGCCAGGTCTCCGTTATCACCACATCATCATATTCCCATGTGGCTATTTGCGCCTGCAGCTCACCAACCTTATTTACCAGGCTTCGTGCATTCACATACATGCACTGTAAACCTGTCTTAGACCTTCTTGTATTCTCTCTTAGTCTGACCCCACCTAATAACTTACTATTTCTTACTCTAGTGCTATCCGTCTCTCCCAATCCTTTGTGCACTTTATTTCTCCTTTCTAATGTTACATCCTGGTGCCCATCCCCCTGCCAACTTAGTTTAAACCCTCCCCAACAGCACTAGCAAACCTTATATTGGTCCCGGCTCAGTTGAGGTGCAACCCGTCCGGCCTGTGCAGGTCCCACCTCCCCCAGAACCGGCCCCAATGTCCCAGGAATCTGAAGCCCTCCCTCCTGCACCATCTCTCCAGCCACGCACTCTATCCTCCTATTTCTATACTCACTAGTTCGTGGCACCGGGAGTAATCCGGAGATTACTACCTTTGAGGTCCTGCCATAGATATAAGATTAAATAGAGTCATAGAGGCACAGAAGGAGGCCATAGAAACACAGAAGCATAGAAGATAGGAGCATGAGTAGGCCATTCGGCCCCTCGAGCCTGCTCCGCCATTCAATGAGATCATGGCTGATCATCCAAATTCAATACCCGGTCCCTGCCTTCTCTCCATATCCCTTGATCCCTTTAGCCTTAAGAAATATATCTAACTCCTTCTTGAATATATTTAATGAATTGACCTATCGAGTCCATGCCGGCTCTCTGTAGAGCAATCCAGTCAGTCCCATTCCCCCGCTCTATCCCCGTAGCCCTGCAAGTTTATTTCCCTCAAGTGCCTATCCGGTCTCCCCTTGAAAACATTGAGGGGGAAAAATTCAGTTGCTTGCGCTTCCCGTTAGTGCCTTAAGAGGGCGCTAATGGGGCGCAAAGCAACTAGCGCCTGGGCGCGGCGATGTTTGCACCGCTCGCGAAATTAACTAGACATTTTGTGGCGGCGCTAAACACTACCACCACGATCTCCTGCGCCGGCAGATCGTGACGTCAGTCGAGTGCGCAATGCCTCGGACTGGATATTGAGTGGCGCCCCCTGCCTTACCGCTTGCCGCTAGCAACGACAGGTTGAGGGGGGCGTTTTGCATTCAGGAAGGGACCGGGGGAGCGCTATTTAAAGGTGGCCGCTTCCTGCCTTTTTTTGTTGGTGACATTTTTGCACCACGCATTCTGGGAGAGAGAGAGAGACTTCTGGAGAGATTCAACGCTGTGTGAAGGAGTTTTGGGTGCTGAGCAGCACTTTGCAGGTTGATTTTGATTTGCCCTTCCTTGCTTCGCCCGCGCTCTGAGGTAGCGCCTCGCTCCTCGCCCTTTGCACCCTAAGACAGGTGTGAAGCGCCTGATTTAGCGCGCCAATCACCTCCAGGGGCGATAAAAGCCAAGTTTGCCATTGGAGGCGATAATTAGCGCCAGGCACTAAACGTTGCGCATGGCCGATAATGGCGCCCCAAACGGGGTGATACTGAATTTTTCCCCCGAGTGTGTCTGCCTCCACCACTTCCATCGGCAGCGAATTCCAGGTCCTCACCACTCGCTGTGTAAAAAAAGTGTTTCCTCACAACCCCCCTGTATCTCTTGCCCAAAACCTTAAATCTGTGTCCCCCAGTCCTTGTACCATCAACTAGTGGGAACAGCCTTTCCCTGTCTAGCCTATCCAAACCCGTCATAATCTTGTACACCTCTATCAAATCACCCCTCAACCTCCTTTGCTGTAATGAAAACAAATCCAGCTTCTCCAACCTGTCCTTGTAGCTAAGATCCCCCATCCCCGGAACCATTCTGGTAAATCTCCTCTGCACCCTCTCAAGGGCCTTCACATCCTTCCTAAAGTGTGGTGACCAGAACTGGACACAATACTCCAGTTGTGGCCTAACCATGCTTTATAAAGATTCAGCATAACTTCTCTACTTTTATACTCAATACCTCTATTTATGAAGCCCAAGATCCCATATGCTTTGCTAATCACTCTCTCAATATGTCCTGCCACCTTCAGGGGCCTATGCACATTAACTCCCAGGTCCCTCTGTCCCTGCGCTCTGTAAAACTGGGCCATTAAGTGTATATTGCCTCTCCCTGTTCCTTCTGCCAAAATGGATCACCTCACACTTCTCTCTATTAAATTCCATCTGCCACTTGTCTGCCCATTCTGCTAGCCTTTCTATGTCCTGTTGCAGTCGATTGGTATCATCCTCACTGTTTGCCACACCCCCAAGTTTGGTGTCATCGGCAAAATTAGAAATTCTACTCTGTATTCCAATATCCAGGTCATTTATATATATCATAAAAAGCAGTGGCCCCAGCACTGACCCTTGGGGAACACCACTGTCTACCATCCTCCAGTCTGAAAAACAGCCATTTACCACAACTCCCTGTTTTCTGTCCTTAAGCCAATTCCTTATCCAAGTTGTCACTGACCCACCTATTCCATGAGCCTCAATTTCATTAACCAACCTTCTTCATGGTACTTTGTCAAGTGCCTTCTGAAAATCCATGTAGATAATATCCATTGCATTCCCTTCATCTATCCTCTGTTACTTCATCAAAAAATTCAATTTGATTAGTCAAACACGATCTGCCTTTCACAAATCCGTGTTGGCTCTCCTTAATTAGCTTAAACCGCTCCAATGTAAGAGATGTAAGAGATTCAGAGCAGAGGGCAGGAGAACCTTCGCACAGAGAGCTGTCAGTTGTGGTTGAGGAAGAAATGGTGTCAACATTCAAGAGTAGATTGGATAGATGGAGAGAGGAAAAGAGGAAGATGGGATATGGGACCAGAACGGGCCAATGTGATTCGGACTCTTTGCTCGTGTGGAGGGTGATTACTGCACGGACTGGATGGGCCGAATGGCCTGTTTCCATCTTGTATCTTCTATCTATGTAATTACTTGCCAGATAATCTTGCTGAGCCGGTGGATCAGTTGGCATTAGGTGAAGAAGGCTTCGGTGAAATTGATTTGGGTAATCTCAACTTGGTTACCAGTAGATAAGTAACGGGAATGGTAACATTGTGGTTATGTTACTGGACTAGTAATCGAGAAGCCTGGATTAATGATCCAGAGACGTGAGTTCAAATCCCACGGTAGCTGGGGAATATAAATTAAGTTAACAAAACAAATCTGAAATAAAAAACTAGCATCAGTAATGGTGACCATGAAACTGTCGGATTGTCGTAAAAACCCATCTGGTTCACTAATGTCCTTCAGGGAAGGAAATCTGCTGTCCTTACCCAGTCTGGCCTATTCCCATTCAGTTGTAACAAACCACTGCAGAAAATAATAAGAATGAAACCGGACGGGCCACCTGACATTAACCGCGGCACCGGCTACGGACACGGCAATGGCACACCCAGCCCAGTCAACCCTGCAAAGTCCTCCTCACCAACATCTGGGGACTTGTGCCAAAATTGGGAGAGCTGTCCCACAGACTAGTCAAGCAACAGCCTGACATGGTCATACTCACAGAATCATACCTTTCAGCAAATGTCCCAAACTCCTCCATCACCATCCCTGGGTATGTCCTGTCCCACCAGCAGGACAGACCCACCAGGGGTGGCGGCACAGTGGTATACAGGCGGGAAGGAGTGGTCCTGGGAGTCCTCAACATTGAATCCAGACCCCATGAAGTCTCATGGCTTCAGGTCAAGCACAGCAAGGAAACCTCCAGCTGATTACCACCTACCGCCCTCCCTCAGCTGATGAATCAGTACTCCTCCATGTTGAACACCACTTGGAAGAAGCACTGAGAGTAGCAAGGGCACAGAATGTACTCTGGGTGGGGGACTTCAATGTCCATCACCAAGAGTGGCTCGGTAGCACCACTACTGACCAAGCTGGCCGAGTCCTGAAGGACATAACTGCCAGTCTGGGCCTGCGACAGAGGTGGTGAGAGACCCAACATGAGGGAAAACCTACTCGAACTCGTCCTCACCAATCTACCTGTCGCAGATGCATCTGTCCATGACAGTATTGGTAGCAGTGGCCACCGCACAGTCATTGTGGAGACAAAGTCCCGTCTTCATACTGAGGACACCCTCCATCGTGTTGTGTGGCACTACCACCGTGCTAAATGGGATAGATTCAGAACAGATCGAGCAGCTCAAAACTGGGCATCCATGAGGCGCTGTGGACCATCAGCAGCAGCAGAATTGTATTCCACCACAATCTGTAACCTCATGGCCTGGCATATCCCTCACTCTACCATTACCACCAAACCAGGGGACCAACCCTGGTTCAATAAGGAGTGTAGAAGAGCATGCCAGGAGCAGCACCAGGCGTACCTAAAAATGAGGTGCCAACCTGGGGAAGCTGCAACACAGGACTACATGCATGCTAAACAGCAGAAGCAGCATGCTATAGACAGGGCTAAGCAATCCCCCAATTAATGGATCAAATCAAAGCTCTGCAGTCCTGCCACATCCAGTCGTGAATGGTGGTGGACAAATAAACAACTAACGGGAGGAGGAGGCTCCATGAATATCCCCATCCTCAATACAGTGGAGCCCAGCACATGAGTGCAAAAGACAAGGCTGAAGCATTTGCAACCATCTTCAGCCAGAAGTGGTGAGTGGGTGATCAATCTTGGCCTCCTCCTGAGGTCCCCACCATCACAGAAGCCAATTTGATTCACTCCACGTGATATCAAGAAACGGCTGAGCACACTGAATACAGCAAAGGCTATGGGCTCCGACAACATCCCGGCTATTGTGCTGAAGACTTGTGCTCCAGAACTAGCCGCGCCTCTAGCCAAGATGTTCCAGTACAGCTACAACACTGGCATCTATCCGACAATGTGGAAAACTGTCCAGGTATGTCCTGTCCACAAAAAGCAGGACAAATCCAATCTGGCCAATTACCGCCCCATCAGCCTACTCTCAATCATCAGCAAAGTGATGGAAGGTGTCATCGACAGTGCTATCAAGCGGCACTTACTCACCAATAACCTGCTCAGTTTGGGTTCTGCCAGGACCCCTCGGCTCCAGACCTTGGTCCAAACATGGACAAAGGAGCTGAATTCCAGAGGTGAGGTGAGAGTGACTGCCCTTGACATCAAGGCAGCATTTGATCGAGTGTGGCATCAAGGAGCCCTAGTAAAACTGGAATCAAGATGGTTGTGGTGGTTGGAGGTCAATCATCACAGCCCCAGGACATCGCTGCAGGAGTTCCTCAGGACAGTGTCCTAGGCCCAACCATCTTCAGCTGCTTCATCAATGACCAACCCTCCATCATAAGGTCAGAAGTGGGGATGTTCACTGATGACTGCACAGTGTTCAGCGCCATTCACAACTCCTCAGATAATGAAGCAGCCCATGCCCGCATGCAACAAGACCTGAACAACATTCAGGCTGATAAGTGGCAGGTAATATTCGCGCCACACAAGTGCCAGGCAATGATTATCTCCAACAAGCGAGAGTCTAACCACCGCCCCATGACATTCAACGGCATTACCATCACCGAATCCCCCACCATCAACATCCTGGGGTTCACCATTAACCAGAAACTTAACTGGACCAGCCACATAAATACTGTGGCAACAAGAGCAGGTCAAAGGCTGGGTATTCTGTGGCGAGTGTCTCACCTCCTGACTCCCCAAAGCCTTTCCACCATCTACAAGGCACAAGTAAGGAGTGTGATGGAATACTCTCCACTTGCCTGGATGAGTGCAGCTCCAACAACACTCAAGAAGCTTGACACCATCCAGGACAAAGCAGCCCACTTGATTGGCACCCCATCCACCACCGGCGTACCGTGGCTGCAGTGTGTACCATCTACAAGCTGCACTGCAGCAACTCGCCAAATTTCTTCGACAGCACCTCCCAGACCCGTGACCTCTACCACCTAGAAGAACAAGGGCAGCAGGCGCACGGAAACACCACCACCTCCAAGTTCCCCTCCAAGTTACACACCATCCTGACTTGGAAATATATCGCCGTTCCTTCATCGTCGCTGGGTCAAAATCCTGGAACTCCCTCCCTAACAGCACTGTGGGAGCACCTTCATCACACGGACTGCAGCGGTTCAAGAAGGCAGCTCACCACCACCTTCTCAAGGGCAACTCGGGATGGGCAATAAATGTTGGCCTTGCCAGTGACGCCCACATCCCAGGAACAAATTTTTAAGAAGTACATAACCTGCATCCTGATGGGTAACACCCAGGAATATCTCAATTGGGGGATATAGAGCAATAATATACATAGAATTATACAGAATGTGCAGCACAGAAACAGGCCATTCAGCCCAACTGGTCCATGCCAGTGTTTATGCTCCACACGAGCCTCCTCCTACCCCTCTTCATCTCACCCGATCAGCATATCCTTCTATTCCTTTCTCACGTACTAATCTGGCTTCTCTTAAATGCATTTATGCTATTTGCTTCAACGACTCCATGTGGCCCCTAGTTCTGGTCTCCCCCACAAGTGGAAACATCTTCTCTACATCTACCCTATCGAACCCCTTCATAATCTTAAAGACCTCTATCAGGTCACCCCTCAGTCTTCTCTTTTCGAGAGAAAAGAGCACCAGCCTGTTCAATCTTTCCTGATAGTTATAATCTCTCAGGTCTGGTATCATCCTTGTAAAAAAGAATTTGCAACTTCTCCATTGCCTCTATATCCATTTTATAATATGGAGACCAGAACTGTGCACAGTGCTCCAAGTGCGGTCTAACCAAGGTATATGGAGACCTGAACTGTGCACAGTGCTCCAAGTGCGGTCTAACCAAGGTATATGGAGACCTGAACTGTGTACAGTGCTCCAAGTGTGGTCTGACCAAGGTATATGGAGACCTGAACTGTGCACAGTGCTCCAAGTGTGGTCTGACCAAGGTATATGGAGACCTGAACTGTGCACAGTGCTCCAAGTGCGGTCTAACCAAGGTATATGGAGACCTGAACTGTGTACAGTGCTCCAAGTGTGGTCTGACCAAGGTATATGGAGACCAGAACTGTGTACAGTGCTCCAAGTGTGGTCTGACCAAGGTATATGGAGACCTGAACTGTGTACAGTGCTCCAAGTGTGGTCTGACCAAGGTATATGGAGACCTGAACTGTGTACAGTGCTCCAAGTGTGGTCTGACCAAGGTATATGGAGACCTGAACTGTGTACAGTGCTCCAAGTGCGGTCTGACCAAGGTATATGGAGACCTGAACTGTGTACAGTGCTCCAAGTGCGGTCTGACCAAGGTATATGGAGACCTGAACTGTGCACAGTGCTCCAAGTGCAGTCTGACCAAGGTATATGGAGACCTGAACTGTGCACAGTGCTCCAAGTGCGGTCTGACCAAGGTATATGGAGACCTGAACTGTGCACAGTGCTCCAAGTGCGGTCTGACCAAGGTATATGGAGACCTGAACTGTGCACAGTGCTCCAAGTGCGGTCTGACCAAGGTATATGGAGACCTGAACTGTGCACAGTGCTCCAAGTGCGGTCTGACCAAGGTATATGGAGACCTGAACTGTGCACAGTGCTCCAAGTGCGGTCTGACCAAGGTATATGGAGACCTGAACTGTGCACAGTGCTCCAAGTGCGGTCTGACCAAGGTATATGGAGACCTGAACTGTGCACAGTGCTCCAAGTGCGGTCTGACCAAGGTATATGGAGACCTGAACTGTGCACAGTGTTCCAAGTGCGGTCTGACCAAGGTATATGGAGACCTGAACTGTGCACAGTGCTCCAAGTGTGGTCTGACCAAGGTATATGGAGACCTGAACTGTGCACAGTGCTCCAAGTGTGGTCTGACCAAGGTATATGGAGACCTGAACTGTGCACAGTGCTCCAAGTGTGGTCTGACCAAGGTATATGGAGACCTGAACTGTGCACAGTGCTCCAAGTGTGGTCTGACCAAGGTATATGGAGACCTGAACTGTGCACAGTGCTCCAAGTGCGGTCTGACCAAGGTATATGGAGACCTGAACTGTGCACAGTGCTCCAAGTGCGGTCTGACCAAGGTATATGGAGACCTGAACTGTACACAGTGCTCCAAGTGTGGACTGACCAAGGTATATGGAGACCTGAACTGTGCACAGTGCTCCAAGTGTGGTCAGACCAAGGTATATGGAGACCTGAACTGTGCACAGTGCTCCAAGTGTGGTCTGACCAAGGTATATGGAGACCAGAACTGTGCACCGTGCTCCAAGTGTGGTCTGACCAAGGTATATGGAGACCTGAACTGTGCACAGTGCTCCAAGTGTGGTCTGACCAAGGTATATGGAGACCTGAACTGTGCACAGTGCTCCAAGTGTGGTCTGACCAAGGTATACGGAGACCTGAACTGTGCACAGTGCTCCAAGTGTGGTCTGGCCAAGGTATACGGAGACCAGAACTGTGCACAGTGCTCCAAGTGCGGTCTGACCAAGGTATACGGAGACCTGAACTGTGCACAGTGCTCCAAGTGTGGTCTGACCAAGGTATACGGAGACCAGAACTGTGCACAGTGCTCCAAGTGCGGTCTGACCAAGGTATACGGAGACCTGAACTGTGCACAGTGCTCCAAGTGCGGTCTGACCAAGGTATATGGAGACCTGAATTGTGCACAGTGCTCCAAGTGTGGTCTGACCAAGGTATATGGAGACCTGAACTGTGCACAGTGCTCCAAGTGCGGTCTGACCAAGGTATATGGAGACCTGAACTGTGCACAGTGCTCCAAGTGCGGTCTGACCAAGGTATATGGAGACCTGAACTGTGTACAGTGCTCCAAGTGCGGTCTGACCAAGGTATATGGAGACCAGAACTGTGCACAGTGCTCCAAGTGTGGTCTGACCAAGAACATAAGAACATAAGAAATAGGAGCAGGAGTAGGCCAATCGGCCCCTCGAGCCTGCTCCACCATTCAATAAGATCATGGCTGATCTGATCCTAACCTCAAATCTTCTATCACTCTGCATCCACCCGAACCCATGTGATCTCCCGGGAGAGGCGAAAAACCAGATAAAGACCCAATGGCCAATTTGGGAGAAAAAAATCTGGGAAATTCCTCTCCGACCCATCTAGGCGATCGAAATTCTTCCAGGAGATCACTCTGTCCCTATATTTTCTACAGTACTTACCTTCTGTAAAGGCGATCTCCACCCCAGCCAGGAACAGGAATAAAACCATCTCCTGAAATCTAACACAGAATTAGAACACAGCAGGAGCAGAACAAGGCTACACGGCCCCTGGGCCCACTCCACTACCCACAGGGCCATGACCATTCCGAACCTAGACTCATGTCCAATTTCCTGCCCGCTCCCCGTAACCCTTAATTCCCTTTACTTCTAGGAAACTATCTATTTCTGTTTTAAATTTATTTAATGATGTAGCTTCCACAGCTTTCTGGGGCAGCAAATTCCACAAACCTACCACCCTCTGAGTGAAGAAGTTTCTCCTCATCTCAGTTTTGAAAGAGCAGCCTCTTATTTTAAGATTATGCCCCCTAGTTCTAGTTTCACCCATCATTGGGAACATCCTCACCTCATCCACCCGATCAAGCCCCTTCACAATCTTATATGTTTCAATAAGATCACCTCTCATTCTTCTGAACTCCAATGAGTAGAGTCCCAATCTACTCAACCTCTCCTCATATGACCACCCCCTCATCCCCGGGATTAACCGAGTGAACCTTCTTTGTACTGACTCGAGAGCAAATATGTCTTTTCTTAAGTATGGACACCAAAACTGTATGCAGTATTCCAGGTGCGGTCTCACCAATACCTTGTACAACTGCAGCAATACCTCCCTGTTTTTATATTCCATCCCCCTAGCAATAAAAGCCAACATTCCATTGGCCTTCTTAATCACTTGCTGCACCTGCATACTAACTTTTTGAGTTTCGTGCTCCAGGACCCCCAGATCCCTTTGTACTACAGTACTTTCCAGTTTCTTTCCATTAAGATAATAACTTGCTCTATGATTTTTCCTGCCAAAGTGCATAACCTCACACTTTCCAGTATTGTATTCCATCTGCCAAATCTCTGCCCACTTACTTAGCCTGTCTATGTCCCTTTGCAGGTTTTTTATGTCCTCCTCACTCACGACTTTCCGTCCCATCTTTGTATCATCTGCAAACTTTGATATGTTACACTCGGTCCCCTCCTCCAAATTGTTAATGTAGATTGTAAAGAGTTGGGGACCCAGCACTGACCCCTGCGGAACACCACTAGTTACTGGTTGCCAATCTGAGAACGAACCATTTATCCCAACTCTCTGCTTTCTGTTAGAGAGCCAATCCTCCACCCACGCCAGAATATTACCCCCAATCCCGTGATTTTTTATCTTGAGCAATAATCTTTTGTGTGGCACCTTGTCAAATGCCTTTTGGAAGTCTAAATACACTACGTCCACTGGTTCCCCTTTATCCACCCTGTATGTTACTTCCTCAAAAAACTCAAGCAAATTTGTCAAACATGACTTCCCCTTCATAAAACCATGCTGAGTTTGTCCTATTAAATTATGTTTATCCAAATGTCCCGTTACTGTCTCCTTAATAATGGACTCTAACATTTTACCAACCACAGATGTTAGGCTAACAGGTCTATAGTTTCCAGCCTTCTGCCTACTACCCTTTTTAAATAAGGGTGTTACATTAGCAGTTTTCCAATCTGCCGGGACCTTTGCTGAGTCCAGTGAGTTTTGGAAAATTATTACCAATGCATCCACAATCCCTACCGCTACTTCCCTCAAGACCCTAGGATGCAAGCCATCAGGTCCAGGGGATTTATCCGCCTTGAGTCCCATTATTTTACCAAGTACCACTTCCTTAGTGATTTTAATCGTATTTAGTTCCTCCCCCCCTAGAGCCCCCTGTTTGTCCAGTGTTGGGATATTCTTAGTGTCCTCTACTGTAAAGACTGATACAAAATAATTGTTCAGTGTTTTTGCCATCTCCATGTTTCCCACCATTAATTTCCCGGTCTCATCCTCTAAGGGACCAACATTTACTTTAGCCACCCTTTTTCTTTTTATATAACTGTAGAAACTTTTACTGTAAGGTATATAGAGACCTGAACTGTGTACAGTGCTCCAAGTGCGGTCTGACCAAGGTACATGGAGACCAGAACTGTGCACAGTGCTCCAAGTGCGGTCTGACCAAGGTACATGGAGACCTGAACTGTGCACAGTGCTCCAAGTGTGGTCTGACCAAGGTATATGGAGACCAGAACTGTGCACAGTGCTCCAAGTGCGGTCTGACCAAGGTATATAGAGACCTGAACTGTGCACAGTGCTCCAAGTGCGGTCTGACCAAGGTATATGGAGACCAGAACTGTGCACAGTGCTCCAAGTGTGGTCTGACCAAGGTATATGGAGACCTGAACTGTGCACAGTGCTCCAAGTGTGGTCTGACCAAGGTATATGGAGACCAGAACTGTGCACAGTGCTCCAAGTGTGCTCTCTCCCAGGTATACAGAGACCAGAACTGTGCACAGTGCTCCAAGGGTGGTCTAACCAAGGTTCTATAAAAGTTTAAGATATCTGCCCTGCTTTTCAATTCGAACGCTATAAAAATGATAAAGGAAATATATCAATCAAATATGGAAGGAAAATTGTGAGGAGTGCTTGGCTGAGATGCTGGAGAACGTTCTTGGAGCTTACATTGAATGTCAAGAACTTGCTTGGCCACTTGTGGTGCTGATCTCAGGGATTCATGGTCCACAGTGCAGCTCACGTCCACACCATCGTCATTCCGATCCACCTGAAGATCCAGCGTACTGCTGACTGTGAAGGTCTTCCCTTTGGAGTCGGGCTCTTTTGTAGAGGGCACATCTAGAAACAGAAAAATCAGACAGCAAGGTAAGAAAAACCAGCCTCACTCTCATCCCTGTCCATTCTCACAACGACATATCAATAGTTACGTGCAAGTCACAGTTAATGACAGATGCAGTTTCAGTCATTCTCAAACTGGTCAATGAACATCAAAAATGGACAGTGCGAACATTGTTTTGATAGATATTTTTCAAGTTATTCAATGATTTCTTTGTGTTTATCAAGGTGAAAAATGACAATGCTGAGCAGTGGAGTTTTTCCAGTAAATTATAGAAGAAGGTCAGAGAACAAAGTGAAGTTTAAACAGCAGTCAAGCACTCCTACATCAGCTTTGGGATAGCTTAGATACAGAGTAAAGCTCCCTCTACACTGTCCCATCAAACACTCCCAGGGCAGGTACAGCACGGGTTAGATACAGAGTAAAGCTCCCTCTACACTGTCCCATCAAACACTCCCAGGGCAGGTACAGCACGGGTTAGATACAGAGTAAAGCTCCCTCTACACTGTCCCATCAAACACTCCCAGGGCAGGTACAGCACGGGTTAGATACAGAGTAAAGCTCCCTCTACACTGTCCCATCAAACACTCCCAGGGCAGGTACAGCACGGGTTAGATACAGAGTAAAGCTCCCCCCTACACTGTCCCATCAAACACTCCCAGGGCAGGTACGGCACGGATTAGATACAGAGTAAAGCTCCCACTACACTGTCCCCATCAAACACTCCCAGGGCAGGCACAGCACTGGGTTAGATACAGAGTAAAGCTCTCTCTGCACTGTCCCATCAAACACTCCCAGGGCAGGTACAGCACGGGTTAGATACAAACTAAAGCTCCCACTACACTGTCCCCATCAAACACTCCCAGGGCAGGCACAGCACGGGTTAGATACAGAGTAAAGCTCCCTCTACACTGTCCCATCAAACACTCCCAGGGCAGGTACAGCACGGGTTAGATACAGAGTAAAGCTCCCACTACTCTGTCCCCATCAAACACTCCCAGGGCAGGCACAGCACGGGTTAGACAGAGAGTAAAGCTCCCTCTACACTGTCCCATCAAACACTCCCAGGGCAGGTACAGCACGGGTTAGATACAGAGTAAAGCTCCCACTACACTGTCCCATCAAACACTCCCAGGGCAGCTACATCACTGGTTAGATACAGAGTAAAGCTCCGTCTACACTGTCCCATCAAACACTCCCAGGGCAGGTACAGCACGGGTTAGATACAGAGTAAAGCTCCCTCTACACTGTCCCATCAAACACTCCCAGGGCAGGTACAGCACGGGTTAGGTACAGAGTAAAGCTCCCTCTACACTGTCCCATCAAACACTCCCGGGGCAGGTACAGCACGGGTTAGATACAGAGTAAAGCTCCCTCTGCACTGTCCCATCAAACACTCCCAGGGCAGGTACAGCACGGGTTAGATACAGAGTAAAGCTCCCTCTACACTGTCCCATCAAACACTCCCAGGGCAGGTACAGCACGGGTTAGATACAGAGCAAAGCTCCCTCTACACTGTCCCATCAAACACTCCCAGGGCAGGTACAGCACGGGTTAGATACAGAGTAAAGCTCCCTCTACACTGTCCCATCAAACACTCCCAGGGCAGGTACATCACGGGTTAGATACAGAGTAAAGCTCCCTCTACACTGTCCCATCAAACACTCCCAGGGCAGGTACATCACGGGTTAGATACAGAGTAAAGCTCCCTCTACACTGTCCCATCAAACACTCCCAGGGCAGGTACAGCACAGGTTAGATACAGAGTAAAGCTCCCTCTACACTGTCCCATCAAACACTCCCAGGGCAGGTACAGCACGGGGTTAGATACAGAGTAAAGCTCCCTCTACACTGTCCCATCAAACACTCCCAGGGCAGGTACAGCACAGGTTAGATACAGAGTAAAGCTCCCTCTACACTGCCCCATCAAACACTCCCAGGGCAGGTACATCACGGGTAAGATACAGAGTAAAGCTCCCTCTACACTGTCCCATCAAACACTCCCAGGGCAGGTACATCACTGGTTAGATACAGAGTAAAGCTCCGTCTACACTGTCCCATCAAACACTCTCAGGGCAGGTACAGCACAGGTTAGATACAGAGTAAAGCTCCCTCTACACTGTCCCATCAAACACTCCCAGGGCAGGTACAGCACGGGTTAGGTACAGAGTAAAGCTCCCTCTAAACTGTCCCATCAAACACTCCCAGGGCAGGTACAGCACGGGTTAGATACAGAGCAAAGCTCCCTCTACACTGTCCCATCAAACACTCCCAGGGCAGTTACAGCACGGGTTAGATACAGAGTAAAGCTCCCTCTACACTGTCCCATCAAACAATCCCAGGGCAGGTACAGCACGAGTTAGATACAGAGTAAAGCTCCCTCTACACTGTCCCATCAAACACTCCCAGGGCAGGTACAGCACGGGTTAGATACAGAGTAAAGCTCCCTCTACACTGTCCCATCAAACACTCCCAGGGCAGGTACATCACGGGTTAGATACAGAGTAAAGCTCCCTCTACACTGTCCCATCAAACACTCCCAGGGCAGGTACATCACGGGTTAGATACAGAGTAAAGCTCCCTCTACACTGTGCCATTAAACACTCCCAGGGCAGGGACTTCACGGGTTAGATACAGAGTAAAGCTCCCTCTACACTGTCCCATTAAACACTCCGAGGGCAGGTACAGCACGGGTTAGATACAGAGTAAAGCTCCCTCTACACTGTCCCATCAAACACTCCCAGGGCAGGTACAGCACGGGGTTAGATACAGAGTAAAGCTCCCTCTACAGTGTCCCATCAAACACTCCCAGGGCAGGTACAGCACGGGTTAGATACAGAGTAAAGCTCCCACTACACTGTCCCATCAAACACTCCCAGGGCAGGTACAGCACAGGTTAGATACAGAGTAAAGCTCCCTCAACAGTGCCCCATCAAACACTCCCAGGGCAGGTACATCACGGGTTAGATACAGAGTAAAGCTCCCTCTACACTGTCCCATCAAACACTCCCAGGGCAGGTACATCACTGGTTAGATACAGAGTAAAGCTCCGTCTACACTGTCCCATCAAACACTCCCAGGGCAGGTACAGCACGGGTTAGATACAGAGTAAAGCTCCCTCTACACTGTCCCATCAAACACTCCCAGGGCAGGTACAGCACGGGTTAGGTACAGAGTAAAGCTCCCTCTACACTGTCCCATCAAACACTCCCAGGGCAGGTACAGCACGGGTTAGATACAGAGCAAAGCTCCCTCTACACTGTCCCATCAAACACTCCCAGGGCAGGTACAGCACGGGTTAGATACAGAATAAAGCTCCCTCTACACTGTCCCATCAAACAATCCCAGGGCAGGTACAGCACGAGTTAGATACAGAGTAAAGCTCCCTCTACACTGTCCCATCAAATACTCCCAGGGCAGGTACAGCACGGGTTAGATACAGAGTAAAGCTCCCTCTACACTGTCCCATCAAACACTCCCAGGGCAGGTACATCACGGGTTAGATACAGAGTAAAGCTCCCTCTGCACTGTCCCATCAAACACTCCCATGGCAGGTACAGCACAGGTTAGATACAGAGTAAAGCTCCCTCTACACTGTCCCATCAAACACTCCCAGGGCAGGTACAGCACGGGTTAGATACAGAGTAAAGCTCCCTCTACAGTGTCCCATCAAACACTCCCAGGGCAGGTACAGCACGGGTTAGATACAGAGTAAAGCTCCCTCTACACTGTCCCATCAAACACTCCCAGGGCAGGTACAGCACGGGGTTAGATACAGAGTAAAGCTCCCTCTACACTGTCCCATCAAACACTCCCAGGGCAGGTACAGCATGGGGTTAGATACAGAGTAAAGCTCCCTCTACACTGTCCCATCAAACACTCCCAGGGCAGGTACATCACGGGTTAGATACAGAGTAAAGCTACCTCTGCACTGTGCCATTAAACACTCCCAGGGCAGGTACTTCACGGGTTAGATACAGAGTAAAGCTCCCTCTACACTGTCCCATTAAACACTCCCAGGGCAGGTACAGCACGGGTTAGATACAGAGTAAAGCTCCCACTACACTGTCCCATCAAACACTCCCAGGGCAGGTACAGCACAGGTTAGATACAGAGTAAAGCTCCCTCAACAGTGCCCCATCAAACACTCCCAGGGCAGGTACATCACGGGTTAGATACAGAGTAAAGCTCCCTCTACACTGTCCCATCAAACACTCCCAGGGCAGGTACATCACTGGTTAGATACAGAGTAAAGCTCCGTCTACACTGTCCCATCAAACACTCCCAGGGCAGGTACAGCACGGGTTAGATACAGAGTAAACCTCCCTCTACACTGTCCCATCAAACACTCCCAGGGCAGGTACAGCACGGGTTAGGTACAGAGCAAAGCTCCCTCTACACTGTCCCATCAAACACTCCCAGGGCAGGTACAGCACGGGTTAGATACAGAATAAAGCTCCCTCTACACTGTCCCATCAAACAATCCCAGGGCAGGTACAGCACGAGTTAGATACAGAGTAAAGCTCCCTCTACACTGTCCCATCAAACACTCCCAGGGCAGGTACAGCACGGGTTAGATGCAGAGTAAAGCTCCCTCTACACTGTCCCATCAAACACTCCCAGGGCAGGTACATCACGGGTTAGATACAGAGTAAAGCTCCCTCTACACTGTCCCATCAAACACTCCCAGGGCGGGTACATCACGGGTTAGATACAGAGTAAAGCTCCCTCTACACTGTCCCATCAAACAATCCCAGGGCAGGTCCAGCACGAGTTAGATACAGAGTAAAGCTCCCTCTACACTGTCCCATCAAACACTCCCAGGGCAGGTACAGCACGGGTTAGATACAGAGTAAAGCTCCCTCTACACTGTCCCATCAAACACTCCCAGGGCAGGTACATCACGGGTTAGATACAGAGTAGAGCTCCCTCTACACTGTCCCATCAAACACTCCCAGGGCAGGTACATCACGGGTTAGATACAGAGTAAAGCTCCCTCTACACTGTCCCATCAAACACTCCCAGGGTAGGTACAGCACGGGTTAGATACAGAGTAAAGCTCCCTCTACACTGTCCCATCAAACACTCCCAGGGCAGGTACAGCACGGGGTTAGATACAGAGTAAAGCTCCCTCTACAGTGTCCCATCAAACACTCCCAGGGCAGGTACAGCACAGGTTAGATACAGAGTAAAGCTCCCTCAACAGTGCCCCATCAAACACTCCCAGGGCAGGTACATCACGGGTTAGATACAGAGTAAAGCTCCCTCTACACTGTCCCATCAAACACTCCCAGGGCAGGTACATCACTGGTTAGATACAGAGTAAAGCTCCGTCTACACTGTCCCATCAAACACTCCCAGGGCAGGTACAGCACGGGTTAGATACAGAGTAAAGCTCCCTCTACACTGTCCCATCAAACACTCCCAGGGCAGGTACAGCACGGGTTAGGTACAGAGTAAAGCTCCCTCTACACTGTCCCATCAAACACTCCCAGGGCAGGTACAGCACAGGTTAGATACAGAGCAAAGCTCCCTCTACACTGTCCCAGCAAACAATCCCAGGGCAGGTACAGCACGAGTTAGATACAGAGTAAAGCTCCCTCTGCACTGTCCCATCAAACACTCCCAGGGCAGGTAAAGCACGGGTTAGATACAGAGTAAAGCTCCCTCTGCACTGTCCCATCAAACACTCCCAGGGCAGGTACATCACGGGTTAGATACAGAGTAAAGCTCCCTCTACACTGTCCCATCAAACACTCCCAGGGCAGGTACATCACGGGTTAGATACAGAGTAAAGCTCCCTCTACACTGTGCCATTAAACACTCCCAGGGCAGGTACTTCACGGGTTAGATACAGAGTAAAGCTCCCTCTACACTGTCCCATTAAACACTCCCAGGGCAGGTACAGCACGGGTTAGATACAGAGTAAAGCTCCCTCTACACTGTCCCATCAAACACTCCCAGGGCAGGTACAGCACGGGTTAGATACAGAGTAAAGCTCCCTCTACACTGTCCCATCAAACACTCCCAGGGCAGGTACAGCACGGGTTAGGTACAGAGTAAAGCTCCCTCGACACTGTCCCATCAAACACTCCCAGGGCAGGTACAGCACGGGTTAGATACAGAGCAAAGCTCCCTCTACACTGTCCCATCAAACACTCCGAGGGCAGGTACAGCATGGGTTAGATACAGAATAAAGCTCCCTCTACACTGTCCCATCAAACAATCCCAGGGCAGGTACAGCACGAGTTAGATACAGAGTAAAGCTCCCTCTACACTGTCCCATCAAACACTCCCAGGGCAGGTACAGCACGGGTTAGATACAGAGTAAAGCTCCGTCTACACTGTCCCATCAAACACTCCCAGGGCAGGTACATCACGGGTTAGATACAGAGTAAAGCTCCCTCTACACTGTCCCATCAAACACTCCCAGGGCGGGTACCTCACGGGTTAGATACAGAGTAAAGCTCCCTCTACACTGTGCCATTAAACACTCCCAGGGCAGGTACTTCGCGGGTTAGATACAGTGTAAAGCTCCCTCTACACTGTCCCATTAAACAGTCCCAGGGCAGGTACAGCACGGGTTAGATACAGAGTAACGCTCCCTCTACACTGTCCCATCAAACACTCCCAGGGCAGGTACAGAACGGGGTTGATACAGAGTAAAGCTCCCTCTACACTGTCCCATCAAACACTCCCAGGGCAGGTACAGCACAGGTTAGATACAGAGTAAAGCTCCCTCTACACTGTCCCATTAAACACTCCCAGGGCAGGTACAGCACGGGTTAGATACAGAGTAAAGCTCCCTCTACACTGTCCCATCAAAACACTCCCAGGGCAGGTACAGCACGGGTTAGATACAGAGTAAAGCTCCCTCTACACTGTCCCATCAAACACTTCCAGGGCAGGTACATCACGGGTTAGATACAGAGTGAAGCTCCCTCTGCACTGTCCCATCAAACACTCCCAGGGCAGGTACATCACGGGTTAGATACAGAGTAAAGCTCCCTCTGCACTGTGCCATTAAACACTCCCAGGGCAGGTACTTCACGGGTTAGATACAGAGTAAAGCTCCCTCTACACTGTCCCATCAAACACTCCCAGGGCAGGTACAGCACGGGTTAGATACAGAGTAAAGCTCCCTCTACACTGTCCCATCAAACACTCCCAGGGCAGGTACATCACGGGTTAGATACAGAGTAAAGCTCCCTCTACACTGTCCCATCAAACACTCCCAGGGCAGGTACATCACGGGTTAGATACAGAGTAAAGCTCCCTCTACACTGTCCCATCAAACACTCCCAGGGTAGGTACAGCACGGGTTAGATACAGAGTAAAGCTCCCTCTACACTGTCCCATCAAACACTCCCAGGGCAGGTACAGCACGGGGTTAGATACAGAGTAAAGCTCCCTCTACAGTGTCCCATCAAACACTCCCAGGGCAGGTACAGCACGGGTTAGATACAGAGTAAAGCTCCCACTACACTGTCCCAAAACACTCCAAGGCAGGTACAGCACAGGTTAGATACAGAGTAAAGCTCCCTCAACAGTGCCCCATCAAACACTCCCAGGGCAGGTACATCACGGGTTAGATACAGAGTAAAGCTCCCTCTACACTGTCCCATCAAACACTCCCAGGGCAGGTACATTCACTGGTTAGATACAGAGTAAAGCTCCGTCTACACTGTCCCATCAAACACTCCCAGGGCAGGTACAGCACGGGTTAGATACAGAGTAAAGCTCCCTCTACACTGTCCCATCAAACACTCCCAGGGCAGGTACAGCACGGGTTAGGTGCAGAGTAAAGCTCCCTCTACACTGTCCATCAAACACTCCCAGGGCAGGTACAGCACGGGTTAGATACAGAGCAAAGCTCCCTCTACACTGTCCCATCAAACACTCCCAGGGCAGGTACAGCACGGGTTAGATACAGAATAAAGCTCCCTCTACACTGTCCCATCAAACAATCCCAGGGCAGGTACAGCACGAGTTAGATACAGAGTAAAGCTCCCTCTACACTGTCCCATCAAACACTCCCAGGGCAGGTACAGCACGGGTTAGATACAGAGTAAAGCTCCCTCTACACTGTCCCTTCAAACACTCCCAGGGCAGGTACATCACGGGTTAGATACAGAGTAAAGCTCCCTCTACACTGTCCCATCAAACACTCCCAGGGCGGGTACATCACGGGTTAGATACAGAGTAAAGCTCCCTCTACACTGTGCCATTAAACACTCCCAGGGCAGGTACTTCACGGGTTAGATACAGTGTAAAGCTCCCTCTACACTGTCCCATTAAACAGTCCCAGGGCAGGTACAGCACGGGTTAGATACAGAGTAACGCTCCCTCTACACTGTCCCATCAAACACTCCCAGGGCAGGTACAGAACGGGGTTAGATACAGAGTAAAGCTCCCTCTACACTGTCCCATCAAACACTCCCAGGGCAGGTACAGCACAGGTTAGATACAGAGTAAAGCTCCCTCTACACTGTCCCATCAAACACTCCCAGGGCAGGTACAGCACGGGTTAGATATAGAGTAAAACTCCCTCTACACTCTCCCATTAAACACTCCCAGGGCAGGTACAGCACGGGTTAGATACAGAGTAAAGCTCCCTCTACACTGTCCCATCAAACACTCCCAGGGCAGGTACAGCACGGGGTTAGATACAGAGTAAAGCTCCCTCTACACTGTCCCATCAAACACTCCCAGGGCAGGTACAGCATGGGGTTAGATACAGAGTAAAGCTCCCTCTACACTGTCCCATCAAACACTCCCAGGGCAGGTACAGCACGGGTTAGATTCAGAGTAAAGCTCCCTCTACACTGTCTCATCAAACACTCCCAGGGCAGGTACATCACGGGTTAGATACAGAGTGAAGCTCCCTCTACACTGTCCCATCAAACACTCCCAGGGCAGGTACATCACGGGTTAGATACAGAGTAAAGCTCCCTCTGCACTGTGCCATTAAACACTCCCAGGGCAGGTACTTCACGGGTTAGATACAGAGTAAAGCTCCCTCTACACTGTCCCATTAAACACTCCCAGGGCAGGTACAGCACGGGTTAGATACAGAGTCAAGCTCCCTCTACACTGTCCCATCAAACACTCCCAGGGCACGTACAGCACGGGTTAGATACAGAGTAAAGCTCTCCCTACACTGTCCCATCAAACACTCCCAGGGCAGGTACAGCACGGGTTAGATACAGAGTAAAGCTCCCTCTACACTGTCCCATCAAACACTCCCAGGGCAGGTACAGCACGGGTTAGATACAGAGTAAAGCTCCCTCTACACTGTCCCATCAAACACTCCCAGGGCAGGTACAGCACGGGTTAGATACAGAGTAAAGCTCCCTCTACACTGTCCCATCAAACACTCCCAGGGCAGGTACAGCACGGGTTAGATACAGAGTAAAGCTCCCTTTACACTGTCCCATCAAACACTCCCAGGGCAGGTACAGCACGGGTTAGATACAGAGTAAAGCTCCCTCTACACTGTCCCATCAAACACTCCCAGGGCAGGTACAGCACGGGTTAGATACAGAGTAAAGCTCCCTCGATACCAGTGTTGTCCAATATATCAGCCACGTGACTAATTGGGAATGCAGATTTGGCTAATTGAATTTCTGATTATTAAATACATAATGGGTAATCGACCTGAATTAGAGCTCAGTTAGCGTGCTGTGTGCAGGACTGGGCTGTCGGATATTGAGGCTTTAGAGAGGGGACAACAAAGACACACTCAGATGCTGCCTGTTACCAGGAAATATAAATACAAAGAACGACTGGAAAAATTCAAGCTTTTTCCATTACAACTGGCTGATGTGACAGATCATAGAATCATAGAAAATTATGGCACAGAAGGAGGCCATTCGGCCCATTATGTCTGTGCTGGCCGGGAAAGAGCTCTCCACCCTAATCCCACTTTCCAGCTCTTGGTCCGTAGCCCTGTAGGTTACAGCATTTCAAGTGCTTTAAAAAAAAATCAATGTGTTCATAATGATGAAACAATACAACAGGATAGATCCTGTTACCATAGTTGAAGGCTCCAGGGTGAGGGGCCAGAGATACAAGATTAAATGTCAGATTTAAAGAAAGGTGTGCATTTCTATAGAGCCTTTCACAACCTTTTTTCTATTCGTTTCTGAGATGTGGGCATCGCTGGCAAGGCAGTACAGTGCTCCCTCAGTACTGCCCCTCCGACAGAGCGGCGCTCCCTCAGTACTGCCCCTCTGACAGTGCAGCACTCCCTCAGTACTGCCCCTCCGACAGTGCAGCACTCCCTCAGTACTGCCCCTCCGACAGTGCAGCACTCCTCAGTACTGCCCCTCCGACAGTGCGGCGCTCCCTCAGTACTGCCCCTCTGACAGTGCAGCTCTCCTCAGTACTGCCCCTCCGACAGTGCGGCGCTCCCTCAGTACTGCCCCTCTGACAGTGCAGCACTCCTCAGTACTGCCCCTCCGACAGTGCAGCACTCCTCAGTACTGCCCCTCTGACAGTGCAGCACTCCTCAGTACTGCCCCTCCGACAGTGCGGCACTCCCTCAGTACTGCCACTCCGACAGTGCGGCGCTCCCTCAGTACTGCTCCTCCGACAGTGCAGGGCTCCCTCAGTACTGCCCCTCCGACAGTGCAGGGCGTAGTGTCCGTGTGTTGATAGAGACACTGAAGACAGGAGTTGGTTCATAGGTGTTTACTAAGCAAAGTCTGGAGGGGTACTAACGGCTATAACACAATATACAGGCTTATATAGCCCGAGTGGCCATTACCGGCATTACAGCACACATGGGGCTCTTAAATGCACATACACTACAATTCCTCCCCTTTTAGCTAACCAGTACATCATATTTTAAGTAATTATTAATTACATATTATAAGAAAAATAATATACACATTGCTGTAGTTAATTAATTATAAGTCAGTCTCTCTGGAGGTTTTCTGACTCGGTCCGGATAACGCCTCAGTGGTGTAGTAGTTTCTGGTGGTGTAGTAGGTTCTTTTGGCAAGGTTGATTCGGCTTGAATGCCAGTGTCGGGTTCATCGGGTTCCAGTATCACCGGATCGGAGGTAGATATGGGTATCTCTACTTCATCGTTAGGCATATAGAGTTGTGGTGTAGGTTGTCCCTTTTCGGATGACTCTATGATTTGGTCAGCATGGCGCCTTATTATGCTTTCCCCGATGTCCACGGTATACATTAGTGGTCCTAGTCGTGTGCAGATAGTTCCAGGCTGCCATTTCTCGGTACGGTAGTCCCGGGCCAAAACTTGTTGACCTATCTGGAAGGTTCTAGTTGGCCTTTCATTCATGCCTTGAAATTGCCGGTTCTCCACGTCCCTTCTGATGTTGGGCTTGACCAAATCCAGCCGGCATCTTAGGTTTCTATTGAAGAACATCATGGCGGGAGTTTGGTTGGTAACTGATGTAAGAAAAAGGAGTCTCACACATCAAGTAACTCTAAAGTAAGCTTTAAGCAACTTATAAACACACTACATACAAGAGAGGTCTTCACCATGCCTCTGGAAGAAGCCCCTTTACAATACTGAGTGGTTCAGTATTTATACCAGTCCAACAGGAAGTGACGTATGACAGGAAGTGATGTATGTACAAAGTTCACAGTTCACAGGAAGTGATGACACAACTTCCCGGAAGTTATTATTATTATCACAGTAACCATATGTGTTGCATTCCTGTATGCGAACAAGAAGTTATCCACCTTATGCTGAAGTTTTATGTCTTCATTACCCATGGCCTTTATGGCCTTCTTGAAGGTCTGGACAAACCTTTCAGCCAATCCATTGGTGGCGGGATGGTATGGGGCGGACGTGTAGTGCTTAACCCCATTGTTTTTTAAGAACTTCCTGAATTCTTCGGACACAAATTGCGGTCCATTATCAGAACAGATCTGTTCCAGCAGCCCATTCCTGGCAAATATGGTTCTTAATACTGTGATGGTTTTTTCCGTGCTGGTGGAGGACATCTTTATTACCTCCGGACACTTGGAGTGTGCATCAACCGCGATTAAGAACATTGAGTCCATAAATGGACCAGCAAAGTCGATGTGTACCCTTTGCCAGGGAGATGAGGGCCACTCCCATGGATGTAGAGGGGCTTGTGGTGGAGCGTTTTGGACCTTCTGGCATCCTAGGCAGCTCTTGGTCATTTATTCGATTTCTCCATCGATACCTGGCCACCATACAAACGCCCTGGCTAGGTTCTTCATTTTCACTCCACCCAGATGCCCCTCATGAAGCTCCTTTAGCACTTTATCCTGGAGTTTGGGTGGAATCACCACTCTGGATCCACACATCAAGGTTCCTCGGCACACTGACAGCTGTTCTCTTCTGTGCGAGAATGCTGGCAACAGTGGTTCGCCATGTGCTGGCCATCCCTTCACTGTTAAATCGTAGACCCGTGAGAGAGTCGGGTCATTTCTCGTCTCCCTTTCAATGGCAGAATTTGTTACTGGTGGACATTCCACTATGGTAGAGTGGAACATCTCCAATGGGTCTACTGTAGGTGCCTCTTCTACCGTTGGCAACGGTAGGCGCGATAAACCGTCAGCATTCCCATGCTGTTTTGATCCTTTGTATTCTATGTTGTATTGGTGTGCCCCTAGAAAAAGGGACCACCTCTGCAGCCTTTGCGCTGTCATAATGGGAACACCCTTTTTAGGGTTGAATATGGAGATGAGGGGTTGATGGTCAGTCAACAAGGTAAATTTTTGTCCATGTAGGTAATGGTTGAATTTCTTCACTCCCCATACCAGGCTGAGTACTTCCCTGTCGATCTGGGCATAGTTACGCTCAGCTGAGTTCGATGAACGTGACGCAAAAGCTATCGGCCGTTCCGAGCCATCAGGGAATTTATGCGATAATACTGCTCCTATGCCGTAAGGGGATGCATCGCACGCCAGTCTGATTGGCAGTGATGGGTTGTAATGAGCCAAAACTTCTTTGGATGTGATTAAGTCTTTGCATTTATGGAAGGCACGTTTACAGTCTTCGTTCCATTTCCAAATTACTCCTGTTTGTAGCAGTTCATTAAGAGGGTGTAGAAGAGTTGATAAGTTCGGTAAAAATTTATGATAGTAATTTATTAATCCCAGGAACGACCTTAATTGTGAAACATTTTCAGGTGCTGGGGCTTTTATGACCGCTTCAATTTTTTCAGGTGACTTATGCAACCCTTCCTTATTTATTATGTGGCCACAATATGATATTTGATTTCGGAAAAATTCGCACTTGGGGCGATTTGCTCGTAGGCCCCGTTCTCTCAGCCTAGTGAGCACCTGCTCCAAATTGGCAAGGTGCTCGTTGTCGTTTTCTCCTGTTACAAGGATGTCGTCCAGGTAGCATTGAGTACCCGGAATCCCTTGGAGGACTTGCTCCATAGCTCTTTGCCAGATAGCTGGAGCGGATGCTACTCCGAAAACTAGTCGATTGTACTGGTACAGACCTTTGTGTGTATTTATCGTGAGATATTTTTTAGAGGCCTCTTCAACCTCCATCTGTAGATATGCCTGTGCCAAGTCAATTTTGGTGAAACGTTTCCCTCCGGATAGTGAGGCGAAAATATCTTCTATCCTCGGAAGAGGATACTGTACCGTGTGAAGGACCGGGTTTTCCGTCACCTTGAAGTCTCCACAGATGCGAATTTTTCACTGTTCTTCAGATTTATTATTATTCAATGCTTTCTTCATAACTGGAACGATGGGTGTTGCCCACTCGCTCCAATCTATTTTGGATAATACGCCTGCATTTTCCAAATTCTCCAGCTCTGCCTCGACTGCTGGATGAATTGCCTTAAAAAACTTGGGAATTGCTGCATCTTCCACTTTTATTGAGGCGGTGATGCCTTTCAAGGTTCCTAGTTTCTCTTGAAACACTTCTTTGGCGTTGGCCAAGATGTATTTTAATCGTTCAGGTATGATGTCATCATCGTTTTTTTCCTTACTGGTCACCGTCAGTGCCTGAATGGAGTGCCAGTCTAAACGTATCTTTCTGATCCATTCACGTCCCAACAACGGTGGACCACCATCTTGTAGAATGTATAAATACAACTTTTGTATTTCTTTGCCGTTGTATACAACAGGCACCCTTATTTTTCCTTTGGGGTATACTTTCTGCCCCGTATATGTTTTTAAGATAATGGATGTGTCTTTTAAAGGTATATGCGGAAATAGCCTCTCGTAATCCTGTCGATTTATTACGGTTAGAGCTGATCCTGTATCTAGCTCCATTTTAACTGGGGACCCTGCTATCGTGAGGGTAACCCAAATGGTTTGGTAATCATCTTTGGCAAGTACATTATGTAATTTGAGACAGCTTAGTCTCTTGTTTTCGGAGTCGCTATCGCTCTTCTGGTCTTCAGAGCTACTGTCCGTCATCATTTGTATCTTTCTGTACTTTTCTTTATTGATTTTTTTTTTTCTGTCTGTGGATTTATTTTGTCCAGATCGGCATACCCGTGCAATGTGTCCAATCTTTCCGCATTGCCTGCATGCTTTGTCCTTGAACCAGCAGTCCCTCTGGTTATGGGTGGATCTGCTGCAACGATAACATCTTTCGAAACCCTGTGTCATTTCATGGGTGCCGAAGTCCTGTGTCTTTTGTTGTATCTCTGCAGCTCCTCTTGCTGCTGCTTCGTATGATACAGCCATACTGAAAGCCTTGTCCAGTGTTAAATCTTTTTCAGCCTTTTTTGTGTTCCTTCACTTAAGAGACCGCAGACGAATTTGCCTCGAAGATAATCTGCTAGTCCTGCCCCGAATTGGCAGTACTTTGATAGCTTTCTTAATTCGGTGAGGTAATCAGCGTTACTTTCATTCTTGTGTTGATTTCTCTTGAAGAATTTGAATCGTTCCGCTATCAGCAGCGGTGTTGGGTTTAAGTGCTCCTGCAGGGTATCAACAATTTCTTTAAAATTCTTGTCCTTTGGTTTGGCTGGCGTGATTAAATTTCGTAACAGCCCGTATGCCTCTGCGCCCATTAGGTTCAGCAGTACTGAAGCTTTTTTTTCATCTTCTATTCCATTTGCAGTGCGATATACCTCTACTCTTTCCACATATGTGGTCCAATCCTCTATTTCGCTATCAAAAGCATCAATATTGCCAGACTTAGGCATCTTAGAAAAGATATGGCGCTTCCAGCGCTTTTCTTTCTTTTCTGCAGAAAAGATATGGCGCTTCCCGCGCTTTCCCGCCGCTGCTGCCGATGACAACGCTGTTTCCCGCGGTTTCCATTCTTTTTTTATTTATTTATTTACAGTTGGAGACTCGTTCCCGCCGGACTTTCCCTCTAGGTCTGAACGCCGACCTGCTTGCAGCGCCGGCCGTCTCCCGAGTGCTCCCTCCCCGTCTGTTATTGCTTGCGTCCGATTTCGCTGCTTGTCCCAGCTGTAGAGCCAGCCGCTGGAGCCCCAGCCTGACGCCCAGGAAGGATTGGCGCAGTACCTGCCACCAGCTTGGCCAGCTGGTGAAACCACAGCTTCTTTCACTTTCTTGAGTCTTCTGGACGCCCGAGGAATCGATGTCCTTGAGGTGCTGCCGAATTGCAGGTAAGTCCGTTTCCACTTCATCGCCACTGTAGTGTCCGTGTGTTGATAGAGACACTGAAGACAGGAGTTGGTTCATAGGTGTTTAAAAGCAAAGTCTGGAGGGGTACTAACGGCTATAACACAATATACAGGCTTATATAGCCCGAGTGGCCATTACCGGCATTACAGCACACATGGGGCTCTTAAAGGCACATACACTACACAGGGCTCCCTCAGTACTGCCCCTCCGACAGTGCAGCGCTCCCTCAGTACTGCCCCTCCGACAGTGCGGCACTCCCTCAGTACTGCTCCTCCGACAGTGCGGCACTCCCTCAGTACTGCCGCTCCGACAGTGCGGCGCTCCCTCAATACTGACCCTCCGACAGTGTGGCGCTCCCTCAGTACTGCCCCTCCGACAGTGCGGCACTCCCTCAGTACTGCCCCTCCGACATTGCGGCGCTCCCTCAGTACTGCCCCTTCGACAGTGCAGCGCTCCCTCAGTACTGCCCCACCGACAGTGCAGCGCTCCCTCAGTACTGCCCCTCCGACAGTGCAGCGCTCCCTCAGTACTGCTCCTCCGACAGTGCGGCACTCCCTCAGTACTGCCCCTCCGACATTGCGGCGCTCCTTCAGTACTGCCCCTCCGACAGTGCATCGCTCCCTCAGTACTGCCCCTCCGATAGTGCAGCGCTCCCTCATTACTGACCCCCAACAGTGCAGCGCTCCCTCAGTACTGTACCTCCGATAGTGCAGCGCTCCCTCAGTACTGCCCCTCCGACAGTGCGGTGCTCCCTCAGTACTGCCCCTCCGACAGTGCGGTGCTCCCTCAGTACTGTCCCTCCGACAGTGCATCGCTCCCTCAGTACTGCCCCTCCGACAGTGCAGCGCTCCCTCAGTACTGCCCCTCCGACAGTGCAGCGCTCCCTCAGTACTGCCCCTTCGACAGTGCGGCACTCCCTCAGTACTGCCCCTCCGACAGTGCAGCGCTCCCTCAGTACTGCCCTTTCGACAGTGCAGTGCTCCCTCAGTACTGCCCCTCCGACAGTGCGGCGCTCCCTCAGTACTGCCCCTCCGACAGTGCAGCGCTCCCTCAGTACTGCCCCTTCGACAGTGCGGCGCTCCCTCAGTACTGCCCCTCCGACAGTGCGGCGCTCCCTCAGTACCGCCCCTTCGACAGTGCAGCGCTCCCTCAGTACTGCCCCTCCGACAGTGCAGCGCTCCCTCAGTACTGCCCCTCCGACAGTGCGGCGCTCCCTCAGTACTGCCCCTCCGACAGTGCGGCGCTCCCTCAGTACTGCCCCTCCGACAGTGCGGCACTCCCTCAGTACTGCCCCTCCGACAGTGCAGCGCTCCCTCAGTACTGCCCCTCCGACAGTGCTGCACTCCCTCAGTACTGCCCCTCCGACAGTGCAGCGCTCCCTCAGTAGTGCCCCTCCGACAGTGCAGCGCTCCCTCAGTACTGCCCCTCCGACAGTGCGGCGCTCCCTCAGTACTGCCCCTCCGACAGTGCGGCGCTCCCTCAGTACTGCCCCTCCGACAGTGCAGCGCTCCCTCAGTACTGCCCCTCCGACAGTGCGGCGCTCCCTCAGTACTGCCCCTCCGACAGTGCGGCGCTCCCTCAGTACTGCCCCTCCGATAGTGCGGCGCTCCCTCAGTACTGCCCCTCCAACAGTGCAGCGCTCCCTCAGTATTGCCCCTTCGACAGTGCGGCGCTCCCTCAGTACTGCCCCTCCAATAGTGCGGCGCTCCCTCAGTACTGCCCCTCCAACAGTGCAGCGCTCCCTCAGTATTGCCCCTTCGACAGTGCGGCGCTCCCTCAGTACTGCACTGGAGAGTCAGCCTAGATCATGGGCTCAAGTCTCTAGAACAGAGAAGAACTAAGGCCTAGAAATTCAGTGGGCTGCGCCACCAGTTAGCGCCCAAAGAGGGCACTCAGTGGCTTTAGCGCCACTGGCCACGCCTCCCGCGATATTTAGCGGGGCGCTAATGGCGGCGTTAGCTTGTAGCGCTGCGCCGCCACCGATGACGTCATTGGTGTGCGCAGTGCCCCGCTCCTGCCCCGATCGCGATATTTGGTCGCTCCTGCCTCTGTAACGCCGGTCGCAAATCGCGACCGGTTCACAGGGCCTACCTGTGGCGTTAGTGGCGCAAATTAAGGTGGAGGTGCGGGGCGGCCATTTTTTCCGGTGGCCGCCTGCCAGCACCTCCTCGCGCCGCCCTCCCCGGCCTCCTGATCCACCCCCCGGGCAGTGCCGGCTGTGTCCCAAAAGCCCGGCACTTCTCCTCGGTGTCGGGCTCTTTTGCTGGCACTCGCGATCGGTGATCGCGCTGGTGCAGGCCCCTCCCCCTTAAGAAGGGGAGGAAGGCCTGCAGTACAGCAGCGCGCCGTGCCACAGCATGTGGCGCTGTGGCACGTAGCGCCGCGCTATTCAGTTTGAGCGCCCCAAGCGGGACGCGGGGAGCCTCGAGCAGCGCCCCGAGTCCCTCTTGGGGCGCTCCCACTGAATATCGGGAGGGCGCAAGCGGCTCTGGCCGGAGCGCAAATTCCGGCGCCCAGGCGAGCTTGGCGCCCCAAACGCGGCGCCATCGAATTTTTAGCCCTAAATCTCTTCTCACAGAGAGTTTTGAGGCTGTGTGATTCACTTCCAGGATTAGTGGTTGAGGCCAATAGGTCAACATTCCAGATTAGATTGGAGAGGGGGATGAAGGAAAATGGAGTTGAAGGGATGGTTCAATGTTGTTGGGACTATCTGCTCGAGTAGCAGGGAAACACTGACATAGACTGGATGGGCCGAATGGCCTGTGTCCATGTTGTCACTTCTCCGTGAGTTGGTGTATAACCTAAACTCCAGGTAGTGAAAGTTCAGCTTCCTGTGAGGTATGTGCTCGTACACGGATCCACAGGTATCTGAGAAAGCTGCAGGAAGCTGGCGCCTGGATTACACAGCGAAATCAGATAAAGCCCCTAATTAAACCTATAAATCAGTGACTTTCTCCTCTGCATAAGAAGCTACACCCCTAGCCTTTGTTCATGTTTAAACAGTCGCACCAACAGCACGCAACACAGGCCCTGGGAGGGCGGGGTCGGGGGAAGGACCGCTCTGGTTTTTTTATGAAGCCACATTGTTGATCTGTTCCGGACAATCCCCTCGGTTTCGTACCTCTGGAGAAATCTGAATCCTGGGAGCGCTGGAAAGTCTGGCCACAAACATGGGAAGTCCGTACCTGAACTGTACGACTCAGAAAGAAGCCCTGCCAACTGTTTCCAGGATCCAGAGTGACACATGGGAACATAGAGGAGATTTGAGGGGAAATTCCTTCACCCAGAGGGTGGTGGGGGTCTGGAACTCACTGCCTGAAAGGGTGGTAGAGGCAGAGACATTCATCACATTTTAAAAGTACTTGGATATGCACTTGAAGTGCTGTAACCTACAGAGCCACGGACCGAGAGCTGGAAAGTGGGATTAGGCTGGAGAGCTCTTTGTCGGCCGGCACAGACACAATGGGCCGAATGGCCTCCTTCCGTGCTGTAAATTTCTATGATTCTATGATAGGAGCAGGTGTCGGCTATTCAGCCCCTCGAGCCTGCTCCACCATTCAATAAGATCATGGCTGAATTTCGACCTCAACTCCATCTTCCCGCACTCTCCCCATATCCCTTGATTCTGTCTGGAATATACTCAACGACTGAGCCTCCACAGCCCTCTGGGGTAGAGAATTCCAAAGATTCACCTCCCTCAGTGAAGAAATTTCTCCTCATCTCAGTCCTAAATGGCTGACCCCTTATTCTGAGACTGTGACCCCTGTTCTAGACTCCCCAGCCAGGGGAAACACCCTCCCTGCATCTACCCTGTCAAGCCCTGTAAGAATTTTATATGTTTCAATGAGATCACCTCTCATTCTTCTAAACTCTAGAGAATATAGGCCTAGTCTACTCAATCTCTCCTCATAGGACAATCCCCCCATCCCAGGAACCAGTCTGGTGAATTAGATCAGGGTTGATCTGTATCTTAATTCCATCTACCCGCCTCGGTTCGGTAACTCTTGAGACCCTTGCCGAACAAAAATCGATCAATCTCAGTTTTGAAATTTCAACTGACCCCCAGCCTCAACAGCTTTTTGGGGGAGAGAGTTCCAGATTCCCACCACCCTTTGTGTGAAGAAGTGCTTCCTGACAGATCAGCCATGATCTTATTGAGTGGCGGAGCAGGCTCGAGGGGCCGATTGGCCTACTCCTGCTCCTATTTCTTATGTTCTTATCACCCCTGAACGGCCGGGCTCTAATTTTATGGTAGAAACAGAAAATACTGGAAATACTCAGCAGGTCAGAACTCTGACGAAAGACCATCGAGCTGAAACTTTAAGTCTGCTTCTCTCCCCACAGATGTCTACCTGCTTAATATTTCCAGCATTTTCTGTTTCTATTTCAGATTTCCAGCATCCGCAGTATGTTGATTTTGTCTCATTTTAAGGTTCTGCTCCCTTGTTCTGGGCTCCCCCCATCTATCGACCCTATTGAATCCTTTAACCATTTCAAACACCTCGATCAGATCACCGCTTAATCTTAAAAGGGAATAGAAGCCGAGTCTGTGCAACCCGCACTCATCGTGGTCAACACTGGCCAAGGAGAGAAGCAGAGGCTCTTTGTGATGCACGATGCCCAACATTGATTGTGCAGTTAAGGTGTGAAATTAGACCTTTTTTGGAGTTCTTTGCTGAGTGTGAAAGGAAAATGAGACAACCCAGCCACAGTACTCGGCTTCATCTTAAATTTATAAATAAACAGATTGAAATTCCGACCTGAAATCATGAGCTGGGTCCTGTGCCCGAAGGACCTCAACCGAGGCAGCGATACAATTGGGGTTCACCTGGGGTAGGGAGGGTACAAATCGGCCAGGGGTTTTGCTGATTATTAACTCAGTGACTGTGTCCGCACGTTGGATGAGGACAGGACTGGTCTCAGTCGGGCTCCTCCTGAAGATCGAATCTCCCCACTGTGTAGGCTTAAATGGAAACATAGAAACATAGACGATAGGAGCAGGAGTAGGCCATTCGGCCCCTCGAGCCCGCTCCGCCATTTAATGAGATCATGGCTGATCATCCAAATTCAGTACCTTGTCTCTGCCTTCTCCACATATCCCTTCATCCCTTTAGCCTCAAGAAATACAGGAAACTTTTGTTTAACCGGAGGTTAAATGTCCGGAAAGCTCTATCTACCAGCAAAATTCAGGAGCCGTTTCCTATAAGTTTTTTTTACTTCTCGTTGCTTTTTTTTTCCAGTCAGGCTCTGCAAGGTCTAGCTGAAGCTGTTGCTTAGCTACAGAGACGCTTTTAAGCTGCGGCCGACTGTTTTGAAGCTGTTGTTAAGCAACAGGGTTTGTTGATTCACACGGAGCTCAAAAGCTCCGTATGCTTTAACATTAGCGCTGGTTTCTACGGCAGTTTTGATGATACGGCACCAGCTCGGTCTCGTCGGTGCCGGATACCAGAAAGTTTCTGTTAAATCAACTCCTGCATTCCGTGTCTCCATTAACACACGGATCTAACAGTGGCGACGAGTTAGAAACGAACTTACCTGCAATTCGGCAGCACCTCAAGGGGATCGATTCCTCAGACGAAGGTCGAAGCCAGAAGCAAGTAAAAAAAAATAACTCGAAGAAACTCGAAAACGAGGGCCAGGCTTGGTCTCCAGTCTGTGGTTTCCCCAGCTAAACAGGCTGGTGGCAGGTAGTGCACTGATCCTTCCTGGGCTGCGGCGGGCTAGAGCTCGATCGGGTGGCTCTGCAACGGGGCCAGGCAGCGAGTCGGGAAGCAGAAGCAAAGAGAGAGAGAGGGTGGAGCACTCAGGACGTGGCCGGTGCTGCAAAGCAGGTCGGCGTTCGGACCAAGCAGAGGGAGGGGAAAGTCCCAGAGGGGCCGCTCTACGACAGGAACAGTTCTCCAAGTAACGGAGGAACTATTGAAGCGATATATAAAAAAAATAGAAATACCGCGAAAAGCTGCAGGTCGCAACGGGAACCGCGGAGAACAGCGTTGGCAGCAGCGGCAGCGGCGGGAAAGCGCGGGAGGCGCCATCTTAACTTGGCGGGGAAGAAAGAAAAGCGCGGGAAGCGCCATTTTAGATTTTCAAGATGCCGAAGACTGGCAATATTACTGCTTTCGATAGTGATATAGAAGATTGGACCACATATGTGGAAAGAGTGGAGGTATATTGCAAGGCGAATGAAGTAGCAGATGATAAAAAGGCATCGGTACTTCTAAATCTGATGGGTGCAAGGACATACGGGCTGTTACGAAACTTGATCAGTCCAGCCAAACCGATGGACAAGAATTTTAAGGAGATTGTTGATACCTTACAGGAGCACTTAAACCCAACACCGCTGCTGATAGCGGAACGATTCAAATTCTTCAGGAGGAATCAGCACAAGAATGAAAGTAACGCTGATTACCTCACCGAATTACGAAAGCTATCAAAGCACTGCCAATTCGGGGCAGGACTGGCAGGTTCTCTACGAGACAAATTCGTCTGCGGTCTCCTAAGCGAAGGAACACAGAAAAGACTACTTTCTGAGAAAGATTTGACACTGGACAAGGCTTTCAGTGTGGCTGTATCATACGAAGCAGCAGCAAGAGGAGCTGCAGAGATACAGCAAAAGCCACAGGACTTCGGCACCCATGAAATGACACGGGGTTTCGAGAGATGTTATCGCTGCGGCAGATCCACCCATGACCAGAAGGACTGCTGGTTCAAGGACAAAGCATGCAGGCAATGCGGAAAGATGGGACACATTGCACGTGTATGCAGATCTGGAAAGAAATCCGTTGACAGTAAAAAGGTCAATAAGGAAAAGTACAGAAAGGTACAAATGATGACGGACAGTAGCTCCGAAGACCAGAAGAGCGATAGCGACTCCGGAAACAAGAGACTAAGCTGTCTCAAATTACATAATGTAATTGCCAAAGAAGATTACCAGACCATTTGGGTTACCCTCACGATAGCGGGGTCCCCAGTCAAAATGGAGCTAGATACAGGATCAGCTCTGACCGTCAAGAGTCGACGGGATTACGAGCGGCTATTTCGGCATATACCTTTGAAAGACACATCCATTGTCTTGAAGACATATACGGGGCAGAAAGTATACCCCAGAGGGAAAATAAGGGTGCCTGTTGTATACAACGGCAAGGAAATACAGAAGTTGTATTTATACGTTCTGCAAGATGGTGGTCCACCATTGTTGGGACATGAATGGATCAGAAAGATACGTTTAGACTGGCACTCCATTCAGGCACTGACGGTGACCAGTAAGAAAAAAAACAATGATGACATCATACCTGGACGATTAAAAGAAATCTTGGCTAACGCCAAAGAAGTGTTTCAACAGGAACTAGGAACCCTGAAAGGCGCCACCGCCTCAATAAAAGTGGAAGATGCGGCAATTCCCAAGTTTTTTAAGGCAAGGCCGGTGCCATACGCAATTCGTCCAGCCGTCGAGGCAGAGCTGGAGAATTTGGAAAAAGCAGGCGTGTTATCCAAGGTAGATTGGAGCGAGTGGGCAACACCCATCGTCCCGGTCATGAAGAAAACGTTGAATAATGATAAATCTGAAGAACAGAGAAAAGTTCGCATCTGTGGGGACTTCAAGGTGACTGTAAACCCGGTTCTTCACACGGTACAGTATCCTCTTCCGAGGATAGAAGATATTTTCGCCTCACTATCCGGAGGGAAACGTTTCACCAAAATTGACTTAGCACAGGCATATCTACAGATGGAGGTTGAGGAGGCCTCTAAAAAGTGTCTCACGATAAGTACACACAAAGGCCTGTACCAGTACAGTCGACTGGCTTTCGGAGTAGCATCAGCTCCAGCTATCTGGCAAAGAGCTATGGAGCAAGTCCTGCAAGGGATTCCGGGGACTCAATGCTACCTAGACGACATGCTTGTAACAGGAGAAACCGACAACGAGCACCTTGCCAACTTGGAGCAGGTGCTCACGAGGCTGAGAGAACGGGGCCTACGAGCAAATCACCCCAAGTGCGAATTTTTCCAGAAACAAATATCATATTGTGGCCATGTCATTAACGAAGAAGGGTTGCATGAGTCACCTGAAAAAATTGAAGCGGTCGTAAAGGCCACAGCGCCTGAAAATGTCTCACAATTAAGGTCGTTCCTGGGATTAGTAAATCTATGTATATAAATCGGTACTTCTGTCATTCTGTCTATCTATCTTTCTGTCTATCTGTCTGTCTGTCATCGCGTGTGCGTTGCGGGTATGCACTCGAAAGTTACAGGGCGTACCTACGCGCGCGTTACCTCCAAAGAAAGCTTACGCTTCCGAGACGGTTTTAAGCGTATTTACGTTTCAGCCGGGCTAAAATTGCGCCCGCGGTATCCCAAAAACCTTCAACATTCCGCTCATTAGCATCTCATTATCCGCTCATTAGCGACAGAGTGACCTCGAGCTCGACCAATCGTACGCCGGGTTGCTGGCGTGTGCCGCCGGGCCAATCGGTGCGCGTGTGGCCGGGCTTTATCGTTCTGAACCGAGGTGAGTCGCTGCCATCTTGATTCCAAACTTATCCTTTCTTTTTCCCGCTTTCTGCGTCTTAAAAAAAAACGTTGCTTTTAAAACACATATTGTTTTTTAAAAAAATGATTTAGAAAGTAATTAACTTATCTAATCTCATTAATTTTCCCAACTTTCCCCGTTTTTCCAGGTAGGCCTAGAAGCCTCGGCGTCTCCTCCGCACCCACGCCCGAGCTAGGCACCTCCCGGCCCCACTCGAAGGCTGGAGGGCCGAGCCTCAGCCCAGCGCCGCTAGGGTGCGCGCGCAGCAGGAGCTGAGACGTCTCTCTCTGCCGGGGCTTGCTGAGCGTCCAGCGTTACCCTGGCAACCGGGCCCGCCGGACGTCTCGCACAGCCGCAATCGGCGGTCTTCACCTCGGGGGGAGGGGGGGCGGCCCTCGGGGGGGGGGGGGCCGCGCGCGCAGCAGGAGCAGCTGAGACGCGGCGTCTCTCTCTCTGGCTTGGTCAGCGTCACGGTTGCCCTGGCAACCGGGCCCGCCGGCCGAGAGAGACGCCGCGTCTCAGCTCCTGCTGCGCGCGCAATCGGCGGTCTTCACCTCCGGGGGGGGGGGGTCGCGACCCTCAGGGGGGGGGCGCCCGCCGCCCTCCCTCGCCTCCCTCCCCCCCCCGCCCTCCATCCCCTCCCTCCCCCCCCGCCCTCCATCCCCCCTCCCCTCCCCCGCCCTTCCCCCCAGCCCTCCCTTCCCCCCCCCGCCCTCCCTCCCCCTCCCCCCCGCCCTCCCTTCCCCTCCCCTGCCCTCCCTTCCCCCCCTCCCTCCCTTCCTTCCCCCCTCCCCTCCCCCCGCCCTCCCTTCCCTCCCCCTCCCTCCCTTCCCGCCCTCCCCCCTCCCCTCTCCCCGCCCTCCCTTCCCCTCCCCCTTCGCCTCCCTCCCCCCTCCCCTCCCTCTCTTCCCCCCACCCCTCCCCTCCCTCTCTTCCCCCCAGTCGCTCCCTCTCTTCCCCCCAGTCGCTCTCTCTCTTCCCCCCAGTCGCTCTCTCTCTCTCTTCCAACAACAACATGCCCTCGAAAAAGCCTCGGCACCGCCGGGCACTTCAGCTAGTTACTATCATAAATTTTTACCAAACTTGTCGACGGTTCTGCACCCGCTTAACGCACTGCTACAAACGGGAGTAGTTTGGAAATGGAGCGAAGACTGTAAACGTGCCTTCCATAAATGCAAAGGCTTGATCACGTCCAGGGAAGTGTTGGCTCATTACAACCCATCACTGCCAATCAGACTGGCGTGCGATGCATCCCCTTACGGTGTGGGAGCGGTATTATCGCATAGATTCCCTGATGGCTCGGAGCGGCCGATAGCTTTTGCGTCACGCTCATTGAACTCAGCTGAGCGTAACTGTGCCCAGATCGACAGGGAGGCACTCAGCCTGGTGTGGGGGGTGAAGAAATTCAACCATTACCTACACGGACAAAAGTTCACCTCCAGACTTTGTTCAGTAAACACTTGTTAAATCAACTCCTGCATTCCGTGTCTCCATTAACACACGGATCTAACAGTTTTCTGTATATCCAACTCCTTCTTGAATATATTTAATGAATTGGCCTCAACTGCCCTGTGTGGCAGAGAATTCCACAGGTTCACCACTCTCTGGGTGAAGAAATTCCTCCTCATCTCAGTCCTAAATGGCTTACCCCATATCCTTAGACTGTGACCCCTGGTTCTGGACTCCCCCGCCATCGGGAACATCCTTCCTGCATCTAGTCTGTCTAGTCCTGTTAGAATTTTATAAGTTTCAATGAGATCCCCTCTCATTCTTCTAAACTCCAGCGAGTATAAGCCCAATCGACCCAATCTCTCCTCATACGTCATTCCTGCCATCCCAGGTATCAGTCTGGTGAATCTTCACTGCACTCCCTCCATGGCAAGAACATCCTTCCTCAGATAAGGCGACCAAAACTGCACACAATACTCAAGGTGTGGTCTCACCAAGGCCCTGTACAACTGCAGCAAGACATCCTTGCTCCTGTACTCGAATCCTCTCGCTAATAATCATAATATATCTGTCTTCCTGTTTTTGCCACCGAAGTAGATAACCTCGCATTTATCCACATTATACTGCATTTGCCATGCATCTGCCCAATCAGCCAACCTGTCCAAATCATACTGGAGTTTCTCTGCATCCTCCTCACAGCACACACGCCCACCCAGCTTTGTGTCGTCTGCAAACTTGGAGATATTACATCTAGTTCCCTCGAAAGCACAGCCCCTTTTGATAAAGGTACCGTATGGGTTGCTCAGACCCAGAGCCCTGTCCTCCAGCAAAGAGACAGCGAGAGAATTAAACTGTCATGGAAAGGTCTGTGAGTCATGAAAGTTCTTCCACAGACGCTGGAAGGAACAATGCAACAAGCCCAGCCAGCCCGTGGGGAGCCTCTGGCTTTTAATAACAAGCGTAAGGCAGACAGATAGCCCTACACGCTCACAGGATATCTGTTGAGCTGGAAGAGCTTTGAAAGGCTTGTGTGTGCTGGATCACTTACAGCACTCACTTACTCAAACTTAGTTTGCAATAATTCTACAGAATGAATATTTGATTCTTTCTTGAACACATCTCATAAGGAATTCATTTCTCCCATACTAGAATAAAAGGCACGTAAAGGACTATTGCTTTATGCAAGAATGGTCACAAAGGATTAGCTGTCGAAGGCACTATATATTTGGTGGAGAGGAATGTTTACCTTTCTGTGACTGAATCTCGTCCATGGTGCACTCAGCTCGGGCACTGAGCTCTGAGACGATATAATCAGCCACCTCGCACCATTAATATTCGGGGATATTTGTGTAGAATAATGCATAATTGTATTGTGGGATATCACTCTCGGAGAATGGGCCTTATAAAATTTTTCCCACCAAACACTCCCAGGGCAGGTACAGCACGGGTTAGATACAGAGTAAAGCTCCCTCTACACTGTCCCATCAAACACTCCCAGGGAAGGTATAGCACTGGTTAGATACAGAGTAAAGCTCCCTCTACACTGTCCCATCAAACACTCCCAGGGCAGGTACAGCACTGGTTAGATACAGAATAAAGATCCCTCTGCACTGTCCCACCAAACACTCCCCAGGGCAGGTACAGCACGGGTTAGATACAGAGTAAAGCTCCCTCTACACTGTCCCATCAAACACTCCCAGGGTACAGCACGGGGTTAGATGCAGAGTAAAGCTCCCTTCTACACTGTCCATCAAACACTCCCAGGGCAGGTACAGCGTGGGTTAGATAGAGAGTAAAGCTCCCTCTACACTGTCCCATCAAACACTCCCAGGGCAGGTACAGCACGGGTAGATAGAGTAAAGCTCCCTCTACACTGCCCCATCAAACACTCCCAGGGCAGGTACAGCAATGGTTAGATACAGAGTAAAGCTCCCTCTGCACTGTCCCATCAAACACTCCAGGGCAGGTACAGCATGGGTTAGATACAGAGTAAAAGCTCCCTCTACACTGTCCCACCAAACACCTCCCAGGGCAGGTACAGCACGGGTTAGATACAGAGTAAAGCTCCCTCTACACCGTCCCATCAAACACTCCCAGGGAAGGTATAGCACTGGTTAGATTACAGAATAAAGATCCCTCTGCACTGTCCCACCAAACACTCCCAGGGCAGGTACAGCACGGGTTAGATACAGAGTAAAGCTCCCTCTACACTGTCGCATCAAACACTCCCAGGGCAGATGCAGCACGGGTTAGATACAGAGTAAAGCTCCCCCTACACTGTCCATCAAACACTCCCAGGGCAGGTACAGCGTGGGTTAGATAGAGAGGTAAAGCTCCCTCTACACTGTCCCAACAAACACTCCCAGGGCAGGTACAGCACGGGTTAGATAGAGTTAAAGCTCCCTCTACACTGCCCCATCAAACACTCCCAGGGCAGGTACAGCGTGGGTTAGATAGAGAGTAAAGCTCCCTCTACACTGTCCCAACAAACACTCCCAGGGCAGTACAGCACGGGTTAGATAGAGTAAAGCTCCCTCTACACTGCCCCATCAAACACTCCCAGGGCAGGTACAGCAAGGGTTAGATACAGAGTAAAGCTCCCTCTACATTGTCCCATCAAACACTCCCAGGGCAGGTACAGCACGGGTTAGATACAGAGTAAAGCTCCCTCTACACTGCCCCATCAAACACTCCCAGGGCAGGTACAGCAAGGTTAGATACAGAGTAAAGCTCCCTCTACACTGTCCCATCAAACATTCCAGGGCAGGTACAGCACGGGTTAGATACAGAGTAAAGCTCCCTCTACACTGTCCCATCAAACACTCCCAGGGCAGGTACAGCACGGGTTAGATACAGAGTAAAGCCCCCACACTACACTGTCCATCAAACACTCCCAGGGCAGGTACAGCACGGGTTAGATACAGAGTAAAGCTCCCTCTACACTGTCCCATCAAACACTCCTAGGGCAGGTAGAGCACGGGTTAGATACAGAGTAAAGCTCCCTCTACACTGTCCCATCAAACACTCCAGGGCAGGTACAGCATGGGTTAGATACAGAGTAAAGCTCCTCTACACTGTCCCATCAAACACTCCCAGGGCAGGTACAGCAAGGGTTAGATACAGAGTAAAGCTCCCTCTACACTGTCCCATCAAACATTCCCAGGGCAGGTACAGCACGGTTTAGATACAGAGTAAAGCTCCCACTACACTGTCCCATCACACACTCTAGGGCGCGTACAGGGGTTAGATACAGAGTAATGCTCCCTCTACACTGTCCCATCAAACACTCCCAGGGCAGGTACAGCACGGGTTAGATACAGAGTAAAGCTCCCTCTACACTGTCCCTTCACACACTCCCAGGGCAGATACAGCACGGGTTAGATATAGAGTAATGCTCCCTCTACACTGTCCCATCAAACACTCCCAGGGCAGGTACAGCACGGGTTAGATACAGAGTAAAGCTCCCCTCTACACTGTCCCATCAAACACTCCCGGGGCAGGTACAGCACGGGCTAGTTACAGGGTAAAGCTCCCTCTACGCTGTCCCATCACACACTCTAGGGCAGGTGCAGCACGGGTTAGTTACAGGGTAAAGCTTCCCTCTACACTATCCCATCAAACACTCCCAGGGCAGGTACAGCACGGGTTAGATACAGAATATAGCTCCCTTTACACTGTCCCATCAAACACTCCCAGGGCAGATACAGCACGGGTTAGATACAGAGTAAAGATCCCTCTAACACTATCCCATCAAACACTCCCAGGGCAGGTACAGCACGGGTTAGATGCAGAGTAAAGCCTCCCTCTACACTGTCCATCACACACTCTAGGGCACGTACAGGGGTTAGATACAGAGTAATGCTCCCTCTACACTGTCCCATCAAACACTCCCAGGGCAGGTACAGCACGGGTTAGATACAGAGTAAAGCTCCCTCTACACTGTCCCTTCACACACTCCCAGGGCAGATACAGCACGGGTCAGATATAGAGTAATGCTCCCTCTACACTGTCCCATCAAACACTCCCAGGGCAGGTACAGCACGGGTTAGATACAGAGTAAAGCTCCCTCTACACTGTCCCATCAAACACTCCCGGGGCAGGTACAGCACGGGCTAGTTACAGGGTAAAGCTCCCTCTACGCTGTCCCATCACACACTCTAGGGCAGGTGCAGCACGCGTTAGTTACAGGGTAAAGCTCCCTCTACACTATCCCATCAAACACTCCCAGGGCAGGTACAGCACGGGTTAGATACAGAATATAGCTCCCTTTACACTGTCCCATCAAACACTCCCAGGGCAGGTACAGCATGGGTTAGCTACAGAGTAAAGCTCCCTCTACACACTCCCATCAAACACTCCCAGGGCAGGTAGAGCACGGGTTAGATGCAGAGTAAAGCTCCCTCTACACTGTCCCATCAAACACTCCCAGGGCAGGTACAGCACGGGTTAGATACAGAGAAAAGCTCACTCTACACTGTCCCATCAAACACTCCCAGGGCGGGTACAGCACGGGTTAGATACAGAGTAAAGCTCCCTCTACACTGTCCCATCAAACACTCCAGGGCAGGTACAGCACGGGTTAGATACAGAGTAAAGCTCCCTCGACACTGTCCCATCAAACACTCCCAGGGCAGGTACAGCATGGGTTAGATACAGAGTAAAGCTCCCTCTACACTGTCCCATCAAGCACTCCCAGGGCAGGTACAGCAAGGGTTAGATACAGAGTAAAGCTCCCTCTGCACTGTCCCAACAAACACTCCCAGGGCAGGTACAGCACGGGTTAGATACAGAGTAAAGCTCCCTCTGCACTGTCCCATCAAACACTCCCAGGGCAGGTACAACATGGGTTCGAAACAGAGTAAAGCTCCCTCTAAACTGTCCCATCAAACACTCCCAGGGCAGGTACAGCACGGGATAGATACAGAGTAAAGCTCCCTCTACACTGTCCCATCAAACACTCCCAGGGCGGGTACAGCACGGGTTAGATACAGAGTAAAGCTCCCTCTACACTGTCCCATCAAACACTCCCAGGGCAGGTACAGCACGGGTTAGGTACAGAGTAAAGCTCCCTCTACACTGTCCCATCAAACACTCCCAGGGCAGGTACAGCACGGGTTAGATACAGAGTAAAGCTCCCTCTACACTGTCCCATCACACACTCTAGGGTAGGTACAGGGGGTTAGATACAGAGTAAAGCTCCCTCTACACTGTCCCATCAAACACTCCCAGGGCAGGTACAGCACCGGTTAGATACAGAATGAAGCTCCCTCTACACTTTCCCGTCAAACACTCCCAGGGCAGGTACACCACGGGTAAGATACACAGTAAAGCTCCCTCTACACTGTCCCATCAAACACTCCCAGGGCAGGTACAGCACAGGTTAGATACAGAGTAAAGCTCCCTCTACACTGTCCCATCAAACACTCCCAGGGCAAGTACAGCACGGGTTAGATACAGAGTAAAGCTCCCTCTACACTGCCCCATCAAATGCTCCCGGGGCAGGTACAGCATGGATTAGATACAGAGTAAAGCTCCCTCTACACTGTCCCATCAAACACTCCCAGGTCAGGTACAGCACGGGTTAGATACAGAGTAAAGCTCCCACTGCACTGTCCCATCAAACACTCCCAGGGCAGGTACAGCACCGGTTAGATACAGAATGAAGCTCCCTCTACACTTTCCCGTGAAACACTCCCAGGGCAGGTACAGCACGGCTAAGATACACAGTAAAGTTCCCTCTACACTGTCCCATCAAACACTCCCAGGGCAGGTACAGCACAGGTTAGATACAGAGTAAAGCTCCCATCAAACTGTCCCATCAAACACTCCCAGGGCAAGTACAGCACGGGTTAGACACAGAGTAAAGCTCCGTCTACACTGCCCCATCAAATGCTCCCGGGGCAGGTACAGCACGGGTTAGATACAGAGTAAAGCTCCCTCTACACTGTCGCATCACACACTCCAAGGCAGGAACAGTACGGGAAAGATACAGAGTAAAGCTCCCTCTACACTGTCCCGTCAAACAATCACAGGGCAGGTAGAGCACGGGGTTAGTTACAGAGTAAGGCTCCCTCTACGCTGTCCCATCAAACACTCCCAGGGCAGTACAGCACGGGTTAGATACAGAGTAAAGCTCCCTCTACACTGTCCCATCAAACACTCCCAGGACGGGTACAGCACGGGTTAGATACAGAGTAAAGCTCCCTCTACACTGTCCCATCAAACACTCCCAGGGCAGGTACAGCACGGGTTAGATACAGAGTAAAGCGCCCTCTACACTGTCCCATCAAACACTCCCAGGGCAGGTACAGCACGGGTTTGATACAGAGTAAAGCTCCTCCTCTACATTGTCCCATCACACACTCTAGGGCAGGTACAGCGGGTTAGATACAGAGTAAAGCTCCCTCTACACTGTCCCATCAAACACTCCCAGGTCAGGTACAGCACGGGTTAGGTGCAGAGTAAAGCTCCCACTACACTGTCCCATCAAACACTCCCAGGGCAGGTACAGCACCGGTTAGATACAGAATGAAGCTCCCTCTACACTTTCCCGTCAAACACTCCCAGGGCAGGTACAGCACGGCTAAGATACACAGTAAAGCTCCCTCTACACTGTCCCATCAAACACTCCCAGGGCAGGTACAGCACGGGTTAGATACAGAGTAAAGCTCCCTCTACACTGTCCCATCAAACACTCCCAGGACGGGTACAGCACGGGTTAGATACAGAGTAAAGCTCCCTCTACACTGTCCCATCAAACACTCCAGGGCAGGTACAGCACGGGTTAGATACAGAGTAAAGCTCCCTCTACACTGTCCCATCAAACACTCCCAGGGCAGGTACAGCATGGGTTAAATACAGAGTAAAGCTCCCTCTACACTGTCCCATCAAACACTCCCAGGGCAGGTACAGCAAGGGTTAGATACAGAGTAAAGCGCCCTCTACACTGTCCCATCAAACACTCCCAGGGCAGGTACAGCACGGGTTAGATACAGAGTAAAGCTCCCTCTACACTGTCCCATCACACACTCTAGGGCAGGTACAGGGGGTTAGATACAGAGTAAAGCTCCCTCTACACTGTCCCATCAAACACTCCCAGGTCAGGTACAGCACGGGTTAGGTGCAGAGTAAAGCTCCCTCTACACTTTCCCGTCAAACACTCCCAGGGCAGGTACAGCACGGGTAAGATACACAGTAAAGCTCCCTCTACACTGTTCCATCAAACACTCCCAGGGCAGGTACAGCACAGGTTAGATAGAGAGTAAAGCTCCCTCTACACTGTCCCATCAAACACTCCCAGGGCAAGTACAGCACGGGTTAGATACAGAGTAAAGCTCCCTCTACACTGCCACATCAAATGCTCCCGGGGCAGGTACAGCACGGGTTAGATACAGAGTAAAGCTCCCTCTACACTGTCGCATCAAACACTCAAAGGGCAGGAACAGTACGGGAAAGATACAGAGTAAAGCTCCCTCTACACTGTCCCATCAAACAATCACAGGGCAGGTAGAGCACGGGGTTAGTTACAGAGTAAAGCTCCCTCTACGCTGTCGCATCAAATAATCCTAGGGCAGGTACAGCATGGGTTAGATACAGAGTAAAGCTCCCCCTACACTGTCCCAACAAACACTCCCAGGGCCGGTACAGACCGGGTTAGGTACAGCGTAAAGCTCCCTCTACACTATCCCATCAAACACGTCCAGGGCAGCTACAGTACGGGTTAGATGCAGAGTAAAGCTCCCACTACACAGTCCCATCAAACCCTCCCAGGGCTGGTACAGCATGGGTTAGATACAGAGTAAAGCTCCCTCTACACTGTCCCATCAAACACTCCCAGACCAGTTCAGCACAGGTTAGATACAGAGTAAAGCTCCCTCTACACAGTCCCATCAAACACTCCCAGGGCAGGTACAGCACGGGTTAGATACAGAGTAAAGCTCCCTCTACACAGACCCATCAAACACTCCCAGGGCAGGTACAGCACGGGCTAGATACAGAGTAAAGCTCCCTCTACACTGTCCCTTCACACACTCGCAGGGCAGATACAGCACGGGTTAGATATAGAGTAATGCTCCCTCTACACTGTCCCATCAAACACTCCCAGGGCAGGTACAGCACGGGTTAGATACAGAGTAAAGCTCCCTCTACACTGTCCCATCAAACACTCCCGGGGCAGGTACAGCATGGGTTAGATACAGAGTAAAGCTCCCTCAAAACTGTCCCATCAAACTCTCGCAGGGCAGGTGCAGCATGGGTTAGATACAGAGTAAAGCTCCCTCTACACTGTCCCATCACACTCTCGCAGGGCAGGTGCAGCACGGGTTAGTTACAGTGTAAAGCTCCCTCTACACTATCCCATCAAACACTCCCAGGGCAGGTACAGCACGGGTTAGATACAGAATATAGCTCCCTTTACACTGTCCCATCAAACACTCCCAGGGCAGATACAGCACGGGTTAGATACAGAGTAAAGCTCCCTCTACACTATCCCATCAAACACTCCCAGGGCAGGTACAGCACGGGTTAGATGCAGAGTAAAGCTCCCCCTACACTGTCCCATCACACACTCTAGGGCAGGTGCAGCACGGGTTAGTTACAGGGTAAAGCTCCCTCTACACTATCCCATCAAACACTCCCAGGGCAGGTACAGCACGGGTTAGATACAGAATATAGCTCCCTTTACACTGTCCCATCAAACACTCCCAGGGCAGGTACAGCACAGGTTAGATACAGAGTAAAGCTCCCTCTACACTGTCCCATCAAACACTTCCAGGGCAGGTACAGCACGGGTTAGATACAGAGTAAAGCTCCCTCTACACTGTCCCATCAACACTCCCAGGGCAGGTGCAGCACGGGTTAGCTACAGAGTAAAGCTCCCTCTACACACTCCCATCAAACACTCCCAGGGCCGGTACAGGACAGGTTAGATACAGAGTAAAGCACACTCTACACTGTCCCATCAAACACTCCCAGGGCAGATACAGCACGGCTTAGATACAGAGTAAAGCTCCCTCTACACTGTCCCATCAAACACTCCCACGGCAGGTACAGGGGGTTAGATACAGAGTAAAGCTCCCTCTGCACTGTCCCATCAAACACTCCCAGGGCAAGTACAGCACGGGTTAGATACAGAGTAAAGCTCCCTCTACACTGCCCCATCAAATGCTCCCGGGGCAGGTACAGCACGGGTTAGATACAGATTAAAGCTCCCTCTACACTGTCGCATCAAACACTCCAAGGGCAGTGATGTGCCTCAGTAATCCCGAGACTCGATGTTAGCGAAAGAAAACAAGGCTTTTATTAACTTAGAAGATAACACGCAGTGGAGAGAGGTATCTTCCCTGGAGGTCTGCAGTACTGGCTGTGAGGCCAGACTGAGCTGGCTTACATAGAGGCCAGGTATGGGCGGAGCCCTACACACAACACATTCCATACATTCCAATACACAATACAATGGTGAGGAGAAACCTGAAACCAACCACAGTCACAGGCAGTGATGAATGGAATATTTCATCACATTCACCCCTTCTATAGATTTAGTCTGTTCGGGGGTTTGGTAGTCCTCTGCGACCGACGTGGCTGTTGTGGTGTCGCGGGTGTCGGCTGGGTGTCCCCGGTGGCCTCCTGGGTCTCTGCTGGGGGTGCCGCCAGGGTTGTTGAAGGGGTAGTTGGTGGGGATGCCGTTGGTCGATGTTCTTCCGGGGGTGATGAAAGAGTAGTGGGTGGGTAAGAGTTGCTGTGGTCGTTGTTGCTGCTATTGCCGTGGTTGTTGTCGTTACCGGCTGGGGCGACGTCTTTTATTGACACGGTGTCCTCCCTTCCGTCGGCGTGCCCGACATACGCGTATTGGGGGTTGGCGTGGAGTAGGTGCACTGGCTCCACGAGAGGGTCCGTCTTATGGCCCCTCACATGCCTTCGCACGAATACCGGACCCGGGGTGGAGAGCCATGACGGCATGGATACGCCTGAGGTGGATTTCCGGGGGAAGCTAAACATTCGTTCATGAGGCGTGGCATTAGTGGCAGTACACAATAGCGACCGTATCGAATGGAGCACATCTGAGAGGACTTCCTGCCAGCGGGAGATAGGGAGGCCCTTGGTCCTTAGAGCTAGAGTGACTGCTTTCCATACTGTCCCGTTCTCTTGCTCCACTTGACCGTTACCCCGGGGGTTGTAGCTGGTGGTAAGGCTCGTGGCGATACCCCTGGACAGCATGTACTGGCGTAGCTCTTCACTCATGAAGGACGCCCCCCTATCCGTGTGGATGTAGCTCGGCATACCGAACAGGCAGAACAGGCTGTTGAGGCATTTAATGACCGTGGCGCTGGTCATGTCTGGGCAGGGGAAGGCGAATGGGAACCGGGAGTATTCGTCCACAATGTTCAGGAAGTAAACATTGCGGTCGATGGACGGGAGGGGGCCCTTGAAATCTAAGCTGAGCCGCTCAAAGGGCCGTGTAGCTTTGATTAAGTGGGCTCTATCAGGGTGGTAGAACCGAGGCTTGCACTCAGCGCAAGTGTGGCAGTTCCTGGTCAGAGACCGAACTTCCTCAATCGAGTAGGGTAAGTTGCGGGACTTTATGATGTGGAACAGCCGCGTGACCCCTGGGTGGCAGAGGTCGTTGTGGAGGGTCTGTAGCCGATCCCCGGTGGCGCTGGCACACATCCCTCGTGAGAGGGCATCTGGGGATTCGTTAAGGGCCCCTGGCCGGTAAATGATGTCATACTCGAAGGTGGAGAGCTCGATCCGCCACCTAAGAATCTTATCATTTTTGATCTTCCCCCTCTGTTTATTATTGAACATAAACGCTACCGACCGCTGGTCGGTAAGTAGGGTGAAGCGTTTGCCGGCTAGGTAGTGGCGCCAGTGGCGCACTGCCTCCACGATGGCTTTGACCTCCTTTTCCACGGAGGGGTGTCTGATCTCAGGCCCTTGGAGGGTCCTCGAGAAGAAAGCTACGGGCCGCCCCGCCTGGTTGAGGGTGGCCGCCAAGGCAAAGTCAGACGCATCACTTTCCACTTGAAATGGAGTGTTCTCGTCCACTGCCTGTAGCGTGGCCCGCTCAATATCCTGCTTAATGCTTTTGAAGGCGGCGTGGGCCTCAGCAGAGAGCGGAAAAGAGGATGCTTTCAAGAGGGGGCGGGCTTTGTTGGAGTAGTTGGGGACCCATTGGGAATAATAAGAAAATAACCCCAGGCACCTTTTCAGGGCTTTGGGAGTGTTGGGCAGGGGCAGCTCCCGTAGGGGGCGCAATCGGTCGGGGTCTGGTCCGATTTCCCCATTCTCCACCACGCTGCCTAGTATGCAGAGGCGCGTGGTGTTGAAAACGCACTTGTCCTCGTTGTGGTTGAGTTTTTGTGCGGTTTTCAGGAACCTCTCGAGGTTCGAGTCGTGATCCTGCTGGTTGTGACCGCAGATGGTGACGTTGTCGAGGTAGGGGAAGGTTGCCTGCAAGTGGTGGTCATCGACCATGCGATCCATCTCCCTCTGGAAGACCGAGACCCCATTCGTCACCCCAAAGGGGACTCTGAGGAATTGGTAGAGGCGTCCGTTCGCCTCGAAGGCGGTGTACCGGCGGTCCTCTGGTCTGATAGGGAGCTGGTGGTACGCTGACTTGAGGTCGATGGTGGAGAACACCCGTTATTGGCCGATTTGGTTCACCATTTCTGATATGCGGGGTAGCGGGTAGGCGTCTAGTTGGGTGTACCTGTTGATCGTTTGGCTATAGTCGATCACCATCCGTTTCTTCTCGCTACCCCTTACCACCACCACTTGGGCGCGCCACGGGCTATTGCTGCATTCAATAATGCGCTCTTTCAGGAGCCTGTCTACCTCGGTTGCGATAAACCGCCTGTCCTCCCAGCTGTACCTCCTGCTTTTGGTCGCTATTGGCCGGCAGTTAGGGGTAAGGTTCGCGAATAGCGAAGGCGGCTTTACCTTCAGGGTAGCCAGGCCGCACACTGTGAGGGGCGGCTGGGACCCACCGTACTTGAGCGTGATGCTTTGGTGGTTGCACTGGAAATCCAGGCCCAAGATCACGCTCGCGCATAGATTCTTCATGATTAATACTTTAAAATTATCGTATACAGTCCCGTTAACGGACAATTGTACCGTGCAGTAACCCAGAATGGTCGATGTCTGGGTTTTATCAGCCATAGAGATGGTACCCCGAGTAGGGACCACCTTTAGGGAGAGTTGTCGTGCCAGTTCCGCGTGGATAAAACTCTCCGTGCTTCCACTGTCAATTAAACATTTAACCCCGCACCTGTTTACCTCGATGTCCACCATTGATTTGGATAGCGGGTGGGGCCTGGTCTGGTCCACTGTGACCGATGCCACTGTAGGGCCCTGATCGAGACAAGCTGGCGTCCGCGCTGTCTGCTCACAAGATGGCGGACCCCACGAGGTCGGGCAAGATGGCGTCCAAGATGGCCGCTCCCACGGCGCACACGCGGCGGTGGCGGGTTTTGGTTTTCCAGCGGGGTTCCCTCTGCACACCTTCCCAAAGTGCCCCTTCTTACCGCACTTAAAGCAGGTGGTGCCTTTCGCCGGGCACAGGTTTCTGGTGTGCTTTGGCTGCCCGCAGAAGTAGCAGTTGGGTCCCCGACGCGTCGCGGCTGTCGTAGGGCTTCTGGGGGGAGAGCGGGGCCCCGACGGTGTCGGGCTGCCGGGCGGGGAAGATGCCTTCCAAGATGGCGGCGCCCTCGGTGCACACGTGGCGGCATGGACGGCGCGGGCTGAAGAGTAGGCGTCCGAGTTTCTCTGGGCCACATCCAGGGATCGCGCGGTGTCCGCAGCCTGTTTCAGGTCCAATCCCGTTTTTTCCAGCAGTCTTTGCCGGATGTAAGTGGAGCTGAGGCCTGTGATAAAGGCATCGCGAACAAGCTCGTCGGTGTACACTGCGGCTTTTACATCTCGGCACTTGCAGTCTTTGCCAAGCATTTTCAGGGTGCCTAGGAACTCCTCCACCGATTCCCCAGGTCGCTGTGCGCGAGTAGCGAGCAGATGCCTAGCATACACCTCATTCGTAGGCTGCTGGTAATGCGCCTTTAAGATGTCACAGGCGGCCAGGTACGTGTCGGCGTCTTGGATGAGGGGGTAAACCCGGTGGCTTACCCAATTCCGCAGAATTCCGAGTTTCATACTCGCAGCGTCCGTAGCGTCTTTGACAGCTGCGGAATTGTCCAGGAAGAATTCCTTACACATAAACCAGTGTCCAAAGCGTGCTGATGCGTCCGGAGCATGCTGATCCAAATCCAAACGTTCGGGTTTCAGGAGTTGATCCATTGTGTTGAAAAATAAGTTAATAAAATTGATGTGCATCAATAATCCCGAGACTCGATGTTAGCGAAAGAAAACAAGGCTTTTATTAACTTAGAAGATAACATGCAGTGGAGAGAGGTATCTTCCCTGGAGGTCTGCAGTACTGGCTGTGAGGCCAGACTGAGCTGGCTTACATAGAGGCCAGGTATGGGCGGAGCCCTACACACAACACATTCCATACATTCCAATACACAATACAATGGTGAGGAGAAACCTGAAACCAACCACAGTCACAGGCAATACAAAGGTAAGGGGGAACGTGAAACCAACCACAGTCACAGGCAGTGATGAATGGAATATTTCATCACAGGCATGAACAGTACGGGAAAGATACAGAGTAAAGCTCCCTCCACACTGTCCCATCAAACAATCACAGGGCAGGTAGAGCACGGGGTTAGTTACAGAGTAAAGCTCCCTCTGCACTGTCCCATCAAATAATCCTAGGGCAGGTACAGCATGCGTTAGATACAGAGTAAAGCTTCCTCTGCACTGTCCCATCACACACTCTAGGGCAGGTACAGCATGGGTTAGATACAGAGTAAAGCTCCCCCTACACTGTCCCAACAAACACTCCCAGGGCAGGTACAGGCCGGGTTAGATACAGCGTAAAGCTCCCTCTACACTATCCCATCAAACACGTCCAGGGCAGCTACAGTACGGGTTAGATACAGAGTAAAGCTCCCACTACACTGTCCCATCAAACACTCCCAGGGCTGGTACAACATGGGTTAGATACAGAGTAAAGCTCCCTCTACACTGTCCCATCAAACACTCCCAGACCACTTCAGCACAGGTTAGATACAGAGTAAAGCTCCCTCTACACAGTCCCATCAAACACTCCCAGGGCAGGTACAGCATGGGTTAGATACAGAGTAAAGCTCCCTCTACACAGACCCATCAAACACTCCCAGGGCAGGTACAGCACGGGTTAGATACAGAGCAAAGCTCCCTCTACACTGTCCCATCAAACACTCCCAGGGCAGGTACAGCACGGGTTAGATACAGAGTAAAGCTCCCTCAAAACTGTCCCAACAAACTCTCGCAGGGCAGGTGCAGCACCGCTTAGATACAGAGTAAAGCTCCCTCTACACTGTCCCATCACACACTCTAGGGCAGGTGCAGCACGGGTTAGTTACAGGGTAAAGCTCCCTCTACACTATCCCATCAAACACTCCCAGGGCAGGTACAGCACGGGTTAGATACAGAATATAGCTCCCTTTACACTGTCCCATCAAACATTCCCAGGGCAGATACAGCACGGGTTAGATACAGAGTAAAGCTCCCTCTACACTATCCCATCAAACACTCCCAGGGCAGGTACAGCACGGGTTAGATGCAGAGTAAAGCTCCCTCTACACTGTCCCATCACACACTCCCAGGGCAGGTACAGCAAGGGTTAGATACAGAGTAAAGCTCCCTCTGCACTGTCCCATCAAACACTCCCAGGGCAGGTACAGGGGGTTAGATACAGAGTAAAGCTCCCTCTACACTGTCCCATCAAACACTCCCAGGGCAAGTGCAGCACGGGTTAGATACAGAGTAAAGCTCCCTCTACACTGCCCCATCAAATGCTCCCTGGGCAGGTACAGCACGGGTTAGATACAGAGTAAAGCTTCCTCTGCACTGTCCCATCACACACTCTAGGGCAGGTACAGCATGGGTTAGATACAGAGTAAAGCTCCCCCTACACTGTCCCAACAAACACTCCCAGGGCAGGTACAGACCGGGTTAGATACAGAGTAAAGCTCCCTCTACACAGTCCCATCAAACACTCCCAGGGCAGGTACAGCATGGGTTAGATACAGAGTAAAGCTCCCTCAAAACTGTCCCAACAAACTCTCGCAGGGCAGGTGCAGCACCGCTTAGATACAGAGTAAAGCTCCCTCTACACTGTCCCATCACACACTCTAGGGCAGGTGCAGCACGGGTCAGATACAGAATATAGCTCCATTTACATTGTCCCATCAAACATTCCCAGGGCAGATACAGCACGGGTTAGATACAGAGTAAAGCTCCCTCTACACTATCCCATCAAACACTCCCAGGGCAGGTACAGCACGGGTTAGATGCAGAGTAAAGCTCCCTCTACACTGTCCCATCACACACTCCCAGGGCAGGTACAGCATGGGTTAGCTACAGAGTAAAGCTCCCTCTACACTGTCCCATCAATCACTCCCAGGGCAGGTACAGCACGGGTTAGATACAGAGTAAAGCTCCCTCTACACACTCCCATCATACACTCCCAGGGCAGGTACAGCACAGGTTAGATACAGAGTAAAGCTCCCTCTACACTGTCCCATCAAACACTCCCAGGGCAGGTACAGCACGGGTTCGATACAGAGTAAAGATCCCTCTACACTGTCCCATCAAACACTCCCAGGGCAGATACAGCACGGGTTAGATACAGAGTAAAGCTCCCTCTACACTGTCCCATCAAACACTCCCAGGGCAGGTACAGCACGGGTTAGATACAGAGTAAAGCTCCCTCTGCACTGTCCCATCAAACACTCCCAGGGCAGGTACAGCACAGGTTAGATACAGAGTAAAGCTCCCTCTACACTGTCCCATCAAACACTCCCAGGGCAGGTACAGCACGGGTTAGATACAGAGTAAAGCTCCCTCTACACTGTCCCATCAAACACTCCCAGGGCAGGTACAGCACAGGTTAGATACAGAGTAATGCTCCCTCTACACTGTCCCATCACACACTCCCAGGGCAGGTACAACACGGGTTAGATACAGAGTACAGGTCCCTCTACAATGTCCCATCAAACACTCCCAGGGCAGGTACAGCACGGGTTAGATACAGAGTAAAGCTCCCTCTACACTGTCCCATCAAACACTCCCAGGGCAGGTACAGCACGGGTTCGATACAGAGTAAAGCTCCCTCTACACTGTCCCATCAAACACTCCCAGGGCAGGTACAAGGTATGTTCAGTGAGCCTGTGCATCAAGTGGGGAGGCCACGTCGATGGTGAACACTTGGCTCTGATTCTGAGCCACTCTTGGTTTGACGTCGGGTTGCTGAATTCAGCCTATTGTGTCCTTGTCACTTCCTTTTTCCGGACTGATATTGATCAGTTCCTTTCACAGAATAACGCGCAATAGCATGCAATGTCACCACATTCCCCAGCTGGCTTGTTGCTTAAAGGAGTGTGTGTCTGAGATGTACAGATCAACAGGTCCCAGGTCCCTGGTGCTGAGTTAACTGATTCCAGCTGGGGCGGTGGTGAGGGCTACAGCTGTGGCTCAGTACCCACCTGGGTTAGGGAGGGGAAACATCAGCCAGTGCTCCCACTGCTGATCACTATCCAACGACGTTTACTGGACCGTGTCAGCTGTGCCTCAGTACCTACCTGAGTTAGGGAGGGGAAACATCAGCCAGTGCTCCCACTGCTGATCACTATCCAATGACGTTTACTGGACCGTGTCAGCTGTGGCTCAGTACCCACCTGGGTTAGGGAGGGGAAACATCAGCCAGTGCTCCCACTGCTGATCACTATCCAACGACGTTTACTGGACCGTGTCAGCTGTAGCTCAGTGAGGAGCAATCTCGCCTCTGTGTCAGAAGGTCGTGGGTTCAAGCTCCACTCTAGAATCTTGAGCAGTAAATCCAGGCTGACACTCGTAGTGCAGTATTGAGGGCAGTGCTGCGCTGTTGGAGGTGCTGTAGTTTGGATAATACATTAAACCGAGGCCCTGTCTGCCCTCTCTGGTGGATGTAAATGATCCCATGGCACTATTAAAGAAGAACAGGGGTGTTCTCTCCAGTGTCCTGGGGCTAATACTTATCCCTCAGCCAACATCACTAAATCCTATTCTCTGGTCATTATCTCATTGCTGTTTGTGGGAGCTTGCTGAGCGCAAATTGGCGACTGCGTTTCCTACATTACAACAGTGACTCCACTTCATTGGCAGTAAAGTGTTTTGGGATGTCCTGAGGATGTGCCAGTCTGTCTTTCTGTAGAAAGTTCCATACACTCTGTGTGTGCGACTCGACATCAGGCCTCAAACAGGTATTGGTAAACTGGCAACACCCCCTGCAGCTGGATCAGAAACCCACACTGGACATTTCAGAAACATTCGTGGGTTTTCAGCCAACCCTCCATCTCTCACTGGCGGTGCAGCGTCTGTTAATCACTCTTCATCATGTCTGGGCCCGGACAGCCTCTATCAATGACCCCTGCCGGTTGAACTGAAGTGCAGAGGATGCGGAAGTTGCACCAGATTCCAAACCTCGGTTGGCAACTTCTTGTATGCAAGATTGGGAATCAGGAACTTTCAAAATCCTTTGGGATCAGGACTGCTCAAGAGGAGGTCTGTTTTGGCAAGTCTGTGATCTACCATATGCTGATTATTTTTGTGTGTTGTCTACCTGTCACTTACTATCAACATAATCCAATCATCTACCCTTAGATCTGTCACTCTCTTGCTCAAAGCCTTCTCCTGCCATCATGAAAATGAGCTTGGAAGCAAAGCAAGACATCACCACTGACATGATATGCTCATCCTCAGCGTCACCAAGAGCCTCATCCAGCTGGTTTGCTTGCTAATTAGTGGTAATCCTACTGAGATTGGGCAATGATTATCTCCCTTGATCATCTGAAAGGCAGTCAACAAAACATCAGCTGGCAGTTCTGACCAACACTTGGTCAACATTCAAGTGGCCTTCTATAGTTTTCTTCAAAGGAATACCAGACACAGTGTGTGGTTTTCTAATGGGACCAATTGGGATGGGCCGACATTCTATCAGTAAGTGAAAAGATTGCGGCTTTATTTGGGACTAGTCTTTATAGATAGGGCTTTAAACTAAATAAGGGGGGGGGGGTGGTCAGGTGAGGGGAAATTTAGAAATCTAAAGAGAAAGGTCAAGGCAATAGAGCAATGTAGCGATTTGGGTAAAAATAAGCACAGTGTGACAGGAAGGGACAGAGAGTTTAACGGTAGCAGTGCAGCAGAGAATACGGTCAAAGCAGGGAATAATGGTAAAGAAATTAAATTAAAGGCTCTTTATCTGAATGCACGGAGCATTCGTAACAAGATAGACAAACTAATGGCACAGATAGAGATAAATGGGTTTGATCTAATAGCCATTACAGAGATGTGGTTGCAAGGTGGCCAAGGTTGGGAACTAAATACTCCAGGGTAGTTGACGTTTTGAAAAGACAGGCAGAGTGGAAAAGGAGGGGGAGTAGCCCTGATAATAAAGGATGACATAAGGACAGTAGCGAGAAAGGATCTCGGCTCAGATGATCAGGAAAGTAGAATCAGTATGGGTGGAGATAAGGAATAACAAGGGACAAAAAACACTGGTAGGAGTAGGATATAGGACCCCTAACAGTAGTTATACCATTGGACAGAATATTAATCAAGAAATAGTAGGAGCTTGCAACAAAGATAATGGAATAATCTTGGGGGACTTTAATCTTCATATAGACTGGACAAATCAAATTGGCAAAGGTAGTCTGGAGGACGAGTTCATGGAACGTATTCGGGACAGTTTCCTAGAACAATATGTCATAGAACCAACCAGGGAACAGGCTATTTTAGATCTAGCTTTGTGTAATGAGACGGGGTTAATTAGCAATCTCATAGTAAAGGATTCTCTGGGGCAGAATGATCATTGTATGATAGAATTTCACGTTAATTTTGAGAGTGACTTGCCTAAGTCTGAAACTAGAGTCTTAAACTTAAATAAAGCCAATTACATAGATATGAGGGGTGAGTTGGCTAAGGTAGACTGGAAAAATAGATGAAAAGGTATGGTGGTAGATAAGCAGTGGCTAGCATTTAAAGAAATATTTCATAATTCTCAACAAAAATACATTCCATTGAGAAACAAAAAATCCACGGGAAAAGTGATCCAACCGTGGCTAACTAAAGAAGTTAAAGATAGCATTAGATTGAAAGAAGAAGCTTATAATGTTGCAAAGAATAATAGTAAGCCTGAGGATTGGGAGAGTTTCAGAAACCAGCAAAGGATGACCAAAAAATTGATAAAAAGGGAAACGATAGAATATGAGAGAAAACTAGCAAGAAATATAAAAGTAGATTGTAAGAGCTTATACAAATATGTAAAAAGGAAGAGAGTAGCAAAAGTAAACGTTGGTCCCTTAGAGGCTGAGACAGGAGAAATTATGGGGAATAAGGAAATGACAGAAGCATTAAACAAATATTTTGTATCTGTCTTCACAGTAGCAGACACAAAAACATATCAAACATGGTGGGGAACCAAGGGTCTAATGAGGGTGAGGAACTTAAGGTAATTAATATAAGTAGAGAAAAAGTACTAGAGAAACGAATGGGACTAAAAGCCGACAAATCCCCTGGACCTGACGGCCTGCATCCTAGGGTTCTAAAAGAGGTGGCTGCAGAGATAGTGGATGCATTGGTTTTGATTTTCCAAAATCCCCTAGATTCTAGAATGGTCCCAGCAAATTGGAAGGTCGCAAATGTAACACCGCTATTCAAGAAAGGAGGGAGAGAAAAAACAGGGAACTACAGGCCAGTTAGCCTGACATCAGTCGTCGGGAAAATGCTGTAAGAGTGTGCAGGCAGGTAGGAAATGGGTGACCGCCAGACAGACAAGGAAGACCAGGGAGGTAGTGCAGGAGCCCCCTGAGTACATCTCGCTCTGCAACTGAATACTGGGGAGGGCAATGGTTCCTCTGGGTAGTACAGCCAGAGCCAAGTCCACGGCACCATGGGTAGCTCAGCTGGATGTGGGCGTCGCTGGCAAGGCCAACATTTATTGCCCATCCCGAGTTGCCCTTGAGAAGGTGGTGGTGAGCCGCCTTCTTGAACCACTACAGTCCGTGTGGTGAAGGTGCTCCCACAGTGCTGTTAGGGAGGGAGTTCCAGGATTTTGACCCAGCGACGATGAAGGATCGACGATATATTTCCAAGTCAGGATGGTGTGTGACTTGGAGGGGAACTTGGAGGTGGTGGTGTTCCCACGCGCCTGCTGCCCTTGTCCTTCTAGGTGGTAGAGGTCGCGGGTTTGGGAGGTGCTGTCGAAGAAGCCTTGGCGAGTTGCTGCAGTGCATCTTGTAGATGGTACACACTGCAGCCACGGTGCGCCGGTGGTGGAGGGAGTGAATGTTTAAGGTGGTGGATGGGGTGCCAATCAAGTGAGCTGCTTTGTCCTGGATGGTGTCGAGCTTCTTGAGTGTTGTTGGAGCTGCACTCATCCAGGCTAGGGGAGAGTATTCCATCACACTCCTTACTTGTGCCTTGTAGATGGGGATTTATAACACTGCACAACAGCTCTAACATATAAGGCCAGGAAAGACTGAGTGTGATAGTAGTTTTTGAACGTGTCATATCTGGGCCCCGTTTGTTATGTAGTTTTACTGAATCTTCATCAAATGTGAGGATAACAACAGGAGACTCGAGCAGACCAGTGTAACTAACAAGTTCATCAGGCGGCATCTTAACTCGCCTAGAAAATATCATTTGCTGAAATTGGGTGTAACAGTGTATTAAAGAACCAGTCGACTGAAAAATCACTTCATTATAAACATTATGCATAAGAGATACAGATAATGAACAGAATATTGCTTTATAAAACACTCCAGGAATGATGCAAATCCTGTCACACGCAGGCAGTTAAAATAATGTTGGTTCCATCTATCGTAAACCTCCTTGTGAAATTGCCCTTGGTTACAGACAGAGCAAACAGTAATCCTGTCACTGATATAATGGAACTCGGGAGCAGTATTAGAGATCAGACAGCGCCTGTTCATTCTCCCAGCATTAACCATATCCATGACAGGTACAAAAATAAAGAATCACTAATTGGAAAAGTATTTCAAACGCCACGGCATTCAAGTGATGTGTGAGTCGTGAGAATAATGCACTCCGGAATCCCTCAGCCGATATCCACCCTTCTTTAATCTGCTTGTAATTTACCACCGACTGTTGTTACTGCGAGCGATGTATTAGAGCTGGAATATTAAATGGAATCTCAGCACAAGATCGGTAATGACAAACCGCTCGTTAGGACATTTCCCCCTGTCCTCGGTTGAAGTTCTGCTAAAGCCAGAAGCACCGCGCTCTCCCTGTCGCAGTACTCCACCTGTTGTGGTGCTCAGCTCCCGAGGAGCTGGCTGTTTGCAGGCAGGGCTGCACAGGAAGCGCAATCATTTCCGTGCCCCCTGGGCCGGCAGCAGAAAGCAACAGCCAGGCTCCCCGCTGCTCAGCAATAGTTCGTGAGCCGAGCTAGGAAGTACAGGTGTGTGCCCACCAGCTGGGGAGTGGCAGTGACCGGCTCCGCCGTGATGCCGCTCCCCGGTTGAATATCCTGCCAACACTCAACCCTTGATTTTTAGTTAAAATGTAGTGGAGGATTTACCCTCTCCTTTCCCACTCCGACCTGCTCAACTACAGGCGCAAGGACACCCACCTCAACAACAACTTGCATTTCTATAGCACCTTTAATGTAGTAAAACATCCCAAGGCGTTTCACGGGAGCGATTATCAGACAACATTTGACACCGAGCCCATGTAAGGAAATATTAGGGCAGGGGACAACAATCTGAGATCTCTGCTCTCCTTCAATACTGCCCTCTTGTGCATCCCTGGTTCCCATCGCTCCACCATTGGTGGCCGTGCCTTCAGCTGGCGAGGCCCTAAGCTCTGGAATTCCCTCCCTAAACCTCTGCGCCACTCTCTCCTCCTTTAGGTCACTCCTTAAAACCTACCTCTTTGACCGAGCTTTTGGTCACCTGCCCTAATATCTCCTTATTTTTTACTACGTTAAAGGTGCTGTAGTTGTTGTTTGAGATGCAGTTTTCAGCTTCATTATTTCACGCCCCTCTTGCCAACTGTTAACTGGGTATCAGGACTGATGGGCAATCACCAGGAGCATTGGGTGACCAGCCTGGCACCATCTGCCGGCCATGCCCATGGAAGGAGATGAGCCCTCCTTCTGTTGTTGGCCTGTGATGAAGGTGTGGTTATGAGAATCTCTTGGAATGAGAGTGAGAGTAAACTGAGCCTTTCAGCACTAATGGTTGAAATGAAGATGTGTAAAACCTTCTTGTTTGCCATTGGGAAGAGATTGGGTGTATTTCTGATCACAGTGCCGATCTCAATGTTAGTCAGTTAGATGAGCAGTAAGTTGGCAGGTTGGTGTCAAGATGTCTGGAGGACACGATTAAAATTCAGAAATCAGCGTTGTGATTGACTGTTAAAGGGATTTACAATCACAGCCCTGATATTGATTGGTCTGCTTTCTAATGTTTGACTATTTCAGCATTGATTAATATCACTGTCATTACACACTTATCGTCAGATTACCTTCAACCTCCTTACCACTGAAACAATCTTCAACCTGTCTGAGGTGTCAAAGTCTCACCACAAAATTGCATAAAGCTTGGAAGCGTGAAACACAATTAATAAAAAAATAAACATCCCAGATATCACAACACGATGTGAGCGAGCATACTGACTGATCCTGGCCATTCTGATAGTGGGTATGACAGTGAACACAGGAACAGGAGGAGGCCATTCAGCCCCTCGAGCCTGTTCCACCTTTCAATCAGATCAGGGCTGATCTGTATCTTAACTCCATCTACCTGCCTTGGTTCTGTAACCCTTAATACCCTTACCCAACAAAAATCTATCAATCTCAGTATTTATATTTTTAATTGACTTCCAACCTCAACAGCATTTTGGGGGAGAGAGGTAAAGATTTCCAGTACCCTTTGTGTGAAGAAGTGCTTCCTGCCGTGGGAAACAAGGTCTCCAGACAAACACCATCATTAGCCTTAATCCTCTGACAAAATCAACGGGCCTCAGGGCTCTTTCACACAGCTCTGATGTTGACTTGTGACCTCTAATTGCTGCTTTTGGTAGCTTGCTGTGTGCAAATTGGCTGCTGCGTTTCCAATATTACAACAATGACTACACTTCAAAAAGTACTTGTTTGGCTGCAAAGTGCTTTTGGGGACGTGCTGAGGTCCCAAAAGGCGTTGTGTAAAAATGCGAGCTCTCCGCCCTGTTCCAGACCAGCCATGCAGTGGATCTGTCTGCGTGCGATTGCCAGTTTTGTGCAGTATTAGGGGTAGATTGGTGGTGTGGTAAGTGCTCCCTCGGATCTCGGGTCAGAGTGTTTCCTGAAAACAGCAAAGGGCCCAGAAATATCGAGTCCCATCTACAGCGGGGGCAGAGGGTTGCTGAATAATTCCAATACTGTCCCGGGGATTGACCGCAGCAGTTCTTCGCTGAAACAATGGCTTCCTAGAGGTAGAGCTGTGAATAGTTTATCTATCGCACTGCTGTAACCTGAGTTTTTAGTTTGAAATATAATCACTATTTAAAGTGCTGACGAGCCGAAGCTTCAATGTGAGAATACGCAGGGGACAACCTCTACAATTCAGCTGAAAGGATGCTGCTGAAGGACATTTACATAATGGAAAGGCTGGCATTTCCACAGCGCTTTTCATCACCTCAGGACGTCCCAAAGCGGTTTACAGCCAATGAAGTACTTTGGAAGTGCAGTCGCTGTTGCAACATGGGGCATGCATCTTTATTAAAATAGGTTAATTGTTTTTACATTGAGAAAGATGGGTGAGGAGCAAAGGGCCAGAGGTTGAGAAGGAGCGAGCGGACCCGCTAATGGTGAGGTGACAGCAAACTCGGCTTTTAAACACCTGCAGATTGTTGGAGGAAGGGAGGTTTGAGGGAGGGAATGAGTTCCAGAGGGTTAAGGTCCCAGGAAAGTACAGATAAGTACAGGAGAGAGATGATGCTAATTATTGAGCATTTGAAAACGGTTTTCTGCCCAGGGAGTGGTGAGAATGTGGAACTCGCTCTCAAAGGGAGTGGTGAGAATGTGCAACTCACTGTCACAGGGAGTGGTGAGAATGTGGAACTCACTGTCACAGGGAGTGGTGAGAATGTGGAACTCACTGTCACAGGAAGTGGTGAGAATGTGGAACTCACTCCCACAGGGAGTGGTGAGAATGTGGAACTCACTGTCAGAGGGAGTGGTGAGAATGTGGAACTCACTAACACAGGGAGTGGTGAGAATGTGGAACTCACTAACACAGGGAGTGGTGAGAATGTGGAACTCACTCCCACAGGGAGTGGTGAGAATGTGTAACTCACTCCCACAGGGAGTGGTGAGAATGTGGAACTCACTACCACAGGGAGTGGTGAGAATGTGGAACTCACTCCCACAGGGAGTGGTGAGAATGTGGAACTCAGTCCCACAGGGAGTGGTGAGAATGTGGAACTCACTCCCACAGGGAGTGGTGAGAATGTGGAACTCACTGTCACAGGGAGTGGTGAGAATGTGGAACTCACTCCCACAGGGAGTGGTGAGAATGTGGAACTCACTGTCACAGGGAGTGGTGAGAATGTGGAACTCACTCCCACAGGGAGTGGTGAGAATGTGGAACTCACTCCCACAGGGAGTGGTGAGACTGTGGAACTCACTGTCACAGGGAGCGGTGAGAATGTGGAACTCACTATCACAGGGAGTGGTGAGAATGTGGAACTCACTGCCACAGGGAATGGTGAGAATGTGGAACTCACTACCACAGGGAGTGGTGAGAATGTGGAACTCACTCCCACAGGGAGTGGTGAGAATGTGGAACTCGCTGTCACAGGGAGTGGTGAGAATGTGGAACTCACTGTCACAGGGAGCGGTGAGAATGTGGAACTCACTATCACAGGGAGTGGTGAGAATGTGGAACTCACTGCCACAGGGAATGGTGAGAATGTGGAACTCACTACCACAGGGAGTGGTGAGAATGTGGAACTCACTCCCACAGGGAGTGGTGAGAATGTGGAACTCACTCCCACAGGGAGTGGTGAGAATGTGGAACTCACTACCACAGGGAGTGGTGAGAATGTGGAACTCACTCCCACAGAGAGTGGTGAGAATGTGGAACTCACTATCACAGGGAGTGGTGAGAATGTGGAACTCACTCCCACAGGGAGTGGTGAGAATGTGGAACTCACTCCCACAGAGAGTGGTGAGAATGTGGAACTCACTCCCACAGAGAGTGGTGAGAATGTGGAACTCACTCCCACAGGGAGTGGTGAGAATGTGGAACTCACTCTCACAGGGAGTGGTGAGAATGTGGAACTCACTCCCACAGGGTGTGGTGAGAATGTGGAACTCACTGTCACAGGGAGTGGTGAGAATGTGGAACTCACTGTCACAGGGAGTGGTGAGAATGTGGAACTCACTGTCACAGGGAGTGGTGAGAATGTGGAACTCACTGTCACAGGGAGTGGTGAGAATATGGAACTCACTCCCACAGAGAGTGGTGAGAATGTGGAACTCACTATCACTGGGAGTGGTCAGAATGTGGAACTCACTGCCACAGGGAATGGTGAGAATGTGGAACTCACTACCACAGGGAGTGGTGAGAATGTGGAACTCACTCCCACAGAGAGTGGTGAGAATGTAGAACTCACTACAACAGGGAGTGGTGAGAATGTGGAACTCACTACCACAGGGAGTGGTGAGAATGTGGAACTCACTCCCACAGAGAGTGGTGAGAATGTGGAACTCACTATCACAGGGAGTGGTGAGACTGTGGAACTCACTACCACAGGGAGTGGTGAGAATTTGGAACTCTCTCCCACAGGGAGTGGTGAGAATGTGGAACTCACTCTCACAGGGAGTGGTGAGAATGTGGAACTCACTCCCACAGGGTGTGGTGAGAATGTGGAACTCACTGTCACAGGGAGTGGTGAGAATGTGGAACTCGCTGTCACAGGGAGTGGTGAGAATGTGGAACTCGCTGTCACAGGGAGTGGTGAGAGTGTGGAACTCACTGTCACAGGGAGTGGTGAGAATGTGGAACTCGCTGTCACAGGGAGTGGTGAGAATGTGGAACTCGCTGTCACAGGGAGTGGTGAGAATGTGGAACTCGCTGTCACAGGGAGTGGTGAGAATGTGGAACTCACGGTCACAGGGAGTGGTGAGAATGTGGAACTCACTCCCACAGGGAGTGGTGAGAATGTGGAACTCACTCCCACTCGGAGTGCTGAGAATGTGGAAATCACTCCCACAGGGAGTGGTGAGAATGTGGAACTCACTCCCACAGGGAGTGGTGAGAATGTGGAACTCACTGCCACAGAGAGTGGTGAGAATGTGGAACTCACTCCCACAGGGAGTGGTGAGAATGTGGAACTCACTGCCACAGAGAGTGGTGAGAATGTGGAACTCACTCCCACAGGGTGTGGTGAGAATGTGGAACTCACTCTCACAGGGAGTGGTGAGACTGTGGAACTCACTCCCACAGGGAGTGGTGAGAATGTGGAACTCCCTACCACAGGGAGTGGTGAGAATGTGGAACTCACTCCCACAGTGAGTGGTGAGAATGTGGAACTCACTCTCACAGGGAGTGGTGAGACTGTGGAACTCACTACCACAGGGAGTGGTGAGAATGTGGAACTCACTCCCACAGAGAGTGGTGAGAATGTGGAACTCAGTCCCACAGAGAGTGGTGAGAATGTGGAACTCACTCTCACACGGAGTGGTGAGAATGTGGAACTCACTGTCACAGAGAGTGGTGAGAATGTGGAACTCACTACCACAGGGAGTGGTGAGAATGTGGAACTCACTCCCACAGGGAGTGGTGAGAATGTGGAACTCACTGTCACCGAGAGTGGTGAGAATGTGGAACTCACTACCACAGGGAGTGGTGAGAATGTGGAACTCACTCCCACAGGGAGTGGTGAGAATGTGGAACTCACTGTCACAGGGAGTGGTGAGAATGTGGAACTCACTCCCACAGGGAGTGGTGAGAATGTGGAACTCTCTCCCACAGGGAGTGGTGAGAATGTGGAACTCACTCCCACAGGGAGTGGTGAGAATGTGAAACTCTCTCACACAGGGAGTGGTGAGAATGTGGAACTCACTCCCACAGAGATTGGTGAGAATGTAGAACTCACTGTCACAGGGAGTGGTGAGAATGTGGGACTCACTGTCACAGGGAGTGGTGAGAATGTGGGACTCACTGTCACAGGGAGTGGTGAGAATGTGGGACTCACTGTTACAGGGAGTGGTGAGAATGTGGAACTCACCACCACAGGGAGTGGTGAGAATGTGGAACTCACTCCCACAGAGAGTGGTGAGAATGTGGAACTCACTACCACAGGGAGTGGTGAGAATGTGGAACTCACTCCCACAGAGAGTGGTGAGAATGTGAAACTCACTCCCACAGGGAGTGGTGAGAATGTGGAACTCACTCCCACAGGGAGTGGTGAGAATGTGGAACTCACTGTCACAGGGAGTAGTGAGAATGTGGAACTCACTCCCACAGCGAGTGGTGAGAATGTGGAACTCACTCCCACAGGGAGTGGTGAGAATGTGGAACTAACTCCCACAGAGAGTGGTGAGAATGTGGAACTCACTCCCACAGAGAGTGGTGAGAATGTGGAACTCACTCTCACAGGGAGTGGTGAGACTGTGGAACTCACTACCACAGGGAGTGGTGAGAATGTGGAACTCACTCCCACAGAGAGTGGTGAGAATGTTGAACTCACTCCCACAGGGAGTGGTGAGAATGTGGAACTCACTCCCACAGAGAGTGGTGAGAATGTGGAACTCACTCCCACAGAGAGTGGTGAGAATGTGGAACTCACTGTCACAGGGAGTGGTGAGAATGTGGAACTCACTGTCACAGGGAGTGGTGAGAATGTGGAACTCACTCCCACAGGGAGTGGTGAGAATGTGGAACTCACTCCCACACAGAGCGGTGAGAATGTGGAACTCTCTCCCACAGGGTGTGGTGAGAATATGGAACTCACTCTCACAGGAAGTGGTGAGAATGTGGAACTCACTCCCACAGGGAGTGACGAGAATGTGGAACTCACTCGCACAGGGAGTGGTGAGAATGTGGAACTCACTGTCACAGGGAGTGGTGAGAATGTGGAACTCACTCCCACAGGGAGTGGTGAGAATGTGGAACTCACTCTCACAGGGAGTGGTGAGACTGTGGAACTCACTGTCACAGGGAGTGGTGAGAATGTGTAACTCACTCCCACAGGGAGTGGTGAGAATGTGGAACTCACTCCCACAGGGAGTGGTGAGAATGTGGAACTCACTCCCACAGGGAGTGGTGAGAATGTGGAACTCACTGTCACAGGGAGTGGTGAGAATGTGGAACTCACTCCCACAGCGAGTGGTGAGAATGTGGAACTCACTGTCACAGGGAGTGGTGAGAATGTGGAACTCGCTGTCACAGGGAGTGGTGAGAATGTGGAACTCACTGTCACAGGGAGTGGTGAGAATGTGGAACTCACTCCCACAGAGAGTGGTGAGAATGTGGAACTCACTACCACAGGGAGTGGTGAGAATGTGGAACTCACTCCCACAGAGAGTGGTGAGAATGTGGAACTCACTATCACAGGGAGTGGTGAGAATGTGGAACTCACTCCCACAGGGAGTGGTGAGAATGTGGAACTCACTCCCACAGAGAGTGGTGAGAATGTGGAACTCACTCCCACAGGGAGTGGTGAGAATGTGGAACTCGCTCCCACAGAGAGTGGTGAGAATGTGGAACTCACTACCACAGGGAGTGGTGAGAATGTGGAACTCACTGTCACAGGGAGTGGTGAGAATGTGGAACTCACTCCCACAGGGTGTGGTGAGACTGTGGAACTCACTACCACAGGGAGTGGTGAGAATGTGGAACTCACTGTCACAGGGAGTGGTGAGAATGTGGAACTCACTATCACAGGGAGTGGTGAGAATGTGGAACTCACTGTCACAGGGAGTGGTGAGAATGTGGAACTCACTCCCACAGGGAGTGACGAGAATGTGGAACTCACTCCCACAGGGAGTGGTGAGAATGTGAAACTCACTCCCACAGGGAGTGGTGAGAATGTGGAACTCACTCCCACAGGGAGTGGTGAGAATGTGGAACTCACTCCCACAGGGAGTGGTGAGAATGTGAAACTCACTCCCACAGGGAGTGGTGAGAATGTGGAACTCACTCCCACAGGGAGTGGTGAGAATGTGGAACTCACTCCCACAGGGAGTGGTGAGAATGTGGAACTCACTCCCACAGGGAGTGGTGAGAATGTGGAACTCACTCCCACAGAGAGTGGTGAGAATGTGGAACTCACTGTCACAGGGAGTGGTGAGAATGTGGAACTCACTCCCACAGGGAGTGGTGAGAATGTGGAACTCGCTCCCACAGGGAGTGGTGAGAATGTGGAACTCACTACCACAGGGAGTGGTGAGAATGTGGAACTCACTCCCACAGTGAGTGGTGAGAATGTGGAACTCACTCTCACAGGGAGTGGTGAGACTGTGGAACTCACTACCACAGGGAGTGGTGAGAATGTGGAACTCACTCCCACAGAGAGTGGTGAGAATGTGGAACTCACTCGCACAGAGAGTGGTGAGAATGTGGAACTCACTCCCACAGGGAGTGGTGAGAATGTGGAACTCACTGTCACAGGGAGTGGTGAGAATGTGGAACTCACTCCCACAGAGAGTGGTGAGAATGTGGAACTCACTGTCACAGGGAGTGGTGAGAATGTGGAACTCACTCCCACAGAGAGTGGTGAGACTGTGGAACTCACTCCCACAGGGAGTGGTGAGAATGTGGAACTCACTGTCACAGGGAGTGGTGAGAATGTGGAACTCACTCCCACAGGGAGTGGTGAGAATGTGGAACTCACTGTCACAGGGAGTGGTGAGAATGTGGAACTCACTCCCACAGAGAGTGGTGAGAATGTGGAACTCACTACCACAGGGAGTGGTGAGAATGTGGAACTCACTCCCACAGAGAGTGGTGAGAATGTGGAACTCACTACCACAGGGAGTTTTGAGAATATGGAACTCACTCCCACAGAGAGTGGTGAGAATGTGGAACTCACTACCACAGGGCGTGGTGAGAATGTGGAACTCACTCCCACAGAGAGTGGTGAGAATGTGGAACTCACTACCACAGGGAGTTTTGAGAATATGGAACTCACTCCCACAGAGAGTGGTGAGAATGTGGAACTCACTCCCACAGGGAGTGGTGAGAATGTGGAACTCACTACCACAGGGAGTGGTGAGAATGTGGAACTCACTGTCACAGGGAGTGGTGAGAATGTGGAACTCACTCCCACAGAGAGTGGTGAGAATGTGGAACTCACTACCACAGGGAGTGGTGAGAATGTGGAACTCACTCCCACAGGGAGTGGTGAGAATGTGGAACTCACTCCCACAGGTAGTGGTGAGAATGTGGAACTCACTGTCACAGGGAGTGGTGAGAATGTGGAACTCACTCCCACACAGAGTGGTGAGAATGTGGAACTCACTCCCACAGAGAGTGGTGAGAATGTGGAACTCACTGTCACAGGGAGTGGTGAGAATGTGGAACTCACTGTCACAGGGAGTGGTGAGAATGTGGAACTCACTGTCACAGGGAGTGGTGAGAATGTGGAACTCACTCCCACACAGAGTGGTGAGAATGTGGAACTCACTCCCACAGAGAGTGGTGAGAATGTGGAACTCACTCCCACAGAGAGTGGTAAGAATGTGGAACTCACTCTCACAGGGAGTGGTGAGAATGTGGAACTCACTCCCACAGGGAGTGGTGAGAATGTGGAACTCACTCCCACAGGCAGTGGTGAGAATGTGGAACTCACTCCCACAGGGAGTGGTGAGAATGTGGAACTCACTCCCACAGGGAGTGGCGAGAATGTGGAACTCACTCGCACAGGGAGTGGTGAGAATGTGGAACTCACTCCCACAGGGAGTGGTGAGAATGTGGAACTCACTCCCGCAGGGCGTGGTGAGAATGTGGAACTCACTCTCACAGGAAGTGGTGAGACTGTGGAACTCACTACCACAGGGAGTGGTGAGAATGTGGAACTCACTCCCACAGTGAGTGGTGAGAATGTGGAACTCGCTCTCACAGGGAGTGGTGAGAATGTGGAACTCACTCCCACAGGGAGTGGCGAGAATGTGGAACTCACTCGCACAGGGAGTGGTGAGAATGTGGAACTCACTCCCACAGGGAGTGGTGAGAATGTGGAACTCACTCCCGCAGGGCGTGGTGAGAATGTGGAACTCACTCTCACAGGAAGTGGTGAGACTGTGGAACTCACTACCACAGGGAGTGGTGAGAATGTGGAACTCACTCCCACAGTGAGTGGTGAGAATGTGGAACTCGCTCTCACAGGATGGTGTTTGTACAGGATGGTGTTTGTACAGGATGGTGTTTGTACAGGATGGTGGGTTGTACAGGATGGTGGGTTGTACAGGATGGTGTTTGTACAGGATGGTGTTTGTACAGGATGGTGGGTTGTACAGGATGGTGTTTCTACAGGATGGTGGGTTGTACAGGATGGTGTTTGTGCAGGATGGTGTTTGTACAGGATGGTGTTTGTACAGGATGGTGAGTTGTGCAGGATGGTGTTTGTACAGGATGATGTTTGTGTGATGAAATATTCCATTCATCACTGCCTGTGACTGTGGTCGGTTTCAGGTTTCTCCTCACCATTGTATTGTATATCACTGCCTGTGACTGTGGTTGGTTTCAGGTTTCTCCTCACCATTGTATTGTATATTGGAATGTATGGAATGCATTGTGTGTAGGGCTCCGCCCATACCTGGCCCCGATGTAAGCAAGCAGTCTGGCCTCATATCCAGTACTGCAGATCTCCAGATGGAAGATACCTCTCTCCACTGCGTGTTATCTTCTAAGTTAATAAAAGCCTTGTTTTGTTTCGCTAACATCGAGTCTCGGAATTATTGAGGCACGTCAATTTTATTAACTTATTTTTCAACACAATGGACCAACTCCTGAAACCCGAACGTTTGGATTTGGATCAGCATGCTCCGGACGCATCAGCACGCTTCGGACACTGGTTTATGTGTATGGAATTCTTCCTGGACAATTCCGCAGCCGTCAAAGACGCTACGGACGCTGCGAGGATGAAACTCAGAATTCTGCGGAATTGGGTAAGCCACCGGGTTTACCCCCTCATCCAAGACGCCGACACGTACCAGGCCGCCTGCGACATCTTAAAGGCGCATTACCAGCAGCCTACGAATGAGGTGTATGCTAGGCATCTGCTCGCCACTCGCGCACAGCGACCTGGGGAATCGGTGGAGGAGTTCCTAGGCACCCTGAAAATGCTTGGCAAAGACTGCAAGTGCCGAGATGTAAAAGCCGCAGTGTACACCGACGAGCTTGTTCGCGATGCCTTTATCACAGGCCTCAGCTCCACTTACATCCGGCAAAGACTGCTGGAAAAAACGGGATTGGACCTGAAACAGGCTGTGGACACCGCGCGATCCCTGGATGTGGCCCAGAGAAACTCGGACGCCTACTCTTCAGCCCGCGCCGTCCACGCCGCCACGTGTGCACCAAGGGCGCCGCCATCTTGGAAGGCATCTTCCCCGCCCGGCAGCCCGACACCGTCGGGGCCCCGCTCTCCCCCCAGAAGCCCTACGACAGCCGCGACGCGTCGGGGACCCAACTGCTACTTCTGCGGGCAGCCAAAGCATACCAGAAACCTGTGCCCGGCGAAAGGCACCACCTGCTTTAAGTGCGGTAAGAAGGGGCACTTCGGGAAGGTGTGCAGAGGGAACCCCGCCGGAAAACCAACCGCCGGAAAACCCGCCACCGCCGCGTGCGCGCCGTGGGAGCGGCCATCTTGGACGCCATCTTGCCCGACCTCGTGGGGTCCGCCATCTTATGAGCAGACAGCGTGGACGCCATCTTGTCTTGATCAGGGCCCTACAGTGGCATCGGTCACAGTGGACCAGACCAGGCCGCACCCGCTATCCAAATCAATGGTGGACATCGAGGTAAACGGGTGCAGGGTTAAATGTTTAATTGACAGTGGAAGCATGGAGAGTTTTATCCACCCTGAACTGGCACAACAACTCTCCCTAAAGGTGGTCCCTACTCAGGGTACCATCTCTATGGCTGATAAAACCCAAACATCGACCATTCTGGGTTACTGCACGGTACAATTGTCCGTTAACGGAACTGTTTATGATAATTTTAAAGTATTAATCATGAAGAATCTATGTGCGAGTGTGATCTTGGGCCTGGATTTCCAGTGCAACCACCAAAGCATCACGCTCAAGTACGGTGGGTCCCAGCCGCCCCTCACAGTGTGCGGTCTGGCTACCCTGAAGGTAAAGCCGCCTTCGCTATTCGCGAACCTTACCCCTAACTGCCGGCCAATAGCGGCCAAAAGCAGGAGGTACAGCTGGGAGGACAGGCGGTTTATCGCGACCGAGGTAGACAGGCTCCTGAAAGAGCGCATTATTGAACGCAGCAACAGCCCGTGGCGTGCCCAAGTGGTAGTGGTAAGGGGTAGCGAGAAGAAACGGATGGTGATCGACTATAGCCAAACGATCAACAGGTACACCCAACTAGACGCCTACCCGCTACCCCGCATATCAGAAATGGTGAACCAAATCGCCCAATACCGGGTGTTCTCCACCATCGACCTTAAGTCAGCGTACCACCAGCTCCCTATCAGACCAGAGGACCGCCCGTACACCGCCTTCGAGGCGAACGGACGCCTCTACCAATTCCTCAGAGTCCCCTTTGGGGTGACGAATGGGGTCTCGGTCTTCCAGAGGGAGATGGACCGCATGGTCGATGACCACCACTTGCAGGCAACCTTCCCCTACCTCGACAACGTCACCATCTGCGGTCACAACCAGCAGGATCACGACTCGAACCTCGAGAGGTTCCTGGAAACCGCACAAAAACTCAACCTCACCTACAACGAGGACAAGTGCGTTTTCAACACCACGCGCCTCTGCATACTAGGCAGCGTGGTGGAGAATGGGGAAATCAGACCAGACCCCGACCGATTGCGCCCCCTACGGGAGCTGCCCCTGCCCAACACTCCCAAAGCCCTGAAAAGGTGCCTGGGGTTATTTTCTTATTATTCCCAATGGGTCCCCAACTACTCCGACAAAGCCCGCCCCCTCTTGAAAGCATCCTCTTTTCCGCTCTCTGCTGAGGCCCACGCCGCCTTCAAAAGCATTAAGCAGGATATTGAGCGGGCCACGCTACAGGCAGTGGACGAGAACACTCCATTTCAAGTGGAAAGTGATGCGTCTGACTTCGCCTTGGCGGCCACCCTCAACCAGGCGGGGCGGCCCGTAGCTTTCTTCTCGAGGACCCTCCAAGGGCCCGAGATCAGACACTCCTCCGTGGAAAAGGAGGCCCAAGCCATCGTGGAGGCAGTGCGCCACTGGCGCCACTACCTAGCCGGCAAACGCTTCACCCTACTTACCGACCAGCGGTCGGTAGCGTTTATGTTCAATAATAAAGAGGGGGAAGATTAAAAATGATAAGATTCTTAGGTGGCGGATCGAGCTCTCCACCTTCGAGTATGACATCATTTACCGGCCAGGGGCCCTTAACGAGTCCCCTGACGCCCTCTCACGAGGGATGTGTGCCAGCGCCACCGGGGATCGGCTACAGACCCTCCACAACGACCTCTGCCACCCAGGGGTCACGCGGCTGTTCCACTTCATTAAAGTCCCGTAACTTACCCTACTCGATTGAGGAAGTTCGGTCTCTGACCAGGAACTGCCGCACTTGCGCTGAGTGCAAGCCTCGGTTCTACCGCCCAGATAGAGCCCACTTAATCAAAGCTACACGGCCCTTCGAGCGGCTCAGCTTAGATTTCAAGGGCCCCCTCCCATCCGTCGACCGCAATGTTTACTTCCTGAACATTGTGGACAAATACTCCCGGTTCCCATTCGCCTTCCCCTGCCCAGACATGACCAGCGCCACGGTCATTAAATGCCTCAACAGCCTGTTCTGCCTGTTCGGTATGCCGAGCTGCATCCATACGGATAGGGGGGCGTCCTTCATGAGTGAAGAGCTACGCCAGTACATGCTGTCCAGGGGGATCGCCACGAGCCGTACCACCAGCTACAACCCCTGGGGTAACGGCCAAGTGGAGCGAGAGAACGGGACAGTATGGAAAGCAGTCACTCTAGCTCTAAGGACCAAGGGCCTCCCTATCTCCCGCTGGCAGGAAGTCCTCTCGGATGTGCTCCATTCGATACGGTCGCTATTGTGTACTGCCACTAATGCCACCCCTCATGAACGAATGTTTGTCTTCCCCCGGAAATCCACCTCAGGCGTATCCATGCCGTCATGGCTCTCCACGCCAGGTCCGGTATTCGTGCGAAGGCATGTGAGGGGCCACAAGACGGACCCTCTCGTGGAGCCAGTGTACCTACTCCACACCAACCCCCAATACGCATATGTCCGGCACGCCGACGGAAGGGAGGACACCGTGTCCATAAAAGACGTCGCCCCAGCCGGTAACGACAACAACCACGGCGATAGCAGCGACAACGATCGCAGCAACCCTTACCCACCCACTACTCTTTCATCACCCCCGGAAGAACATCGACCAACGGCACCCCCACCAACTACCCCTTCAACAACCCTGGCGGCACCCCCGGCAGAGACCCAGGAGGCCCCCGGGGACACCCAGCCGACACCCGCGACACCACATCAGCCACGTCGGTCGCAGAGGACTACCAAACCCCCGGACAGACTAAATCTATAGAAGGGGTGAATGTGATGAAATATTCCATTCATCACTGCCTGTGACTGTGGTCGGTTTCAGGTTTCTCCTCACCATTGTATTGTATATCACTGCCTGTGACTGTGGTTGGTTTCAGGTTTCTCCTCACCATTGTATTGTATATTGGAATGTATAGAATGCATTGTGTGTAGGGCTCCGCCCATACCTGGCCCCTATGTAAGCAAGCAGTCTGGCCTCATATCCAGTACTGCAGATCTCCAGATGGAAGATACCTCTCTCCACTGCGTGTTATCTTCTAAGTTAATAAAAGCCTTGTTTTGTTTCGCTAACATCGAGTCTCGGAATTATTGAGGCACGTCAGTTTGTACAGGATGGTGGGTTGTACAGGATGGTGTTTGTACAGGATGGTGTTTGTACAGGATGGTGGGTTGTACAGGATGGTGGGTTGTACAGGATGGTGTTTGTACAGGATGGTGGGTTGTACAGGATGATGTTTGTACAGGATGGTGGGTTGTACAGGATGGTGTTTGTACAGGATGGTGTTTGTACAGGATGGTGGGTTGTACAGGATGGTGTTTGTACAGGATGGTGGGTTGTACAGGATGGTGTTTGTACAGGATGGTGGGTTGTACAGGATGGTGTTTGTACAGGATGGTGTTTGTACAGGATGGTGGGTTGTGCAGGATGGTGGGTTGTACAGGATGGTGTTTGTACAGGATGGTGGGTTGTACAGGATGGTGGGTTGTACAGGATGGTGGGTTGTACAGGATGGTGTTTGTACAGGATGGTGGGTTGTACAGGATGGTGGGTTGTACAGGATGGTGTTTGTACAGGATGGTGGGTTGTACAGGATGGTGGGTTGTACAGGATGGTGTTTGTACAGGATGGTGTTTGTACAGGATGGTGTTTGTACAGGATGGTGTTTGTACAGGATGGTGTTTGTACAGGATGGTGTTTGTACAGGATGGTGTTTGTACAGGATGGTGGGTTGTACAGGATGGTGTTTGTACAGGATGGTGGGTTGTACAGGATGGTGTTTGTACAGGACGGTGTTTGTACAGGATGGTGGGTTGTACAGGATGGTGGGTTGTACAGGATGGTGGGTTGTACAGGATGGTGTTTGTACAGGATGGTGGGTTGTACAGGATGGTGGGTTGTACAGGATGGTGTTTGTACAGGATGGTGTTTGTACAGGATGGTGGGTTGTACAGGATGGTGGGTTGTACGGGATGGTGTTTGTACAGGATGGTGTTTGTACAGGATGGTGGGTTGTACAGGATGGTGTTTGTACAGGATGGTGGGTTGTACAGGATGGTGGGTTGTACAGGATGGTGTTTGTACAGGATGGTGGGTTGTACGGGATGGTGTTTGTACAGGATGGTGTTTGTACAGGATGGTGTTTGTACAGGATGGTGGGTTGTACGGGATGGTGTTTGTACAGGATGGTGTTTGTACAGGATGGTGTTTGTACAGGATGGTGGGTTGTACGGGATGGTGTTTGTACAGGATGGTGGGTTGTACAGGATGGTGTTTGTACAGGATGGTGGGTTGTACGGGATGGTGTTTGTACAGGATGGTGTTTGTACAGGATGGTGTTTGTACAGGATGGTGGGTTGTACAGGATGGTGTTTGTACAGGATGGTGTTTGTACAGGATGGTGTTTGTACAGGATGGTGGGTTGTACAGGATGGTGGGTTGTACAGGATGGTGTTTGTACAGGATGGTGGGTTGTACAGGATGGTGGGTTGTACAGGATGGTGGGTTGTACAGGATGGTGTTTGTACAGGATGGTGGGTTGTACGGGATGGTGTTTGTACAGGATGGTGTTTGTACAGGATGGTGTTTGTACAGGATGGTGGGTTGTACAGGATGGTGGGTTGTGCAGGATGGTGGTTTGTACAGGATGGTGGGTTGTGCAGCATCGCTCGGTGGAATTGAGCTGATATTACTGCCTGCCTGCTCCACTTCAGCAATTAAACAAGAGCTGAGAGCAGATCGCAGTCCCAGGAGAGCTGCTGGAGAGCTCTCTCCAGAAGTAATGCTTTGTTGCTGCGTGCCTTATTGAATAATTGCACGTTGGGCTATAATGAAGATTTAAAGGCTGTCCCAGCCTACAGTTCTTGCAATTCAATCAATATCGCTTCCTGCTAACTGCAGAAAATCCTGTTTATGCTTCCACTACAGATTCACAATTTGTTCAAATTCAACAAAGGCTAATTAATGCTAATTGAGCAACGGCTTCTAGTTAACGCTGAGTGGGGGAGGGAGGCAGATTGCCTCATCCTCGCGAGCACAGAGCGCGGGAGGCATTGGCTCATACAGCAGGCCTGGCACCCGGTGTGGGTCTTCCACTACACGGGGCCAGTGTGGTGGGGGAGCGAGGGGCGGGGGTTGAGGGGGTGGGGGAGGGGGCACGGGGAGGGAGTGTGTGGGTGGTTTGGGGAGAGGGGAGGATTGGGGGGGAGTGAGGGGTGTTAGGGAGGGGTCAGAGAGAGGGGGGGTAGTGAGGGAGGGGGTGTTGGGGATGGGGTGGGGAGGGGGTGGGGGTGGGGATGGTTTGGGGAGGGGTTGGGGAGGGGGCGGTGAGCGGAGGGGGTAGTGAGGGAGGGGGGATTGGGGAGGGGTTAGTGAGGAGTCTAATATGGAGCATCATATCGAAGCACATGGCTCTGTTGAAGCAAACTCTGCGGTCTGTATTCTAATAGATGGGATGGGAAGGGCAGCAGAGGGGATGGTGAATCCTGGCTGTGCCAGGAATAAAGCACCAGCTGTTCTATTCAGCCTCCAAGCGCACCGTGTAGAATTCACACAGTGCACAATTTTCCCCAATCACCAGTGGGGGTGAGGCTGAGATCTCGCACTGACCCCTGAAGTGGCGGCGGCAGCGTTCCGGAGCCACGTCACGATTCAAAAAGTGACGCGGGCAAGAGGAAGCAGCTGATTGGGTGAATGCGGCCAGGTGAGTATTTATATTACTCTATAGTTTGACAGTTAAGGTTAATAGTTTATAAAGTTTAGAAGGTCTTAAGTTTTGTGGTTATAGTTTCTAAGGTCTCTGTTGTGTAGCGGGGAGTGCTAGTAAACAGGGCTCTTGAGTATATCATTTAATTGTAGTGTAATTTGTGGCATTGATTTGATTTAATTTCATTAAAATTAATTAAAGGGTAAGTCATGGCAGCACAGCTCAGCCCCGTGGCATGCTCCTCCTGCACTATGTGGGAAATCAGGGACACTTCCTGTGCCCCTGACGACCATGTGTGCGGGAAGTGTATCCAGCTGCAGCTACTGGCAGACTGCATTGCGGCACTGGAGCTGCAAATGGATACATACTGGAGCATTCGCGATGCTGAGGATGTCATGGATATCATGTTTAATCAGTTGGTCACACTGCAGGTAAAGGCTGCACGGGCAGGAAGGGAATGGGTGACCGCCAGGCAGAGTAGTAGGCGCAGGCAGGCAGTGCAGGGGTCCCCTGTGGCCATCCCCCACTCAAACAGATATACCACTTTGGATATTGTTGAGGGAGATGGCTTATCGGGGGAAGCAGCCAACTTCCTGGCACCATGGGTGGTTCTGCTGCACAGGACGGGAGGAAAAAGAATGGGAGAGCCATAGTGATAGGGGATTCTATTGTAAGGGGAATAGATAGGCGGTTCTGCGGCCGCAAACGAGACTCCAGGATGGTGTGTTGCCTCCCTGGTACAAGGGTCAAGGATGTCTCGGAGCGGCTGCAGGGCATTCTGGAGGGGGAGGGTGAACAGCCAGTTGTCATGGTGCATATAGGTACCAATGATATAGGTAAAAACTGGGATGAGGTCCTAAAAGCTGAATATAGGGAGTTAGGAGGTAAATTAAAAAATAGGACCTCAAAGGTAGTAATCTCAGGATTGCTACCAGTGCCACGTGCTAGTCAGAGTAGAACTAGAAGGATATTGCAGATGAATATGTGGCTAGAGGAATGGTGCAAAGGGGAGGGATACAAACTCCTGGGACATTGGAACTGGTTCTGGGGGAGGTGGGACCAGTACAAACTGGACGGTTTACACCTGGGCAGGACCGGGACTGATGGCCTAGGGGGAGTGTTTGCTAGTGCTGTTGGGGAGGGTTTAAACTGGGATTGGGCGAACCAAATTAGTAACAATACTGTGGAGGAGGAATTCCTAGAGTGTATACGGGAAGGTTCCCTGGACCAATATGTCGAGGAACCAACCAGAGATCAGGCCATTTTGGACTGGGTATTATGTAATGAGAAAGGATTAATTAGCAATCTTGTTGTGTGAGGCCCCTTGGGGAGGAGCGATCATAATATGATAGAATTCTTCATTAAGATGGAGAGTGAAGTATTTGACTCAGAGAATAGGGTCCTGAATTTAAATAAAGGAAACTACAATGGTATGAGGTGCGAGTCGGCTAGGATGGATTGGGGAATGTTACTTAAAGGGTTGACGGTGGATAGGCAGTGGCAAACATTTAAAGATCGCATGGATGAACTACAGAATTTGTTCATCCCTGTTTGGCATAAAAATCAAACAAAAAAGGTGACTCAACCGTGGCTAACAAGAGAAATTAGGGATAGCATAAGATCCAAGGAGAGGGCATATAAATTGGCCGGAGAAAGCAGCAAACCTGAGGATTGGGAGCAGTTTAAGATTTAGCAAAGGAGGACAAAGCGATTAATTAAGAGGGGGAAAATAGAGTATGAGAGTAAGCTTGCAGGCAACATAAAAACTGACTGTAAAAGCTTCTATAGCCATGTGAAGAGAAAAAGATTGGTGAAGTCAAGCGTAGGTCCCTTGCGGTCAGAATCAGGGGAATTTATAATAGGGAACAAAGAAATGGCAGACCAATTAAATACATACTTTGGTTCTGTCTTCACAAAGGAGGACACAAATAACCTCCCAGAGATGTCGGGGAACATAGGGTCTAATGAGAGGGAGGAACTGAATGAAATCAGTGTTTGTAGGGAAATGGTGTTAGGGAAATTGACGGGATTGAAGGCCGATAAATCCCCAGGGCCTGATAATCTACATCCTAGGGTACTTAAGGAAGTGGGCCTAGAAATAGTAGATGCATTGCTGGTCATCTTCCAAAATTCTATAGACTCTGGAACAGTTCCCATGGATTGGAGGGTAGCTAATGTTACCCCACTATTTAAAAAAGGTGATTGAGTGAAAAAGGGAATTATAGACTGGTAAGCCTGACATCGGTAGTGGGGAAAATGCTAGAGTCCATTATAAAAGATGTAATAGCAGAGCACTTGGAAAACAGTGACAGGATTGGACAAAGTCAACATGGATTTACAAAATGTAAATCGTGCTTGACTAATCTACTGGAATTTTTTGAGGATGTAACTGGTAGAATAGATAAGGGAGAACCAGTGGATGTGGTGTATTTGGACTTTCAGAAGGCTTTCGATAAGGTCCCGCATAAGAGATTAGTGTGTAAAGTTAAAGCACATGGGATTGGGGGTAAGCTACTGACTTGGATAGAGAACTGGTTGACAGACAGGAAGCAAAGAGTTGGAATAAACGGGTCTTTTTCCGAGTGGCAGGCAGTGATTAGTGGGGTACCGCAGGGATCGGTGCTAGGACCCCAGCTATTCACAATATATATTAATGATCTAGACGAGGGAACTAGATGTAATATCTCCAAGTTTGCAGACAACACAAAGCTGGGTGGGTGTGTGTGCTGTGAGGAGGATGCAGAGAAACCCCAGTATGATTTGGACAGGTTGGGTGATTGGGCAGATGCATGGCAGATTGGGTATAATGTGGATAAATGCGAGGTTATCCACTTTGGTGGCAAAAACAGGAAGGCAGATTATTATCTGAACGGCAATAGATTGGGAAAAAGGGAAGTGCAACGAGACCTGGGAGTCCTTGTGCACCAGTCGCTGAAGGTAAGCATGCAGGTGCAGCAGGCGGTTAAGAAGGCAAATGGTATGTTGGCCTTCATAGCGAGAGGATTCGAGTACAGGAGCAAGGATTTCTTGCTGCAATTGTACAGGGCCTTGGTGAGACCACACCTTGAGTATTGTGTGCAGTTTTGGTCGCTTTATCTGAGGAAGGATGTTCTTGCCATGGAGGGAGTGCAGCGAAAATTCACCAGACTGATACCTGGGATGGCAGGAATGATGTAGGAGTAGTGATTGGGTCGATTGGGCTTATATTCGCTAGAGTTTAGAAGAATGAGAGGGGATCTCATTGAAACTTATAAAATTCTAACAGGACTAGGCAGACTAGATGCAGGAAGGATGTTCCCGATGGCCGGGGAGTCCAGAACCAAGGGTCACAGTCTAAGGATAAGGGGTAGGCCATTTAGGACAGAGATGAGGAGGAATTTCTTCACCCAGAGAGTGGTGAACCTGTGGAATTCTCTACCACACAGGGCAGTTGAGGCCAATTCATTAAATATATTCAAGAAGGAGTTAGATATATTTCTTAAGGCTAAAGGGATCAAGGGATATGGGGAGAAAGCAGGGACAGGGTACTGAATTTGGATGATCAACCATGATCTCATTAAATGGCGGAACAGGCTCGAGGGGCCGAATGGCCTACTCCTGCTCCTATCTTCTATGTTTCTACACCATCCTGGCTTAGAAGTATATCGCCGATCCTTCATCGTCTCTGGGTCAAAATCCTGGAACTCCCTCCCTAACAGCACTGTGGGAGTACCTTCACCACACGGACTGCAGCGGTTCAAGAAGGCGCTCACCACCACCTTCTCGAGGGCAATTAGAGATGGGCAATAGATGCTGGCCTAGCGGCGATATATTTCCAAGTCAGGATGGTGCGTGACTTGGTCGGGAACTTGGAGGTGGTGGTGTTCCCATGCGCCTGCTGCCCTTGTCCTTCTAGGTGGAAGAGGTCACGGGTTTGGGAGGTGCTGCCGAAGAAATTTTGACCCAGCGACGATGAAGGAACTTGTATATGTCAAAGTCTGATTTCCTCCCCCACCACAGCCCTGACACACTAAGGCCAATGCTAGCATCGGAAATGCTGAACTGACTGAAACCAGTAAAATCAGCACAGACTGGGATTGTACCTTGGGCCTTCTGCTGTGGCTTAGTGCTCTATCAAACTGCTTCTTATTCCTCTTGTCCCATCACCCTGTGGTGACTTAGTTAGCTTAATCTGGCATCTTTTTCTGTTGGAAATTCCGGGTAAATGACTGATACCTTGCAGCCCTTGTGTGAAGCGCGGTCCCTGCCTCAGGACCACGGGAATTGCCAGCTCAGCGGACGGAGTGTGGCCTGTCGGCAGGAGATCCCAGCTCCACCCAGACTGAGAAGCTTTTGGGGTCATAACTTGGGTCGCCAACTCTGATTGGATGTACTCCTGGAGGTTTCATCACATGACCTCCTGCTTCCCACCGCCCCGCCCCCACACTGCCGCCATTGGTCACCTGACACTCCCATCCTCCCACCGCCCCGCCCCCACACCGCCGCCATTGGTCACCTGACACTCCCATCCTCGTGGAGCCCCGCCCCCACACCGCCACCATTTGTCAGTAAAGAAATTAAGGATAGTATTCGACTAAAAACAAGGGCATATAAGGTAGCCAAATCTAGTGGGAGGATAGAGGATTGGGAAAACTTTAAAAGACAGCAAAAAATAACAAAAAGATTGATTAAGAAAGGGAAGATAGATTATGAAAGTAAATTCGCAAAAAATATAAAAACAGATAGTAAGAGTTTTTATAGTTATATAAAAAGAAAAAGGGTGGCTAAAGTAAATGTTGGTCCCTTAGAGGATGAGACCGGGAAATTAATGGTGGGAAATATGGAGATAGCAAAAACACTGAATGAATATTTTACATCAGTCTTTACAGTAGAAGACACTAAGAATATCCCAACACTGGACAAACAGGGGGCTAAAGGGGGGGAGGAGCTAAACACGATCAAAATCACTAAGGAAGTGGTACTCGGTAAAATAATGGGACTCAAGGCGGATAAATCACCTGGACCTGATGGCTTACATCCTAGGGACTTGAGGGAAGTGGCGGTAGGGATTGTGGATGCATTGGTAATAATTTTCCAAAACTCCCTGGACTCAGCAAAGGTCCCGGCAGACTGGAAAACTGCTAATGTCACACCCTTATTTAAAAAGGGCAGTAGACAGAAGGCTGGAAACTATAGACCAGTTAGCCTAACATCTATGGTAGGTAAAATTTTGGAGTCCATTATTAAGGAGACAGTAACAGGACATTTGGATAATCATAATTTAATAGGACAAAGTCAGCATGGTTTTATGAAGGGGAAGTCATGTTTGACAAATTTGCTGGAGTTCTTTGAGGAAGTAACATATAGGGTGGATAAAGGGGAACCAGTGGACGTAGTGTATTTAGACTTCCAAAAGGCATTTGACAAGGTGCCACACAAAAGATTATTGCTTAAGATAAAAAATCACGGGATTGGGGGTAATATTCTGGCATGGATAGAGGATTGGCTATCTAACAGAAGGCAGAGAGTTGGGATAAATGGTTCATTCTCAGACTGGCAATCAGTAACAAGTGGTGTTCCGCAGGGGTCAGTGCTGGGTCCCCAACTCTTTACAATCTATATTAACGATTTGGAGGAGGGGACCGAGTGTAACATATCAAAGTTTGCAGATGATACTAAGATGGGAGGGAAAGTAGTGAGTGAGGAGGACATAAAAAACCTGCAAGGGGACATAGACAGGCTAAGTAAGTGGGCAGAGATTTGGCAGATGGAATACAATACTGGAAAGTGTGAGGTTATGCACTTTGGCAGGAAAAATCGTAGAGCAAGTTATTATCTTAATGGCAAGAAACTGGAAAGTACTGAAGTACAAAGGGATCTGGGGGTCCTGGTGCACGAAACTCAAAAGGTTAGTATGCAGGTGCAGCAAGTGATTAAGAAGGCCAATGGAATGTTGGCTTTCATTGCTAGGGGGATAGAATATAAAAATAGGGAGGTATTGCTTCAGTTGTACAAGGTATTGGTGAGACCGCACCTGGAATACTGCGTACAGTTTTGGTGTCCATACTTAAGAAAGGACATACATGCTCTCGAGTCAGTACAAAGAAGGTTCACTCGGTTAATCCCGGGGATGAGGGGATGGACATATGAGGAGAGGTTGAGTAGATTGGGACTCTACTCATTGGAGTTCAGAAGAATGAGAGGCGATCTTATTGAAACATATAAGATTGTGAAGGGGTTGGATCGGGTGGATGCGGGGAAGATGTTCCCGATGATGGGTGAAACTAGAACTAGGGGGCATAGTCTTAGAATAAGGGGCTGCTCTTTCAAAACTGAGATGAGGAGGAACTACTTCACTCAGGGTGTGGTAGGTCCATGGAATATGCTGCCCCAAAAAGCTGTAGAAGCTACATCATTACATAAATTTAAAACAGAAATAGACAGTTTCCTAGAAGTAAAGGGAATTAAGGGTTACGGGGAGCAGGCAGGAATTTGGACATGGGTCTAGGTTCGGATCGGTCATGGCCCTGTGGGTAGCGGAGCGGGCCCAGGGGCCGTGTAGCCTGATCCTGCTCCTATTTCATGTGTCAAATTCTGTTAGATTCAGGAGATGGTTCTGTGATAGTGGATTGGCGGTTAGGATCAGATCAGCCATGATCTTATTGAATGGCGGAGCAGGCTCGAGGGGCCGATTGGCCTGCTCCTCCTCCTCTTTCTTATGTTCTTATGTTCTTATGAGCCCCACCCCCACACCGCCGCCATTGGTCACCTGACACTCCCATCCTCGCAGAGCCCCGCCCCCACATCGCCGCCATTGGTCACCTGACACATCCATCCTCGCAGAGCCCCGGCCCCACATCGCCGCCATTGGTCGCCTGACACGTCCAGCCTCATGGTGCCCCAGCCAATCAGAAAGCAAACAGACTCTCCATTACCGGACTGGATGATTCTTGACTGTCAGTCACATAGCCTCCTTCCCCATGTCCAATATTTTTAGGGGTAATAATCAAAAGTGTTGAAAGAAGTTTTGTAAAAACCCAATTTTTTTATCACCTGTGTGATTTTTCTCCCGGGTGGCAGGCAGCAGTGGCCAGGAGTTGAACCTTCAATTCCTGGAGACTCCAGGGCAATCCTGGCGTGTTGGCGACCCCCACTGATGACGAGGACCAACGTCTACTCTATCCAGGCTTGAGGTGACAGCGACGTGGAGGTGGGTGTCGGTGGTGCTGGGGAAGGGGGAATGGGGACAACGGGCGGGATCTGGGATCAACAGGCCAATTACAGAATGACACTGGGACTTCGAGGGGTAAATTATGAGGACAGGTTGCATAAACTAGGCTTGTATTCCCTGGAGTTTAGGAGGCTGTAGGGTGAGCTGATCGAGGTGTTTAAAATGTTAAAATGGTTCAACAGGGTAGATGGAAACTATTTCCTCGGGTGGAGGGAGTCCAGAACAAGGGGGCAGAACCTTAAAATTAGAGCCAGGCTGTTCAGGGGCGATGTCAGGAAGCACTTCTTCACACAAAGGGTGGTGGAAATCTGGAACTCTCTCCCTCAAGAGGCTGTGGATGTTGGGGGTCAATTGGAGCTTTCAAGATTGTGATCAATAGATTATTGTTAGGTAAGGGTTCTCAAGGGATATGAAGCAAAAGCAGGTAGATTGAGTTAGATCAGCCATGATCTAATTGAATGGCAGAGCAGGCTCGAGGGGCTGAATGGCCTCCTCCTGTTCCTATGACCACAGAAAGTGAGTGGGTGTAAATGGAGAGGGTGCAGAGATGATTTACTGGTATGGTACCAGGGATGAGGGACTTCAGTTATGTGGCGAGTCTAGAGAAACCGCAGTTGTTCTCCTCAGAGCAGAGAAAGTTAAGGGGAGATTTAGTAGAGGTGTTCAAAATCATGAGGGGTTTTGATAGAGTGGACAGGGAGAAACTGTTTCCAGTGGTAGGAGGGTGGGTAACCAGAGGACACAGATTGAAAGTAATTAGCAAAAGAACCAGAGGGGAGATGAGGTGAATTTTTTTTATGCAGTGAGTTGTTGTGATCTGGAATGTGCTGCCTGAAAGGGCGGTGGAAGCAGATTCAGTAGTAACTTTCAAAAGGGAATTGGATAAATACTTGAAAAGTGGAAATTTGCAGGGCTCTGGGGAAAGAGCAGGGGAGTGGGACTAATTGGAGAGCTCTTTCAGAGAGCTGGCACAGGTACGATGGGCCCAATGGCCTCCCTCTGCTGTGTCGCTCTGTGATAAGTAGAGGTGAAAATTCAAATGCTCTTTCCGTTCACGCGGATGGCAGTAGTCTGTGAGGCTCTGATCAGTGACCTCACTGCACATGTATGAAAAACCTGAGAAACTCTGAAAGAAACTCTCGGAACAATACAAGTGCTTGAAATGAGACGCGTCGAGTCCCGGCTCGAACCTGCTTCATCTCCACCAGCAACAAAAGAACAGCGACCGAACTGCCCAGCAACTGAGAGCAGGAAGCAGGCAAAACACGGCTCAGCTGGCAATACATTTTGTTAATCTAATTTAATTTATACCTATTAATGTAATGACCTTTTATGTTATACCATTAAGCGCGTACATTAGCTTGCTGTTGGCCTGTTGAGACTAGCAGTGAGGATACTCATTAACAACGAACCATTTCCAATTCTGTTTTATTATATTCAGTATTATTTATTTGACATAAAACAGCGCAGCGCGGGGCTGCTAACGGGTGTGAAGGAATCAAAGGGAATCAGTAGACAGACGATGGCGATGGCTAATCGCGAAGGATGCTTATCAGGGCACCATGGTAACCAGCTCAGGGTGAAAGAAAACACCTGCAAACCTTGTCACTGTGATGGACTGGCAGAGTCCCAGCAGCCTGGTGAACATTCCTGCAAAGTCCCAGCAGCCTGGTGAACATCCCTGCAGAGTCCCAGCAGTCTGGTGAACATTCCTGCAGAGTCCCAGCAGCCTGGTGAACATTCCTGCAGAGTCCCAGCAGCCTGGTGAGCTGTTCCCGCAGGAGCTGAAACCCACAGTCCCCAGCAGCCCGGTGAACTGTTCCCGCAGGAGCTGAGACCCACAGGCCCCAGCAGCCTGGTGAACCGTTCCCGCAGGAGTTGAGACCAGCAGAGTCCCAGCAACCCGGTGAACTGTTCCTGCAGGAGCTGAGACCCACAGTCCCCAGCAGCCTGGTGAACTGTTTCCCCAGGAGCTGAGACCAGCAGAGCCCCAGCAGCCTGGTGAATGTTCCCGCAGGGGCTGAGACCAGCAGCCCCCAGCAGCCTGGTGAACTGTTCCCGCAGGGGCTGAGACCAGCAGCCCCCAGCAGCCTGGTGAAGTGTTCCCGCAGGGGCTGAGACCAGCAGTTCCCAGCAGCCTGGTGAGCTGTTCCCACAGGGGCTGAGACCAGCAGTCCCCAGCAGCCTGGTGAGCTGTTCCTGCAGGGGCTGAGACCAGCAGTCCCCAGCAGCCTGGTGAGCTGTGATGCTCTTTTTGCGCTCAGATGCTGGCAGTCCTGCTGTGTGTTTCCAGTGTTTTCTGTTCCTATGGCTGCGAGTGTGTCTGATCACAGAGCACGGTGTGAAATGGGATGAGCCCCTGGTTATAACGCACAGTAGTGCACACACCTAGTCTACTCGTCAATTGAATTGAAGATCTGTTATTTTGCACTAAATTCCTGTTTTGCTGTGTTATTCACTTTGGATAATACAATTTTTTTTACACAAAAAAACACGTTGAATTCTCAGGGGTAAACTATAAAAGCAAAACAATTGTCTGAGTCAAACACCAATGACTGAGAAGTAATTGTGTAGAATGGGCCGATACTCTCTGGAGTTTAGAAGAATGAGAGGTGATCTCATTCAAACATACAAGATTCTGAGGGGGTTTGACGGGGTCGATGCTGACAGGTTGTTTCCCCCTGGCTGGAGAGTCTAGAACTAGGGGGCATAGTCTCAGGATAAGGGGTCGGCCATTTAGGACTGAGATGAGGAGGAATTTCTTCACTCAGAGGATTACATCGGATTACATGGGATATACGGCACAGAAACAGGCCATTCGGCCCAACCAGTCCATGCCGGCGTTTATGCTCCACTCGCGCCTCCTCCCGTCTTTCCTCATCTAACTCTATCAGTGTAACCCTCGATTCCCTTCTCCCAAATATGCTTGTCTAGCCTCCCCTTAAATGCATCGATACTATTTGCTTCAACCACTCCCTGTGGCAGCGAGTTCCACATTCTCACCACTCTCTGGGTAAAGAAGTTTTTTCTGAATTCCCTATTGGATTTCTTGGTGACTATCTTATATTGATGGCCTCTAGTTTTGCTCTTCCCCACAAGTGGAAACACTCTCTCTCTATCCACTCTATCAAAACCTTTCATAATTTTAAAGACCTCTATTAGGTCACCCCTCAGCCTTTTTTCAAGGGAAAAGAGACCCAGCCTGTTCACCCTTTCCTGATATGTATACCCTCGCATTTCTGGTATCATCCTTGTAAATCTTCTCTGCACCCTCTCCAGTGCCTCTATATCATTTTCATAATATGGCGACCAGAACTGCACGCAGTACTCCAAGTGTGGTCTAACCAAGATTCGATACAGGCTTAGCATAATTTCCCTACTTTTCAATTCTATCCCTCTAGAAATAAACCCTAGTGCTTGGATTGTTTTTTTTATGGCCTCTACACTGTCCCAGAGGGTTGTGAATCTTTGGAATTCTCTAACCTAGAGTGTTGTGGAAGGGGAATCATTGAGTATATTCAAGGCTCAGATCGATAGATTTTTGGATACTAAGGGAATCAAGGGACATGGGGATAGGGTGAGAAGGTGGAGATGAGGTCAATGATCAGCCATGATCTTATTGAATGGCGGAGCAGGCTTGAGGGGCCATTTGACCTACTCCTCCTCCGATTTCTTAAGTTCTTATGTCGTTCTGTATGGAGACCTGCCCTGGGAGTGTTTGATGGGACAGTGTAGAGGGAGCTTTACTCTGTATCTAACCCGTGCTGTACCTGCCCTGGGAGTGTTTGATGGGACAGTGTAGAGGGAGTTTTACTCTGTATCTAACCCGTGCTGTACCTGCCCTGGGAGTGTTTGATGGGACAGTGTAGAGGGAGCTTTACTCTGTATCTAACCCGTGCTGTACCTGCCCTGGGAGTGTTTGATGGGACAGTGTAGAGGGAGCTTTACTCTGTATCTAACCCGTGCTGTACCTGCCCTGGGAGTGTTTGATGGGACAGTGTAGAGGGAGCTTTACTCTGTATCTAACCCGTGCTGTACCTGTCCTGGGAGTGTTTGATGGGACAGTGTGGAGGAAGCTTTACTCTGTATCTAACCCGTGCTGTACCTGCCCTGGGAGTGTTTGATGAGACAGTGTAGAGGGAGCTTTACTCTGTATCTAACCTGTGCTGTACCTGCCCTGGGAGTGCTTGATGGGACAGTGTAGAGGGAGCTTTACTCTGTATCTAACCCGTGCTGTACCTGTCCTGGGAGTGTTTGATGGGACAGTGTAGAGGGAGCTTTACTCTGTATCTAACCCGTGCTGTACCCGCCCTGGAAGTGTTTGATGGGACAGTGTAGAGGGAGCTTTACTCTGTATCTAACCCGTGCTGTACCTGCCCTGGGAGTGTTTGATGGGACAGTGTAGAGGGAGCTTTACTCTGTATCTAACCCGTGCTGTACCTGCCCTGGGAGTGTTTGATGGGACAGTGTAGAGGGAGCTTTACGCTGTATCTAACCCGTGCTGTACCTGCCCTGGGAGTGTTTGATGGGACAGTGTAGAGGGAGCTTTACTCTGTATCTAACCCGTGCTGTACCTGTCCTGGGAGTGTTTGATGGGACAGTGTAGAGGGAGCTTTACTCTGTATCTAACCCGTGCTGTACCTGCCCTGGGGGTGTTTGATGGGACAGTGTAGAGGGAGCTTTACTCTGTATCTAACCCGTGCTGTACCTGCCCTGGGAGTGTTTGATGGGACAGTGTAGAGGGAGCATTACTCTGTATCTAACCCGTGCTGTACCTGCCCTGGGAGTGTTTGATGGGACAGTGTAAGAACATAAGAATTAGGAGCAGGAGTCGGCCATTCGGCCCCTCGAGCCTGCTCTGCCATTCAATAAGATCATGGCTGATCATCTACCTCATCTCCACTTTCCCGCCCGATCTCCATATCCCTTGATTCCCCTAGAGTCCAAAAATCTATCGATCTCAGCCTTGAATATACTCAATGACTCAGCATGCACAGCCCTCTGGGGCAGAGAATTCCAAAGATTCACAACCCTCTGAATAAAGAAATTCCTCCTCATCTCGGTCATAAACAGCTGACCCCTTATCCTGAGACTATGCCCCCCCTAGTTCTCGACACTCCAGCCAGGGGAAACAACCTCTCAGCGTCTACCCTGTCAATCCCCCTCAGAATCTTGCATGTTTCAATGAGATCACCTCTCATTCTTCTAAACTCCAGAGAGTATCGGCCCATTCTACACAATCTCTCATCATAGGACAGCCCTCTCATCCCAGGAATCAATCTAGTGAACCTTCGTTGCACCGCCTCCAAGGCAAGTATATCCTTCCTTAGATAAGGAGACCAAAACTGTGCCCAGTACTCCAGGTGTGGTCTCACCAAGGCCCTGTACAATTGTAGCAAGACTTCCTTACTCTTATACTCCAACCCGCTTGCAATAAAGGCCAACATACCATTTGCCTTCGTTATTGCTTGCTGTACCTGCATGCTAACTCTCGTGTTTCCTGTACGAGGACACCCAAATCTCTTCGAACACCAACATTTAACAGTTTCTCACCGTTTAAAAAATATTCTGTTTTTCTATTCTTCCTACCAAAGTGAATAATCCCACATTATACTTCATTTGCCACTTTATTGCCCACTCACTTAACCTGTCTATATCCCCCTGTCTATATCCCTCTGTCTACATATCCCTGTCTATATCCCCCTGTCTATATCCCCCTGTCTATGTCCCTCTGTCTATATCCCCCTGTCCATATCCCCGTCTATATCCCCCTGTCTATAGCCCCCTGTCTATGTCCCTCTGTCTATATCCCTCTGTCTCTATCCCCCTGTCTATATCCCTCTGTCTACATCCCCCTGTCTATATCCCCCTGTCTATATCCCCCTGTCTATGTCCCTCTGTCTATATCCCCCTGTCTATATCCCCCTGTCTATATCCCACTGTCTATGTCCCTCTGTCTATATCCCTCTGTCTATATCCCCCTGTCTATATCCCCCTGTCTATGACCCTCTGTCTATATCCCTCTGTCTATATCCCCCTGTCTATATCCCTCTGTCTATATCCCTCTGTCTATATCCCCATCTATATCCCCCTGTCAATATCCCCCTGTCTATGTCCCTCTGTCTATATCCCCCTGTCTATATCCCTCTGTCTATGTCCCTCTGTCTATATCCCTCTGTCTATATCCCTCTGTCTATATCCCCCTGTCTATATCCCCCTGTCTATATCCCCCTGTCTATATCCCCCTGTCTATGTCCCTCTGTCTATATCCCCGTCTATATCCCCCTGTCAATATCCCTCTCTATATCCCTCTGTCTCTATCCCCCTGTCTATATCCCTCTGTCTATATCCCTCTGTCTATATTCCTTTGTCTATGTCCCTCAGTCTATAACCCCGTCTATATCCCCCTGTCTATATCCCCCTGTCTATATCCCCCGTCTATGTCCCTCTGTCTATATCCCCCTGTCTATATCCCTCTGTCTATGTCCCTCTCTCTATATCCCTCTGTCTATATCCCTCTGTCGATATCCCTGTCTATATCCCCCTGTCAATATCTCCCTGTCTATATCCCTCTGTCTATATCCCTCTGTCTATATCCCTCTGTCTATATCCCTCTCTCTATATCCCTCTGTCTATATCCCTCTGTCTATGTCCCTCTCTCTATATCCCTCTGTCGATATCCCCCTGTCTATATCCCCCTGTCTATATCCCTCTGTCTACATCCCTCTGTCTATATCCCTCTGTCTATGTCCCTCTGTCTATATCCCTCTGTCTATATCCCTCTGTCTATATCCCCCTGTCTATATCCCCCTGTCTATATCCCTCTGTCTATATCCCCCTGTCTATATCCCTCTGTCTATATCCCTCTGTCTATATCCCTCTGTCTATATCCCCGTCTATATCCCCCTGTCAATATCCACCTGTCTATATCCCCCTGTCAATATCCCCCTGTCTATATCCCTCTGTCTATATCCCCCTGTCTATGTCCCTCTGTCTATGTCCCTCTGTCTATATCCCTCTGTCTATATCCCCCTGTCTATATCCCCCTGTCTATATCCCCCTGTCTATATCCCCCTGTCTATATCCCCCTGTCTATATCCCCCTGTCTATATCCCTCTGTCTATATCCCTCTGTCTATGTCCCTCTGTCTATATCCCCCTGTCTATATTCAATTCAATTCAATTCAAATCGCTTTATTGGCATGATAAGGTACATCTTATGTTGCCAAAGCATCGAAAAACATTTATGGTTGAACACATAAACGCAGATCTATTCATACAGTGTATAAACAGATATATCCCTGAGTGTATAAATATACATTCGTATAATTTGTATATACTCTTTTCTTAGGTTTACTGGTTGTCCCTCTGTTTATGGCAAGCTGTAACATAGTTTTTGGTCGTCATTCAAATTTCTGAATTCCGGGCATATTTTTGTGAATTTTTGGTAGAAATTCTCCCTGATGCCCTGATATTTCCCACAAGCTGTGAGGAAGTGTCTCTCTGTCTCCACCACTCCCTGACTGCAGTGAGAGCATATCCTGTCCTCTCTTGGCAGCCGGGTCTGTCTGTGTCTGCCTTTTTCGATGGCCAGGCTATGTTCACTAAGTCTGTACCTTGTCAAGGTCTTTCTCAGTTTGCTATCCTTTACCATGGTCAGGTATTCGGCCATGTTGTATTGTCTGTTTAGGGCCAAGTAGCAATTGAGTTTGTTTTGGGTTTTTGTTGTTTCTGCCCAATATGACAGGTATTTTTCCTTTTGTTAGTGACAATTGTGTTGGGTCGAATTCTCTGTGCTACGATGTCACTGTCCTGGGGCTGGTTATTGCTAGTAGTGTTAGTAGTTACTTCACTGAGTCCCAGGACTAGTTGACTGAGGGTATTCTTCTTTATGGTCCTCTCTTGGCATTTCAGGGCTTCGTAATGATAGCAGTGGGGGTTGCTCATTTTTAGGTGTTTACAAAATTTGGTGGCTCTTTTTTGGATAGTAATTATTAATGGATATTGGCCTAGTTCTGCCCTGCATGCATTGTTTACGGTTTTCCTTTGAGTCCGGAGGATACTTTTACAGAATTCTGCATGTAGGATCTCAATTGGGTGTTTGTCCCATTTTGCAAATTCTTGTTGTGTTAGCGGTCCCCACACCTCACTGCCATAGAGTGAAATTGGTTCAATTGCTGATTTAAAAATTTTGAGCCAAATGCTAATTGTGATTTCTATTTGGATTGATTTGTTAATGGCATAGAAAGCCCTTCTAGCTTTCTCTTTCAGTTCATTCACAGCCAGATGAAAATTTCCCATAGAGCTGATTTTTAAGCCTAAGTATGTGAAGTTAGTGGTTTGTTCAATTTTAGTTGTTCCTAGAGTGAAATTTATTCAGGGTCGCTGATGTCTGGATCTTTGTTGGAACACAAGGACTTTGGTTTTTTGGGGGTTTATTGTCAGGGCCCAGGTCTGACAGAATGACTCTAGCAGATCCAGGTTCTGCTGTTGGCCCTCCTTAGTTGGTGACAGCAGAACCAGGTCATCTGCATAGAGGAGGAATTTAAACTCTATGTCCCCCTGTCTATATCCCCCTGTCTATGTCCCTCTGTCTATATCCCCCTGTCTATATCCCCGTCTATATCCCCCTGTCTATGTCCCTCTGTCTATGTCCCTCTGTCTATATCCCCGTCTATATCCCCCTGTCTGTATCCCTCTGTCTAAATCCCCCTGTCTATATCCCTCTGTCTATATCCCCGTCTATATCCCCCTGTCAATATCGCCCTGTCTATATCCCTCTGTCTATATCCCCCGTCTATATCCCTCTGTCTATATCCCTCTGTCTATATCCCTCTGTCTATATCCCCGTCTATGTCCCTCTGTCTATATCCCCGTCTATATCCCCCTGTCAATATCGCCCTGTCTATATCCCTCTGTCTATATCCCCGTCTATATCCCCGTCTATATCCCCCTGTCTATATCCCCCTGTCTATATCCCTCTGTCTCTATCCCTCTGTCTATATCCCTCTGTCTATATCCCTCTGTCTATATCCCTCTGTCTATGTCCCTCTGTCTATATCCCCGTCTATATCTCCCTGTCTATATCCCTGTCTATATCCCTCTGTCTATATCCCTCTGTCTATATCCCTCTGTCTATGTCCCTCTGTCTATATCCCCCTGTCTATATCCCCCTGTCAATATCCCTCTGTCTACATCCCCGTCTATATCCCTCTGTCTATATCCCTCTGTCTATATCCCTGTCTACATACCCCTGTCTATATCCCTCTGTCTATATCCCTCTGTCTATATCCCCCTGTCTATATCCCCCTGTCTATATCCCCCTGTCTATATCCCCCTGTCAATATCCCTCTGTCTATATCCCTCTGTCTATATCCCCCTGTCAATATCCCTCTGTCTATATCCCCCCGTCTATATCCCCCTGTCTATATCCCCCTGTCTATATCCCCCTGTCTATATCCCCCTGTCTATATCTCCCTGTCTATATCTCCCTGTCGATATCCCTGTCTATATCCCTCTGTCTCTATCCCTCAGTCTATATCCCCGTCTATATCCCCCTGTCAATATCCCTCTGTCTATATCCCCTTCTATATCCCCCTGTCTATATCCCACTGTCTATATCCCCCTGTCTATATCCCCCTGTCTATATCTCCCTGTCTATATCCCCGTCTATATCCCTCTGTCTATATCCCCTGTCTATATCCCCCTGTCTATATCCCCGTCGATATCCCCCTGTCTATATCCCTCTGTCTATAACTCCGTCTATATCCCTCTGTCTATATCCCTCTGTCTATATCCCTCTGTCTATATCCCTCTGTCTATGTCCCTCTGTCTATATCCCTCTGTCTATATCCCCCTGTCTATATCCCCGTCTATATCCCCCTGTCAATATCCCTCTGTCTATATCCCCCTGTCTATATCCCCCTGTCTATATCCCTCTGTCTATATCCCTCTGTCTATATCCCTCTGTCTATATCCCTCTGTCTATGTCCCTCTGTCTATATCCCCCTGTCTATATCCCCCTGTCTATATCCCTCTGTCTATATCCCTCTGTCTATATCCCTCTGTCTATATCCCTCTGTCTATGTCCCTCTGTCTATATCCCCCTGTCTATATCCCCTGTCAATATCCCTCTGTCTACATCCCCCTGTCTATATCCCTCTGTCTATGTCCCTCTGTCTATATCCCTCTGTCTATATCCCTCTGTCTATATCCCTCTGTCTATATCCCTCTGTCAATATCCCTCTGTCTACATCCCCCTGTCTATATCCCTCTGTCTATATCCCTCTGTCTATATCTCTCTGTCTATATCCCTCTGTCTATATCGCTGTCTACATACCCCTGTCTATATCCCTCTGTCTATATCCCTCTGTCTATATCCCCCTGTCTATATCACCCTGTCTATATCACCCTGTCTATATCCCCCTGTCAATATCCCTCTGTCTATATCCCTCTGTCTATATCCCCCTGTCAATATCCCCCTGTCTATATCCCTCTGTCTATATCCCTCTGTCTATATCCCCCTGTCTATATCCCCCTGTCTATATCTCCCTGTCTATATCTCCCTGTCTATATCCCTGTCTATATCCCTCTGTCTCTATTCAATTCAAATGCTTTATTGGCATGAAAGTTTACAGGGAACCATGTTGCCAAAGCTTACATAACAAAAAGTACAGGTTTCCAACATTCTGTAGGTGTCAAACGTTTTTGACCCTCGTTGGGTACAGACAGTATTAATTTAAACAGTCATTGACCCTCGTTGGGTGCATTCAGTATTAATTTAAAACAGTCGTTGGGTACATTCAGTATTGATTTAAACATTTTTAGCGTATATATGCTATGGGTGTGCTCGTTAGTCACTCAATGTTCCTCAGGTTGTGACATGTTGTTACATATTGGGCACCAAGATATGGTCTGTCTCCCTCCCCCAGGACTATTCTTAATTTTGACAGGTCATCCAATTCTTTGAAAGCTGGGGTTGTAAGGCTGAGCTTGTCAAAATATATGTTTCTTGTCTCGTTGAATTTTTCGCATTTTAGGAGGAAGTGCACCTCTGTCTCAACCTCGCCGGCCAGACAGTGATCACATATTCTATTTTCTTTAGGTTGCCAGGATTTCTTGTATCTTCCTTTTTCAATTGCCAGTTGGTGGTCGCTTAGTCTGTATCTGGTGAGGGTCTGTCTCTGTTTTGTGTCTCTGATGGTCGAGAGATAGTCTGCCAGTTGAAATTCTCTTTCTATATCCCCGTCTATATCCCCCTGTCAATATCCCTCTGTCTATATCCCCGTCTATATCCCCCTGTCTATATCCCCCTGTCTATATCCCCCTGTCTATATCCCCCTGTCTATATCTCCCTGTCTATATCCCCGTCTATATCCCCCTGTCTATATCCCTCTGTCTATATCCCTCTGTCTATATCCCCCTGTCTATATCCCTCTGTCTATATCCCTCTGTCTATATCCCCCTGTCTATATCCCCGTCTATATCCCCCTGTCAATATCCCTCTGTCTATATCCCCCTGTCTATATCCCTCTGTCTATGTCCCTCTGTCTATATCCCCCTGGCTATATCCCCCTGTCTATATCCCTGTCTATATCCCTCTGTCTATATCCCTCTGTCTATGTCCCTCTGTCTATATCCCCCTGTCTATATCCCCGTCAATATCCCTCTGTCTACATCCCCCTGTCTATATCGCTCTGTCTATATCCCTCTGTCTATATCCCTGTCTACATACCCCTGTCTATATCCCCCTGTCTATATCCCCCTGTCTATATCCCCCTGTCTATATCCCCCTGTCAATATCCCTCTGTCTATATCCCTCTGTCTATATCCCCCTGTCAATATCCCTCTGTCTATATCCCTCTGTCTATATCCCTCTGTCTATATCCCCGTCTATATCCCCCTGTCTATATCCCTCTGTCTATATCCCCCTGTCTATATCCCCGTCTATATCTCCCTGTCTATATCTCCCTGTCTATATCCCTGTCTATATCCCTCTGTCTCTATCCCTCTGTCTATATCCCCGTCTATATCCCCGTCAATATCCCTCTGTCTATATCCCCGTCTATATCCCCCTGTCTATATCCCACTGTCTATATCCCCCTGTCTATATCCCCCTGTCTATATCCCCGTCTATATCCCCCTGTCTATATCCCTCTGTCTATATCCCTCTGTCTATATCCCCTATCTATATCCCCTGTCTATATCCCCCTGTCTATATCCCCCTGTCTATATCCCTCTGTCTATATCCCCGTCTATATCCCCGTCTATATCCCTCTGTCTATAACTCCGTCTATATCCCTCTGTCTATATCCCTCTGTCTCTATCCCTCTGTCTATATCCCCGTCTATATCCCGCTGTCTATATCCCTCTGTCTCTATCCCCCTGTCTATATCCCCCTGTCTATATCTCCCTGTCTATATCCCCGTCTATATCCCTCTGTCTATATCCCTCTGTCTATATCCCTCTGTCTATATCCCCTGTCTATATCCCCCTGTCTATATCCCCGTCGATATCCCCCTGTCTATATCCCTCTGTCTATAACTCCGTCTATATCCCTCTGTCTATATCCCTCTGTCTATATCCCTCTGTCTATATCCCTCTGTCTATGTCCCTCTGTCTATATCCCTCTGTCTATATCCCCCTGTCTATATCCCCGTCTATATCCCCCTGTCAATATCCCTCTGTCTATATCCCTCTGTCTATATCCCCCTGTCTATATCCCTCTGTCTATATCCCTCTGTCTATGTCCCTCTGTCTATATCCCCCTGTCTATATCCCCCTGTCTATATCCCTCTGTCTATATCCCTCTGTCTATATCCCTCTGTCTATGTCCCTCTGTCTATATCCCCCTGTCTATATCCCCCTGTCAATATCCCTCTGTCTACATCCCCCTGTCTATATCCCTCTGTCTATGTCCCTCTGTCTATATCCCTCTGTCTATATCCCTCTGTCTATATCCCTCTGTCAATATCCCTCTGTCTACATCCCCCTGTCTATATCCCTCTGTCTATGTCCCTCTGTCTATATCCCTCTGTCTATATCCCTCTGTCTATATCCCTCTGTCAATATCCCTCTGTCTACATCCCCCTGTCTATGTCCCTCTGTCTATATCCCTCTGTCTATATCGCTGTCTACATACCCCTGTCTATATCCCTCTGTCTATATCCCTCTGTCTATATCCCCCTGTCTATATCCCCCTGTCTATATCACCCTGTCTATACCCCCCTGTCAATATCCCTCTGTCTATATCCCTCTGTCTATATCCCCCTGTCAATATCCCTCTGTCTATATCCCTCTGTCTATATCCCTCTGTCTATATCCCCCTGGCTATATCCCCCTGTCTATATCCCTGTCTATATCCCTCTGTCTATATCCCTCTGTCAATATCCCTCTGTCTACATCCCTCTGTCAATATCCCTCTGTCTACATCCCTCTGTCAATATCCCCCTGTCTATATCCCTCTGTCTATATCCCTGTCTATATCCCTCTGTCTATATCCCTCTGTCTATATCCCTCTGTCTATATCCCTCTGTCTATATCCCTCTGTCAATATCCCTCTGTCTACATCCCCCTGTCTATATCCCTCTGTCTATGTCCCTCTGTCTATATCCCTCTGTCTATATCCCTCTGTCTATATCCCTCTGTCTATATCCCTCTGTCCATATCCCTCTGTCTATATCCCTCTGTCTATATCCCTCTGTCTATATCTCTCTGTCTATATCCCTCTGTCTATATCGCTGTCTACATACCCCTGTCTATATCCCTCTGTCTATATCCCTCTGTCTATATCCCCCTGTCTATATCACCCTGTCTATATCACCCTGTCTATATCCCCCTGTCAATATCCCTCTGTCTATATCCCTCTGTCTATATCCCCCTGTCAATATCCCTCTGTCTATATCCCTCTGTCTATATCCCCCTGGCTATATCCCCCTGTCTATAACCCTGTCTATATCCCTCTGTCTATATCCCTCTGTCGATATCCCTCTGTCTATGTCCCTCTGTCTATATCCCCCTGTCTATATCCCCGTCAATATCCCTCTGTCTACATCCCCCTGTCTATATCGCTCTGTCTATATCCCTCTGTCTATATCCCTGTCTACATACCCCTGTCTATATCCCCCTGTCTATACCCCCTGTCTATATCCCCCTGTCTATATCCCCCTGTCTATATCCCCCTGTCAATATCCCTCTGTCTATATCCCTCTGTCTATATCCCCCTGTCAATATCCCTCTGTCTATATCCCTCTGTCTATATCCCTCTGTCTATATCCCCGTCTATATCCCCCTGTCTATATCCCTCTGTCTATATCCCCCTGTCTATATCCCCGTCTATATCTCCCTGTCTATATCTCCCTGTCTATATCCCTGTCTATATCCCTCTGTCTATATCCCCGTCTATATCCCCGTCAATATCCCTCTGTCTATATCCCCGTCTATATCCCCCTGTCTATATCCCACTGTCTATATCCCCCTGTCTATATCCCCCTGTCTATATCCCCGTCTATATCCCCCTGTCTATATCCCTCTGTCTATATCCCTCTGTCTATATCCCCTGTCTATATCCCCTGTCTATATCCCCCTGTCTATATCCCCCTGTCTATATCCCTCTGTCTATATCCCCGTCTATATCCCCGTCTATATCCCTCTGTCTATAACTCCGTCTATATCCCTCTGTCTATATCCCTCTGTCTCTATCCCTCTGTCTATATCCCCGTCTATATCCCGCTGTCTATATCCCTCTGTCTATATCCCTCTGTCTATATCCCCCTGTCAATATCCCCCTGCCTATATCCCTCTGTCAATATCCCCCTGTCTATATCCCCCTGTCAATATCCCTCTGTCTATATCCCTCTGTCTCTATCCCTCTGTCTATATCCCCGTCTATATCCCCCTGTCTATATCCCTCTGTCTATATCCCTCTGTCTATATCCCCGTCTATATCCCCCTGTCTATATCCCTCTGTCAATATCCCCCTGTCTATATCCCCCTGTCAAAGTCCCCGTCTATATCCCTCAGTCTATATCCGCATCTATGTCCCTCTGTCTATGTCCCTCTGTCCATATCCCTGTGTCTCTATCCCTCTGTCTATATCCCTCCGTCTATATCCCCCTGTCTATATCCCTCTGTCTATATCCCGATGTCTATATCCCCCTGTCCATATCCCTCTGTCTATATCCCTCTGTCTATATCCACTGTCTATATCCCACTGTCTATATCCCCTGTCTATATCCCTCTGTCGATATCCCCCTGCCTATATCCCCGTCTATATCCCCCTGTCGATGTCCCTCTGTCTATATCCCCGTCTATATCCCCCTGTCAATATCCCTCTGTCTATATCCCTCTGTCTCTATCCCCCTGTCTATATCCCTCTGTCTATATCCCTCTGTCTATGTCCCTCTGTCTATATCCCCGTCTATATCCCCCTGTCAATATCCCCCTGCCTATATCCCTCTGTCAATATCCCCCTGTCTAGATCCCCCTGTCAATATCCCTCTGTCTATATCCCTCTGTCTCTATCCCTCTGTCTATATCCCCGTCTATATCCCCCTGTCTATATCCCTCTGTCTATATCCCCCTGTCAATATCCCTCTGTCTATATCCCTCTGTCTCTATCCCTCTGTCTATATCCCCGTCTATATCCCCCTGCCTATATCCCTCTGTCTATATCCCCGTCTATATCCCCCTGTCTATATCCCCCTGTCAATATCCCTGTCTATATCCCTCTGTCTATATCCCCCTGTCTATATCCCTCTGTCTATATCCCTCTGTCTATATCCCTCTGTCTATATCCCCCGTCTATATCCCCCTGTCTATATCCCTCTGTCTATATCCCTCTGTCTATATCCCTCTGTCTCTGTCCCTCTGTCTATATCCCCCTGTCTATATCCCTGTCTATATCCTTCCGTCTATATCCCCCTGTCTATATCTGTCTGTCTATATCCCCCTGTCTAAATCCCTCTGTCTATATCCCCCTGTCTATATCCCTCTGTCTATATCCCTCTGTCCATAACCACTGTCTATATCCCTGTCTATATCCCCTGTCTATATCCCTCTGTCTATATCCCCCTGTCTATATCCCTCTGTCTATATCCCTCTGTCTATATCCACTGTCTATATCCCTGTCTATATCCCCTGTCTATATCCCTCTGTCTATGTCCCTCTTTCTATATCCCTCTGACTATATCCCTCTGTCTCTATCCCTCTGTCTATGTCCCTCTGTCTATATCCCTCTGTCTATATCCCCCTGTCTATATCCCTCTGTCTATGTCCCTCTTTCTATATCCCCGTCTATATCCCTCTGTCTATATCCCTCTGTCTATATCCCTCTGACTATATCCCTCTGTCTATATTCCTCTGTCTATATCCCTCTGTCTATGTCCCTCTTTCTATATCCCCGTCTATATCCCTCTGTCTATATCCCTCTGTCTATATCCCTCTGACTATATCCCTCTGTCTCTATCCCTCTGTCTATGTCCCTCTGTCTATATCCCTCTGTCTATATCCCCCTGTCTATATCCCTCTGTCCCGATCCCTCTGTCTATATCCCCCTGTCTATATCCCTCTGTCTATATCCCCCTGTCTACATCCCCGTCTGTATCCCTCAGTCTATATCCCCCTGTCTATATCCCCCTGTCTATATCCCCCTGTCTATATCCCCCTGTCTATATCCCCCTGTCTATATCCCCCTGTCAATATCCCCCTGTCTATATCCCCCTGTCAATATCCCTCTGTCTATATCCCTCTGTCTCTATCCCTCTGTCTATATCCCTCTGTCTATATCCCCCATCTATATCCCTCTGTCTATATCCCCTGTCTATGTCCCTCTGTCTATATCCCCTGTCTATATCCCCCTGTCTATATCCCTCTGTCTATATCCCTCTGTCGATATCCCCCGTCTATATCCCCCGTCTATATCCCTCTGTCTATATCCCTCTGTCTATATCCCTCTGTCTATATCCCCCTGTCGATATCCCCCTGTCTATATCCCCCTGTCTATATCCCTCTGTCTATATCCCTCTGTCTATATCCCCGTCTATATCCCTCTGTCTATATCCCTCTGTCGATATCCCTCTGTCTATATCCCTCTGTCTATATCCCTCTGTCTATATCCCTGTCTATATCCCTCTGTCTATATCCCTCCATCTATATCCCTCTGTCTCTATCTCCCTGTCTATATCCCTCTGTCTATATCCCCCTGTCTATATCCCTCTGTCTATATCCCCCGTCTATATCCCTCTGTCGATATCCCTCTGTCTATATCTCCCTGTCTATATCCCTCTGTCTATATCCCTCTGCCTATATCCCTCTGTCTATGTCCCTCTGTCTATGTCCCTCTGTCTATGCCCCTCTGTCTATATCCCTCTGTCTATATCCCTCTGTCTATATCCCTCTGTCTATATTCCTCTGTCTATATCCCTCTGTCTATATCCCTCTGTCTATATCCCTCTGTCTATATCCCTCTGTCTATGTCCCTCTGTCTATGTCCCTCTGTCTATGTCCCTCTGTCTATATCCCCCTGTCTATATCCCTCTGTCTATATCCCTCTGTCTATGTCCCTCTGTCTATGTCCCTCTGTCAATATCCCTCTGTCTATATCCCTCTGTCTATGTCCCTCTGTCTATATCCCTCTGTCTATATCCCTCTGTCTATATCCCTCTGTCTATATTCCTCTGTCTATATCCCTCTGTCTATATCCCTCTGTCTATATCGCTCTGTCTATGTCCCTCTGTCTATGTCCCTCTGTCTATGTCCCTCTGTCTATATCCCCCTGTCTATATCCCTCTGTCTATATCCCTCTGTCTATGTCCCTCTGTCTATGTCCCTCTGTCAATATCCCTCTGTCTATATCCCTCTGTCTATGTACCTCTGTCTATGTCCCTCTGTCAATATCCCTCTGTCTATATCCCTCTGTCTATGTCCCTCTGTCTATATCCCGCTGTCTCTATCCCTGTCTATATCCCCGTCTATATCCCCCTGTCAATATCCCCCTGCCTATATCCCTCTGTCAATATCCCCGTCTATATCCCCCTGTCAATATCCCTCTGTCTATATCCCTCTGTCTCTATCCCTCTGTCTATATCCCTCTGTCTATATCCCCCTGTCTATATCACCCTGTCTATAACCCCCTGTCTATATCCCCCTGTCAATATCCCTCTGTCTATATCCCTCTGTCTATATCCCCCTGTCAATATCCCTCTGTCTATATCGCTCTGCCTATATCCCTCTGTCTATATCCCTGTCTATATCCCGCTGTCTCTATCCCTGTCTATATCCCCGTCTATATCCCCCTGTCAATATCCCCCTGCCTATATCCCTCTGTCAATATCCCCCTGTCTATATCCCCCTGTCAATATCTCTCTGTCTATATCCCTCTGTCTCTATCCCTCTGTCTATATCCCCGTCTATATCCCCCTGTCTATATCCCTCTGTCTATATCCCCCTGTCAATATCCCTCTGTCTATATCCCTCTGTCTCTATCCCTCTGTCTATATCCCCGTCTATATCCCCCTGCCTATATCCCTCTGTCTATATCCCTGTCTATATCCCCCTGTCTATATCCCCCTGTCAATATCCCTGTCTATATCCCTCTGTCTATATCCCCCTGTCTATATCCCTCTGTCTATATCCCTCTGTCTATATCCCTCTGTCTATATCCCCCGTCTATATCCCCCTGTCTATATCCCTCTGTCTATATCCCTCTGTCTATATCCCTCTGTCTCTGTCCCTCTGTCTATATCCCCCTGTCTATATCCCTGTCTATATCCCTCCGTCTATATCCCCCTGTCTATATCTGTCTGTCTATATCCCCCTGTCTAAATCCCTCTGTCTATATCCCCGTCTATATCCCTCTGTCTATATCCCTCTGTCTATATCCCCGTCTATATCCCTCTGTCTGTATCGCTCTGTCTATATCCACTGTCTATATCCCTGTCTATATCCCCTGTCTATATCCCTCTGCCTATATCCCTGTCTATATCCCCTGTCTATATCCCTCTGTCTATGTCCCTCTGTCTATATCCCCGTCTATATCCCTCTGTCTATATCCCTCTGTCTATGTCCCTCTGTCTATATCCCTCTGTCTATATCCCCCTGTCTATATCCCTCTGTCCCTATCCCTCTGTCTATATCCCCCTGTCTATATCCCTCTGTCTATATCCCCGTCTACATCCCCGTCTGTATCCCTCTGTCTATATCCCCCTGTCTATATCCCCCTGTCTATATCCCCCTGTCTATATCCCCCTGTCAATATCCCCCTGTCTATATCCCCCTGTCAATATCCCTCTGTCTATATCCCTCTGTCTATATCCCTCGTCTATATCCCTCTGTCTATATCCCCTGTCTATGTCCCTCTGTCTATATCCCCTGTCTATATCCCCCTGTCTATATCCCTCTGTCTATATCCCTCTGTCGATATCCCCCGTCTATATCCCCCGTCTATATCCCTCTGTCTATATCCCTCTGTCTATATCCCTCTGTCTATATCCCCCTGTCTATATCCCCCTGTCTATATCCCCCTGTCTATATCCCCCTGTCTATATCCCTGTCTATATCCCTCTGTCTATATCCCTCTGTCTATATCCCTCTGTCTATATCCCTCTGTCTATGTCCCTCTGTCTATACCCCCGTCTATATCCCTCTGTCTATATCCCCCTGTCTATATCCCCCTGTCTATATCCCCCTGTCTATATCCCCCTGTCTATATCCCTCTGTCTATATCCCTCTGTCTATATCCCTCTGTCTATATCCCTCTGTCTATATCCCTCTGTCTCTATCCCTCTGTCTATATCCCTCTGTCTCTATCCCTCTGTCTCTATCCCTCTGTCTATATCCCTCTGTCTATATCCCCCTGTCTATATCCCCCTGTCTATATCCCCCTGTCTATATCCCCCTGTCTATATCCCTCTGTCTATATCCCTCTGTCTATATCCCTCTGTCTATATCCCTCTGTCTATATCCCTCTGTCTATATCCCTCTGTCTCTATCCCTCTGTCTCTATCCCTCTGTCTCTATCCCTCTGTCTATATCCCTCTGTCTATATCCCCCTGTCTATATCCCTCTGTCTATATCCCTCTGTCTATATCCCTCTGTCTATATCCCTCTGTCTATATCCCTCTGTCTATGTCCCTCTGTCTATGCCCCTCTGTCTATATCCCTCTGTCTATATCCCTCTGTCTATATTCCTCTGTCTATATTCCTCTGTCTATATCCCTCTGTCTATATCCCTCTGTCTATATCCCTCTGTCTATATCCCTCTGTCTATGTCCCTCTGTCTATGTCCCTCTGTCTATATCCCTCTGTCAATATCCCTCTGTCTATGTCCCTCTGTCTATGTCCCTCTGTCTATATCCCTCTGTCTATATCCCTCTGTCTATGTCCCTCTGTCAACATCCCTCTGTCTATATCCCTCTGTCTATGTCCCTCTGTCAATATCCCTCTGTCTATATCCCCCTGTCTATGTCCCTCTGTCTATGTCCCTCTGTCAATATCCCTCTGTCTATATCCCTCTGTCTATGTCCCTCTGTCTATATCCCTCTGTCTATATCCCTCTGTCTATATCCCTCTGTCTATATCCCTCTGTCTATATCCCTCTGTCTATATCCCCCTGTCTATATCCCCTGTCTATGCCCCTCTGTCTATGTCCCTCTGTCAATATCCCTCTGTCTATGTCCCTCTGTCTATATCCCCTGTCTATGTCCCTCTGTCTATGTCCCTCTGTCAATATCCCTCTGTCAATATCCCTCTGTCTATATCCCTCTGTCTATATCCCTCTGTCTATGTCCCTCTGTCTATGTCCCTCTGTCAATATCCCTCTGGCTATGTCCCTCTGTCTATGTCCCTCTGTCAATCTCCCCCTGTCTATATCCCTCTGTCTATATCCCTCTGTCTATGTCCCTCTGTCAATATCCCTCTGTCAATATCCCTCTTTCTATATCCCTCTGTCTATGTCCCTCTGTCAATATCCCTCTGTCTCTGTCCCCCTGTCTATATCCCTCTGTCTATGTCCCTCTGTCTATACCCCTCTGTCTATGTCCCTCTGTCTATATCCCTCTGTAGCCTCTTTGGGGGAGAAATTTGTTTTAGGGAGTAAAGTCGCCGGTGTCACTGGCAGTTGGAGTTAATGGCCACTGGAAATGGCTTCACTCTGTATTGAACCCGTGCTGCACTTGGAATATTGAAACTACATATTTTGTACACGGGCTAATAAGGAGTGCAGTCCCTGCCCTGTCTAAATTGTTCCCTTTTTTGATGTACGTAAAAGATCCCACAGCACTATTTTGAAGAAGAGTAGGGGAGTTCTCTCCAGTGTCCTGGGGCCAATCTTTATCCCTCAACCAACATCACTTAAACAGATTATCTGGTCATTTATCACGTTGCAGTTTGTGGGATCTTGCTGTGTGCAAATTGGCTGCCACGTTTCCTACACCACAACAATGATTCCACTTCAGAAGTACTTCATTGACTATAAAGCGCTTTGGGACATCCTGAGGTGGTGAAAGGCGCTGGAGAAATGCAAAGTTTGTTCTTGCTTTCGTTTCGCCATGTTTAGAATGACCAAAGTTGGAAAATATTCTGTTGCAGTTCCAAAAGTACGTCTGAGAAGGAATTTCATTTCTGCTCCCTGGTGTGAAATGCACTGTTGTTTGTCTCTTTGTGTTTGCAAAGATGACTGCAGTCTCCAGGGACAGGCCCTGTCTGATGGACACTGGGGCTTTGACAGCCGCCTAAACCCCAGGGACTGGACCAGATGAGATTGTTCCTCGCTGCACTTCAGCACGTTTGTGAACTCAATCTGCAGGAAAGGTACGTTTGTTGTTTATTTTCACCTCATGACTGGAAGAGACAGTTTGATATTAGCACTAACTTATTTCTTATTACGTGACACTCACCAGCCAACTGAAAGCAGGGCCCTCGCAGACTGGCCATGTCACTCTCCGGAGATGAACAGGGCACTCAGCAGCCAGGGAACGTATTACTGAAACACGCCTGGCCGCCTCACGCTATTTCAGGGAGTGAGGGAGGGATGGCGCCATTGGAATTTACCACGAGTCTCAAAAGAAAAACTGGTTTGGTCAGAAGATGGCTCAAAATGGACACTCGGCGTGTGTGGAATGGGCTGGTGATCGCCGCTCACTTATCAATCACCATCACTATACTGCAACCTGGTGCCTGGAAAAAGAAAATCACTGGCCTCGCACACGGAGTGGTTTGGTGAGTGATTCTGGGGCGTCAGGACACACGTTATAAGGTGAGCTTAAGAAAGTTGGGTGTTAGGAGTTAGAAGAGAATTCTGGGGAATCTGTTAAACCAACAACAACTTGCACGTAGTTAAATGTCCCAAGGTGCTTCACATGAGAATTATTAAACAACATTTGACACCAGGTCACATAAAGAGACCCATCTTTTGTTTCTTTACTTGTCCCATTACCATCTCCTTTCACCTTGCACCATCATAGAATCATAGAATGGTTACAGCACAGAAGGAGGCCATTCAGCCCGTCGAGCCCGTGCCAGCTCTCTGCAACAGCACTTCAGCTAGTCCCACTCCCCCGCCCTTTCCCCGTAGCCCTGCAAATATTTTTCTTTCAGGTACTTAACCAACTCCCTTTTGAAAGCCACAATTGAATCTGCCTCCACCACCCTTTCAGGCGGTGCATTCCAGATCCTAACCACTCGCTGCGCAAAAATGTTTTTCCGCATGTCACCTTTGGTTCTTTTGCCAATCACCTTAAATCTGTGTCCTCTGGTTCTCGACCCTTCCACCAATGGGAACAGTTTCTCTCTACTCTGTCCACACCCCTCATGATTTTGAACACCTCTATCAAATCTCCTCTCAACCGTCTCTGCTCTAAGGAGAACAACCCCAGCTTCTCTAGTCTATCCACATAACTGAAGTCACTCATCCCTGTAATCTTTTCTTGTAAATCTTTTCTGCACCCTCTCTAAGGCCTTCACATCCTTCCTAAAGTGCGGTGCCCAGAATTGGACACAATACTCCAGTTGAGGCCGAACCAATGTTTTATAAAGGTTCATCATAACTTCCTTGCTTTTTTACTCTATGTCTCTGTTTATGAAGCCCAGGATTCCATAAGCTTTTTTAACCTCTTTCTCAACGTGCCCTGCCACCTTCAACGTTTTGTGTCATCTGCAAATTTTGAAATTGTGCCCTGTACACCCAAGTCTAAGTCGTTAATATATATCAAGAAAAGCAGTGGTCCTAGTACCGACCCCTGGGGAACACCACTGTGTACCTTCCTCCAGTCCGATAAACAACCGTTCACCACTACTCTCTGTTTCCTGTCACTTAGCCAATTTTGTATCCATGCTGCCACTGTCCCTTTTATTCCATGGGCTTCAACTTTGCTGGCGAGCCTATTATGTGGCACTTTATCAAATGCCTTTTGGAAATCCATGTACACCAGGTCAACCGCATTGCCCTCATCAACCCTCTCTGTTACCTCATCAAAAAACTCAATCAAGTTAGTTAAACATGATTTGCCTTGAACAAATCCGTGCTGGCTTTCCTTAATTAATCCACACTTGTCCAAGTGACTGTTAATTTTGTCCCGGATTATCGTTTGTAAAAGCTTCCCCACTACCGAGGTTAAGCTGACTGGCCTGTAGTTGCTGGGTTTATCCTTACACCCTTTTTTGAACAAGGGTGTAACTTTTGCAATTCTCCAGTCCTCTGGCACCACCCCTGTATCTAAGGCGGATTGGAAGATTATGGCTAGTACCTCCGCAATTTCCACCTTTACTTCCCTCAGCATCCTAGGATGCAGCTCATCTGGTCCTGGTAACTTATCTACTTTAAGTACAGCCAGCCTTTCTAGTACCTCTTCTTTATCAATTTTTATCCCATCCAGTATCTCCACTACCTCCTCTTTCACCATGACTTTGGCAGCATCTTCTTCCTTGGTGAAGACAGATGCAAAGTACTCATTTAGTACCTCAGCCATGCCCTCTGCCTCCATGCGTTGGTCTCCATTTTGGCCCCTAATCGGCCCCACCCCTCCTCTTACTACCCATTTACTATTTATATGCCTATAGAAGATTTTTGGATTCCCTTTTATGTTAGCTGCCAATCTATTCTTATACTCTCTCTTTGCCCCTCTTATTTCCTTTTTCACTTCCCCTCTGAACTTTCTATATTCAGCCTGGTTCTCACTTGTATTTTCAAACTGATGTGTGTCATACGCGCCCTTTTTCTGCTTCATCTTACTCTCTATCTCTTTCATCAACCAGGGAGCTCTGGCTTTGGTTACCCCACCTTTCCCCCTCGTGGGAATGTACCTCATCCCTTGTGTCATTTAATCTCTCCTGCCTTCCACCCTATCACAGACCTTCCCTTTCGTTCTTTCCGCCCCTCCCCCTTTCCCGGCCTCTGTACTGACTTTAAACCTGTTACATCGCTGACCTTCCTGGCCTCTGTACTGACTTTAAACTTGTTACGTCTCTGACCTTTCCAGTTCTGACAAAAACTCATCGATCTGGAACATTTCTCTTTCCCCAGATGCTGCCTGGCCTGCTGAGTATTTCCAGCATTTTCTGTTTTTAGCAAAGAGATATTAGGACAAGTGACCAAAAGCTTGGTCACCGAGGTGGGTTTTAAGGAGTCTTAAAGGAGGAAAGGGAGGTAGCGAGGCGGAGAGGTTTAGGAAGAGAATTGGGCAGCTCAAGGCACGGCCACCAATGGTGGCGCGATGAAAATCAGGGATGCACAAGAGGCCAGAATTGGTGGAGCGCCGAGATCTCGGAGGGTACTGGGCTGGAGGAGATTAGGGATAGGGAGGAGCAAGGCCGTGGAAGATTTGGAAAAGGATGAGAATTTTAAACTTGAGGCATTGGTGGACTGGGAGCCAATGTGGGTCAGCGAGCACAGGGGCGATGGGTGAATGGGACTTGGTGCGAGTTAGGACACGGGGCAGCAGAGATTTGAATGAGTTATGGGGAACGACATTGAAGTGGACAGTGTAACTGGGGATCAAGGGGCAATTGAATGTGATTCTGAGAGACAGGGGGCTTAGGGATAGGGTGAGAAGGTGGGTAGGTGGGGTTGAAAGAAACCAGGGATGAGTTACAGGCTGGAATCTAATCGAGGGGTTTGGGGGGTTTATACATAGAATAACAGATACCCGGGAGTGAGTTACAGGCTGGAATCTAATCGAGGGGATCGGGGGGTTTATATATAGAATAACAGATACCCGGGAGTGAGTTACAGGCTGGAATCTAATCGAGGGGTTTGGGGGGTTTATACATAGAATAACAGATACCCAGGAGTGAGTTACAGGCTAGAATCTAATCGACGGGTTCGGGGGGTTTATATATAGAATCACAGATACCCGGGAGTGAGTTACAGGCTGGAATCTAATCGAGGGGTTCGGGGGGTTTATATATAGAATCACAGATACCCGGGAGTGAGTTACAGGCTGGAATCTAATCGAGGGGTTCGGGGGGTTTATATATAGAATAACAGATACCCGGGAGTGAGTTACAGGCTGGAATCTAATCGAGGGGTTTGGGGGTTTTATATATAGAATAACGGATACCTGGGAGTGAGTTACAGGCTGGCCTCTAATCGAGGGGTTTGGGGGTTTTATACATAGAATAACAGATACCCGGGAGTGAGTTACAGGCTGGAATCTAATCGAGGGGTTCGGTGGGTTTATATATAGAATAACAGATACTCGGGAGTGAGTTACAGGCTGGAATCTAATCGAGGGGTTCGGGGGGTTTATATATAGAATAACGGATACCTGGGAGTGAGTTACAGGCTGGAATCTAATCGAGGGGTTTGGAGGTTTTATATATAGAATCACAGATACCCGGGAGTGAGTTACAGGCTGGAATCTAATCGAGGGGTTCGGGGGGTTTATATATAGAATCACAGATACCCGGGAGTGAGTTACAGGCTGGAATCTAATCGAGGGGTTCGGGGGGTTTATATATAGAATAACAGATACCCGGGAGTGAGTTACAGGCTGGAATCTAATCGAGGGGTTTGGGGGTTTTATATATAGAATAACGGATACCTGGGAGTGAGTTACAGGCTGGCCTCTAATCGAGGGGTTTGGGGGTTTTATACATAGAATAACAGATACCCGGGAGTGAGTTACAGGCTGGAATCTAATCGAGGGGTTCGGTGGGTTTATATATAGAATAACAGATACTCGGGAGTGAGTTACAGGCTGGAATCTAATCGAGGGGTTCGGGGGGTTTATATATAGAATAACGGATACCTGGGAGTGAGTTACAGGCTGGAATCTAATCGAGGGGTTTGGAGGTTTTATATATAGAATAACGGATACCTGGGAGTGAGTTACAGGCTGGGATCTAATCGAGGGGTTTGGGGGGTTTATATATAGAATAACAGATACCCGGGAGTGAGTTACAGGCTGGAATCTAATCGAGGGGTTCGGGGGGGTTTATATATAGAATAACAGATACCTGGGAGTGAGTTACAGGCTGGAATCTAATCGAGGGGTTTGGGGGGGTTTATATATAGAATAACAGATACCCGGGAGTGAGTTACAGGCTGGAATCTAATCGGGGGGTTCGGGGGGTTTATATATAGAATAACAGATACCCGGGAGTGAGTTACAGGCTGGAATCTAATCGAGGGGTTCGGGGGGTTTATATATTGAATCACAGATACCCGGGAGTGAGTTACAGGCTGGAATCTAATCGAGGGGTTCAGGGGGTTTATATATAGAATAACAGATACCCGGGAGTGAGTTACAGGCTGGAATCTAATCGAGGGGTTCGGGGGGTTTATATATAGAATAACAGATACCCGGGAGTGAGTTACAGGCTGGAATCTAATCGAGGGGTTCGGGGGATTTATATATAGAATCACAGATACCCGGGAGTGAGTTACAGGCTGGACTCTAATCGAGGGGTTCGGGGGGTTTATATATAGAATAACAGATACCCGGGAGTGAGTTACAGGCTGGACTCTAATCGAGGGGTTCGGGGGGTTTATATATAGAATAACAGATACCCGGGAGTGAGTTACAGGCTGGACTCTAATCGAGGGGTTCGGGGGGTTTATATATAGAATAACAGATACCCGGGAGTGAGTTACAGGCTGGACTCTAATCGAGGGGTTCGGGGGGTTTATATATAGAATAACGGATACCCGGGAGTGAGTTACAGGCTGGAATCTAATCGAGGGGTTCGAATGGTTTATAAATTACTGGGAGTGAGCTGTAAATTGCTTTCAACCATCTGTCTGTGTTAATCTTGATTTAATCTCTAAAAGGCGTGTGATCATGGTTTGGTTATGATCAAATTCTCTTTTTCAGTAAACCCCCTTAGTGGCTGCGAGGGACATCTCAGTGGTGAGGGAGATGCCAGGTGTCAGACTTCACTTCACCATTTTGAGGCACTATTTCACTTTAACACTTTAACACTGGATGTTTTTAAGATATGTTAATAACCACCCTGTTTTACCAGGTGTGACTCAGATGGGATTTAAATTCACATTTCCTGGTCCCTGCAGCAGTGAACATCATTCTTAGCGCCATGATTCACAAACAGAAAAGTGGGCTCCCGGTTCCGCAGTGGGACAATGGGCAGCTCCCAGACTGGGAAGATCCCAGGTTCCATCCCTGGTCACTGTCCCTGAGTCAGGAGAGGGAGATGTATAGTGCGTGTGTGGATCTTGTGCGAGGACTGGGTTTTGCCTTGACTGTGATTCCCACCACTGCCACATAACCTGCCAACGCTCACTAAGTAGGGCACATGGGTAAACTTGAGCTTAGCCAAAACTCGGCTGCCCATGTCCTAACTCGTACCAAGTCCCATTCACCCCTCACCCCTGTGCTCGCTGATCTACGTTGGCTCCCGCTTAAGCAAAGCCTCGATTTTAAAATTCTCATCCTCGTTTTCAAATCCCTCCATGGCCTGGCCCCTCCCTATCTCTGTAACCTTCTCCAGCCCTACAACCCTCAGGGATCTCTGTGCTCCTCCAATTCTGGCCCCCTGCGTATCCCCGATTTTAATCGCTCCACCATTGGCGGCTGTGCCTTCAGCTGCCGAGGCCCTGAGCTCTGGAATTCCCTCCCTAAACCTCTCCGCCTCTCTCTCCTCCTTTAAAATACTCCTTAAAACCGACCTCTTTGACCAAGCTTTTGGTCACCTGTCCTAATATCTCCTTATGTGGCTCGGTGTCAAATTCTGTTTGATAATCGCTCCTGTGAAGCACCTTGGGACGTTTTACTCTGTTAAAGGCGCTATATAAATACAAGTTGTTGTACTGCCACAGTTTAATTTGAAGTGCTGCCCACAAGTTGCCTTTTCGATGCTGTTTACATCTTACATTCCTCGAACAAAGTCATTCCTCAATCCTCTCCTTTCAAGACTGAAGAGACCAAGTATGTTGTCTCTGTGCTGAGAGCTCAGTGACTGTTACTGACTAACTCCTGCCCAGATCATGCCTGACCCCAGGTTCGCTGTCCAGACAGACTCTGTCACTGTCTGTGTGCCTTCTGTCATCTCAACCATCCAAATATCCAACTAAATGTTAATGGAGAGGCAGTGAGATCCTCCCCTTCCAGACCTCCCATTGCAACTGGAAGCTGCCGGGAGCTGGACAATAGGCAACGTTCCACGGCTGGCTCCTGATCTAGGGGAATGTGAGCTATGTATTGAGTGACGAGGAGGGCACTGAATCGCACTGCAGGTCAAAGCGCTGTGGTGAATAAAGCCGCTGCGCCGCCTGAAACTCAGTGAAGACTTTGCCTGGAAATAAAGAAGCCAAGTAGAAATTGCCAGTTCAGGCTGAGGCAGTGCGACAGTCTGTGCACATCGAAGTATGGCGGGGGCCCGAACCTGTCAGACTAATGGGGCAGAAAATGAATGGATCATTAAAGAAGTCTCGGGTGGGTAATTCACTGACCTTCAGCGATCAGGCAGCAGGATCCCGGACTGTCAGCAGCTGCCTCAGGCCCTGTGAGCACCAGCTGTGCGGCCACCCGATATTAAACACGTAATCGCGCGTGAAGAGACCTCCATTTTCAACATCTGATCACCTGAAAGTGTACTCGGTCGGAGCTGAGATCGCCCGTCACTAATGGCTGAAGCAGCTATTGCCAAACTCTGCAGCCCCTCGTTTACCAAGAAAGGTCAACGATTCGACTCGGACCCGCTGAGGGCGGTGATCGCTAACGGTGCTGTCCTGGTTATATTACTCGACCAGTAATCCAGAGGCCGGGACTGATAATCTCCGAGAACGTGCGTTCAAATGGCACCAGGGCAGATTGAGAATCTGAATTCAGTTAAGAACACAATCAACAACAACAACAACTTGTATTTATATAGCGCCTTTAACGTAGTAAAACGTCCCAAGGTGCTTCACAGGAGTATTTTAAGACAAAGAATTTGACACCGAGCCACATAAGGAGAAATTAGGGCAGGTGACCAAAAGCTTGGTCAAAGAGGTAGGTTTTAAGGAGCATCTTAAAGGAGGAAACAGAGGAAGAGAGGCGGAGAGGTTTAGGCAGGGGATTCCGCAGCTTAGGGCCCTGTCGTGTATTGATTGCGAGTTTGACACCAGTTAATACGGTAATGTAATGTGCGAGTTTGACACCAGTCAATATGGTAATGTAATGTGCGAGTTTGACACCAGTCAATATGGTAATGTAATGTGCATTGCATTATGGGAATTACCCGGGAAAGCTGCAGTCAGCCATTTTACCAATGAAGTAAAGATCAAAGTTGTAAGCCTGTTTGCCTGACTCTGATTTAATTCGATGTATCTACATGCTTGGTTGAACGCATTAAAGCATAGATACAACACTGGCGACGAGGATAACAAAAGGAATCATTTTAAATAGGTAGTTGCCCAAGTTTTAGTTAGCTAGGATGGAGAAGACCGGCATTCAAAATTTTGCATGTTTCGCCGAGCCAGCCACGTTGGGTCCGAGATGGACGAGGTGGTTATCGTCTTTGGAGCTTTGTGCCGACGACAAAGGACTCATTATCGACGATACCTCTACAGCTGCCATGAAGCAGAGGAGAAGAGCTCTACTTCTACACCTAGCAGGACCAGATGTCCAGGATATCTTTTCGACTCTACCGGACACAGGAGAGCCAGCAGACTACACGGCGGCGGTTAGTGCTTTGAATCACTACTTCGTGCCCCAGGTCAATGCAGCATTTGCTAGACAGACTTTTCATAAGTTGTCCCAGAAGACAGGTGAGACTGTGCAACAATTTGCTACTCGCTTGCGGCAGGCTGCTAAAGACTGTGCTTTTGGGGGGGATGCGGATAATCAAATAAGAGACGCTATCCTGAGTAGGTGCACGTCAGCCTATGTGCGGAGGAAATTGCTAGAGGAAGGGCATGATCTAACGCTCGCCCGCACGTTACAATTGGCCTCACAATGTGAAAACGTCGAGGAGCAGATGTCAGCCATGTCATGTACAGAGAAGGCGGAGACAGATACTGTTTGTCGTGTTACGCAGAAAAGAGGGTATTATGTGAAAAGCTTGACAGAGAAACCAAAGGGAAATGGCGATAGGAACGAAAGGAAATGTTACAGATGTGGACACACAGACCACATGGGCAGAGATCCGAAATGCCCAGCACGTGGACAAACGTGTCATAAGTGCAAGGGAAAGGATCATTTCTCCAAAGTATGCCACACAAAGGGTACAAAGAAACACAGTGTGAACAATGTAGAGGAACAAAATAACTGTGCATTTGCTGTTACTGGAAATAACGGGACAGAGAGACTTACCTTTTGTGTGGGGGGAGTAAACCTGAGAATGTTAATTGATTCGGGTGCAACTAGTAATGTGATAGATGAGAATACATGGGAAGGACTAAAGTCAGAACACATTAAGTGTCAGTCACATGTCCCTAAGACAGAGAGAAAATTATTCTCTTATGCTTCTAGCCGACCACTGTCAGTTAAAGGTGTATTCACATGTGGGATTACAATAGGTAAGAGAACTGAGCAGGCGGAGTTCATTGTGGTTAAAGGCCACGGAGAGCCGTTGCTAGGAAGGGAGACAGCCATGAAACTGGGAGTTTTAAAAATAGGCGCAGATGTCTCAGCTGTGGTAGATGTAAGACAGCTACTAGAACAGCGGTATCCAAAGGTGTTCCAGGGAGTAGGAAGGCTGAACACAAAACAGATCAGTTTGTATATCGACCCACAAGTGAAGCCTGTGGCCCAGCCACTCAGGCGTATACCATTCAACTTAAGGGGGGCAGTAGAGGCCAAAATAAAACAATTGAGGGACATGGACATTATCGAACCTGTAACTGGTCCCACCCCATGGGTAAATCCTGTGGTTATTGTACCAAAAGCGGATAAGGATATAAGGTTATGCCTAGACATGAGACGAGCAAACCAGGCAATAGTGAGGGAACGATATCCAATCCCCACCGTTGATGAGATACTCCAAGGTATGAACGGCTCGACGGTGTTTAGTAAGCTAGACCTGAAATGGGGTTATCACCAGCTAGAACTGACCCCTGAGTCACGAGAAATTACAACGTTTGCAGTACATAACGGAGTATACAGGTACAAGAGGCTGATATTCGGTGTATCTTCAGCTAGTGAGCAATATCAGCACGAGATAGCTAATGCCTTAGCTGGAATAGAGGGTGTTGAAAACATCTCAGACGACATTATCGTGCATGCACACAACCAGGAAACGCACGACAGACGCCTGCACGCTGTCATGACCAGACTGGTGGAAAGTGGATTGACACTAAACTCAGAGAAGTGCCAATTCAACCTGGACCGATTGATTTTCATGGGAATCCTGTTGTCTGAAAAGGGCATCGGACCAACAGCAGAGAGAGTGCGAGCGGTGGCAGAAGCTCGGGAACCAGAGAATGCTACAGAGGTGAGGAGTTTCTTGGGACTCGTTGGGTACAGTAGCAGATTCATCCCGCAGTTTGCAACGCTATCAGAGCCACTGCGACGCCTGACGAGAAAAGACACACCATTTAAATTTGGATCACAACAGAGACAGTCATTCAGTGCACTCAAGGAAGAGTTGGCCAGAGCCGGCACTTTAGCATATTTTGATAAGGACGCACCAACCAAGGTGATAACAGATGCCAGTCCTGTAGGTTTAGGCACAGTACTAGTTCAGAACCAACAGGGACAAGAGGTGCCAATATGCTATGTAAGCCGTAGTTTAACAGACTGTGAGAGGAAATACTCTCAAACAGAGAGAGAGGCCTTAGCTCTTGTATGGGCTTGTGAGAGGCTGCATCCATATGTGTATGGACAAAAATTTAACTTGGTAACTGACAATAAGCCATTACAAGTGATATACGGCCCACACTCTAAACCCTGTGCCCGTATAGAGAGATGGGTACTTAGATTACAGCCGTACGATTTTAAGGTGATACACATTCCAGGCAAGCAAAACATTGCAGACCCACTGTCACGATTGCTGGGGGAGACAGCAAAACTGGAGAGACATTCTCATGGCTCAGATGAATACGTGAGATTTGTAGCTGTGAGTGCGACACCAAAAGCACTCACTACTAGAGAGGTGGAGGAAGCCTCTGCTACCGACCCAGAGCTGATTGAGGTACGGAAGGCAATCACAAACGGACATTTTGAGAACTGTAAAGCTTATGCAGCAATTGCAAACGAGCTGTGCGTAGTGGGGTACCTAGTTCTTCGGGGAACACGCATCGTGCTACCCACAGTGTTACACGCATGAGCCCTGGTGTTAGCACATGAAGGACAATTGGGAATAGTTGGAACAAAGCAACATCTCAGAACCAAGGTTTGGTGGCCTGACATGGACAAGGCAGCTGAAAAACACTGTAAAGCGTGCCACGGCTGTCAGATAGTAGCCAGACCCAACCCACCTGAACCGTTGAGACCAACACCATTACCGAAGGGCCCCTGGCAGGATGTAGCTATAGACTTACTGGGACCCTTGCCATCCAACCACTCCATTCTTGTGGTAGTTGATTATTATAGTCACGACTATGAATACGACATCATGACCTCCACAACAACAGAGAAGGTTATTGATAGTTTAGAGTCAATCTTTAGCCGTCATGGTTTGCCAATCACCTGCAAATCTGATAATGGTCCCCAATTCAGATCTGAATTATTCAAAGAATACTGTGAAAACAACGGGATCAAACACCTGAAAATGACAGCAAAATGGGCTCAGGCTAACGGAGAAGTCGAGCGCCAGAATGCATCGCTGATGAAGAGAATCAGAATTGCTCAGTCAGAAGGACTAGATTGGAAACGTGAACTTAGAAAATATGTGACTGTGTACAGGAGCACTGACCATGACACGACAGGAAAGAGCCCGGCAGAGCTGCTCTTTAAACGGAAAATGAAAGGAAAGCTGCCAGACATCACAGAGTCGAGCGCAGACATGGAAGTACGTGACCGAGACGCAGAACAAAAAGGCAAGTCCAAACTATATGCAGATGAACAGCGGAGAACACAATACTCAGAGGTGGAAGTTGGCGACACGGTGCTGGTACGGCAGGACAAAGTGAACAAGTTCACCACTCCTTTTAATGCCACACCGCACAAAGTTTTGAGTAAAACAGGGAGTCAAGTAGTAGTGGAATCTCCAGAAGGAGCACGCTACTCGAGAAACACTACGTTTGTGAAGAAATACAGAACCAATGGACCAAAGGAGACACTCCATGAGCAGAAGGAAACACAAGGGACTGAGGACAGTATAGTAGACCCTGACACACATACCACTGTGACACAGGCAATACCCACTGACACCAACATGTCAGACATACCCAATACAGCCAGACCTCAAAGGGTTAAAAGAAAACCCCAAAGACTGTCTGATTATGTCACAACATAAACTGTGCGAGAACTGCACAGGTGATGTTAAATGTTTAAACCTGGGAATTATTTAGTTGTGTGGTAAGACACAAGTTTGTAAAAAGTTTATAAATCAAATAAGTTATGCAGTGTTATTGTAAGCAACTGTTTGTAAACTGCAAGTTTGTTTCCAAGGAAAAGGGGGATGTCGTGTATTGACTGCGAGTTTGACACCAGTCAATACGGTAATGTAAAGTGCATTGCATTATGGGAATTACCCGGGAAAGCTGCAGTTGGCCATTTTACCAATAAAGTACAGATCACGGTTAGAAGCCTGTCTGCCTGACTCTGATTCGACGTATCTACATGCTTGATTGAACACATTAAAGCACAGATACAACAGGCCCAGACAACAGAAGGTATGGCAATAAAAAGGCGGCTTTCAGTAAAAGTGACCATGAAGCTGTCGCATTGTCAGCTGTGGCTCAGTGGGCAGCACTCTCGCCTCTGAGTTCAAATGTCGTGGGAATAAATCCCACTCCAGACACTTGAGCACGTAATCCAGGCTGACATTCCAGGGCAGTACTGAGGGAGAGCTACACTGTCAGAGGTGCCATCTTTCAGAGGAGCTGTTATACCGAGGCCCCGTCTGCCCTCTCAGGTAAATGTAAAAGATCCCATGGATCTATTTTGAAGAAGAGCAGGGGAGATCGCCCTGGCCAATATTACCCCACCGACAGAGCAGCTCTCCCTCAGTACTGCCCCTCTGACAGTGCAGCACTCCCTCAGTGCTGCCCCTCCGACAGTGCAGCGCTCCCTCAGTACTGCCCCTCCGACAGTGCAGCTCTCCCTCAGTGCTGCCCCCTCCGACAGTGCAGCGCTCCCTCAGTACTGCCCCTCTGACAGTGCAGTGCTCCCTCAGTGCTGCCCCTCCGACAGTGCAGCGCTCCCTCAGTACTGCCCCTCCGACAGTGCAGCTCTCCCTCAGTGCTGCCCCCTCCGACAGTGCAGCGCTCCCTCAGTACTGCCCCTCTGACAGTGCAGTGCTCCCTCAGTGCTGCCCCTCCGACAGTGCAGCACTCCCTCAGTACTGCCCCTCTGACAGTGCAGGTCTCCCTCAGTACTGCCCCTCCGACAGTGCAGCACTCCCTCAGTACTGCCCCTCTGACAGTGCAGCTCTCCCTCAGTACTGCCCCTCCGACAGTGCAGCGCTCCCTCAGTACTGCCCCTCTGACAGTGCAGCACTCCCTCAGTACTGCCCCTCCGACAGTGCAGCGCTCCCTCGATACTGCCCCTCCGACAGTGCAGCACTCCCTCAGTACTGCCCCTCCAACAGTGCAGCACTCCCTCAGTACAGCGCCTCTGACAGTGCAGCGCTCCCTCAGTACTGCCCCTCCGACAGTGCAGTGCTCCATCAGTACTGACAGTGGAGCACTCCCTCAGTACTGCCCCTCAGACAGTGCAGCACCCCCTCAGTACTGCCCCTCCGACAGTGCAGCGCTCCCTCAATATTGACCCTCCAACAGTGCAGCACTCCCAGTACTGCCCCTCTGACAGTGCAGCGCTCCCTCACAACTGCCCCTCCGACAGTGCAGCACTCCCTCAGTACTGCCCCTCCGACAGTGCAGCGCTCCCTCAATATTGACCCTCCGACAGTACAGCACTCCCTCAGTACTGCCCCTCCGACAGTGCAGCGCTCCCTCAGTACTGCCCCTCCGACAGTGCAGCGCTCCCTCAGGACTGCCCCTCCGACAGTGCAGAACTCCCTCAGTACTGCCCCTCCGACAGTGCAGCGCTCCCTCAGTACTGCCTCTCCCACAGTGCAGCGCTCCCTCAGTACTGCCCCTCCGACAGTGCAGCACTCCCTCAGTACTGCCCCTCTGACAGTGCAGCTCTCCCTCAGTACTGCTCCTCCGAAAGTGCAGCACTCCCTCAGTACTGCCCCTCCGACAGTGCAGCACTCCCTCAGTACCGCCCCTCCGACAGTGCAGCGCTCCCTCAGTACTGCCTCTCCCACAGTGCAGCGCTCCCTCAGTACTGCCCCTCTGACAGTGCAGCTCTCCCTCAGCACTGCCCCTCCGACAGTGCGGTGCTCCCTCAGTACCGCCCCTCCGACAGTGCAGCGCTCCCTCAGTACTGCCTCTCCCACAGTGCAGCGCTCCCTCAGTTCTGCCCCTCCGACAGTGCAGCACTCCCTCAGTACTGCGCCTCTGACAGTGCAGCGTTCCCTCAGTACCGCCCCTCCGACAGTGCAGCGCTCCCTCAGTACTGCCTCTCCCACAGTGCAGTGCTCCCTCAGTACTGCCCCTCCGACAGTGCAGCCCTCCCTCAGTACTGCCCCTCCGACAGTGCAGCACTCCCTCAGTACTGCCCCTCCGACAGTGCAGTGCTCCCTCAGTACTGCCCCTCCGACAGTGCAGCCCTCCCTCAGTACTGCCCCTCCGACAGTGCGGCACTCCCTCAGTACCGCCCCTCCGACAGTGCAGTGCTCCCTCAGTACTGCCCCTCCGACAGTGCAGCCCTCCCTCAGTACTGACCCTCCGACAGTGCGGCGCTCCCTCAGTACCGCCCCTCCGACAGTGCAGAGCTCCCTCAGTATTGATCCTCCAACATTGCAGCATTCCCTCAGTACTGCCCATCCTACAGCACTCCCTCAGTACTGCCCCTCCGACAGTGCAGCACTCCCTCAGTACTGCCCCTCTGACAGTGCAGCGCTCCCTCAGTACTGCCCCTCCGACAGTGCAGCGCTCCCTCCGTACTGCCCCTCCGACAGTGCAGCTCTCCTTCAGTACTGCCCCTCCGACAGTGCAGCGCTCCCTCAGTACTGCCCCTCCGACAGTGCAGCGTTCCCTCAGTACTGCCCCTCCGACAGTGCGGCGCTCCCTCAGTACTGCCCCTCCGACAGTGCAGTGCTCCCTCAGTACTGCCCCTGCGACAGTGCAGTGCTCCCTCAGTACTGCCCCTCCGACAGTGCGGCGCTCCCTCAGTACTGCCCCTCCGACAGTGCAGTGCTCCCTCAGTACTGCCCCTGCGACAGTGCAGTGCTCCCTCAGTACTGCCCCTGCGACAGTGCAGCGCTCCCTCAGTACTGCCCCTCCGACAGTGCAGCGCTCCCTCAGTACTGCCCCTCCGACAGTGCAGCGCTCCCTCAGTACTGCCCCTCCGACAGTGCAGCGCTCCCTCAGTACTGACCCTCCGACAGTGCAGCGCTCCCTCAGTACTGCCCCTCCGACAGTGCAGCGCTCCCTCAGTACTGCCCCTCCGACAGTGCAGCACTCCTTCAGTACTGCCCCTCCGACAGTGCAGCGCTCCCTCAGTACTGCCCCTGCGACAGTGCAGTGCTCCCTCAGTACTGCCCCTGCGACAGTGCAGCGCTCCCTCAGTACTGCCCCTCCGACAGTGCAGCGCTCCCTCAGTACTGCCCCTCCGACAGTGCAGCGCTCCCTCAGTACTGCCCCTCCGACAGTGCAGCGCTCCCTCAGTACTGACCCTCCGACAGTGCAGCGCTCCCTCAGTACTGCCCCTCCGACAGTGCAGCACTCCCTCAGTACTGCCCCTCCGATAGTGCAGTGCTCCCTCAGTACTGACCCTCCGACAGTGCAGCGCTCCCTCAGTACTGCCCCTCCGACAGTGCAGCGCTCCCTCAGTACTGCCCCTCCGACAGTGCAGCGCTCCCTCAGTACTGCCCCTCCGACAGTGCAGCGCCCCCTCAGTACTGCAGCGAAGTGTCGGCCTGTTTGTGCAATGACAACCTCTGCCTTTTGTGGCAGGAGGTACATTTTTTATTTCTGTTTACAAAGTACTTTTTTCTTTCTGCAGGTGTCAGGTCAGTGTCTGTTATTTAATTTCTTCACAGTAAGTCTGGCGAGGTCGTTATCTGGGGACTGGGGACTTGAGTGATGTAGATAGTGATGTGACAGTGAAGGTCAGGACTGAATAATAGTCATGTGCAGAGAGAGAAGTGGGCTGTGTGTGCTGGGGGCAGCAGATGGGGAGGAGGGGCACAGGGGAGAGAGGACGGGCTGCAGACGCAGGATTCTTCCCCCCTGTAGAAGCTGTGAGATGCTGGCGAGCTGTAGGCTGAAATTTAAATCAGCGGTGTGATTAATTTCAGTTCCGTAGTGCACACTTGGTGAAAAGATCGCATTAAATCCAACACTCTGACCTGCTGGGCCATTCGCTTCTGTTGTGATCTAATGGCAATTTCATCAGCTGAAATTGAAATTGCCATTAGCAGTGACAGACCTGCACTCACCAGGCAGCTGGGAGTTGGGAGGACAGATCCACCATCGTAATGCTGGCTGCTTTCTTCACAGTTCCACCGTGAGAATTTCACACTGCCCGTCACACTTTACACAAATACTAATTTGGAATATCATAGAATCATACAGCACAGAAGGCGGCCATTCGGTCCATCGTGCCTGTGCTGGCTCTTTTAGCGAGCTCTCCAAGTACTGTCGTCCCACTCCCCTGCTCTGTCCCCATAGACCTGCACATTCCTCCTTTTCAAGTATTTATCCAATTTCCTTTAGAAAATTACTATTGAATCTGCTTCCACCGTCCTTTAAACCCTTTATAAAACACTAGTTCGGCCCCTGCTGGAGTATTGTGTCCAATTCTGGGCACCGCACTTTAGGAAGGACGTGAAGGCTTTGGAGCGGGTGCAGAAGAGATTTACTGGAATAGTTCCAGGGATGAGGAATTACAGTTACGTGGATAGACTAGAGAGGCTGGGGCTGTTCTCCTTGGAGCAGAGAAGGCTAAGAGGAGATTTGATAGAGGTGTTCAAAATCATGAAGGGTTTAGACAGGGTAGATAGAGAGAAACTGATTCCAATGGCGGAAGGGTCGAGAACCAGACGGCACAGACTTAAGGTGATTGGCAAAAGAACCAGAGGCGACGTGAGGAAAAACGTTTTTACACAATGGGTGGTTAGGATTTGGAATGCACTGCCTGATAGGGTGGTGGATACAGATTCAATAGTGGCCTTCAAAAGGGAATTGGAGAAAGACTTGAAGGGGAAAAAGTTGCAGGGACACGGGGAGTGAGCGGGGGAGCGGGACTAACGGGATAGTTCTTTGAAAGAGCCGGCACAGGCACAATGGGCCGAATGGCCTCCTCCTGAGCTGCACTAGTCTATGATTCTATGATTCTTTCAGGCAGCGCATTCCAGATCATAACAACGCGCTGTGTGAGAAAATTCTCCTCATCTCCCCTCTGGTTCTTCTGCCAATTACCTGAAGTCTGTGTCCTCTGGTTACCGACCCTCCCGTCAGTGGAAACAGTTTCTCTTTATTTACTTGATCTCTTATAAATGTCCTGTCACTTATTGTAAAATGTCCTGAATAAAGGAAAGGATGGTGGGGCACCCAGGGTCTAATGAGGGTGAGGAACTTAACGTGATTAATATCAGTAGAGAAAAAGTACTAGAGAAACTAATGGGACTAAAAGCCGACAAATCCCCTGGACCTGACGGCCTACATCCTAGGGTTCTAAAAGAGGTGGCTGAAGAGATAGTGGATGCATTGGTTTTGATCTTCCAAAATTCCCGAGATTCAGGAACGGTCCCAGCGGATTGGAAGGTCACAATTGTAACACCGCTATTCAAGAAAGGAGGGAGAGAAAAAACAGGGAACTACAGGCCAGTTAGCCTGACATCAGTCGTCGGGGAAATGCTGGAATCCATTGTTAAGGAAGTGGTATCAAGTCACTTAGAAAATCATAATATGGCTAGGCAGCGTCAACATGGTTTTATGAAAGGGAAATCGTGTTTGATAAATTTATTAGAGTTTTTTGAGGATGTAACGAGCAGGGTAGATAAAGGGGAACCAGTGGATGTAGTATATTTGGATTTTCAAAAGGCATTCGATAAGGTGCCACATAAAAGGTTATTACACAAGATTAGGGCTCATGGGGTTGGGGATAATATAGTAGCATGGATAGAGGATTGGTTAACGGACAGAAAACAGAGAGTCGGGATAAACGGGTCTTTTTCAGGTTGGCAGGTTGTAACTAGTGGGGTGCCGCAAGGATCAGTGTTGGGGCCTCAGCTATTTACAATCTATATTAATGACCTAGATGAAGGGACCGAGTGTAATGTATCCAAGTTTGCTGATGATACAAAGCTAGGTGGGACAGTAAGCTGTGAGGAGAACACAACGTGTCTGCAAAGGGATATAGATAGACTGAGCGAGTGGGCAGTAAGGTGGCAGATGGAGTGTAATGTAGGGAAATGTGAGGTTATTCACTTCGGTAGGAAGAATAGAAAAACAGATTTTTTTTAAATGGTGAGAAACTTTCAAATGTTGGTGTTCAGAGAGATTTGGGTGTCTCGTGCAATAAACACAGAAAGCGAGCATGCAGGTACAGCAAGCAATAAGGAAGGCAAAAGGCATGTTGGCCTTTATTGCAAGGGGGTTGGAGTATAAGAGTAAGGAAGTCTTGCTACAATTGTACAGGGCCTTGGTGAGACCACACCTGGAGTACTGGGCACAGTTTTGGTCTCCTTATCTAAGGAAGGATATACTGGCCTTGGAGGCGGTGCAACGAAGGTTCACTAGATTGATCCCTGGGATGAGAGGGCTGTCCTATGGTGAGAGATTGTGTAGAATGGGCCGATACTCTCTGGAGCTTAGAAGAATGAGAGGTGATCTCATTGAAACATACAAGATTCTGAGGGGGGTTGACAGGGTAGATGCTGAGAGGTTGTTTCCCCCTGGCTGGAGAGTCTAGAACTAGGGGGCATAGTCTCAGGATAAGGGGCCCGCTGTTTAAGACTGAGATGAGGAGGAATTTCTTCCCTCAGGGTTGTGAATCTTTGGAATTCTCTGCCCCAGATGGCTGTGAATGCTGAGTCGTTGAGTATATTCAAGGCTAAGATAGATAGATTTTTGGACTCTAGCGGAATCAAGGGATATGGAGATAGTGACAATAAATCCCCAAAAAACCAAAGTCCTTGTGTTCCAGCAAAGATCCAGACATCAGGGACCCAAAATAAATTTCACACTAGGAACAACCAAAATTGAACAAACCACTAACTACACATACTTGGGCTTAAAAATCAGTTCTACGGGAAATTTCAAACTGGCTGTGGATGAACTGAAAGAGAAAGCAAGAAGGGCTTTCTATGCCATTAAAAAATCAATCCAAATAGAAATCCCAATTAGCATTTGGCTCAAAATTTTCAAATCAGTAATTGAACCAATTGCACTCTATGGCAGTGAGGTGTGGGGACCGCTAACACAACAAGAATTTGCAAAATGGGACAAACACCCAATTGAGATCCTACATGCAGAATTCTGTAAAAGTATACTCCGGACTCAAAGGAAAACCGTAAACAATGCATGCAGGGCAGAACTAGGCCAATATCCATTAATAATCACTATCCAAAAAAGAGCCACCAAATTTTGGAAACACCTAGAAATGAGCAACCCCCAATGCTATCACTACGAAGCCCTGAAATGCCAAGAGAGGACCATAAAGAAGAATACCCTCAGTCAACTAGTCCTGGGACTCAGTGAAGTAACTACTAACACTACTAACAATAACCAGCCCCAGGACAGTGACAGCGTAACACAAAGAATTCGACCCAACACAATCGTCACTAAGCAAAAGGAAAAATATCTGTCATATTGGGCAGAAACAACAAAAACCCAAAGCAAACTCAATTGCTACTTGGCCCTAAACAGACAATACAACATGGCTGATTACCTGACAATGGTAAAGGATAGCAAACTGAGAAAAACTTTGACAATGTACAGACTTAGTGAACATAACCTGGCGATCAAAAAAGGTAGACACAGACAGACCTGGCTACCAAGAGAGGACAGGATATGCTCTCACTGCAGTCAGGGAGTGGTGGAGACAGAGATGCACTTCCTCACAGCTTGTAGAAAATATCAGGGCATAAGGGAGAATTTCTACCCAAAATTCACAAAAATATGCCCGGAATTCAGAAATTTGAATGACGACCAAAAACTCCCATACCTACTAGGGGAAGAGAGAAATTGCATAACACTAGCGGCACACTATGTTACAGCTTGCCATAAACAGAGGGACAACCAGTAAATATAAGAAAAGAGTATATATAAATTATATGAAAGTATATATTTATACACTCAGGGATATATCTGTTTATACACTGTATGGATAGATCTGTATTTTTGTGAACAAACATGAATGTTTTCCGATGCTTTGGCAACATAAGATGTAACTTGTCATGCCAATAAAGCGATTTGAATTGAATTGAATTGAATTGAATAGTGCAGGAAAGTGGAGTTGAGGTCGAAGATCAGCCATGATCTTATTGAATGGCGGAGCAGGCTCGAGGGGCCGAATGGCCGACTCCTGCTCCTAATTCTTATGTTTTAATGTTCTTATGATTGCGGTGAAGCTAGTTTTGGTGTTATTTAGATTTGCCCCTGCCATCCCGTCTCATTTCCCTAGGCACTGTGTGTTGGGTTCAGGCTGGCAGCAAGCTCCCACGCAGTCAAGGCCTTTAACAGAATGAGCGTCCTTCATTTTCTGGGTAGAGGAGGCACTGAACGGTGCCGCTGATGGCCCCTGGCCAGTGGGAGGTGGTTAGGCTGAGATGGAGGGAAGAGTGATGGCTGCAGCAAGATTGAAAAGAATCAAAGAGTTGAAATAAATCAGGTGGTGGTGAGAGAGCAGGACGCACTGTGCGGACTCTCGACTCCAACATAGCGACAAGGGGGGGATTGTGTAGATCGGGTATCCGGAGATCAGGAGCAAGCCAGGAGAGGAAAGCAGAGGAGCGAAAGTCCCAGTAACATCGAGAGTGACAAGAAAAGTTTGGTGGTTGATGAAATGTAGGAAAGTGTATGCCTGAATCCACGCAATAGCATTCCGGCACATGAAGCAGCCGAATGAATGACAGGTGAGGTGGCCGGGGGCGGGGGGTTTAAAGTATTTGCAGAAACAAAGTTGTGATAAGCCCTTTAATAAGATGACAATGCCTTCAGTGCACAGAGGCTCGGATCCATTAAACAGAGCTGGCAACAGCTGGCCAAAATATACTCTCAATTAAAGACAAATCAACAAATCAGGATCGTGCAGTCCTGGGGGACTGCGAAGATTTGGCGCTGTTAATAGATTTTAAACGGGTGTTTATCGGAAGTCAATCTGGCAGTATGAGCACGCTGTCAATTACTGTGGAATCGTACCTTTCACTGGCAAACTGTTCAGTCCGAGCATCCGATTAAAACAAGGAATACTTTAACCACAATCTGTCACAGCTTTTATTTGCTGCGTAAATAACGCTCCCCACACTGTGCTTCACTCCTCTCCTAACGAGAACAAGTTATTGTAATACTTTGTCAAAGGTAGTGGCTGTGTTATAATCAGACAGCATAGAGTACTGCACACTCATCAGTGAGTGTAACACAGTCTGCGCGGGGCACCTCCCCTTCGCTGGACTTTGGCCTATTTTAACCCTTCATTCCCTCCTCTTCCCCTGAAGACTCTAAGCCGGTCTCTCCAAGTGCATTCTTCATTAACCAGTCTGGACAGTGAGGTTCAAACATGGACAATGCGCACCAGCCTTAAGACACGCACAGATATACACACACACACACACACACACACAGACACAGACACACAGACACAGACACACAGCCAGATACACACAGACACACACACACACACACACAGACACAGACACACACACACAGCCAGATACACACAGACACACACACACAGCCAGATACACACAGACACAGACACACACACAGACATACAGACAGACACACACAGACACACAGCCAGATACACACAGACACAGACACACACACAGACATACAGACAGACACACACACACACACACACAGAGACACAGACACACAGACACACAGCCAGATACACACAGACACAGACACAGACACACACACACACAGACACACAGACACAGACACACAGACACACAGCCAGATACACACAGACACAGACACACACACAGACATACAGACAGACACACACAGACACACAGCCAGATACACACAGACACAGACAGACATACAGACAGACACACACACACACAGACAGAGACAGACACACGCAGACACACACACTCTCCTGCAGGGGCCGCTGGACAGCCATCAGAAACATGATAGCAAAATACTGCGGATGCTGGAAATCCGAAATAACAACAGAAAATGCTGGAAAAACTCAGCAGGCCAGGGCAGCATCCGTGGAGAGAGAAACAGAGTTAACGTTTCAGGTCGAAGACCTTTCGTCAGAACTGGAAAAAAGCAGGAAATGAAATGGATTAAGAAGCAAGTTTGGGAGCTGGGAAATGGGGGAGGGGATGAAAGAACAAAAGGGAAGGTCTGGGGGGGGGTGAGGAGACATTAAGAGATATTCAAGGCGAGACGAGATGGTAATAGGACAGGTAAAGACACAAAGGATGGCTCTAGATGGAGTGTGAAATGCGCTGGCAGAGTGAGAGACAGCTGCCCTGTGGGAGAGAAAAAAAGGGAAAAGGCACAAACCAAAAGTGTGGATAAAAAATATATAAAAATGTGATAGGGGCCGAGGTTATGATCTGAAATTGTTGAACTCGATATTGAGTCCAGAAGGCTGTAAAGTGCCTAATCGGAAGATGAGGTGCTGTTCCTCGAGTTTACGCTGAGCTTCCATGGAACAGTGTAAGAGGCCGAGGGCAGTGAGGTCTGAGTGGGAATGGAGCGGTGAATTAAAATGACAGGCCACCGGAAGCTCGGGCCTCACCCTTACGGACTGAACGGAGGTGTTCCGCAAAACGGTCACCCAATCTGCATTTGGTCTCCCCAATGTAGAGGAGACCACATCGTGAGCAGCGAATACAGTATACTAGATTGCAAGAAGTGCAAGTAAATCACTGTTTCACCTGGAAGGGGTGTTTGGAGCCCTGGACAGCGGGAAGGGGGGAGGTATAAGGCCATGTGTTGCATCTCCTGCCCTTGCACGGGAAGGTGCCGGGCAAAGGGGAAGGGGTGCTGGGGGTGATAGAGGAGTGGACTAGGGTGTCTCGGAGGGAGTGGTCCCTACAGAATGCTGAAAGGGGAGGGGAGGGGAAGATGCGTTTGGTGGTGGGATCACGTTGGAGGTAGCGGAAATGGCGGAGGATGATCCGTTGAATGTGGAGGCTGGTGGGGTGAAAGGTGAGGACAAGGGGAACCCTATCGTGGTTACGGGAGGGAGGGGCAGGGGTGAGGGCAGAAGTGCGGGAGATAGAACGGACACGGTCAAGGGCCGTGTCAACCACAGTAGAGGGGAATCCTCGGTTGAGGAAAAAGGAAGACATGTCGGAAGCACTGGTGTGGAAGGTGGCATCGTCGGAGCAGATGCCATCAGGAACAGTCTGACTGACTTTCCCTTTCTTCTCTCGTGTCCTGTGTATTGCCATTGCTGAGACCAGTTAATTCAGCACAGAATCGAACCTGGTTCCTGCCACTCCCTTTGCCTCAGTTATCAATTCGCCTCACTAACTGAACCATTAAGGGGATTACTCTGTTAGTGTCAAAAATTAATTCCAAAAGAAACCAACAAATAACTTGTTTGTTTAAAATGATTTGTCCTCTGGAATTCCTCGTCCTCTGGAATTCCTCGTCCTCTGGAATTCCTCTTCCGCTGGGCAAGTGGGACAGTCCAACCCTGAGGGGCATCCTTTTCTCACATGGCGTGAGATCCACGTGCGATCACTATTGCTTTCACCTGCTCGAAGGAACGTCACTGAGGGCTGGCCATTTATCTGGCACGCGGTGTTGATGTTCGACTCACCATGAGACGAAGGGAGAGGATTGAGCAACGAGGGGCTGAGGCGGGTACAGGGGGCAAGCTGTGATATGACAGGGGAACGAGGGGCCGAGGCGGGTACAGGGGGCAAGCTGTGATATGACAGGGGAACGAGGGGCTGAGGCGGGTACAGGGGGCAAGCTGTGATATGACAGGGGAACGAGGGGCCGAGGCGGGTACAGGGGGCAAGCTGTGATATGACAGGGGAACGAGGGGCTGAGGCGGGTACAGGGGGCAAGCTGTGATATGACAGGGGAACGAGGGGCCGAGGCGGGTACAGGGGCAAGCTGTGATATGACAGGGGAACGAGGGGCCGAGGCGGGTACAGGGGGCAAGCTGTGATATGACAGGGGAACGAGGGGCTGAGGCGGGTACAGGGGGCAAGCTGTGATATGACAGGGGAACGAGGGGCCGAGGCGGGTACAGGGGGCAAGCTGTGATATGACAGGGGAACGAGGGGCTGAGGCGGGTACAGGGGCAAGCTGTGATATGACAGGGGAACGAGGGGCCGAGGCGGGTACAGGGGGCAAGCTGTGATATGACAGGGGAACGAGGGGCCGAGGCGGGTACAGGGGGCAAGCTGTGATATGACAGGGGAACGAGGGGCTGAGGCGGGTACAGGGGGCAAGCTGTGATATGACAGGGGAACGAGGGGCCGAGGCGGGTACAGGGGGCAAGCTGTGATATGACAGGGGAACGAGGGGCTGAGGCGGGTACAGGGGGCAAGCTGTGATATGACAGGGGAACGAGGGGCCGAGGCGGGTACAGGGGGCAAGCTGTGATATGACAGGGGAACGAGGGGCCTAGGCGGGTACAGGGGGCAAGCTGTGATATGACAGGGGAACGAGGGGCTGAGGCGGGTACAGGGGGCAAGCTGTGATATGACAGGGGAACGAGGGGCTGAGGCGGGTACAGGGGGCAAGCTGTGATATGACAGGGGAACGAGGGGCCGAGGCGGGTACAGGGGGCAAGCTGTGATATGACAGGGGAACGAGGGGCCGAGGCGGGTACAGGGGGCAAGCTGTGATATGACAGGGGAACGAGGGGCTGAGGCGGGTACAGGGGGCAAGCTGTGATATGACAGGGGAACGAGGGGCTGAGGCGGGTACAGGGGGCAAGCTGTGATATGACAGGGGAACGAGGGGCCGAGGCGGGTACAGGGGGCAAGCTGTGATATGACAGGGGAACGAGGGGCTGAGGCGGGTACAGGGGGCAAGCTGTGATATGACAGGGGAACGAGGGGCCTAGGCGGGTACAGGGGGCAAGCTGTGATATGACAGGGGAACGAGGGGCCGAGGCGGGTACAGGGGGCAAGCTGTGATATGACAGGGGAACGAGGGGCCTAGGCGGGTACAGGGGGCAAGCTGTGATATGACAGGGGAACGAGGGGCTGAGGCGGGTACAGGGGGCAAGCTGTGATATGACAGGGGAACGAGGGGCCGAGGCGGGTACAGGGGGCAAGCTGTGATATGACAGGGGAACGAGGGGCTGAGGCGGGTACAGGGGCAAGCTGTGATATGACAGGGGAACGAGGGGCCGAGGCGGGTACAGGGGGCAAGCTGTGATATGACAGGGGAACGAGGGGCTGAGGCGGGTACAGGGGGCAAGCTGTGATATGACAGGGGAACGAGGGGCCGGGGCGGGTACAGGGGGCAAGCTGTGATATGACAGGGGAACGAGGGGCCGAGGCGGGTACAGGGGGCAAGCTGTGATATGACAGGGGAACGAGGGGCCGAGGCGGGTACAGGGGGCAAGCTGTGATATGACAGGGGAACGAGGGGCTGAGGCGGGTACAGGGGGCAAGCTGTGATATGACAGGGGAACGAGGGGCTGGGGCGGGTACAGGGGGCAAGCTGTGATATGACAGGGGAACGAGGGGCCGAGGCGGGTACAGGGGGCAAGCTGTGATATGACAGGGGAACGAGGGGCCGAGGCGGGTACAGGGGGCAAGCTGTGATATGACAGGGGAACGAGGGGCTGAGGCGGGTACAGGGGGCAAGCTGTGATATGACAGGGGAACGAGGGGCTGAGGCGGGTACAGGGGGCAAGCTGTGATATGACAGGGGAACGAGGGGCCGAGGCGGGTACAGGGGGCAAGCTGTGATATGACAGGGGAACGAGGGGCTGAGGCGGGTACAGGGGGCAAGCTGTGATATGACAGGGGAACGAGGGGCCTAGGCGGGTACAGGGGGCAAGCTGTGATATGACAGGGGAACGAGGGGCCGAGGCGGGTACAGGGGGCAAGCTGTGATATGACAGGGGAACGAGGGGCCGAGGCGGGTACAGGGGGCAAGCTGTGATATGACAGGGGAACGAGGGGCCTAGGCGGGTACAGGGGGCAAGCTGTGATATGACAGGGGAACGAGGGGCTGGGGCGGGTACAGGGGGCAAGCTGTGATATGACAGGGGAACGAGGGGCTGAGGCGGGTACAGGGGGCAAGCTGTGATATGACAGGGGAACGAGGGGCTGAGGCGGGTACAGGGGGCAAGCTGTGATATGACAGGGGAACGAGGGGCTGGGGCGGGTACAGGGGGCAAGCTGTGATATGACAGGGGAACGAGGGGCTGAGGCGGGTACAGGGGGCAAGCTGTGATATGACAGGGGAACGAGGGGCTGAGGCGGGTACAGGGGGCAAGCTGTGATATGACAGGGGAACGAGGGGCTGAGGCGGGTACAGGGGGCAAGCTGTGATATGACAGGGGAACGAGGGGCTGAGGCGGGTACAGGGGGCAAGCTGTGATATGACAGGGGAACGAGGGGCTGGGAAACTTTAACGCTGCACTATGTACTGGGGAAACGAAGCTGGCAGTGCTGCGAATTTTCTCCCAACAGGATCATTCCTTCTTCCTCTAGTGCTTGCAGGGAACGTCTGCCTGGTGCAACCAATAGGTGAGAATAATTCACAACTACAAAATAACACACTGCACCCTGAGGAATGGGATCCCGTAACACGGAGCTTGGCGTATTTCACACCACGTCAGACACTTTTCACTGGAATAATGGTTCCAGAGGTGAGCGATTTCAGTTATGCGGAGAGACTGGAGAAGCTGGGATTGCTCTCCTTAGAGCAGAGAAAGTTAAGGAGAGATTTAATTGAGGTTTTCAAAAGTATGAAGGGTTTTGGCAGGGTATATAAGGAGAAACTGTTTCCAGTGGCAGGAGGGTCGGTAACCAGAGGACACAGATTAAATGTAATTGGCAAAAAAGCCAGAGCGGGCGATGAGGAGAATTTTTTTGCGCGGAGAGTTGTTCTGATCTGGAATGCGCTGCCTGAAGCAGATTCAATAGTAACTTTCAAAAGGGAATCGGAGAAATACTTGAAGGGGAAACATTTGCAAGGGAAAGAGTAGGAGAGTGGGACTCATTGGAGAGCCCGTTCAAAGAGCCGGTACAAGTACGATGGGCCGAATGGCCTCCATCTTTGGTGTGTCATTCTCTGATTCTGTAATGGTCTGCCATGACACAGGTGAGCACTGGTGTCGAGTAACCCTGAAGTGACTTTGCTTTGTCATGAATACAGGGTGAGAGGACCAAGGCAGCATGTCCTGGTGTGGTGGGCGTACTACCTCTGGGGTCAGCTCCCTTGTATTGGGGGAGGGAACACCAGCCCAGGATCACTGTCCTACAGTGGGCATTGGGTGAGGACACAGTCAGGCTTGGCTGTGAGTGAGGTACAGGAGCGGAGTTAATGTCTATGGAATGACACTCAGTGAGTAAGCATGACGGGAGAGGAGGGGAGCAAAGTGCGGGGTGTACAGCAGAATCCAGCTGCATTATACAAATGGCATCATCTCACTTTTAAAAAGTTCCCATTGAGCTGCTGCGTGGACTCTGACAGTGACTAACAATAGCAGTGATTCCTCTTATTTTATTTTAAACAGCAACAATTATAACGCTGACGAGCTTTGTTCCTCACCTAACAAAACAAATCTAATGGACCTGTTTGCAACTTTCCATTCCGCCAGGGATGGGCCGGGGAGCTCAGTGCTGCAGCCCCGACAGGAAGATCACAGCCAGTGACTTGAAGCAATGTCGTGTTTCTTTTCAAATGTAGCTTGTGAGGTGAGTTGGATTTCCCAGGAGAGAGCTGCTGATGTGCAGCAATATTCAGCCTTAGCTCTGCTTAGGCACGCTCGATGTTTTAAACTAAATTTCCAGCTCCCTGCCACATCCTGGTGACTGCACCGCACGGTACCTGCCTGAATATTCCTCGTGGTGGGTATTACCACCAGGTTTACATAAGAACATAAGAATTAGGAGCAGGAGTCGGCCATTCGGCCCCTCGAGCCTGCTCCACCATTCAATCAGATCATGGCTGATCTTCTACCTCATCTCCACTTTCCTGCACTATCCCCATATCCCTTGATTCCCTTAATATTCAAAAATCTATCGATCTCTGTCTTGAATATACTCACCGACTGAGCCTCCACAGCCCTCTGGGGTAGAGAATTCCATGGATTCACCACCCTCTGAGTGAAGAAATTTCTCCTAATCTCAGTCCTAAATGGCCGACCCCTTATTCTGAGCCTGTGACCCCTGGTTCTAGACTCCCCAGCTATGGGAAACATCCTCCCTGCATCTACCCTGTCAAGCCCTGTAATGTACATACCTTTAAGGGGGGAACTATCTTTTACAGCTCATGTATACTGCAGTACCGGCAGTGACCACACCTGTATATAGCCCTGAGTAGTAATCTGCACAGATCAGTTCCAGTGTGAGCCACGTTGAGTAAACACCTGTTGTACCGTTCTCCTGCAGTCTGTGTCTTATTATACACGGACACAACATTGGCGATGAGGCAAGTTCGAACCTACCTGCAACTCTGCATCACCTCCCGGGGATTAGTTCCTGGAGATCAGTGGATTGGAGGTCAAGGCCAGAGACTCGGGCGTCGACCACGGGCAACCGCCCAGTCATCCAGCAGAGACTCGAGAATTGCGGGGGAGGCTGTCGAGAGCCAGGCTTGGCTTTCCAGTCGAGGTGGTCCAGCGAAACGGGCTGAGAACAGGTAGTGCGCAGACCCTTCCCGGACAGCGGCGGGCTAGAGCCCGACCAAGCGGCACAGCAAAGGGCCGAGCAGCGTCGACGGGGGAGAGAGAGGGCAGAGCGCACAGGGCGCAGCCGGTGTTCAGGGGCCGAGCAGCGTCGAAGAGAGGGAGAGACAGACGCGCAGAAACGCGCGAAGCGCCGCCATTGCCACGAGGACTGCCGAGAGCGGCGTTGGCAGCAGCGCAGGAGAAGCGCGCAAAACCTACAGGGTGCCGCCATTGCCACGAGAACCGCCGGGAGCGGCGTTGGCAGCAGCGGGGGAGGAAGGAAAGCGCGGGAGACGCCATTTTAAGCCATTGGGAGACGCCATTTTAAACCACACCCAAAATGACGAAGAGTGGCAGTATCACCGCATTTGACAATGAAGTCGAAGATTGGACTACATATGTCGAACGAATAGAGGTGTACTGCAAGGCAAATGAGGTGTCAGATGACAAGAAAGCGTCGGTATTGTTAAATTTAATGGGTGCAAAGACGTATGGTTTATTACGAAATCTAGTAACCCCAACAAAGCCAATGGAAAAGAGTTTTGAAGACATAGTAACGATACTACAGGAACATTTAAACCCCACACCGCTGCTGATAGCAGAAAGATTCAAGTTTCACAAACGGAACCAACATAAGGATGAAAGCAATGCTGATTATTTAACAGAACTGCGCAAACTATCGAAACACTGCCAGTTTGGAGCGGGACTGGCAGATACCTTAAGGGACAAGTTTGTGTGTGGGCTTCAAAGTGAAGGAACCCAGAAACGGCTTTTATCTGAAAAGGACCTTACGCTGGAAAAGGCTTTCAGCATTGCGGTATCATATGAAGCAGCAGCACGGGGCGCTGCAGAGATACAACAGAGAGCGCAAGAATATGGCACAAACGAAATGTCATATGGAAAAGAGAAGTGCTATCGCTGCGGCAGAACAACACACGACCAGAATGATTGCTGGTTCAAAGACAAAGGCCTAGAAATTCGGTTTTGGCGCAGCGAGGGCTTTAGCGCCGGAAGTTAGTGCCGGCGCTAAGTCCCCCTGCGCGCGCCAAAAATTCAGTAGCGCCGCGCCCAAACGGCTGCCGGCGCTACTGAGGGGTCTCAGCGCCTCAAAACTGGCGCCACGCGCCGCATTGCGGCGCTATTCCGGCGCTGCGGCGCCCGCTGCGGTGCGGCAGGCTCGGGAAGTGCAGGCCTCCTCCTTCCGTTAAGGAGGAGCTGCCTGCACCCGGCCGCGGCCCGCGATAATCTTTTTAAAAATGAGCCCGGCACCTCGGACAAGTGCCGGGCTTGCTTCTGTTCCGGGGGGGGGGGGGTGGGGGAAGTCCGGGGAGGGAGCTGCGGCCAGGCGGCCGGCGGGAAAGCGGCCGGCCGCCGCGGGGCCTTTAATGCGCCGGCGCAAAGTTCTGTAAGGCACCTCTGCCAGAACGTTGCTTGCGGCTGCCACGGGCGAGGCGGCCGCAACTCAATTTCCGAGTTCGGGCGGGTTACCATGGCAACCGGGACGCTGCGCACACCGATGACGTCATCGGTGCCGGCGCAGCGCTACCGGCCTAACGCCGATTTAGGGCCCCTGTCAATTTCTAAACTGGCCATAACTTCGGCGCTAGGCCCTCTAGCGCCTCAAAAGCGGCGCTAAGGCCAGTGAATTTCTAGGCCAAAGTGTGCAGACAGTGTGGAAAAGTAGGACACATAGCACGAGTCTGCAGGTCGGGAAAGGAAACCAGCAATAAGAAACCTACCAAAGAAAAGTACAAGAAGGTACATAAGATGACGGAGAATAGTTCAGACGAACAAAAGAGTGATAACGACTCCGAAAGCAGGGAACTGAGTTGTCTGAAACTACATAATGTGATCACAACGGAGGATCACCGAACCATTTGGGTCACTCTCAAGATAGCAGGAGTCCAGGTAAAGATGGAATTGGACACAGGATCAGCCCTAACAGTCATAAACCGACGGGACTACGAGCGGCTATTCTCACACATACCCTTGAGAGACACAAAAATTATTTTGAAGACGTACATGGGGCAAAAAGTCTACCCCAAAGGAAAAATAAGGGTGACCGTTATATACAACGGTAAGGAAACACCAAAACTAGACCTGTATGTATTACAAGATGGAGGACCACCATTACTGGGACGTGAATGGATCCGGAAAATACAACTGGATTGGCATTCCATACAGGCACTGACTGTGGCTGACAAAAAGGATGACGACGTCACACCTGGGCGACTGTCAAAGATCCTAACTGACGCGAAAGAAGTGTTCCAGCAAGGACTCGGAACACTAAAAGGCATGACAGCGATGATTAAAATTGAAGAAAATGCAAGCCCAAAATTTTTTAAGGCCAGGCCGGTACCTTATGCGATCCGCCCAACCGTCGAAGCAGAGCTGGAGAGTCTGGAACGTTCAGGTGTACTGTCCAAGGTAGACTGGAGCGAGTGGGCTACACCCATCGTCCCTATGATGAAAAAGTCATTGAGCAGCACGCCTGGGGAACCAAGGAAGGTTCGCATCTGTGGGGACTTTAAGGTAACAGTGAACCCGGTCCTTCACACCGTACAATATCCACTTCCGCGGATTGAAGATATTTTCGCCTCGCTATCTGGAGGGAAACGCTTCACTAAGATTGATCTGGCCCAGGCGTATCTGCAAATGGAGGTAGAAGATGCATCAAAAAAATACCTCACAATCAACACCCATAAAGGTCTCTACCAATACAACCGGCTGGTATTCGGGGTAGCATCAGCTCCGGCTATTTGGCAGAGGGCAATGGAACAAGTCCTGCAAGGGATCCCAGGGACCCAGTGTTATTTGGACGACATCCTGGTCACGGGCGAAAATGACAGTGATCACCTTGCCAACCTGGAGCAGGTGCTCACTAGATTGCAGGAATATGGGCTCCGAGCTAACCGCCCCAAATGCGAGTTTTTTAGAAAACAGATCTCGTATTGTGGCCACGTTATCGATAAAGAGGGGTTACATAAGTCCCCAGAGAAGATTGAGGCAGTAGTCAAGGCTCCAGCACCGGAAAATGTGTCACAGCTGAGGTCGTTCCTCGGGCTGGTAAACTACTACCATAAGTTCTTGCCAAATTTGTCTACAATACTACACCCACTGAACACCCTACTGCAAACTGGGGTGCCATGGAAGTGGAGTGACGAATGTAGACGAGCTTTCCAGAAGAGCAAAACACAATCACATCGAAAGAGGTATTGGCCCATTACAACCCGGCATTACCAATTCGGTTGGCATGTGATGCGTCACCCTACGGCATTGGAGCGGTGCTGTCGCACAAATTCTCGGACGGCTCAGAGAGGCCAATAGCCTTTGCATCACGATCACTAACCTCAGCCGAGCGTAACTACGCCCAGATTGATAGGGTGGCCCTCAGCCTAGTGTGGGGAGTGAAAAAGTTCAATCACTATCTGCACGGGCAGAAATTCACCTTGCTGACTGATCACCAGCCTCTTGTCTCCATTTTTAATCCGAAGAAGGGCGTTCCGGTGATGACTGCGCAACGACTACAAAGATGGTCACTTTTTCTAGGGGCGCACCACTATGAGATTGAATATAAGGGCACGAAACAGCATGGAAATGCTGATGGGCTATCACGCCTGCCACTGCCTACTGCGGAGGAAGCACCAGCAGTGGATCCTGTCGAAATATTCAATTCGACTATAGTTGAATACCTACCGGTAACTAACGCTTGTATCGAAAAGGAAACCCGAAATGACCCGACACTGTCTCGGGTATATGATTTGACGGTGAAGGGATGGCCAGCACATGGTGACTCACTTTGCCAGCATTCTCGACAAGGAGAGAACAGCTGTCAGTGTGCCGGGGGACCTTGATGTGTGGATCCCGAGTGGTAATTCCACCCAAGTTAAGGGATAGAGTGCTCAATGAGCTTCATGAGGGTCATCTGGGAGGGGTAAAAATGAAAAGCCTAGCCAGGGCTTATGTGTGGTGGCCGGGAATCGATAAACAAATCGAGGACCTGACCAAGAGTTGCTCAGGATGCCAGAAAGTCCAAAATGCACCACCACAGGCCCCTCTACACCCATGGGAGTGGCCCTCATCTCCATGGCAACGGGTGCATATTGATTTTGCTGGTCCATTCATGGACTCAATGTTTTTAATAGCCGTGGATGCGCACTCGAAATGGCCTGAGGTCATCAAAATGTCCTCCACCACCACGGAGAAAACTATTGCAGTCCTACGGACCATTTTTGCCAGGAATGTCTTGCCAGAACAGATTTGCTCCGACAACGGACCACAGTTTGTGTCTGAAGAGTTCCGGAGGTTCTTGAAAAAGAATGGGGTAAAGCATTACACATCCGCCCCGTATCATCCACCCACAAATGGATTGGCTGAGAGGTTTGTACAAACCTTTAAGAAGGCAATAAAGGCTATGTACAATGACAACATTCCGCTGCAGCACAAGGTGGACAATTTCCTGTTCGCCTACCGGAATGCGACACATGCAGTCACCAACCAGGCCCCAGCCATGATGTTCTTTAACCGAAGGTTAAGATCTTGCCTGGATTTGCTCAGACCAAATGTACGAAGAGATGTTGAGAGTAAGCAATTCCAGCACATCCATGAGAAGCCAACAAGGAGCCCGCGACTACCGAACAGAAAAATGGCAGCCAGGAACGATATGCACACGGCAGGGCCCACTAATGTACACAGTGGACGTTGGGGAGAGCATCGTGAGACGCCATGCTGACCAGATCCTAGAGTCACAGGAACAAGTCAACCCCATGCCTCGCCCATACGTACCTGGTGATGAACCCGACGTACAGGTCGCATCTACCCCAGAAACAGTAGCATCGGAAGCTGATGAACCAACCGACGACAGGGGGCCAGAATCGCCTCCGCACCAAGAGCAAGACACTCGGGAAAGGCGCTATCCAGAAAGGATCAGGAAGCCTCCCCAAAGACTGAATATATAAATAGACTATTTTCAGCTCATGTTGCATGTTAAAAGTGTTAATTGTAATTAGTTTGATATTTAATTGTTAAATGAGTGTTATGGTACTGTTAATCTAAAAGGGGAGGAATTGTAATGTATATACCTTTAAGGGGGGAACTATCTTTTACAGCTCATGTATACTGCAGTACCGGCAGTGACCACACCTGTATATAGCCCTGAGTAGTAATCTGTACAGATCAGTTGCAGTGTGAGCCACGTTGAGTAAACACCTGTTGTACCGTTCTCCGGCAGTCTGTGTCTTAGTATACACGGACACAACATTGCCCTGTAAGAATTTTGTATGTTTCAATGAGATCACCTCTCATTCTTCTAAACTCTAGAGAATACAGGCCCAGTCTACTCATCTCATTCCAATGATTCGGTGGATAAATGACCGCACTGCATGATACAGGCAGATAAGGTCCACTGTCAATCTCGGTTCTATGCTGAATTAAACAGACCTCGACTGGGCACCAAGCAGGGAAGCTACAATTGGGTTCAGTGCTGCTGGCGCTGAGGGCCTCTATCTGACGCCACAATGCTGGACAGCGTGGGCTCAAATTTCCGCTCGTTCCGCACATAAAACCAGCGCAATCCAGGCGAAAGCATCCGGACCAGCGGACAAGATTGGGGAATTTTATGCATCAGTTACGTCGAGTGTAAATCTGGTTTGTGTGATCTTTGGCGCTGATTTAAAAATCATTGTGTTGGAAGCCGGCCCCGCCCACAAACTGGCCGCAGCCCCAGACAGAACCAACCACCACGGCGCGTTCCCGCCGGCTGCGCTCGTTTCGAGGAGGCTCTTCAAGTTGAGCTGGGTTTTCTTAGGCGCACAGGCATGAGTAGGCACGGTTTTCAAGTTTTTAAATATTAAAAAAATACTAAACTTACTGAGAAACTGACTACTGTACAACAGTGAAACTAGTAAATGGTTCAGAATAGATTTTGAAAGTCATTTTCAGTGATTTAAAATCAGGTTATTCACAGACAGTGGATGAAACACGCTGATTAAAATGCTGATTTTTGTTGATAAACTCATCTTCAGCTCTATGAATAAAACTCCACCAGGTTAGAACATAAGAACATAAGAAATAGGAGCAGGAGTAGGCCAATCGGCCCCTCGAGCCTGCTCCACCATTCAATAAGATCATGGCTGATCTGATCCTAACCTCAAATCTTCTATCAGTCTGCATCCACCCGAACCCATGTGATCTCCCGGGAGAGGCGAAAAACCAGATAGAGACCCAATGGCCAATTTGGGAGAAAAAAATCTGGGAAATTCCTCTCCGACCCATCTAGGCGATCGAAATTCTTCCAGGAGATCACTCTGTCCCTATATTTTCTACAGTACTTACCTTCTGTAAAGGCGATCTCCACCCCAGCCAGGAACAGGAATAAAACCATCTCCTGAAATCTAACACAGAATTAGAACACAGTAGGAGCAGAACAAGGCTACACGGCCCCTGGGCCCGCTCCACTACCCACAGGGCCATGACCATTCCGAACCCAGACTCATGTCCAATTTCCTGCCCGCTCCCCGTAACCCTTTATTCCCTTTACTTCGAGGAAACTATCTATTTCTGTTTTAAATTTATTTAATGATGTAGCTTCCACAGCTTTCTGGGGCAGCAAATTCCACAAACCTACCACCCTCTGAGTGAAGAAGTTTCTCCTCATCTCAGTTTTGAATGAGCAGCCCCTTATTTTAAGATTATGCCCCCTAGTTCTAGTTTCACCCATCATTGGGAACATCCTCACCGCATCCACCCGATCAAGCCCCTTCACAATCTTATATGTTTCAATAAGATCGCCTCTCATTCTTCTGAACTCCAATGAGTAGAGTCCCAATCTACTCAACCTCTCCTCATATGACCACCCCCTCATCCCCGGGATTAACCGAGTGAACCTTCTTTGTACTGACTCGAGAGCAAGTATGTCTTTTCTTAAGTATGGACACCAAAACTGTATGCAGTATTCCAGGTGCGGCCTCACCAATACCTTGTACAACTGCAGCAATACCTCCCTGTTTTTATATTCCAACCCCCTAGCAATAAAAGCCAACATTCCATTGGCCTTCTTAATCACTTGCTGCACCTGCATACTAACTTTTTGAGTTTCGTGCACCAGGACCCCCAGATCCCTTTGTACTACAGTACTTTCCAGTTTCTTGCCATTAAGATAATAACTTGCTCTATGATTTTTCCTGCCAAAGTGCATAACCTCACACTTTCCAGTATTGTATTCCATCTGCCAAATCTCTGCCCACTTACTTAGCCTGTCTATGTCCCTTTGCAGGTTTTTTATGTCCTCCTCACTCACTACTTTCCCTCCCATCTTTGTATCATCTGCAAACTTTGATATGTTACACTCGGTCCCCTCCTCCAAATCGTTAATATAGATTGTAAAGAGTTGGGGACCCAGCACTGACCCCTGCGGAACACCACTAGTTACTGGTTGCCAATCTGAGAACGAACCATTTATCCCAACTCTCTGCTTTCTGTTAGAGAGCCAATCCTCCACCCACGCCAGAATATTACCCCCAATCCCGTGATTTTTTATCTTGAGCAATAATCTTTTGTGTGGCACCTTGTCAAATGCCTTTTGGAAGTCTAAATACACTACGTCCACTGGTTCCCCTTTATCCACCCTGTATGTTACTTCCTCAAAAAACTCAAGCAAATTTGTTAAACATGACTTCCCCTTCATGAAACCATGCTGAGTTTGCCCTATTAAATTATGTTTATCCAAATGTCCCGTTACTGTCTCCTTAATAATGGACTCTAACATTTTACCAACCACAGATGTTAGGCTAACAGGTCTATAGTTTCCAGCCTTCTGCATACAGCAAGGAATATCTTATAGTGCAAAGCACAAAATTAACGATGATGTTCTCAAACACTGCTTCAGGGAAGAGTTTATGTTTGAGATTATGCAAAGAATGTTAGCGGAGCCAATCCAGAGCAATTTCAAGAGCAACTTGTGCCCAACTTCCCGATTGCGTCCAGAGCGGAAACTCTACCCCAATGTGTGTGTCCACATCACGTTCCCCAGAAGCTGCATGGCCGCGCAGTGTCTGTGAGGTCCCGCACAGGCCGCTCATTGTGAAAACCGTGCAGGCACAAAATTGCAATGGGCCATGCTGCAACTTAAAGGGACCGCGCACGTAAAAAAGAATTAAAGGGAACATTGGTGGGGACAAGATCAGGCTCAGCTGTGATGCCTGGCACTGCTGAATTGCCTGCCCACACGCACCGTCTCGCTTACTTATGATTGGCCACTGGGTGAAGTGCTGGAGGTGTGAGGAGAGGAAGGAGAGAAAGGACCAAGTGTTCGGTGGAACGCCTACTGCCAGAGGAGTCTGGACCAGACATGGGATCAGGGCTGCTCCGGAATGGTGCCCGGATCATCCAGCACATCGGAAACCCATCCAATCAGGTCGAAGTGGGGGAGGGTGGGTTTCCCAACTTGCTCAGTCTGGAGTTTGGGGGAAGGATTGTCCTGAAACAGGAGCCAGCTTCTTCAAACACTGCATCCAGTTCAGGAAAGACAGACAGACTGGCATTTCTACATCGCCTTCCACATCCTCAGAACGTCACAAAACGCTTCACAGACAATGAAATACTTTTGAAGTGTGGCCACTGTTGTAATGTAGGATACGAAGCAGACAATTTGCGCACAGCAAGCTCCCACAAACAGCACTGTGACAATGAGCAGATAATCTGTTTTAGTGCGGTTGGTTGAGGATTAAATATTGATCAGGACACTGGAAGAACTCCTCTACTCTTCTTCGGAGCACTGCGCAGGGAGTGTCGGCCTGGATTATTTGCTAAAGTCTCTGGAGTGGGACTTGAACCCACAACTCCGCCGATTCTACTGCTGCCCTTTTGAGGATAGCCTTCTGTCATCGAATGATACCGCACAGGAAGAGGCCATTCAGCCCATCGTGCCTGTGCCGGCTCTTTGAAAGAGCGATCCAATTAGTCCCACTCACCTGCTCTTGCCCCACCACCCTGCAAATTTTTTCCTTTTCCAGTATTTATCCAATTCCCTTTTGAAAGTTACTATTGAATCTGCTTCCAGCGAGGAAGTGCTGCACTGTCGAAGGGGCAGTACTGAGGGAGCACCGTACTGTCGGAGGGGCGGTACTGAGGGAGCTCTGCACTGTCGGAGGGTCAGTACTGAGGGAGCTCTGCACTGTCGGAGGGGCAGTACTGAGGGAGCTCTGCACTGTCGGAGGGGCAGTACTGAGGGAGCTCTGCACTGTCGGAGGGGCAGTACTGAGGGAGCTCTGCACTGTCGGAGGGGCAGTACTGAGGGAGCTCTGCACTGTCGGAGGGGCAGTACTGAGGGAGCTCTGCACTGTCGGAGGGGCAGTACTGAGGGAGCTCTGCACTGTCGGAGGGGCAGTACTGAGGGAGCTCTGCACTGTCAGAGGGGCAGTACTGAGGGAGCTCTGCACTGTCGGAGGGGCAGTACTGAGGGAGCTCTGCACTGTCGGAGGGGCAGTACTGAGGGAGCACTGCACTGTCGGAGGGGCGGTACTGAGGGAGCGCTGCACTGTCGGAGGGGCAGTACTGAGGGAGCTCTGCACTGTCGGAGGGGCAGTACTGAGGGAGCACTGCACTGTCGGAGGGGCAGTACTGAGGGAGTGCTGCACTGTCGGAGGGTCAGTACTGAAGGAGTGCTGCACTGTCCGAGGGTCAGTACTGAGGGAGTGCTGCACTGTCGGAGGGGCAGTACTGTGGGAGCACTGCACTGTCGGAGGGTCAGTACTGAGGGAGCGCTGCACTGTCGGAGGGGCAGTACTGAGGGAGCGCTGCACTGTTGGAGGGTCAGTACTGAAGGAGTGCTCCACTGTCGGAGGGTCAGTACGGAGGGAGCGCCGCACTGTTGGAAGGTTAGTACTGAAGGAGTGCTGCACTGTCGGAGGGGCAGTACTGAGGGAGCGCTGCACTGTCGGAGGGGCAGTACTGAGGGAGCGCTGCACTGTCGGAGGGTCAGTACTGAGGGAGTGCTGCACTGTCGGAGGGTCAGTACTGAAGGAGTGCTGCACTGTCGGAGGGTCAGTACTGTGGGAGTGCTGCACTGTCGGAGGGTCAGTACTGAAGGAGTGCTCCACTGTCGGAGGGTCAGTACGGAGGGAGCGCCGCACTGTTGGAAGGTTAGTACTGAAGGAGTGCTGCACTGTCGGAGGGGCAGTACTGAGGGAGCGCTGCACTGTCGGAGGGGCAGTACTGAGGGAGCGCTGCACTGTCGGAGGGTCAGTACTGAGGGAGTGCTGCACTGTCGGAGGGTCAGTACTGAAGGAGTGCTGCACTGTCGGAGGGTCAGTACTGTGGGAGTGCTGCACTGTCGGAGGGTCAGTACTGAAGGAGCGCTGCACTGTCGGAGGGGCAGTACTGAGGGAGCGCTGCACTGTCGGAGGGGCAGTACTGAGGGAGCGCTGCACTGTCGGAGGGGCTGTACTGAGGGAGTGCTGCACTGTTGGAGGGGCAGTACTGAGGGAGCGCTGCACTGTTGGAGGGGCAGTACTGAGGGAGCGCTGCACTGTCGGAGGGGCAGTACTGAGGGAGCGCTGCATTGTCGGAGGGTCAGTACTGAGGGAGTGCTGCACTGTTGGGGGGCAGTAACAGTTTGGTTGCTGGGATGGGGAATGTTTAGTGCTCAGGTCACAGTGAGGTGAATTTGGATTGTTGATTGCGTAGGATTGCAGTTTTCTGTGGAATTGTGGAAGTTTTTGGTTATCCGCTGATTGGAGCAGTATGTTAATAACAGCACTTGAACACGAGCCTGCTCTCTGTGTAAAGCTATTTATGGCTCCTTGAAATCTATTACCCCTAATCTGCATATCTAAATAAGGTCTTATTAACATTTTCAGTTATTATTCCTAATGTGTAAGGCAGGTAGTCTCTCTCTTTTGTGTAAAAGGTTGTTGAATTGTAGGGAAGTGGAATTTCTAATTGAGCTCCAGCTCCACAGTAAATGGGCTTCTGTCGCTGTGCACTAGAGTAAGAAATAGTCCGGTATTAGGTGGGGTCAGACCAAGAGAGAATACAAGAAGGTCTAAGACAGGTTTACAGTGCGTGGGCTGAAAATTCAGTAGGCTTAGCGCCCCATTTGGGGCGCTGGAGGGCCTAGCGCCGCAGTTATGGCCAGTTTGAAAATTCAGTGGGGCCCTTCCGTCGGCGTTACACCGGTTGCGCTGCGCCGGCACCGATGACGTCATCGGTGTGCGCAGCGTCCCGGTTGCCGTGGTGACGGGCCCCAGCGCCGAAATTGAGTTGCGGCCGCCTCGCCCGTGGCAGCCGCAACTAAGATTTTTTCAACCGAGTCTTCCCCGAGTTAGCGCCGGCGCATTAAGGTCGCGCGGCGGCCGGCCGCTTTCCCGCCGGCCGCCTGCCCGCACCTCCCTCCCCGGACTCCTCCACCCCCCCCCCGCGGAACAGATGCGTCTGGCCTGCAAGCCCGGCACTTGTCCGAGGTGCCGGGCTCATTTTTTTCAATATTTGAACGGACAGCGGGCGGGTGCAGGCAGCTCCTCCTTAACTGAAGGAGGAGGCCTGCACTTCCCCAGCCTGCCGCACCGCATCGGGTCCCGCAGCGCCGGATTAGCGCCGCAATGCGGCAGTCAGCGCCCATTGGGAGGCGCTCACGCCCGCCAGTAGCGCCGGCAGCCGTCTGGCCGCGGCGCTACTGAATTTTTGGCGCGCGCAGGGGGACTTAGCGCCGGCGCTAAATTTCCGGCGCTAAAGCCCTGGCGCGGCGCCAACTCAATTTCTAGGCCCGTGTGTGTAAACGCACGAAGCCTGGTAAATAAGGTTGGTGAGCTGCAGACGCAAATAGCCACATGGGAATATGATGAGATAACAGAGAGGGTTGATGAGGGCAATGCAGTTGATGTACTGTACATTGACTTCCAAAAGGCATTTGATAAAGTGCCACATAATAGACTTGCCAGCAAAGTGGAAGCCCATGGAATAAAAGGGGCAGTGGCGGCATGGATACGAAATTGGCTAAGTGACAGGAAACAGAGAGTAGTGGTGAACGGTTATTTATTGGACTGGAGGAAGGTACACAGTGGGGTTCCCCAGGGGTCGGTACTGGGACCACTGCTTTTCTTGATATATATTAATGACTTAGACTTGGGTGTAGAGGGCACAATTCCAAAATTTGCAGATGACACAAAACTTTGAAGTATAGTGAACAGTGAGGAGGATAGTGATAGACTTCAAGAGGACATAGACAGGCTGGTGAAATGGGCAGACACGTGGCAGATGAAATTTAACGCAGAAAAGTGTGAAGTGAAACATTTTGGTAGGAAAGACGAGGAGAGGCAGTATAAACTAAAGGGTACAATTCTAAAGGGGATGTATGAACAGAGAGACCTGGGGGTATATGTGCAGAAATCGTTGAAGGTGGCAGGGCAGGTTGAGAAAGCGGTTAAAAAAGCATACGGGATCCTGGGCTTCATAAATAGAGGCAGAGAGTACAAAAGCAAGGAAGTTATGATGAACCTTTATAAAACACTGGTTCGGCCTCAACTGGAGTATTGTGTCCAATTCTGGGCACCGCACTTTAGGAAGGATGTGAAGGCCTTAGAGAGGGTGCAGAAAAGATTTACGAGAATGATTCCAGGGATGAGGGACTTCAGTTATGTGGATAGACTGGAGAAGCTGGGGTTGTTCTCCTTAGAGCAGAGAAGGTTGAGAGGAGATTTGATAGAGGTGTTCAAAATCATGAGGGGTCTGGACAGAGCAGATAGAGAGAAACTGTTCCCATTGGTGGAAGGGTCGAGAACCAGAGGACACAGATTCAAGTGAATGACAGAAGAACCAAAGGCGACATGAGGAAAAACTTTTTTATGCAGCCAGTGGTTAGGATCTGGAATGCACTGCCTGAAAGGGCGGTGGAGGCAGATTCAATCGTGGCTTTCAAAAGGGAATTTGAGAAGTACCTGAGGGGAAAAAAATTTGCAGGGCTACGGGGAAAGGGCGGGGAGTGGGACTAGCTGAAGTGCTCTTGCAGAGAGCTGGCACAGGCTCGACGGGCTGAATGGCCTCCTCCTGTGCTGTAACCATTCTAGGATTGGATGATTCTATGAAGGCCCTCTGGGTGGAGCTGACTCACACAGACCTGGCAGGCGGAGGGTTCAGTCTCTGCTGAATTAGCTGATCTAAACCGGAGCCACTGTTGGGGTCCTGCAGACGTCATCGGCACCCGTGGGCACGGAGAGGGAAGGAGCAGGTTGGGCTCCCACTCCTGGTCAGTGAGCTACCTTCTCCTGGAGAGTGCAGTGTGTGGGTGATGGGTGAAGACAAGGTTCACAGGCAAAGGAACAACAACACCTTGCATTTATACAGCGCCTTTAACAAAGTAAAACGCCTCAAGGCACTTCACAGGAGCGATGATCAAACAAAATCTGACACCCAGCCACATAAGGAGATATTAGGACAGAACAAGCTTGGTCAAAGAGGTAGGCTTTAAGGAGTGTCTTAAAGGAGGGGAGGGAGGTAGAGAGACGGAGAGGTTTAGGCAGGGAATTCCAGAGCTTAGGGCCTAGGCAACGGAAGGCACGGCCACCAAAAGTTGAGCGATTATAATCAGGGATGCTCAAGAGGGCAGAATTAGAGGAGCGCAGACATCTTGGGGGGTTCTGGGGCTGAAGAAGATTACAGAGATAGGGAGGGGCGAGGCCATGGAGGGATTCGAAAACAAGGATGAGAATTTTGAAACTGAGGCACTGCTTAATCGACCCTCCTTGTTACCTCCTCAAAAAATTCAATCAAGTTAGTCAGACACGACCTTCCCTTAACAAATCCATGCTGACTGTCCTTGATTAATCCGTGTCTTTCTAAATGACGGTTAATATCATCCCTCAACATGTTTGCCAATAGTTTTCCCACCACCGGGGTTAGTCTGACTGGCCTGTAATTACTCGGACTATCCCCTTCTCCCTTTTTAAACCACGGTACCACATTAGCAGTCCTCCAGTCCTCCGGCACCACACCTGTAGCAAGAGAGGATTGGAAAATGATGGTCAGAGCCTCTGCTATTTCCTCTCTTACTTCTCTTAACAGTCTGGGATACATTTCATCCGAGCCTGGGGATTTATCCATATTCAAAGATGTTAAACTCATTAATATTTCCTCTCTCACTATGTTCATCCCATCCAATATTTCACACTTCTCCTCCTTAACTACAGTGTTGCATCGTCCCCCCTCAGAGGGGCAAGGCCATGGAGGGATTTGAAAACAAGGAAGAGAATTTTAAAATCGAGGTGTTGCTTAACCAGGAGCCAATGTAGGTCAGCGAGCACAGGACTGAGGGGTGAACGGGACTTGGTGCGAGTTAGGACACGGGCAGCCGCGTTTTGGATGACCTCAGGTTTATGTAGGGTGAAATGCAAAAGGCTGGCCAGGAGAGCATTGGAATAGTTAAGTTTAGACGTAGCAAAGGCATGGTTGAGGGTTTCAGCAGCGGATGAGCTGAGGCAGGGGCGGAGACGGGTGATGTTAGGGAGATGGAAGGACTGATGGTGTGGATATGTGGTCGGAAGCTCATCTCAGGGTCAAATATGACACCAAGGTTGCAAACAATCTGGGTCGGCCTCAGGCAGTGGCCAGGGTGAGGGTTGGAATTGGTGGTTAGGGGACAGAGCTTGTTAGTTCGCCTTCTACCATCCTGGTAGTCGCATGATACAACGATAATGGAGTTGGTGACTAATTATAGCAATTAACAGTCGCTAACAATAAGAACCATCAACACCAGGTGGACTCCAATAGTCACAAACAACAGCACTGATTCGATTTATTTCCCCAGTTAAGTAACACACTTCACAGACACGTTTGAGTTCCTTCATAATTTATGATATAATGGGAAATACTTATGTAAATACATATTATTAATCTGAAGTGGTGGCGTACTTCATATCCTCCACTTTTATAAAGAGGTTTTTTGTTCTATTTTCTAATGAACCTAATTTTCAAATACAAACATTGTCAATTAGCGGGACAGATAGACCAACATCTACAAACCCTCTACAAACCCAACAGAGGCTACACACTTTGCAAAGCTGAGGGTCGTGTTATTGATGGAGACCTGGAAAAGCTGTGGAGACCTACACCACACTTCACCCCAAAGCACACGCCACCCACAGTCACTGCAGTCTGAGAAATATCTCCTGCCCCCGTCTCTCCGAAACCTATGTGCCCCTGCCACCCTGTTGAGGAGTCTGGCAGTGTTGGTCAATTAGATTTCGTGCATATCCTGCCAGACACCGATTCACAGCCAACAAGTTTTATGTTGTCACATTGGAGAATAATCCTGGGAATTTACACAGAGGTGTAGAAATCAGAGCCTCGTAGAAACGGTTTAACAGGGCTCGTGCACCCAAATATAGGTGTTAGCTTGGTAATTCCTATTTGAAATGATTCCAGAGCTCAGAGTCAGCGTCCCTTACGTTGGCTACTCCCTGCTCTGAAAAGTCTCCTTAAAATTATTTCTTTGTGTGTGTGTTTTCGACTGTCCCACCATAGCTTTCTGTTTTTCATTTCTCCCCCTGCCCCCAATGCTCATAGAATCGTAGAATTTACAGCACAGAAGGAGGCCATTCGCCCATCGTGTCTGTGCCGGCCGACAAAGAGCTCTCCAGCCTAATCCCACTTTCCAGCTCTTGGTCCGTAGCCCTGTAGGTTACGGCACTTCAAGTGCATATCCAAGTACTTTTTAAATGTGATGAGGGTTTCTGCCTCTCCCACCCTTTCAGGCAGTGAGTTCCAGACCCCCACCACCCTCTGAGTGAAAAAGATTCTCCTCAACTCCCCTCTAATCCTTCTCCCAATTACTTTAAATCTGTGTCCCCTGGTTATTGACCTCTCTGCTAAGGGAAATAGGTCCTTCCTATCCACTCTATCTAGGCCCCTCATAATTTTATACACCTCAATATTGTCTCCCCTCAGCCTCCTCTTTTCCAAAGAAAACAACCCCAGCCTATCCAATCTTTCCTCATAGCTAAAATTCCCCAGCCCTGGCAACATCCTTGTAAATCCAGTGCGATCACATCCTTCCTGTAATGTGGTGACCAGAACTGCACGCAGTATTCTAGCTGCGGCCTAACTAGTGTTTTATACAGTTCAAGCATAACCTCCCTGCTCTTATATTCTATGCCTCGGCTAATAAAGGAAAGTATCCCGTATGCCTTCTTAACCACCTTATCTACCTGTCCTGATACCTCCAGGGATCTGTGGACATGCACTCCAAGGTCCCTCTGATCTTCTGCACTTCTCAATGTCCTACCATTTATTGAGTATTCCCTTGCCTTGTTAGCCCTCCCAAAATGCATTACCTCACACTTCTCTGGATTGAATTCCATTTGCCACTGTTCTGCCCACCTGACCAGTCCATTGATATCTTCCTGCAGTCTGCAGCTTTCTTCTTCATTATCAACCACACGGCCAATTTTTGTATCATCTGCAAACTTCTTAATCATGCCCCCTACATTGAAGTCTCAATACATCGATATATACCTCGAAAAGAAAGGGACCCAGTACTGAGCTCTGAGGAACCCCACTGGTAACAGCTTTCCAGTCACAAAAACACCCGTCGACCATGATCCTTTGCTTCCTGCCTCTGAGCCAATTTTGGATCCAACTTGCCACTTTCCCTTGGATCCCTGGGCTTTTACTTTTCTGACCAGTCTGCCATGTGGGATCTTATCAAAAGCCTTGCTAAAGTCCATATAGACTACATCAAACGCACTACCCTCATCGACCCTCCTTGTTACCTCCTCAAAAAATTCAATCTAGTTAGTCAACCACGACCTTCCCTTAACAAATCCGTGCTGTGCTGTGTAAAGGGTTTCGCGAGGACTGCGTGTGTATGAGGAGCAGCGAATGGACAATGTAGTCTAGGTACAGGAGCAGTGTGTTGCAATTTTGGGTTGGCTGCCTTGTAATGCTCAGTACTACGCCACACAGTGCATTCTGCTGCCGTGCTGAACACCTGCGCCAGTCTGAGAGGAGACGCCTGCCCAGCCCACCATGACCATGAGGGAGCTGGGTTGCGAAAGTAATATTAATTTCTAATAACAGCACTAAAAGCCCGTTGAGCTTCCACCATCTACTGATATTTGTAGAGTCAGGACCAAAATAAATAGAGTATATTACAAATAATCAAAATAACCTCTGTGTAAATCGTTCACTAACTCCCTGACAGAAGCCTTGATGGAGATTTTTCTTTCCTGGAGAATTAAGTTTTACAGGATTGCAAGCTGCATTTTTTCGTTCATTAAACTATTATGAATGACACGTGTGAACGAGCCACAAGTCTTCCTTGAATTTCTTACTCCAGTGTGGTTAGATTGCAACCAGCGCCCCATTTATCGCTCTGTATAATAACCGTGTGTCAAGGCTCCAGTAGACCTTCCTTACCCCAGGCGCAGCCTCGTGCTGCAATAGCCAAGTGCCACGGCTGAAATTTGGACAAATGGAAACAAAGCAATTTGTTGAATGACCTTTTACCATTCCTTCTGCATTTGCACTCTGGAAAATGCCTGCGATTTATTCACTGGCTGCTCTGATTTACTTTCATGCTTAAATTGTTACATTACTGAAATAAATTAGTTCCACATGGTCCAGCTCTCTCTTACACATTCAATCCCCAACCCTCCCTGCTGCACTGCCGTGCAGACTGCGGAACTCTTTCACTGTCCTTCCACTCCATGTTCCAATTTGATGAAAGGTACTTCAAATTATAATCACCGCCACGAAAAAACAAGATTGAAGGAGTCAAGAGAAAAAAATCAGCAACTTGACAGCTTATAAAGAATGTGAAGTGTTCTAAAATGTTTCAGAGTAGTAGGTGCGCGCGGGACCTTCGATCGACACTCTGTTCCCCAACGGTTGCTAAAACACACCTGCAGCTCATACAGACAGAGAGCAATGGTTTCAGGACCAGGTGCTGCTTGGGAAAAGGTTACTGGAGTTCCTCTCGGAGACTCCCAGGGCAGGAACAGCACGGGTTAGATACAGAGTAAAGCTCCCTCTACACTGTTCCATCAAACACTCCCAGGGCAGGTACAGCACGGGTTAGATACAGAGTAAAGCTCCCTCTACACTGTCCCATCAAACAGTCCCAGGGCAGGTACAGCACAGGTTAGATACAGAGTAAAGCTCCCTCTACTCTGTCCCATCAAACACTCCCAGGGCAGGTACAGCACGGGTTAGATACAGTGTAAAGCTCCCTCTACACAGCCCCATCAAACACTCCCAGGGCAGGTACAGCACGGGTTAGATACAGAGTAAAGCTCCCTCTACACTGTCCCATCAAACACTCCCAGGGCAGGTACAGCACGGGTTAGATACAGTGTAAAGCTCCCTCTACACTGTCCCATCAAGCACTCCCAGGACAGGTACAGCACATGTTAGATACAGAGTAAAGCTCCCTCTACACTGTCCCATCAAAAACTCCCAGGGCAGGAACAGCACGGGTTAGATACAGAGTAAAGCTCCCTCTACACTGTCCCATCAAACACTCCCAGGGCAGGTACAGCACGGGTTAGATAGAGAGTAAAGCTCTCCCTACACTGTCCCATCAAACACTCCCAGGGCAGGTACAGCCGGGTTAGATACAGAGTAAAGCTCTCCCTACACTGTCCCATCAAACACTTCCAGGGCAGGTACAGCACGGGGTTAGATACAGAGTAAAGCTCCCTCTACACTGTCCCATCAAACACTCACAGGGCAGGTACAGCACGGGTTAGATACAGAGTAAAGCTCCCTCTACACTGTCCCATCAAACACTCACAGGGCAGGTACAGGGGTTTAGATACAGAGTAAAGCTCCCTCTACACTGTCCCGTCAAACACTCCCAGGGCAGGTACAGCATGCGTTAGATACAGAGAAAAGCTCACTCTACACTGTCCCGTCAAACACTCCCAGGGCAGGTACAGCACCGGGTTAGATACAGAGTAAAGCTCCCTCTACACTGCCCATCAAACATTCCCAGGGCAGGTACAGCATGGGTTAGATACAGAGTAAAGCTCCCTCTACACTGTCCCATCAAACACTCCCAGGTACAGCACGGGTTAGATACAGAGTAAAGCTCCCTCTACACTGTCCCGTCAATCACTCCCAGGGCAGGTACAGCATGGGTTAGATACAGTGTAAAGCTCCCGATAAACTGTCTCGTCAAACACTCCCGGGGCAGGTACAGCACGGCTTAGATACAGAGTAAAGCTCCCTCTACACTGTCTCATCAAACACTACCAGGGCAGGTACAGCACGAGTTAGATACAGAGTAAAGCTCCCTCTACACTGTCTCATCAAACACTCCCAGGGCAGGGACAGCACGGGTTAGATACAGAGTAACGCTCCCTCTACACTGTCCCATCAAACACTCCCAGGACAGGTACAGCATGGGTTAGATACAGAGTAAAGCTCCCTCTACACTGTCCCTTCAAACACTCCCAGGGCAGGTACAGCACGAGTTAGATACAGAGTAAAGCTCCCTCTACACTGTCTGATCAAACACTCCCAGGGCAGGTACAGCACAGGTTAGATGCAGAGTAAAGATCCCTCCACACTGTCCCATCAAACACTCCCAGGGCAGGTACAGCACGGGTTAGATACAGAGTAAAGCTCCCTCTACACTGTCCCATCAAACACTCCCAGGGCACGTACAGCACGGCTTAGATACAGAGTAAAGCTCACTCTACATTGTCCCATCCAACACTCCCAGGGCAGGTACAGACCAGGTTAGATACAGAGTAAAGCTCCCTCTACACTGTCCCATCAAATAGTCCCAGGGCAAAAACAGCACGGGTTAGATACAGAGTAAAGCTCCCTCTACACTGTCCCACAAAACACTCCTAGGGCAGATACAGCACGGGTTAGGCACAGAGGAAAGCTCCCTCTACACTGTCCCATCAAACACTCCCAGGTTATGTACAGCATGGGTTAGATACAGAGTAAAGCTCCCTCTACACTGTCCCATCAAATACTCCCAGGGCAGGTACAGCACGGGTTAGATACAGAGTAAAGCTCCCTCTACACTGTCCCGTCAAACACTCCCAGGGCAGGTACAGCACGGGTTAGATACAGAGTAAAGCTCCCTCTACACTGTCCCGTCAAACACTCCCAGGGCAGGTACATCACGGGTTAGATACAGAATAATGCTCCCTCTAAACTGTCCCATCAAACACTCCCAGGACAGGTACAGCACGGGTTAGATACAGAGCAAAGCTCCCTCTACACTGTCCCATCAAACACTCCCAGGGCAGGTACAGCACAGGTTAGATACAGAGTAAAGCTCCCACTACACTGTCCCATCAAACACTCCCAGGGCAGGAACAGCACGGGTAAGATACAGAGTAATGCTCCCTCAACACTGTCCCATCAAATAGTCCCAGGGCAGGAACAGCACGGGTAAGATACAGAGTAATGCTCCCTCAACACTGTCCTAAAAAACACTCCTAGGGCAGGTCCAGCACGGGTTAGATACAGAGGAAAGCTCCTGCTACACTGTCCCATCAAACACTCCCAGGGCATGTACAGCACGGGTTAGATACAGAGTAAAGCTCCCTCTACACTGTCCCATAAAATACTCTCAGGGCAGGTACAGCACGGGTCAGATACAGAGTAAAGCTCCCTCTACACTGTCCCATCAAACACTCCCAGGGCAGGTACAGCACGGGTTAGATACAGAGTAACGCTCCCTCTACACTGTCCCATCAAACACTCCCAGGACAGGTACAGCACGGGTTAGATACAGAGCAAAGCTCCCTCTACACTGTCCCATCAAACACTCCCAGGGCAGGTACAGCACGGGTTAGATACAGAGTAAAGCTTCCTCTATACTGTCCCATCAAACACTCCCAGGGCAGGTACAGCACGGGTTAGATACAGAGTAAAGCTCCCTCTACACTGTCCCATCAAACACTCCCAGGGCAGGTACAGCACGGGTTAGGTACAGAGTAAAGCTCCCACTACACTGTCCCATCAAGTAGTCCCAGGGCAGGAACAGCACGGGTAAGATACAGAGTAATGCTCCCTCTACACTGTCGCAACAAACACTACCAGGGCAGATACAGCATGTTATGTATTGTGTGTTCTCCTCCCACCTGTGGTGGCACTGTCACAGCAGATACATGGTTGGGTGTTCTCTTGGTTAAGTTTAGCTCTCTTTGTTCGGAACTCTCCAGAACTTTCCTTTCCTTCTTGAATAAAGCACTTCATGTTTGAATCTCTGGGTTCTGAGTTCTAATTGTGACTAGGTAGAAAGGTACCGACACAACAAAGTGGCGACGAGGATCGGATGAATCTGCGTTGTGGGAACTTTCTTGTTTTCGACTACAAAACACTCGGAACAGAGATTGCAGCATCACATTAACGTTACGGGTGCAGTGAGTAAACAGAAATTTTAATTTGAAACGTGAGATGGCTATTATATTAGGAAACATTGGTGATTTTGATGAAAATCTGGAGCAATGGAGCGGTTATACGGAACGTTTTGACTATTTTGTATTGGCGAATGCGATGGCAAACGACAAGATCGTGCCTACCTTTTTGAGTGTAATGGGGCCGAAGACATTCAATTTACAGAGTAATGCTCCCTCTACACTGTCACATCAAACACTCCACAGGGCAGCTGCAGCACGGGTTAGATACAGAGTAAAGCTCCCTCTACACTGTCACATCAAACACTCCACAGGGCAGCTGCAGCACGGGTTAGATACAGAGTAAAGCTCCCTCTACACTGTCTCATCAAACACTACCAGGGCAGGTACAGCACGAGTTAGATACAGAGTAAAGCTCCCTCTACACTGTCTCATCAAACACTCCCAGGGCAGGGACAGCACGGGTTAGATACAGAGTAACGCTCCCTCTACACTGTCCCATCAAACACTCCCAGGACAGGTACAGCATGGGTTAGATACAGAGTAAAGCTCCCTCTACACTGTCCCTTCAAACACTCCCAGGGCAGGTACAGCACGAGTTAGATACAGAGTAAAGCTCCCTCTACACTGTCCCATCAAACATTCCCAGGGCAGGTACAGCACGGGTTAGATACCGAGTAAAGCTCCCTCTACACTGTCTGATCAAACACTCCCAGGGCAGGTACAGCACAGGTTAGATGCAGAGTAAAGATCCCTCCACACTGTCCCATCAAACACTCCCAGGGCAGGTACAGCACGGGTTAGATACAGAGTAAAGCTCCCTCTACACTGTCCCATCAAACACTCCCAGGGCACGTACAGCACGGCTTAGATACAGAGTAAAGCTCACTCTACATTGTCCCATCCAACACTCCCAGGGCAGGTACAGACCAGGTTAGATACAGAGTAAAGCTCCCTCTACACTGTCCCATCAAATAGTCCCAGGGCAAAAACAGCACGGGTTAGATACAGAGTAAAGCTCCCTCTACACTGTCCCACAAAACACTCCTAGGGCAGATACAGCACGGGTTAGGCACAGAGGAAAGCTCCCTCTACACTGTCCCATCAAACACTCCCAGGTTATGTACAGCACGGGATAGATACAGAGTAAAGCTCCCTCTACACTGTCCCATCAAATACTCTCATGGCAGGTACAGCACGGGTCAGATACAGAGTAAAGCTCCCTCTACACTGTCCCGTCAAACACTCCCAGGGCAGGTACAGCACGGGTTAGATACAGAGTAAAGCTCCCTCTACACTGTCCCGTCAAACACTCCCAGGGCAGGTACATCACGGGTTAGATACAGAATAATGCTCCCTCTAAACTGTCCCATCAAACACTCCCAGGACAGGTACAGCACGGGTTAGATACAGAGCAAAGCTCCCTCTACACTGTCCCATCAAACACTCCCAGGGCAGGTACAGCACAGGTTAGATACAGAGTAAAGCTCCCACTACACTGTCCCATCAAACACTCCCAGGGCAGGAACAGCACGGGTAAGATACAGAGTAATGCTCCCTCAACACTGTCCCATCAAATAGTCCCAGGGCAGGAACAGCACGGGTAAGATACAGAGTAATGCTCCCTCAACACTGTCCTAAAAAACACTCCTAGGGCAGGTCCAGCACGGGTTAGATACAGAGGAAAGCTCCTGCTACACTGTCCCATCAAACACTCCCAGGGCATGTACAGCACGGGTTAGATACAGAGTAAAGCTCCCTCTACACTGTCCCATAAAATACTCTCAGGGCAGGTACAGCACGGGTCAGATACAGAGTAAAGCTCCCTCTACACTGTCCCATCAAACACTCCCAGGGCAGGTACAGCACGGGTTAGATACAGAGTAACGCTCCCTCTACACTGTCCCATCAAACACTCCCAGGACAGGTACAGCACGGGTTAGATACAGAGCAAAGCTCCCTCTACACTGTCCCATCAAACACTCCCAGGGCAGGTACAGCACGGGTCAGATACAGAGTAAAGCTCCCTCTACACTGTCCCGTCAAACACTCCCAGGGCAGGTACAGCACGGGTTAGATACAGAGTAAAGCTCCCTCTACACTGTCCCGTCAAACACTCCCAGGGCAGGTACATCACGGGTTAGATACAGAATAATGCTCCCTCTAAACTGTCCCATCAAACACTCCCAGGACAGGTACAGCACGGGTTAGATACAGAGCAAAGCTCCCTCTACACTGTCCCATCAAACACTCCCAGGGCAGGTACAGCACAGGTTAGATACAGAGTAAAGCTCCCACTACACTGTCCCATCAAACACTCCCAGGGCAGGAACAGCACGGGTAAGATACAGAGTAATGCTCCCTCAACACTGTCCCATCAAATAGTCCCAGGGCAGGAACAGCACGGGTAAGATACAGAGTAATGCTCCCTCAACACTGTCCTAAAAAACACTCCTAGGGCAGGTCCAGCACGGGTTAGATACAGAGGAAAGCTCCTGCTACACTGTCCCATCAAACACTCCCAGGGCATGTACAGCACGGGTTAGATACAGAGTAAAGCTCCCTCTACACTGTCCCATAAAATACTCTCAGGGCAGGTACAGCACGGGTCAGATACAGAGTAAAGCTCCCTCTACACTGTCCCATCAAACACTCCCAGGGCAGGTACAGCACGGGTTAGATACAGAGTAACGCTCCCTCTACACTGTCCCATCAAACACTCCCAGGACAGGTACAGCACGGGTTAGATACAGAGCAAAGCTCCCTCTACACTGTCCCATCAAACACTCCCAGGGCAGGTACAGCACGGGTTAGATACAGAGTAAAGCTTCCTCTATACTGTCCCATCAAACACTCCCAGGGCAGGTACAGCACGGGTTAGATACAGAGTAAAGCTCCCTCTACACTGTCCCATCAAACACTCCCAGGGCAGGTACAGCACGGGTTAGGTACAGAGTAAAGCTCCCACTACACTGTCCCATCAAGTAGTCCCAGGGCAGGAACAGCACGGGTAAGATACAGAGTAATGCTCCCTCTACACTGTCGCAACAAACACTACCAGGGCAGATACAGCATGTTATGTATTGTGTGTTCTCCTCCCACCTGTGGTGGCACTGTCACAGCAGATACATGGTTGGGTGTTCTCTTGGTTAAGTTTAGCTCTCTTTGTTCGGAACTCTCCAGAACTTTCCTTTCCTTCTTGAATAAAGCACTTCATGTTTGAATCTCTGGGTTCTGAGTTCTAATTGTGACTAGGTAGAAAGGTACCGACACAACAAAGTGGCGACGAGGATCGGATGAATCTGCGTTGTGGGAACTTTCTTGTTTTCAACTACAAAACACTCGGAACAGAGATTGCAGCATCACATTAACGTTACGGGTGCAGTGAGTAAACAGAAATTTTAATTTGAAACGTGAGATGGCTATTATATTAGGAAACATTGGTGATTTTGATGAAAATCTGGAGCAATGGAGCGGTTATACGGAACGTTTTGACTATTTTGTATTGGCGAATGCGATGGCAAACGACAAGATCGTGCCTACCTTTTTGAGTGTAATGGGGCCGAAGACATTCAATTTACAGAGTAATGCTCCCTCTACACTGTCACATCAAACACTCCACAGGGCAGCTGCAGCACGGGTTAGATACAGAGTAAAGCTCCCTCTACACTGTCTCATCAAACACTCCCAGGGCAGGTACAGCATGGGTTAGATACAGAGTAACGCTCCCTCTACACTGTCCCATCAAACACTCCCAGGACAGGTACAGCACGAGTTAGATACAGAGTAAAGCTGCCTCTACACTGTCCCATCAAACACTACCAGGGTAGGTACGGCACGAGTTAGATACCGAGTAAAGCTCCCTCTACACTGTCCCATCAAATAGTCCCAGGGCAGGAACAGCACGGGTAAGATACAGAAGAAAGCTCCCTCTACACTGTCCCATCAAACACTCCCAGGGTATGTACAGCACGGGTTAGATACAGAGTAAATCTCCCTCTACCCTGTCCCATCAAACACTCCCAGGGCAGGTACAGCACGGGTTAGATACAGAGTAAAGCTCCCTCTACACTGTCCCGTCAAACACTCCCAGGGCAGGTACAGAATGAGGTTAGATACAGAGTAATGCTCCCTCTACACTGTCCCATCAAACACTCCCAGGGCAGCTACAGCACGGGTTATATACAGAGTAAAGCTCCCTCTACACTGTCCCATGAAACACTCCCAGGGCAGGTACAACACGGGTTAGATACAGAGTAATGCTCCCTCTACACTGTCACATCAAACACCCCCAGGGCAGCTACAGCACGGGTTAGATACAGAGTAAAGCTCCCTCTACACTGTCCCATCAAACACTCCCAGGGCAGGTACAGCATGGGATTCGGGTGGGGTGGAGTGGGGGTGTAGGGGTGGTGTCAGTGTATTAAAAAGGGGAAGGCTTGTTGGCCAATGGCTGCTTCCTGTTTCTATAAACTCTTCCTCCTTTCTACATGTTAAATGATTTTACACTGACAACTCACTGTACAAACAGAATAGCCAAGTTGCAAGTGATGTATGTCACCATAATAATGAACCGTATCGTGCTGGGAAGTCTTTAACCCTCACCTTACATCTTGCTAACTGCACCTTTCCTGCATTAATGTTGTGCAGTGCCTGCACTCAGTGTGATATTACCGTTGAGCGGTGACTGTTGTGGGAGCCAGTACCTGGCAGTGACACTCTGAATGGCAGTTTGCTGCATCGATCTGTTTAATGTGCTGTGTGATCAGCACAGGGATTCTCCTGCAGTTGTCACAGGGATGCCAATATCATCTGATGCTCAGACTGCACTCTTTGTGTGACAGGGATCCCCAGCATAATTCATCCCAATGGTACAAGACTAATTGGGCCAAGATTCCTCGCAGTCATCAGGGAATGCCGCTTCTGAGAGGTGACGTGATATGATTTTTATATTCGATAACAGCTTTCAGAAGGGAATTGGATAAATAATTGAAAAGGATAGGTTTGCAGGGCTATCGGGAAAGAGCAGGAGGAGTGGGACTAATTGGAGAGCTTTTTCAAAGAATCGTAGAAATTTACAGCAGAGAAGGAGGCCATTCGGCCCATCATGTCTGTGTTGGCCAAAAGAGCTCTCCAGCCTAATCCCACTTTCCAGCTCTTGGTCTGTAGCCTTGTAAGTTACGACACTTCAAGTGCATATCCAAGTACTTTTTAAATGTGATGAGGGTTTCTGCCTCTACCACCCTTTCAGGCAGTGAGTTCCAGACCCCCACCACCCTCTGGGTGAAAAAATGTCTCCTCAAATCCCCTCTAAACCTCCTACCAATTACTTTAAATCTATGCCCCCTGATTATTGACCCCTCTGCTGAGTGAAATAGGTCCTTCCTATCCACTCTATCTAGGCCCCTCATAATTTTGTACACCTCAATTAATCTCCTCTCAGTCTCCTCTGTTCCAAAGAAAACAACGCCAGCCTATCCAATCTTTCCTCATAGCTAAAATTCCCCAGCCCAGGCAACATCCTCGTAAATCTCCTCTGTACCCTCTCTAGTGCAATCACATCCTTCCTGTAATGTGGTGACCAGAACTGCACGCAGTATTCTAGCTGAGGCCTAACTAGTGTTTTATACAGTTCAAGCATAACTTCCCTGCTCTTATATTCTATGCCTCGGCTAATAAAGGCAAGTATCCCGTATGCCTTCTTAACCACCTTATCTACCCGTCCTGCTACCTTCAGGGATCTGTGGACATGCACTCCAAGGTCCCTCTGATCGTCTGCACTTCTCAGTGTCCTACCATTTAATGTGTATTCTCGTGCCTTGTTAGCCCTCCCAAAATGCATTTAAAAATTTTTTTTATTATTCATTGATGGGATGTGGGCGTCGCTGGCTGGTTAGGCCTGCATTTAGTGCCCATCCCTAATTGCCCTTGAGAAGATGGTGGTGAGCCGCCTTCTTGAACCGCTGCAGTCCATATGGTGTAGGTACACCCACAATGCTGTTAGGAAGGGAGTTCCAGGATTTTGGCCCAGCGACAGTGAAGGAACGGCGATACAGGTCCAAGTCAGGATGGTGTGTGGCTTGGAGGGGAACTTGTAGGTGGAGATGTTCCCATGCGTCTGCTGCCCTTGTCCTTCTAAGTGGTAGAGGTCGCGGGTTTGGGAGGTGCTGTTGAAGGAGCTTTGGCGAGTTGCTGCAGTGCATCTTGTAGATGGTACACACTGCAGCCACAGTGCGTCGGTGGTGGAGGGAGTGAATGTTGAAGGTGGTGGAGTGCCAATGAAGCGGGCTGCTTTATCCTGAATGGTGTCGAGCTTCTTGAGTGTTGTTGGAGCTGCACTCATCCAGGCAAGTGGAGAGTATTCCATCACACTCCTGACTTGTGCCTTGTAGATGGTGGAAAGGCTTTGGGGAGTCAGCAGGTGAGACACTCGCCGCAGAATTCCCAGCCTCTGGCCTGCTCTTGTAGCCACAGTATTTATATGGCTGGTCCAGTTCAGTTTCTGATCAATGGTAACCCCCAGGATGTTGATAGTGGGGGATTCAGCGATGGTAATGCCATTGAATGTCAAGGGGAGATGGTTAGAGTCTCGCTTGTTGGAGATGGTCATTGCCTGGCACTTGTGTGGTGCGAATGTTACTTGCCACTTGTCAGCCCAAGTCTGAATGTTGTCCAGGTCTTGCTGCATATGGACACGGACTGCATCGGTATCTGACGAGTCTCGAATGGTGCTGAACAGTGTGCAATCATCAGCGAACATCCCCACTTCTGACCTTATGATGGAGGGAAGATCATTGATGAAACAGCTGAAGATGGTTGGGCCTAGGACACTGCCCTGAGGAACTCCTGCAGTGATGTCATGTGATTGAGATGAATGACCTCCAACAACCACAGCCAACTTCCTTTGTGCTAGGTATGATTCCAACCAATGGAGAGTTTTCCCCTTGATTCCCATTGACTTCAGTTTTGCTAGGGCTCCTTGATGCCACACACGATCAAATGCTGCCTTGATGTCAAGGGCAGTCACTCTCACCTCACCTCTTGAGTTCAGCTCTTTTGTCCATGTTTGGACCAAGGCTGTAATGAGGTCAGGAGCTGAGTGGCCCTGGCGGAACCCAAACTGGGCATCAGTTAGCAGGTTATTGCTGAGTAAGTGCCGCTTGATAGCACTGTCGACGACACCTTCCATCACTTTGCTGATGATTGAGAGTAGACTGATGGGACGGCAATTGGCCGGGTCGGATTTGTCCTGCTTTTTGTAGACAGGACATACTTGGGCAATTTTCCACATTGCCGGGTAGATGCCAGTGTTGTAGCTGCACTGGAACAGCTTGGCTAGGGGCACAGCTAGTTCTGGAGCACAAGTCTTCAGTACTATTGCCGGAATGTTGTCAGGGCCCATAGCCTTTGCAGTATCCAGTGTCTTCACACTTCTCCAGATTGAATTCCATTTGTCACTGTTCTGCCCACCTGACCAGTCCATTGATATCTTCCTGCAGTCTACGGCTTTCTTCTTCATTATCAACCACACGTTAAGTTTTGTATCATCTGCAAACTTCTTAATCATACTTCCTACATTGAAGTCTAAATCATATATTTAAATCATATATACAAAATATCTAAATATATACCACAAAAAGCAAGGGACCTAGTACTGAGTCTCGCGGAACCCCACTGGAAACAGCCTTCCAGTCACAAAAACACCCTTCGACCATTACCCTTTGTTTCCTGCCTCTGAGCCAATTTTGGATCCAACTTGCCACATTGCCTTGGATCCCATGGGCTTTTACTTTTCTGATCAGTCTGCCATGCGGGACCTTATCAAAAGCCTTGCTAAAATCCATATAGACTACAACAAATGTGCTACCTTCATCAACAACAACAACAACAACTTGTATTTATATAGCGCCTTTAACATTGTAAAATGTCCCAGGGCGCTGCACAGGAGTATTTTAAGACAAAAAATTTGACACCGAGCCACATAAGGAGAAAATTAGGGCAGGTGACCAAAAGCTTGGTCAAAGAGGTAGGTTTTAAGGAGCGTCTTAAAGGAGGAGAGAGAGGTAGCGAGGCAGAGCAGTTTAGGCAGGGAATTCCAGAGCTTAGGGCCTAGGCAACAGAAGGCACGGCCACCAATGGTTGAGCGATTATAATCAGGGATGCTCAAGTGGGCAGAATTAGAGGAGTGCAGATATCTCGGGGGGTTGTGGGGCTGAAGAAGATTACAGAGATAGGGAGGGGCGAGGCCATGGAGGGATTCGAAAACAAGGATGAGAATTTTGAAACTGAGGCACTGCTTAATCGACCCTCCTTGTTACCTCCTCAAAAAATTCAATCAAGTTAGTTAGACACGACCTTCCCTTAACAAATCCATGCTGACTGTCCTTGATTAATCCGTGTCTTTCTAAATGACAGTTAATATCATCCCTCAACATGTTTGCCAATAGTTTTCCCACCACCGGGGTTAGTCTGACTGGCCTGTAATTACTCGGACTATCCCCTTCTCCCTTTTTAAACCACGGTACCACATTAGCAGTCCTCCAGTCCTCTGGCACCACACCTGTAGCAAGAGAGGATTGGAAAATGATGGTCAGGGCCTCTGCTATTTCCTCTCTTGCTTCTCTTAACAGTCTGGGATACATTTCATCCGAGCCTGGGGATTTATCCATATTCAAAGATGTTAAACTCATTAATATTTCCTCTCTCACTCAAGAGCTCTTGACAGATGAAATATCAGTGTTTCACAGCTGTTTGAAGCTGTGAAACACTGACAGTCTGAGTTCTAACATGAGTCCTTCTGCACAGACTCAGTTAGAACTCTCAGCAGCACTCAAAGCTGAAGGCTGTCACTTTTCACAGATCGCAGCCGTTCAGCTTTAAGTGCTGGCTGAGTGATGGGCTCCCGACGGCTACAGGAAGAAAGGCTGTTAAGGTAAGTACAGGTAAGTAAAAGTTCTTTACACACTTTAGACACACCAAACACACTTACCTTTGCACTCATGCACCCATCACTCACCTGAGCACCGACATCGCGACCCCTCCAACTCCTTCAACCCGACGGCCCGCCTGCTTTAACCTGGCGTGGTTTGGAGCCGTCGGGAATCCCACACGAAACCCCTCAAAATAGGGATTAGGCTAAAAACTGCCTGTTAACTACCTGTTAACAGGCAGTTAATTGGCACTAATCCCTTCCCGCCTGGTTTCGGCGGGTCCCAGTGCGGGGCGGGTACCCGCTGCCCCTGAAACTTGCGTGGAGCGGGGTTTTGGGCAGGATGGTGTCGGGACTCCCAAATTTGGGATTTTCCCCCCCGACACGCCTGAAACCCCGCCTAACGGCTCCAGGAAAATCGACCCCAAGGTATTCATTAAGAACCATACCCATGTCTTCCGCCTCCACACACATTACCTTTTTGGTCTCTAATAGGCTCTACAGTTACCTTAGTTATCCTTTTGCTCTTTATGTATTTATAAAACATCTTTGGGTTTTCCTTGATTTTAGTTGCCAATATTTTTTTGTGCCCTCTCTTTGCTTTCCTAATTTCCTTTTTAATTTCACCCCTTCACTTTCTATACTCTTCTAAGCTTTCTGCAGTATTTAGCTCTCAGTATCTGACATAAGCTTCCCTTTTTCGCCTTATTACCCTGTATGCCCCTTGACATCCGGGGGCTCTAGATTTGTTCGTCCCACCCTTTTCCTTTGTGGGAACATATTTGCTCTGAACCCTCACTATCTCCTCCTTGAATGCCTCCCACTGCTCTGACACTGATTTACCTTCAAGTTTCTGTTTCCAGTCCACTTTTGCTAAATCACATCTCAGCTTAGTAAAATTGGCCTTTCAACAATTGAGAACTTTTACTCCTGATCTATCTTTGTCCTTTTCCATAACAACGCTAAATCTAACTGAATTATGATCACTACCACCAGTATGCCCTCCGACTGATACCCCTTCCACCTGCCCAGCTTCATTCCCTAAAATTAAATCCAGAACTGCCCCAAGATCTTGTGTTGGGCTTGCTACTTGCTACGTACTAGCTAAAAAAATTCTCCTGAATGCATTTGAAGAATTCTGTGCCCTCTATACCTTTTACATTGATTCTATCCCAGTTAATGTTAGGGTAGTTGAAATCCCCGACTATTACTGCCCTATTGTTTTTACATGCAATGGCTCAGAAATTCGGGTCTCCACGGGTGAGTACGCACGGGGTACTCACCCGTAGGCCCAATGAAAGTGCCGGTTTCCTGCATGCACTGCGCATGCGCGGGAAACCGGCACTTCTGTTCCCCTGAACGAAGGGGTTCAGAGGTGAAACGCGTGTGCGGGAGAGGCTGCGCGCGCTCATCAAACTTTGGGTTTTTTTTGCAGGTTTTCCCGTCTGCAGAAGTTACTCATTTAAGAAGTAGGCGTAAGGCCTGCTTTTTACAAGGTAAGTGGTGAATTAATTAAAATTAAAACATTTTTTCCACAGGTTTATTATTTTTAAATACTTTAAAGCAAGTTAAGTTTATTTTTAGCCCCGTTATAAAATTTAACATTTTTTTCAAAAATTTAAATTATTATTTAAAATAGTTATTTCATGTAATTTATAGTTTATTTTAAAAATGTGCTTATTTTAAAAAAATTATTTGAAGATTTAGTGCTGTTTTGGGGCCGTAGTATTTATAAGTTTTGACAGTTCTTCTTGTCAAACTTATGAATGAAGCATTCCCTGCTCCGATTGGCTCCCTATGGCCCACGTGATCCCAGGGGACGCTTTGAACTAACTGCGCCCCTGGGATACGCAAACACTGCGCGCCGGCAGTTGGAGCAGGCCCAGGATCGGAATCCCACGCGGGCCCACAGCTCAACGGCCGGCGCTAGGTAAGTGCAGGTCGGAGGCTTGCACCCGCGGGAAGCCTCCGACCCAAATTTCTGGGCCATTAAATAAGTAAAGTAAAGTCAGAGGTGCCATTTCTGGGATAAGATGTGAAACCAAGGTTCTGTCTGTCCAAGTGGATGTTAAAGATCCTGCGGCACCATTTGAAAAAGAGCAATGGGTTGTCCCAGATATCGTGACCAATATTCCTCCCTCAACCAGCACCACCCAAATTAGATTAATTGTTCATTCAGCATATTGCTGTTTGTGGGATCTTGCTGTGTGTAAAATGGCTGCCATCCTTGCTTACGTAACAAGAGTGACAGTGGTTGATTGTATGTGATGTGCTTTGGGGTGTTTCTGGGAGATATGATAGGTACAAAGTAAATGTAAGTCTATTTCTTTCTCGCAGCTTTCGGGTGATAGATCTCCCAGCTGCCATGGTGGGATTTGAGCTCACGTCTCTGGATCAGCAGTTCAGGCCTCAAGAGGCCTGGCCTAATGATCCCGAGACCTGAGTTCAAAAACCCACCACGGCATCTGTGGAATTTAAATTCAGTTAATTAAATGAATCTGGAATAAAAAGCTAATGTCAGTAATGGTGACCATGAAATTATTGGATTGTGTAAAATCCATCTGGTTCACTGATGTCCTTTAGGAAAGGAAATCTGCCGTCCTTACCCGGTCTGGCCTATATGTGACTCCAGACCCACAGCAATGTGGTTGACCTCTGCCCTCTGAAATGGCCCAGCAAGCCACTCAGTTGTAACAAACTGGTACAGAAAACAATGATAAGAATTAAACCGAACGGACCACCCAGCATCGACCTCGACACCAGCTTCAGACACGACAATGGCACACCCAGCCTAGTTGACCATGCAAAGACCTCCTCACTAACATTTGGGGACTTGTGTACCACCCAGGCGGACAAGGGAAGCAGGCGCATGGGAACACCACCAGCTCCAACTTCTCCTCCAAGTCACACACACCATCCTGGTTTGCTAGTGCTGTTGGGGAGGGTTTAAACTAATCTGGCAGGGGGATGGGCACCAGGATGTAACATTAGAAAGGGGAAATAAAGTGCTCAAAGGATTGGGAGAGGCAGAGAGCACTAAAGTAAGAAATGGTAAGGTATTGGGCGGTCAAACTAAGAGAGAATACAGGATGGTCTAAGGTGGGTTTACAGTGTATGTATGTGAACGCACGAACCGTAGTAAACAAGGTAAGTGAGCTGCAGGCACAAATAGCCACATGGGACTATGATGCTGTGGCATTAACTGAGACCTGGCTCAAAAAAGGGCAGGATTGGGTATTAAATATTCCTGGTTATAAGGTGTTCAGGAAAGATAGGGAAGGAAAGATAGGAGGTGGTGTGGCAGTATTGGTCAAGGAGAATGTTACAGTGCTGGAGAGGGAGGATGTCCTGGAGGGATCAACAACAACTTGTATTTATATAGCGCCTTTAACATAGTAAAACGTCCCAAGGCGCTTCACGGGAGTATTTTAAGACAAAAAATTTGACACCGTGCCACATAAGGAGAAATTAGGGCAGGTGACCAAAAGCTTGGTCAAAGAGGTAGGTTTTAAGGAGCGTCTTAAAGGAGGAAAGAGAGGTCGCGAGGCGGAGAGGTTTAGGCAGGGAATTCCAGAGCTTAGGCCCTAGGCAACAGAAGGCACGGCCGCCAATGGTTGAGTGATTATAATCAGGGATCCTCAAGAGGGCAGAATTAGAGGAGCGCAGATATCTCGGGGGGTTGTGGGGCTGGAGGAGATTACAGAGATAGGGAGGGGCGAGGCCATGGAGGGATTTGAAAACAAGGATGAGAATTTTAAAATCGAGGTGCTGCTTAACCAGAGGCCAATGTAGGTCAGCGAGCACAGGGGTGATAGGTGAACGGGACTTGGTGCGAGTTAGGACACGGGCAGCCGAGTTTTGGATGACCTCAAGTTTACGTAGGGTGGAATGTGGGAGGCCAGCCAGGAGTGCATTGGAATAGTCAAGTCTAGAGCTAACAAAGGCATGGCTGGGTCAAGGACAGAATCCTATTTGGCTAGAGTTAAGAAATAATAGAGGTGCCATTACACTACTAGGTGTATTCTATAGACCACCAAATAGTGGGAAAGATATGGAGGAGCAAATTTGCAGAGAAATTACAGCGAGGTGCAAGAACTATAGAGTAGTGATAATGGGGGACTTCAACTATCCTAATATAGACTGGGATAGTAATAGTGTAAAGGGCAGAGAGGGGAAAGAATTTCTGAAGTGTGTTCAGGAGAACTTTCTTGATCAGTATGTTTCCGGCCCAATGAGGAAGGAGGCATTGCTGGATCTGGTTCTGGGGAATGAGGTAGGTCAAGTGTAGCAAGTGTCAGTAGGTGAACATTTAGGGAACAGTGATCATTGTATTATAAGGTTTAGATTAGCTATGGAAAAGGACAGGGAGCAATCTAGAGTAAAAATGTTTAACTGGGGGAAGGCCAATTTCAGTGGGTTGAGAACGGATCTGGCCCGGGTAAACTGGAATCAAAGATTGGCAGGTAAAACTGTGTTGGAACAATGGGCTGCCTTTAAAGAGGAAATAGTTCAGGTACAGTCGAGGTACATTCCCACTAGGGGGAAAGGCAGGGCAACTAAAGCCAGGGCTCCCTGGATGACGAAACAGATAGAGAATGTGATGAAGCAGAAAAAGAGCGCGTATGACAGATGTCAGGTTGCAAATACATCTGAGAATCAGGCTAAATATAGAAAGGTCAGCGGAGAAATGAAAAAGTAAATAAGAGGGGCAAAGAGAGGGTATGAGAATAGAATGGCAGCTAACATAAAAGGTAATCCAAAAGTCTTCTATAGGAATATAAATAGTAAAAGGGTAGTAAGCGGAGGGGTGGCGCCGATTAGGGACCAAAAAGGAGACCTACGCATGGAGGCAGAGGGTATGGCTGAGGTACTAAACAAGTACTTTGCATCTGTCTTCACCAAGGAAGAGGATGCTGCCATAGACATAGTGAAGGAGGAGGTAGTGGAGACACTTGATAGTATAGAAATTGATAAAGAAGAGTTATTAGAAAGGCTGGCTGTACTTAAAGTAGATAAATCACCAGAACCGGATGGGATGCATCCTAGGATGCTGAGGGAATTGAGGGAGGAAATCGCGGAGGTACTGGCCATAATATTCCAATCCTCCTTGGATACGGGGGTGGTGACAGAGGACTGGAGAATTGCAAATGTTACACCCTTGTTCAAAAAAAGGGTGTAAGGATAAACCCAGCAACTACAGGCCAGTCAGTTTGACCTCGGTAGTGGGGAAGCTTTTGAAAACCATAATCAGGGGCAAAAATAACAGTCATTTGGACAAGTGTGGATTAATTAAGGAAAGCCAGCACAGATTTGTTAAAGGCAAATCGTGTTTAACTAACTTGATTGAGTTTTTTGATGAGGTAACAGAGAGGGTTGATGAGGGCAGTGTGGTTGACGTGGTGTACATGGATTTCCAAAAGGTGTTCGACAACGTGCCATATAATAGGCTTGCCAGCAAGTTGAAGCCCATGGAATAAAAGGGACAGTGGCAGCATGGGTACGAAATTGGCTAAGTGACAAGAAACAGAGAGTAGTGGTGAACAGTTGTTTATCAGACTGGAGGAAGGTACACAGTGGGGTTCCCCAGGGGTCGGTTCTCGGACCACTGCTTTTCTTGATATATATTAATGACTTGGACTTGGGTGTACAGGGCACAATTTCAAAATTTTCAGATGACACAAAACTTGGGAAGTATAGTGAACAGTGAGGAGGAGTGATAGACTTCAGGAAGACATAGACAGGCTGGTGAAATGGGCAGACACGTGGCAGATGAAATTTAACGCAGAAAAGTGTGAAGTGATACATTTTGGTAGAAAGAATGAGGAGAGGAAATATAAACTAAATGGTACAATCCTAAATGAACAGAGAGACCTGGGGGTATGTGTGCACAAATCATTGAAGGTGGCAGGGCAGGTTGAGAAAACAGTTAAAAAGGCTTCCAGGATCCTGGGCTTCGTGAACATAGAAATATAGATAAATAGGAGCAGGAGTCGGCCATTCGGCCCTTCGAGCCTGCTCCACCATTCAATATGATCATGGCTGATTCTCTATCTCAATACCATATTCCCGCTCTCTCCCCATACCCCTTGATGCCTTTTGTGTCTAGAGGTGTCTAGAGGTATAGGGCTGGATTTTCATTGAGGAGGCAGGACTACAACTTTCGGGGTTGTAGTCCCGCCTCCGTCGAGTTCTAGCCAACCCACGCGATTTTCACTTAATTGATCTTGTTGAGCCCGCCCAGCGGGCTCAGCAGGCCAATTAAGGGCCACCCGGCAACAGGTGACGTCACAGATTGACATTTCATCTGTCAAGACCTTTTGACAGATGAAATATCAGCGTTTGACAGCTGTTTGAAGCTGTCAAACACTGACAATCTGTACTCCAGGTTAATTCCTTCCTCTCAGGATGATTTAGAGATCTCCCCAGAACAGAAAGCAGAGGCTGCAGATTTGACAGCTGGTGGCCATTCTGCTTTCTGTGCCGGTGAGATGAGGGACTCCCGAGACCTGAAGGAAGGAAGTCTGTAAAGGTAAGTAAAGGTATGTAAAACTTATTTAAACACTTTACACACACCAAACACACTTACCTCTGCACTCATGCACCCATCACTCACCTGAACACTGGACATCTCGACCCCTCCAAGCCCTTCATCCCGACGGCCCGCCTCGCTAACTTGGCGTGGTTTGGAGCCGTCGGAAATCCCACATTTCAACAATGAAAATAGGGATTAGGCTAAAAACTGCCTGTTAATTACCTTTTAACAGGCAGTTAATTGGCACTAATCCCCTTCCCGCCTCAGGGAGGCGGGTCCCAGTGCGGGGCGGGTACCCGCCTCCTTTGAAACTGGCATGGAGGCGGGTTGGGGGTGGGATGGGTTCGTGCCTCCCGATTTCGGGATTTTAACCCCCCACACGCCTCCAATCCCGCTTCCACGGCCCAATGAAAATCCTGCCCATAGAGTACAAAAGTGTGGAAATAATGATGAACATTTATAAAAAACTGGCTCAGCCTCAACTGGAGTATTGTGTTCAATTCTGGGCACCACACTTTAGGAAGGATGTGAAGGCCTTAGAGAAGGTGCAGAGGAGATTTATGAGAATGATTCCAGGGATGAGCGACCTCAGTTACATGGATAGACTGGAGAATCTGGGGTTGTTCTCCTTAAAGCAGAGAAGATTGAGAGGAGATTTGATAGAGGTGTTCCAAATCATGAGGGGTCTAGACAGAGTAGATAGAGGGAAACTGTTCCCATTGGCAGAAGGGTCGAGAACCAGAGGACACAGATTTAAGGTGATTGGCAAAAGAACCAAAGGCAATGTAAGAAAAAACTTTTTTACGCAGCGAGTGGTTAGGATCTGGAATTCACTGCTTGAAAGGGCGGTGGAGGCAGACTCAATCACAGCTTTTAAAAGGGAGTTGGATAAGTATCTGAAGGAAAGAAATTTGCAGGGCTAGGGGGAAAGGGCGGGGGAGTGGGACTAGCTGAAGTGCTCTTGCAGACAGCCGGCACGAGCCGAATGGCCTTCTTCCGTGCTGTAACCATTCTATGATTCTATGATTCTATGACTTGGAAATAGTCGCTGGGTCAAAATCCTGGAACTCGCTCCCTAACAGCACTGTGGGAGCACCTTCACCACACGGACTGCAGCGGTTCAAGAAGGCGGCTCACCACCACCTTCTCGAGGGCAACTAGGGATGGGCAATAAACGCTGGCCTTGCCAGCGACGCCCACATCCTATAAACGAATAAAAAAAATATAAAAGGCTGCTTTAAGTGCTATCAGTAAAATTGATTGGTTAACATCTAGCCGCACAAGGAACGGAATGGCCAGCTTTAGTCTGGTAAAAACATTTCATGTTAAGTAAATTAAAACTGGTAAAATCTAAATATAAATGGACATTAAAATCTGCCAATTTATTACAGGGTAATGTCGGTCTGACAATCTCGGGGCTGTAACCTAATTCAGTACAGGACTCCCAGTGCCCGCCCTCCCTTGTCCCAAATATATTCTCCTGATATTCCGTCTTCTGATGTGTTTGTGGCGTCTTCAAATCCCACGTCGGCATTCGGATTAGTGGCAGAAAATAGGCAATTGCAATTGTAAAGTCTTGGGTGACGCTGTGTGGGTTTTAATGCGAGGCTCAGATCGATGGAAGTGATATTAAAATATCCTCTAGGACTGACAGACATTCTGCGATTTAAATCCATTGATCTACACAGCACTGGAGCAAAGGCTCTGGCGCATCTTTGAAAGCTGCTGTTGTTTCCTTGTCTCCTTGTCTGCCACACATGCATCCTTCTCGGACCTGCGCTGACGGCTTCTCTGAACTCCTCGCTTGACTGATACGCCTGAGATACTGTCAGTGCTCAGGCACTGAGGCACAGTTGTGATTGAGTTGGGGCGATGTCTGAGAGTGCTAGAAGGAGGTTGCATTAGTAGGACTGACACAGCATCTGATTGAAATGCAGATGAAAATAGTCTTAACTTAATACACTTGACAATGAGTGATAGCTTGATCTTCTCGTCACAATTTGCAAACTGTGTTCCTACGGCCCTCAATACATAACAAGTATTAACGTAACATCCCACCGCAACCCCTCCCCCCCTCCTGGGATCTTGTGTTCACTGAACTGTGGAATTGAAAATCCCCCTTCTCCCAACACAAACCTTCATCAAAGCACTCAATGTTTCACAAGAAGTGATTCTCTGCCTGGAGATTGAAATGTAATATTCATTAGCTTTGAAAGGTTCTCGTAGGTAACTCAGCTCTTTATTACTGAGTGTCTGTGCTGGAACATTGCCCATGATTTGCAGGAGAGGGCGCTCAGGTAATCGGCTCCCCAATGGGGGACTGTCGCCGCTTCCTGTCTTGTCATCCCTTGGCCAGTCTAAAGTTAGAACCCTGCCTTTCACTGGATTATCTCATTCCAAACTCAGGTTTCAAGAAATATTCACAATGAAGAATCTCCCCTGAAGGCTCAGGGTGTGTAATGGTTCTGTTATCGGACTGATAATCCAGAGAAGGTGAGTTCAAATCTCACCATGGCAGTGTGAGAACTCGAACTTAAATTAAATAAAAATCTGGAAATTAAAATAAACTGGTGCCAGTAAAAGTGACCACAAGCTGTCAGTGTTTAGACAGCAAATCCAATTAAAGCAAGGTTGTACGGGTAAGGTGAGAGTTCAGTTTGAACATCAGTAGAGTAACATACCTGCAAAAGTGAAGGTTATGGGTTCAAGTCCAGAGACTTGAGCACAAAAATCTAGGCCGACACTCCAGTGCAGTACCGAGGGAGCGCCGCACTGTCGGAGAGGCAGTACTGAGGGAGCGCCGCACTGTCGGAGGGGCAGTACTGAGGGAGCGCCGCACTGTCGGAGGGGCAGTACTGAGGGAGCGCCGCACTGTCGGAGGGGCAGTACTGAGGGAGCGCCGCACTGTCGGAGGGGCAGTACTGAGGGAGCGCTGCACTGTCGGAGGGGCAGTACTGAGGGAGTGCTGCACTGTCGAAGGGGCAGTACTGAGGGAGCGCTGCACTGTCGGAGGGGCAGTACTGAGGGAGCACCGCACTGTCAGAGGAGCAGTACTGAGGGAGCGCTGCACTGTCGGAGGGGCAGTACTGAGGGAGCACCGCACTGTCAAAGGAGCAGTACTGAGGGAGCACTGCACTGTCGGAGGGGCAGTACTGAGGGAGCGCTGCACCGTCGGAGGGGCAGTATTGAGGGAGCGCCGCACTGTCGGAGGGGCAGTACTGAGGGAGCGCCGCACTGTCGGAGGGGCAGTACTGAGGGAGCACCGCACTGTCGGAGGGGCAGTACTGAGGGAGCGCTGTACTGTCGGAGGGTCAGTACTGAGGGAGTGCTGCACTGTCGGAGGGGCAGTACTGAGGGAGCGTTATACTGTCCGAGGGGCAGTACTGAGGGAGTGCTGCACTGTCAGAGGGGCAGTACTGAGGGAGTGCTGCACTGTCGGAGGGGCAGTACTGAGGGAGTGCTGCACTGTCGGAGGGGCAGCACTGAGGGAGCGCTGCACTGTCGGAGGTGCCGTCTTTCAGATGAGATGTTAAACCTGGCCAATATTTATCCTTCAATCAACATAACAAAAAACATTATCTGGTCATTATCACATTGTTGTTTGTGGGAGCTTGCTGTGCACAATTGGCTGCCACTTTTCCTACATTGCAACAGTGACTACACTTCAAAAAACTACTTCATTGGTTGTAAAGCGCTTTGGGACATCCTGAGGTTATGAAAGGCGCCATAGAAATGTAAGTCTTTCTTTTTCTTTTTTCAATAGTGTAGGGGGGAGAAATTCAGTATCGCCCCATTTGGGGTGCAATTATCGGCCGGGCGCAAAGATTAGCGCCTGGCGCTAATTATCACCTCCGACTGCAAACTTGGCTTTTATCGCCCCTGGAGGTGATTGGAGCGCTAAATCAGGCGCTGCACACCTCTCTTAAGGCGCAAAGGCAAGGAGCGAGGCGCTACCTGAGAGCGCTGGCGAAGCTCATGTGATGTCAGTCAGCAATGGAACACAGACACACTGGCGCCGGCCAGTTCTTAAAGGGGAGGGTCGATCTTGCTCTCCATCCACATCCTGCTCATTGCAGCCTTGAATATCAGGCCTGGAGAGACCTGGACATCAAATCTGCTGGAAAGAACAATGGAGAGGCCCAGGGAAAGAGCTCAGAGTGCAGCCCCCACAGTCTCTTCTAAATCGATACAAGGAAGGGCAAATCAAAATCAACCTGCAAAGTGCTGCTCAGTACCCAAAACTCCTTCACACAGTGTTGAATCTCTCCAGATGTCTCTCTCTCTCTCTCTCTCTCTCTCAGAATGCGTGGTGCAAAAATGTCACCAACAAAAAAAGGCAGGAAGCGGCCGTCTTTAAATAGCGCTCCCCCAGTCCCTTCCCGACTGAAAAACGTTCCCCTCAACCTGTCGTTGCTAGCGGCAGGCGGTAAGGCAGGGGGCGCCACTCAATATCCGGTCCGGGGTGCCAGCGGGGCGTTGCGCACTCGACTGACATCACGATCTGCGGGCGCAGGAGATCATGGCGCTAATGTTTAGCGCTGCCGCAAAATGTCCAGTTAATTTCGTGAGCGGCGCAAACATCGCTGCGCCCGGGCGCTAATTTCTTTGCGCCCCATTAGCGCCCTCTTAAGGTGCTAACGGGAGGTGCAAACCAGCTGAATTTTCCCCCTAGGTATTTTAAAAGCATGATGGGGTCTCCATACTGCAGCACAAAACTAGAGAGCCAACAACCTGTTTCAATGTGACCTTCTGCACAAATGAAACCAGGCAATATCTGATTACCACTGCTGGTCCCAGGGTGCTAGAATTTAGGGATTCCAAACTCGTCAGGTAAGCAATTTGCATAAAATCTATAATTTCTTGTCAGCGTGTTTCGGAATTAATTGTAGAATGTTATTAGGATGAAATGAGCTGAGAGATCAAGTCCTACGCGCAGCACATGGTAAAGTATTAAAAGTCTATATTGTTAAATCAATATGAAAGTAACGCATAGCACCTAAAAGGCTAAATGAGATGTGACAAATGTGAAGGATTAAAAGAGGAGAATGAGGAAGGGACAGAGAGAAGACTCGAGGCAAACAGAATGGTCTTCTTTTCACGTGATCTCAACCACATTAACCGTAGTCTGTTGGTACTGATGGCAGCACTCACAAGGAACTTTAACGTGATTAAGAATTTGGTTCAGATGGGGAAAAAGATCCATAAATCAGTTTCCCCGAGTCAGTAACCACAACAACAACAACTTGCATTTATACGGCGCCTTTAACGCAGTAAAACATCCCAAGGTCCTTCACAGGAGCGATTATCGGACAAAATTTGACACCGAGCCACACTAAGAGATATTAGGACAGGTGACCAAAAGCTTGGTCAAAGAGGTCGGTTTCAAACCCGGCACCCTGACCCTGTCGGACATGGCGTCCGGCAGTAGGTCAGGGGGCACGACCGAAGTTTGCGGCCAGGGTGCGAGCAGGGCGCTGTGCACTGCAATGATGTCATCGCTGGAGGCGCAGCGCCGCAGGGCGCTACCAGCTACCGCCACCGCTAACCTCTCGCTGAATTTCGCGGGAGGCGTTAGCGGCATCGAGCCTGGGCGCTAGGGGCTTTGCGCATCAATTTTACAAATGGTGTAACACATAATGGTCCGTATTTTCCGATCGGAGGCTTCCTGCGTGCGGAGGCCTCCGATCTGGAGAAATTCTACGCCCTTACCTGAGGGCTCCGGAGGTCTGGTCATTTCCGATCCTGGGCCTCTGCTCTACGAAATGTGAGGGCCCAGGTATCCCAGGGGCGCAGGCGGTTCGCAAGCATCCTGGGATCACGTGAGCCATGGGGAACCAATGGGAGAAGGGAATCCCCCTTCATACTTTTGACAGCTTCGACCCATTAAAAGTATGAACGGAGATCACACCAAAAAGATATCAAAACATTAAATACATTGTTTTTTAATCATGTTTTTAAAATTAGTTAAAATTACATTAAATTACATATTTTTTAAGTTTATTTTTTACAGGGCTAAAAATAAACTTACCTTTTTTAAAAGTATTTTAAAATTATAAATGAGTGAAATTAAAAAAAAAACTTTTTTAAAACTCTTATGCTGGTAAAAGCAGGTCTTACTCCTACTTTTACCAGGCGTAAGATTTCTAAGGGTTTTCAGCGGGCGGAGGGTCTGCAGAAAGCGGAACTCTCCCCCCGCAGAGGCCCTTCTCCAGGGCAGGTGTCCGATCTGTCAGGAGCATTCTTCACAGATTGGAAGTGCCGGTTTTCAGTACATACGCTTCACATGCCTGAAACGGGCACTTGCGATGTCCCTACGGGTGGGTACACAGCTCGTATACACCCGTAGGCATCGGAAAATACAGGCCAATCTGTAAACAAACAGTAAATACAAAGTTGTGAATTGAAATAATAAAATTTCTTCATTAAAAATGAAACTGTGGTCTCACATTTACTGGTTTGATTTAACCACTGCTCCTTAACACCTCATTTATAACCTTTCACCAAGCAATTGTGGCACAGGGAAATGGGAGAGGAGAAGCACTGAGATTTATATCAGAAGCAGTGGGATGTATATACAGTATAATATAAAGCGAGATTTGACTCGTGTCCAGGCGATGAGGCACGAGGGTAGAATTTCAGGGATGTGTGTGGAGGTGACATAAGCATGCTGGGCTAATATCCAGGTTCTGCTCATTTTAATACCCAGCTCCTGGTGTCAGCTGTGGCTCAGTGGGTCGCACTCTCTCTCTCACCTCCACGTCAAGAAGCCTGTGGGTTCAAGCCCCACCCCAGAGACTTGAGCACAAAATCTAGGCTGACACTTTCTGAAGAAGAGCAGGGGAGTTCTCCCGGTGTCCTGACCAATATTTATCCCTCAACCAACTCCTAAAAAACAGATGATTTGGTCATTATCACATTGCGGTTTGTGGGATCTTGCTGTGCGTGAATTGGCTGCTGCGTTTCCTACATTACAACAGTGACTGCACTTCATTGGCTGTGGATGTCCTGAGGGTGTGAAAGGCGCTATATAAATGCAAATTCTTTCTTTCTGTTCTCTTTCAGTGCGAGCTACATGCCTGAAACATGCCCCACGTTGGGAGCTCACAGTCGGGCATGAGGTTCTGTGCGTTGATCCTGCAGCAACTATTTCAGTGGCCACTTGAACGTGAATGGCCAATTATGGAGGACTAAAATAACTGTGATGTAAAAATGTTTTTAAAAAGGGCAGAAAGTATCTGTTGGGGGAAAACCATAACTTCACTACTTTTGAATTCTAGACCCCTAGAAATAAATCCTTTGTTAGCATTTTGAATTGCTTTGCTGACCTGCGATTCTACTTTGAATGATTTGTTCACCTGTATCCCTAGATCACTTTGCTCTTTTACCCCATTCATAGAATGGTTACAGCACAGGAGGCCATTCGGCCTGTCGGGCCTGTGCTGGATTCAGTTTCTTATTTTCTAAGGTGCAGGTGATGTTTCTATTTTTCCTACCAAAGTGCATCACCTCACAGTTATCTCTGTTAAAGTTCATTTGCCACTTAACTGCCCAGTCTGCAAGTTTTCCAATATCTTCTTGTTTTATGTTGCATTCTTCCTCAGTGTTAGCTACACCACCTCCCCACACCCAGTTTGGTATCATCTGTAAATTTTGATATCGAGTTACTTGTTCCTAAATCCAAATCATTAATGTAAATTATGAACAGTGGTCCCGGCACTGATCCTTGCGGAGCACTGATTTCTACCTTCCTCCAATCTGAATAACTACCCTTTACCCCTACTCTCTGTTTTCTATTTTTTTAGCCAATCTGCTATCCATTCAGCTATTTCTTCCCTGACTCCACATGCCCTAATCTTTGTCATGAGCCTACCGTGTGGTACCTTATCAAAGGCCTTTTGAAAATAAGTGGTAGAGCGTTTAACAAAAGGGTGGGCCGAGTGTGAGAGGATTTGGGAAAGAGAGGGTTTAGGAGAGAGACAACCATGTCATTTTACTGCTGCATTTCCCTGGGGAAAGTGATGGTGTTTGTCCTGATGAGCATGGCACCAGTGATCTGCTTGATCCTTCCATGCACTGGGGATTGACTGATGCTGCTGATGTGTGCTCTGGTAGCCTGGAAGGAGCTTGTGGCCTAATACGCAGGATGGTGGTGACACTGTCTGCCACTGGCAATCCTATCCCTGTGCTGCCTCCTTTCAACCCCAACAATACCAACAGCTTACAATTATCTAACGCAGGAAACCGCCCTAAAGTGCTTCAAGGAACATTATCAGATACAAACTGACACTGAGTCAAAGAAGGAGCGAGATTAGGAGGTTGGATCGCAGCACATGGCATAACTCCATCTCTGTGTCGCGGGGGCGTGTAGCTCTGCTGTGTGGATACTGGGGTATGTTGGCAGTCCGCCTCTGGTGAAAATGTACCTCCCTGGCATTCCTTCCATCCTGAAAAACCTCAAGCTGCAAAGAGCATCAAGCGCAATCGATTTTTGTCCCGCAAACAAAAATACCTCAGTTCCCGTTGAAAAAGTCACCTCCCTGAAGGCGAGAACATTTCTGACCTTTTAACCTTGCTGTGGATGTGTAGGCTTTGCAAACTGTGCAATCCTGTCAGAAAATAAACGGGATTTCATGTGAGGGCTCTTCACACCAGCCTAAAGGGCCAGCTGAAGACCTCCGTACTATTCGAGCACAGCAGGGACCCGGCAAAATCAATAGCTGCCTGACTTCCTGACTCTTAAACACCCGTTGTGTGTTAGTGCAAACATTTGCACTAGCCAGAAATTGAATCCAACTGTCTGGAAATCGAGGGGAATGGGCCAGGACCCACAGTGCGGAACACAAGAAAGGAGTCAAAGAGAAGAGGCGAGTCAGCACGCAGTGGTGATGACACCAAACTTGTGTTTTCAGTCCCTGTAAATTGTAGGGTGAAGGGCAACTGAGGGGGGTGAGGAGTTCCACAGGTCCCAGAGTCAAACGTTAGACTAGGAGACGGTGCAATGAGTCTTGATTACAACACAGTAAGGAAGTAGAAAGGAGGAAGTGTGTGTAGGATGAGGGATTTAGAGAGATTTTTAAATTGACAAACTAAGGTGGAGACTAAGGCTTGCAGGTTGAAAATAGGAGATCTCTCCATGGTCTCGCCCCTCCCTATCTCTGTAATCTCCTCCGGCCCCACAACCCTCCGAGATCTCTGTGTTCCTCCAATTCTGGCCTCTTACCCATCCACCACTCCCTTCGCTCCACCATTGGTGGCCATGATCAGCTGCCTAGGCCCAAAGCTCTGCAATTCGCTCCCTAAACCTCTCCGTCTCGTTACCTCTCTCTTGCCTTTAAGATGCTCTTTAAAACCAACCTCTTTGACCAAGCTTTTGGTTATGGGGCACTGGCACCAGTACTGGGGAAAGAGGGAGCTGTTCCGTTGGGACGGTCTCCACTTAAACCAGGCCGGGACCTGTGTCCTGGCGAACCAAGTAACTAGGCCTGTAGATAGGGCTTTAAACTAAAAAGGGGGCGGGGGGAGAGGGGTCATGGGAGAAATCTAAAGAGAAAGTCAAGGCAATGGAGCAGTGCAGCGATTTGGGTAAAGATAAGCAGTGTGTGACAGGAAGGGACAGAGAGTTTAAAGGTAATCGTGCATCAGTGAATAAGATGAAAGCAGGGAATAATGGTAAAAGGTTAAAACTAAAGGCTCTTTATCTGAATGCACGATGTAGTCGTAACAAAATAGACGAATTAGTGGCACAACTAGAGATACATGGGTATGATCTGATCGCCATTACAGAGACATGGTTGCAAGGTGACCAGGGTTGGGAACTAAATATCCTGGGTACTTGATGTACCGAGAAGACAGGCAGACTGGAAAAGGGGAGGGGGGGTAGCCCTGGTAATTAAGGATCACATAAAGACAGTAGTGAGAAAGGATCTTGGCCCAGAAGATCAGGAAGTAGAATCAGTATGGGTGGAGGTAAGAAATAACAAGGGGCAGAAAACAGTGGTGGGAGTAGTATATAGGCCCTTAAACAGTAGCTATACTGTTCGACAAAGTATTAAGCAACAAATAATAGGATCTTGTAACAAAGGTAATGCAATAATCATGGGGGACTTTAATCTTCATATAGACTGGGCAAATCAAATTGGCAAAGGTAGTCTGGAGGACGAGTTCATGGAATGCATTCGGGACAGTTTCCTAGAACAATACATCGTGGAACCAAACAGGCAACAGACTATTTTAGATCTAGTTTTGTGTAATGAGACAGGATTAATTAGTAATCTTATAGTAACGGATCCTCTAGGGAAGAGTGATCATAATATGACAGAATTTCACATTGAGTGTGAAAGTGACATTCTTAAGTCCGACACTAGAGTCTTAAACTTAAATAAAGCCAATTACGTAGGTATGAGGGGCGAGTTGGCTAAGGTAGATTGGGAAATTAAATTAAAAGATATGACAGTAGCGAAGCAGCGGCAATCATTTAAAGAAATATAGTATTCCAAAATTCTCAACGACTATACAATCCATTGTGAAATAAAAATTTCATGGGAAAAGTGATCAATCCGTGGCTAACTATAGAAGTTAAGGATAGTATTAGATTAAAAGAAGAGGCTTATAATGTTGCGAAGAATAGTAGTAAGCCTGAGGATTGGGAGAGTTTCAGAAGCCAGCAAAGGATGACCAAAAAATTGATAAAAAGGGAGAAAATAGAATATGAGAGTAAACTAGCAAGAAATATAAAAACAGATTGTAAGAGCTTCTGCAAGTATGTAAAAAGGAAGAGAGTCGCAAAAGTAAACGTTGGTCCCTTAGAGGCTGAGACAGGAGAAATTATATTGGGGAACAAGGAAATGGCAGGGGCTTTAAACAAATATTTTGTATCTGTGTTCACAGTAAAAGAGACAAAAGGTATCCCAAAAGTAGTAAGGAACCAAGGGGCTAATGAGAGCGAGGAATTTAAAGTAAATATCAGTAAAATATCAGTAGAGAAAAAGTACTTGAGAAACTAACGGGACTAAAAGCCGACAAATCCCCTGGACCTGATGGCCTACATCCTAGGGTTCTAAAAGAGATGGCTGCAGAGATAGTGGATGCATTGGTTGCGATATTCTAAAATTCCCTAGATTCAGGAACGGTCCCAACGGATTGGAAGGTAGCAAATGTAACCCCGTCTATTCAAGAAAGGAGGGAGAGAGAAAACAGGAAACTACAGGCCAGTTATCCTGATATCAGTCGTCGGGAAAATGCTGGAATCCATTATTAAGGAAGTGGTGTCAGGGCACTTAGAAAATCAAAATTATAATTAGGCAGAGTCAACATGGTTTTATGAAAGGGAAATCGTGTTTGACAAATTTAGTAGAGTTTTTTGAGGACGTAACGAGCAGAGTAGATAAAGGGGAACCAGTAGATGTAGTATATTTTGATTTCCAAATGGCATTCGATAAGGTGCCACATAAAAGGTTGTTAAGCAAGATAAGGGCACACGGGGTTGGGGGTAATATATTAGCATGGATTGAGGATTGGTTAATGGACAGAAAACAGAGAGTAGGGATAAATGGGTCACTTTCAGATTGGTAGGCAGTAACTAGTGGGGTGCCGCAAGGATCAGTGTTGGGGCCTCAGCTATTTACGATCTATATTAATGACTTAGATGAAGGGATCAAGTGCAATGTTTCCAAGTGTGCTGCTGATACAAAGCTCGGTGGGACAGTAAGATGTGAGGAGGATGCAAAGAGTCTGCAAAGGGATATAGACAGGTTAAGTGAGTGGGCAGTAAGGTGGCAGAGGGAGTATAATGTGGGGCAATGTGAGGTTATTCACTTTGGTAGGAAGAATAGAAAAATAGAATGGGGGAGAAATTCAGTGGGTTGCGCCACCCGTTAGCGCCTTAAGAGGGCGCTAAGTGGGTCGCAAGCCAACTGGTGCCCGGGCGCGGCACTCCCCACGCCTCCCGCTAAATTCCGCGGGACGTTAGTGGTGGCGCTAACCGTTAGCGCTGCGCCGCTGCCGATGACGTCATCGGTGTGCGCAGCGCCCCGCTGATGCCCCGGCCGCGATATTTGGCAGCGCCCCCTGATTTACCACCGGACGCTATGTCCAACCTGCGGCCGGGGAGACACAAATTAAAGATGAGGTGCGGGGCGGCCATTTTTGTTGTTGGCCGCCTGCCAGCACCTGCCTGTGATCCCGTCCCCGGCCTCCTGACCGCCCCCCCCCACCGCCGCCGCAGAGTGCCAGCTGCGTTCCAAGAGCCCGGCACTTCTCTTCGGTGCCGGGCTCTTTTGCCGGCACTCCCGATCCTCGGGGGGGCCCAGCTGGGCCCCAGATCGCGCTGCACAAGGCCCCTCCCCTTTAAGAAGGGGAGGAAGGCCTGCAATACCGCAGTGCGACGTGCCGTAGTGTGTGGCACTGCGGCACGCTGCACCACGATATTTAATCGCAGCGCCCCAAGAGGGATGCGGGGTGCTTCCAGCAGCGCCGTGCTTCCCTTTGGGGCGCAACCACTCAATTTCCGGTGCGGGGGCGCGAATGTTTCCGGGGCGCTACTTTTAGCGCCCTGGCGAGGCTGGCGCCCCAAACGGGGCTATACTCACTTTCTCCCCCAATATGTTTTAAATGGTGAGAAGCTACTAAATGTGTTCAGAGAGATTTGGGTGTCCTAGTACAAGAAACACAGAAAGCTAGCATGCAGGTACAGCAAGCAGTAAGAAAGGCAAATGGCATGTTGGCCTTTATTGCAAGGGGGTTGGAGTATAAGAGTAAGGAAGTCTTGCTGCAATTGTACAGGGCCTTGGTGAGACCACACCTGGAGTACTGGGCACAGTTTTGGTCTCCTTATCTAAGGAAGGATATACTTGCCTTGGAGGCGGTGCAACGAAGGTTCACTAGATTGATTCCTGGGATGAGAGGGCTGTCCTATGATGAGAGATTGTGTAGAATGGGCCGATACTCTCTGGAGTTTAGAAGAATGAGAGGTGATCTCATTGAAACATGCAAGATTCTGAGGTGGATTGACAGGGTAGATGCTGAGAGGTTGTTTCCCCCTGGCTGGAGAGTCTAGAACTAGGGGGCATAGTCTCAGGATACGGGGTCGGCCATTTAACACCGAGATGAGGAGGAATTTCTTCACACAGAGGGTGGTGAATCTTTGGAATTCTCTGCCCCAAAGGGCTGTGGAGGCTGAGTCATTGGCCCAGAAATTCGGGTCTCCACGGGTGAGTACGCACGGGGTACTCACCCGTAGGCCGAATGGAAATGCCGGTTTCCTGCATGCACTGCGCATGCGCGGGAAACCGGCACTTCCGATCCTCTGAACGAAGGGGTTCAGAGGTCGAACGGCGCGCAGGGGAGGCTGCGCGTGCGCTTTGAACTTAGTTTTTTTTGCAGGTTTTCACGCGAGGGTAAGCCTGCAGGATTTACACATTTAAAAAGCAGGCGTAAGGCCTGCTTTTTACAAGGTAAGTGGTCAATTAATTAAAATTAAAACATTTTTTCCACAGGTTTATTATTTTTAAATACTTTAAAGCAAGGTAAGTTTATTTTTAGCCCTGTTTTTTTTATAAAATTTTTTTTTTCAAAAATGTAAATTATTGTTAAAAAAATTATTTAATGTAATTTATAGTTTATTTAAAAAGTGTGATTTAAAAAAAAAATTATTTGAAGGTTTACTGCTATTTTGGGGCCCGTAGTATTCATAAGTTTTCACAGGTCTTCCTGTCAATCTTATGAATGGGATTTTCCCTCCTCCGATTGGCTGCCCATGGCTCACGTGATCCCAGGGGACGCATCGCACTAACTACGCCCCTGGGATACGCAAGCACAGCGCGCCGGCAGCTGGGCCAGGCCCCGGAGCGGAATTCCACGGAGCCCTAGAGCTCAACTGCCGGCGCGCAAGGTAAGTGCAGGTCGGGGGCTTGCACCCGCGGGAAGCCCCCGACCCGAATTTCTGGGCCATTGAGTATATTCAAGACTGAGAGAGATAGATTTTTGGACTCTAGGGGAATCAAGGGATATGGAGATCAGGCGGGAAAGTGGAGTTGAGGTCGAAGATCAGCCATGATCTTATTGAATGGCGGAGCAGGCTCGAGGGGCCGTGGAGCGGAGCAGGCTCGAGGGGCCGTGGGGCGGAGCAGGCTCGAGGGGCCGTGGGGTGGAGCAGGCTCGAGGGGCCGTGGGGCGGAGCAGGCTCGAGGGGCCATGGGGTGGAGCAGGCTCGAGGGGCCGTGTGACGGAGCAGGCTCGAGGGGCCGTGGGGCGGAGCAGGCTCGAGGGGCCATGGGGTGGAGCAGGCTCGAGGGGCCATGGGGCGGAGCAGGCTCGAGGGGCCGTGTGACGGAGCAGGCTCGAGGGGCCATGGGGTGGAGCAGGCTCGAGGGGCCGTGTGACGGAGCAGGCTCGAGGGGCCATGGGGCGGAGCAGGCTCGAGGGGCCATGGGGTGGAGCAGGCTCGAGGGGCCGTGTGACGGAGCAGGCTCGAGGGGCCATGGGGCGGAGCAGGCTCGAGGGGCCGTGGGGTGGAGCAGGCTCGAGGGGCCGTGGGGTGGAGCAGGCTCGAGGGGCCGTGGGGTGGAGCAGGCTCGAGGGGCCATGGGGTGGAGCAGGCTCGAGGGGCCATGGGGCGGAGCAGGCTCGAGGGGCCGTGGGGTGGAGCAGGCTCGAGGGGCCATGGGGTGGAGCAGGCTCGAGGGGCCCTATGGCCGACTCCTGCTCCTAATGCTTTTGTTCTTATGTTATCTCCTTATGTGGCTCACTATCAAATGTTGTCTGATAATCGCTCCTGTGAAGCGCCTTGGGACCGTTTCCTCCATTAAAGGCGCTATATGAATGCAAGTTGTTGTTGATTGGAGATGAAAGGAGGTAAATGACAAAGTAGGGATGTGAAGCCGAGGGTTGAAAGTCTGCAGCTTAATGGAGGAAGGGAAAACTGCCGGGAGAGAAGGAGCCGGCACTGAGTGAGCGACAAAGCCTCCTTCAATTGCACAATCAGCCCCCATTCAGCAACTTTCAATATCGCATCCTCCATATAACACACTGAGAGAGACACCATCAGGCTTGGGGTCAGAGGTTATTCCCACCAGAAACACACAAATGCATTTCCACATCTGTCCAATAATCATCTTCTATTGTCTGCAGCTGGGAGCTAGTGGGAGAGACCCTTCGCTGGGACAAGGCCGGTTTCCACTTGGCTCTGGGCAACCCTGCAAGCCAATGCCCTAACGGGGAGGGCAGTCCCGGCTGGACAAGCAGTGGGGAGTTTACCGATGGTCTCCGCGGTTGTAGCCATTGCAATTCCTTATCTGAGGAAGGATGTCCTTGCCATGGAAGGAGTGCAGCGAAGATTCACCAGGCTGATACCTGGGATGGCAGGAATGACGTATGAGGAGAGATTGTGTCGATTGGGCTTATATTCACTGGAGTTTAGAAGTTTGAGAGGGGATCTCATCGAAACCTATAAAATTCTGTCAGGCCTGGACAGACTAGATGCAGGAAGGATGTTTCTGATGGCCGGGGAGTCCAGAACCAGGGGTCACAGTCTAAGGATAAGGGGTAAGCTATTTAGGACTGAAATGAGGAGGAATTTCTTCACCCAGAGAGTGGTGAACCTGTGGAATTCTCTGCCACAGAGGGCGGTGGAGGCTAGTTCATTAAATATATTCAAGAAAGAGTTGGATATATTTCTTAAGGCTAAAGGGATCAAGGGATATGGGGAGAATGCAGGGACAGGGTACTGAATTTGGATGATCAGCCATGATCTCATTGAATGGCGGAGCAGGCTCGAGGGGCCGAATGGCCGACTCCTGCTCCTATCTTCTATGTTTCTAAAGGCCTTATTTAAGGAGATAAGAAAATTCTGGAGTGAGAAAGTCCCACTCCACTCAGAGTCCATGTCTGGCCACTGACTCGCCCCGCTCCTGCCCAGGCTCCAGCCCGTTGATCTTCGACTTTCAGGAACAGTAAGGAGGCAATAATGGTGCCAGCGGTGCACAGCACCTTGTGCTATCGGGCACTGAGACTCACTGAGCCATGGGGCAGGCCCCAAGCCCTCTCCGCACTCAGAGCCCATGCACACACTCTGCACAGGGCTATTGGGAGACCATTATCTCTTCAAATTAGGAGCCAGCTCTATATTGTGTCTAGAGGTGTCAGTCATGGCTCAGTTGGTAGCACTTCTCGCCTATGAGTCAGACGATCATGGGTTCAAGTCTCACTCCAGAGTCTTGAGCACAAAATCCAGGCTGGCACTCCTGGTCAGTGCTGAGGGAGTGCCGCACTGTCAGAGGGGCAGTACTGAGAGAGTGCTGCACTGTCAGAGGGGCAGTACTGAGGGAGTGCTGCACTGTCGGAGGGCAGTACTGAGGGAGAGCCGCACTGTCGGAGGGCAGTACTGAGGGAGAGCCGCACTGTCGGAGGGCAGTACTGAGGGAGTGCTGCACTGTCGGAGGGGCAGTACTGAGGGAGGGCCGCACTGCCAGAGGGGCAGTACTGAGGGAGCGCTGCACTGTCGGAGGGGCAGTACTGAGGGAGCGCTGCACTGTCAGAGGGGCAGTACTGAGGGAGTGCTGCACTGTCGGAGGGGCAGTACTGAGGGAGAGCCGCACTGTCAGAGGGGCAGTACTGAGGGAGCGCCGCACTGTCGGAGGGGCAGTACTGAGGGAGCGCCGCACTGTCGGAGGGGCAGTACTGAGGGAGTGCTGCACTGTCGGAGGGCAGTACTGAGGGAGAGCCGCACTGTCAGAGGGGCAGTACTGAGGGAGCGCCGCACTGTCGGAGGGGCAGTACTGAGGGAGCGCCGCACTGTCGGAGGGCAGTACTGAGGGAGTGCTGCACTGTCGGAGGGGCAGTACTGAGGGAGAGCCGCACTGTCAGAGGGGCAGTACTGAGGGAGAGCCGCACTGTCGGAGGGCAGTACTGAGGGAGTGCTGCACTGTCGGAGGGGCAGTACTGAGGGAGGGCCGCACTGCCAGAGGGGCAGTACTGAGGGAGCGCTGCACTGTCGGAGGGGCAGTACTGAGGGAGCGCTGCACTGTCAGAGGGGCAGTACTGAGGGAGCGCCGCACTGTCAGAGGGGCAGTACTGAGGGAGCACTGCACTGTCGGAGGGGCAGTACTGAGGGAGAGCGCACTGTCGGAGGGGCAGTACTGAGGGAGCGCCGCACTGTCGGAGGGGCAGTACTGAGGGAGAGCGCACTGTCGGAGGGGCAGTACTGAGGGAGCGCCGCACTGTCGGAGGGGCAGTACTGAGGGAGTGCCGCACTGTCAGAGGGGCAGTACTGAGGGAGCGCCGCACTGTCGGAGGGGCAGTACTGAGGGAGCGCCGCACTGTCAGAGGGGCAGTACTGAGGGAGTGCTGCACTGTCAGAGGGGCAGTACTGAGGGAGCGCCGCACTGTCAGGGGGGCAGTACTGAGGGAGAGCCGCACTGTCAGCGGGGCAGTACTGAGGGAGTGCTGCACTGTCAGAGGGGCAGTACTGAGGGAGTGCTGCACTGTCAGAGGGGCAGTACTGAGGGAGCGCCGCACTGTCAGAGGGGCAGTACTGAGGGAGTGCCACACTGTCAGAGGGGCAGTACTGAGGGAGTGCTGCACTGTCAGAGGGGCAGTACTGAGGGAGCGCCGCACTGTCAGAGGGGCAGTACTGAGGGAGTGCCACACTGTCAGAGGGGCAGTACTGAGGGAGCGCCGCACTGTCAGAGGGGCAGTACTGAGGGAGTGCCGCACTGTCGGAGGGGCAGTACTGAGGGAGCGCTGCACTGTCGGAGGGGCAGTACTGAGGGAGAGCTGCTCTGTCGGAGGGGCAGTACTGAGGGAGCGCCGCACTGTCGGAGGGGCAGTACTGAGGGAGCGCTGCGCTGTCGAAGGGTCAGTACTGAGGGAGAGCCGCACTGTCGGAGGGGCAGTACTGAGGGAGAGCCGCACTGTCGGAGGGGCAGTACTGAGGGAGTGCTGCACTGTCAGAGGGGCAGTACTGAGGGAGCGCTGCACTGAGGGAGTGCCACACTGTCAGAGGGGCAGTACTGAGGGAGCGCCGCACTGTCGGAGGGGCAGTACTGAGGGAGTGCCACACTGTCAGAGGGGCAGTAGTGAGGGAGCGCTGCACTGTCGGAGGGGCAGTGCTGAGGGAGTGCTGCACTGTCTGATGTGCCGTCTTTCGGATGAGACATTAAACTGAGGCCTCATCTGCCCTCTCAGGTGGATGTAAAAGATCCCATGGCACTATTCCAAAGAAGAGCAGGGGAGTTCTCCCCGGTGTCCTGGGCTAACATTTATCCCTCAATCAACATCACTAAAAACAGATTATCTGATTATTATCATATTGCTGTTTGTGGGAGCTTGCTGTGCATAAATTGGCTGCCACGTTTCCTACATTACAACAATGAAAACACTTTAAAAAAAGTACTTCATTTGGTGTAAAGCACTTTGGGACATCCTGAGGTGCTGACAGGCGCTGTAGAAATGTCTAAAGTCTTTCTTTTCTTTCTTTTGGGATGTTGGAGCAGGCGCCAGCGTCTCACGGCCCACTGGCAATGGCTGCTTTGGCGGATGCCTGCAGTAAAATTCACCTCATGCAATGCCTGGTTGGCCTTCTCCTGTAGATTGGGTCGCCCCTCGTTGAAAGGCCTCCTGCCCTGTGGTCTCAGTGACCAATCAGTGCACAGGGCATTTCTTGTAGACAGCTAAACACACCTGGCGTAAACGCAATGTCAGCCCGAGTCCCATTAACAGACGTTGCCCCCTTTAAATATAATTTTGAATTAATTTTCATGAAGTGTGCATCGCTGGCAAGGCCGGCATTTATTGCCTAACCCTAGTTCCCCTGAGAAAATGATGGTGAGCTTTCTCCTTGAAACGCTGCAGTCTGTGTGTATTATATGTATCAGCTTGATGCGACTGAGTGTCTTGCTAGGCCACTTCAGAGAGCAGTTAAGAGTAAACCGCATTGGTGAGAGACTGGGGTCACAGATAGCCCAGACTGATGTTCCCTCTAAGCTGCGGGCACGTGTGGTGGCCCAGTTATCCTCAAGGCCCTGCGCTGGCCGCTCACCGGCGTTTACATTGGAAATACCGCGCCTGCGCAGAAATTTAAAGGGGCCGCGCGTTGAAAGAAACAGGCTACGTGGAACAAAGCGCAGCTCACAGAGAACATCGGCCCAGACCGGGTAAGGACAGCAGCTTTCCTTCCCCAAAGGGACATTCGTGAACCGCTTGGGTTTGTACGGCAGCTGCACGGTCACGTTCACTGATCTCGCATTTTTATTTCCAGATTTTTAAAATTCAAGTTCATTGTTATGGTGGGATTTGAACTCACGTTCTCTGGATTACTAGTGCTGATAGGTTTATAAGCTTTATAAGCTGACCGTATATTAACGGCCGAGTGGTGCAGCTGCCCGCAGTCCCTGGGGAGCAATGGTCCCTGGACACCCGCAGTCCCTGGGGAGCAATGGTCCCTGGACACCCGCAGTCCCTGGGGAGCAATGGTCCCTGGACACCCGCAGTCCCTGGGGAGCAATGGTCCCTGGACACCCGCAGTCCCTGGGGAGCAATGGTCCCTGGACACCCGCAGTCCCTGGGGAGCAATGGTCCCTGGACACCCGCAGTCCCTGGGGAGCAATGATCCCTGGACACCCGCAGTCCCTGGACACCCGCAGTCCCTGGGGAGCAATGGTCCCTGGACACCCGCAGTCCCTGGGGAGCAATGGTCCCTTGACACCCGCAGTCCCTGGGGAGCAATGGTCCCTGGACACCCACAGTCCCTGGGGAGCAATGGTCCCTGGACACCCGCAGTCCCTGGACACCCACAGTCCCTGGGGAGCAATGGTCCCTGGACACCCGCAGTCCCTGGGGAGCAATGGTCCCTGGACACCCGCAGTCCCTGGGGAGCAATGGTCCCTGGACACCCGCAGTCCCTGGGGAGCAATGGTCCCTGGACACCCGCAGTCCCTGGACACCCACAGTCCCTGGGGAGCCATGGTCCCTGGACACCCGCAGTCCCTGGGGAGCAATGGTCCCTGGACACCCGCAGTCCCTGGGGAGCAATGGTCCCTGGACACCCGCAGTCCCTGGACACCCACAGTCCCTGGGGAGCCATGGTCCCTGGACACCCGCAGTCCCTGGGGAGCAATGGTCCCTGGACACCCGCAGTCCCTGGACACCCACAGTCCCTGGGGAGCAATGGTCCCTGGACACCCGCAGTCCCTGGGGAGCAATGATCCCTGGACACCCGCAGTCCCTGGGGAGCAATGGTCCCTGGACACCCGCAGTCCCTGGGGAGCAATGGTCCCTGGACACCCACAGTCCCTGGGGAGCAATGGTCCCTGGACACCCGCAGTCCCTGGGGAGCAATGGTCCCTGGACACCCGCAGTCCCTGGGGAGCAATGGTCCCTTGATACCCGCAGTCCCTGGGGAGCAATGGTCCCTGGACACCCGCAGTCCCTGGGGAGCAATGGTCCCTGGACACCCGCAGTCCCTGGGGAGCAATGGTCCCTGGACACCCGCAGTCCCTGGGGAGCAATGGTCCCTTGACACCCGCAGTCCCTGGGGAGCAATGGTCCCTGGACACCCGCAGTCCCTGGGGAGCAATGGTCCCTGGACACCCGCAGTCCCTGGGGAGCAATGGTCCCGGGACACCCGCAGTCCCTGGGGAGCCATGGTCCCTGGACACCCGCAGTCCCTGGGGAGCAATGGTCCCTGGACACCCGCAGTCCCTGGACACCCGCAGTCCCTGGGGAGCAATGATCCCTGGACACCCGCAGTCCCTGGGGAGCAATGGTCCCTGGACACCCGCAGTCCCTGGGGAGCAATGGTCCCTGGACACCCGCAGTCCCTGGACACCCACAGTCCCTGGGGAGCAATGGTCCCTGGACACCCGCAGTCCCTGGGGAGCAATGGTCCCGGGACACCCGCAGTCCCTGGGGAGCAATGGTCCCTGGACACCCGCAGTCCCTGGGGAGCAATGATCCCTGGACACCCGCAGTCCCTGGGGAGCCATGGTCCCTGGACACCCGCAGTCCCTGGACACCCACAGTCCCTGGGGAGCAATGGTCCCTGGACACCCACAGTCCCTGGGGAGCAATGGTCCCTGGACACCCGCAGTCCCTGGACACCCTCAGTCCCTGGACACCCGCAGTCCCTGGGGAGCAATGGTCCCTGGACACCCCACAGGCAGCCACTGAAGCCCTTCCTCTCCCTCCTCTGATATACAAGGCAACCATCGCTGCTAATCTCTCGCTCGCCCTCAGTCCCCCTTCGCAACAGACCATGACCCAACTTCTTTCAGAGAGGTCAGTTGAACCCAAATAAACGTGCCTCTCTGCGATCCTGATAAAGCAACAAAGTTAGGCTAAACCTTTATAAAACACTGGTTAGGCCCCAGCTGGAGTTTTGAGTCCAATTCTGGGCACCGCACTTTTGGAAGGATGTCAAGGCCTTGGAGAGGGTGCGGAGGAGATTTACTGGAATGGTAGCAGGGATGAGGGACTTCAGTTACATCGACAGACTACAGAAGCTGGGGTTGTTCCCCTTAGAGCAGAGAAGGTTGAGAGGAGTTTTGATAGAGGTGTTCAAAACCAGGAAGGGTTGTGACAGAGTAAATAAGGCAAAACTGTTTCCAGTGGCAGAAGGGTCGGTAACCAGAGGACACAGATTTAAGGTAATTGGCAAAAAAGTCAGAGGGGAGATGAGGAGAATTGTTTTTACACAGCGAGTTATGATGATCTGGAATGAACTGAAAGGGTGGTGGAAGCAGATTTAATAGCAACTTTCAAAAGGAAATCTCAGATGAGCTGCATCCTAGGATGCTGAGGGAAGTAAAGATGGAAATTGCAAAGGTACTGGCCATAATCTTCCAATCCTCCTTGGATATGGGGGTGGTGCCAGAGGACTGGAGAATTGCAAGTGTTACACCATTGTTCAAAAAAGGGTGTAAAGATAAACCCAGCAACTGCAGGCCAGTCAGTTTAACCTCAGTAGTGGAGAAGCTTTAAGAAATGATAATCCGGGACAAAATTAAGTCACTTGGACAAGTGTGGATTAATTAAGGAAAGCCAGCATGGATTTGTTAAAGGCAAATCATGTTTAACTAACTTGATTGTGTTTTTTGATGAGGTAACAGAGAGGGTTGATGAGGGCAGTGCGGTTGATGTGGTGTACATGGACTTCCAAAAGGCGTTTGATAAAGTGCCACATAATAGGCTTGCCAGCAAAGTGGAAGCCCATGGAATAAAAGGGACAGTGGCAGCATGGATACGGAATTGGCTAAGTGACAGGAAACAGAGAGTAATGGTGAACGGTTGTTTATCGGACTGGAGGAAGGTATACAATGGTGTTCCCCAGGGGTCCATGACTTAGACTTGGGTGTACAGGGCACTATTTCAAAATTTGCAGATGACACAAAACTTGTAAGTATAGTGAACAGTGAGCAGGAGAGTGATAGACTTCAAGAGGACATAGACAGGCTGGTGGAATGGGCAGACACGTGGTAGATGAAATTTAACACAGAAAAGTGCAAAGTGATACATTTTGGTAGGAAGAATGAGGAGAGGCAATATAAACTAAAGGGTACAATCCTAAAGCGGGTGCATGAACAGAGAGACCTGGGGGTATATGTGCACAAATCGTTGAAGGTGGCAGGGCAGGTTGAGAAAACAGTTAAAAAATCATACGGGATCCTGGGCTTCATAAACAGAGACATAGAGTACAAAGGCAAGGAAGTTATGATGAACCTTTATAAAACACTGGTTCGGCCACAACTGGAGTATTGTGTCCAATTCTGGGCACCGCACTTTAGGAAGGATGTGAAGGCCTTAGAGAGGGTGCAGAAAAAATTTACGAGAATAATTCCAGAGATGAGAGACTTCAGTTACGTAGATAGACTGGAGAAACTGGGGTTGTTCTCCTTAGAGCAGAGAAGATTGAGAGATTTGATAGAGGTGTTCAAAATCATGAGGGGTCTAGACAGAGCAGATAGAGGGAAACTGTTCCCATTGGTGGAAGGGTCGAGAACCAGAGGACACAGATTTAAGGTGATTGGCAAAAGAACCAAAGGCGACATGAGGGAAAAACATTTTTTACGCAGCGAGTGGTTAGGATCTGGAATGCACTGCCTGAAAGGGTGGTGGAGGCAGATTCAATTGTGGCTTTCAAAAGGGAATTAGATAAGAACCTGAAGGAAAAACATTTGCAGGGCTCCGGGGAAAGGGCGGGGGAGTGGGACTAATTGGAGAGCTCTTGCAAAGAGCCGGCACAGGCATGATGGGCCGAATGGCCTCCTGTGCTGTAAAATTCTATGAAAGCGAGGACTTTCAGTCTTCAGTCTCTGGCATAGCTTTGGGAGTCTCTGAGCCCTGGCCCTTGCTGGTCTATGCCTACACTTCCTGGGACGAGGTAAGTGGGGAGCGTGTCCAGGGAAACTCTGCTCATACGGAGTTTGACAACAAAATCCTTACGGGGTTTTTAAAAGGTTTGGCTGCAGTTTGACATGAGCTTTTGGTTCACTGAGGCAGTGAGGGTCTCAGAGCCAGGTACTGACTCAATTCAGGTCGAGATACTGCAGTTTGGTCAGCTAAAAATAGGCAGTTGGTTTGACACCATGTTGGCGCCTGTAGCCTTCGGTGTTCAATTTAAGATACATCACTCCTCCAGAGCTAGAACATCTTAAATCATTTTATGTATAGATTTAGCCTGAGAGATAGAAACGAGGCATTAAAATGGAAGGAAAGAGAGACAGCAAGACTTAGAGAGATTAATAGAATGACAAATTGATAGATAAATAGAAAACAGACTTTAGAGGTCATAAATATTTGAATAGAGTGAAGTTCAATGAACAGAATAGGCAGAATGCTAACTTTATGCTTTGATAATGAAATCAAATAATCTTATAGATTGCTTACATGGATGAGATTATAAATCGCTGATGTGTGGAGACTCCTCTGTGTTCCTGAAGTAGCTGTTATCAACATGTATTGATAGCAATGGGTTCTGTATTCATGGAGCCAATTACTGGAGCTCAGTGGATTGGACTCGGAGGTTGGCGTGCTACCCACTGAACCACAGCTGACACTGCTAACCTTCAATGGTGAAAATAAGGTAAACCCAGCACAGGACTAGAACCAACAGGGAACCTACAAGAATAGGAATTAGTCCATTTATGTCAAACAAGGTGAGACAGTGAAGTTGGGTGGCATAGCGTGTACATTATTGTTACGTTATCATGTGCACCAAGACAGAATATATAGAACCAGCAAATACTCATCAACATCAGCACCAAGCGGGTAATACAGACCAGAAACAGCACACCCACACGGAGCCTGCAGAACCAGGAGCTACAGAACCCAACAGAACCAGACCCAACAGAACCAGGACCAACAGAACCCAACAGAACCAGGAGCAACAGAACCAGGACCAACAGAACCCAACAGAACCAGGAGCAACAGAACCCAACAGAACCAGGACCAACAGAACCAGACCCAACAGAACCCAACAGAACCAGACCCAACAGAACCAGGACCAACAGAACCAGGACCAACAGAACCCAACAGAACCAGGACCAACAGAACCCAACAGAACCAGGACCAACAGAACCAGGACCAACAGAACCCAACAGAACCAGACTCAACAGAACCAGGACCAACAGAACCCAACAGAACCAGGAGCAACAGAACCCAACAGAACCCAACAGAACCAGACCCAACAGAACCAGGACCAACAGAATCCAACAGAACCAGGAGCAACAGAACCCAACAGAACCAGGACCAACAGAACCAGGAACAACAGAACCCAACAGAACCAGACCCAACAGAACCAGGACCAACAGAACCCAACAGAACCAGGAGCAACAGAACCCAACAGAACCAGGAGCAACAGAACCCAACAGAACCAGGACCAACAGAACCCAACAGAACCAGGACCAACAGAACCCAACAGAACCAGGACCAACAGAACCCAACAGAACCAGGAGCAACAGAACCCAACAGAACCAGGAGCAACAGAACCCAACAGAACCAGGACCAACAGAACCAGGACAACAGAACCCAACAAAACCAGGAGCAACAGAACCAGGACCAACAGAACCTAACAGAGCCAGGAGCAACAGAACCCAACAGAGCCAGGAGCAACAGAACCCAACAGAACCAGGAGCAACAGAACCCAACAGAACCAGGACCAACAGAACCCAACATAACCAGGACCAACAGAACCCAACAGAGCCAGGACCAACAGAACCCAACATAACCAGGACCAACAGAACCCAACAGAACCAGACCCAACAGAACCCAACAGAAGCAGGAGCAACAGAACCCAACATAACCAGGACCAACAGAACCCAACAGAAGCAGGAGCAACAGAACCCAACAGAAGCAGGAGCAACAGAACCCAACATAACCAGGACCAACAGAACCCAACAGAAGCAGGACCAACAGAACCCAACAGAAGCAGGAGCAACAGAACCCAACAGAACCAGGAGCAACAGAACCCAACAGAAGCAGGAGCTAGGGTCCTGTGGTTTGACAACACTCAGAGAACGGGTGCTGGGATGTGGCAGGACTCGAGGCGGGGGTTGGGGGTCCCTGTGTTTAGGAGCACGGGGTGGAGGATGGTTTTAGGGCCTGTGACTGAATCAGTTCTGGTTCACATTCCTTGCACACTAAACTCTGAATCAGAACAAGTGCGGAATTAGCCGGATCGCCCAGACACACTCTGTCATTAACACTTGCACAAGGAAAGGTTCCGTCCACCAATGGAGCATGGCTGTCCCGTGAGGAGCAGATGCCGGGCTTTGATGAAATCAGCAATTCAAAACTCCTGACATTTGCAGAAAAGATTATTGAAAATAAAGCTTTTCTCCACAAAGTAAAATTAAAACAAACACATCATCTTCTAATTTTGTCCCCTCCGGCACCGCAGTGCCACACACTGTGCTGAGAGGGTGCGCACCACACTGGTATCACTGCCAGGGCTCGGGCAGAAGGACGTTCCCAGCTGGTATCTGGGAGAATTCTTCTACCTGATCGTTCCCCCCAAAGGCGGATGTCTGACCTCCTTTTGCCACCTCCCCAAAGTATGGCAGCAATCAGGGAGTCGGCAGCAAGGGGGAACCAACAACAACCTGCATTTATATAGCGCCTTTAACGTAGTAAAACGTCCCAAGGTGCTTCACAGGAGTATTATCAGACAGGATTTGACACCGAGCCACATCAGGAGATATTAGGACAGGTGACCAAAAGCTTGGTCAAAGAGGTAGATTTTAAGGAGGAGAGAGAGGCGGAGAGGATTAGGGAGGGAATTCCAGAGCTCGGGGCCCAGGCAGCTGAAGGCACGGCCGCCAGTGGTGGAGCGATGGAAATCGGGGATGCGCAAGAGGCCAGAATTGGAGGATTGCAGAGATCTCGGACAGAGATAGGGAGGGGCCAGGCCATGGAGGGATTTGAACACGAGGATGAGAATTTTAAAATGGAGGCATTAGCGGACCGGGGGCCAGTGTAGGTCAGTGAGGTGAAGTTTATGGAGGGTGGAATGTGGGAGGTCGGCCAGGAGGGCGTTGGAACAGATGCGACGCTGCATTCCTGACAGCCATGCAGCATTGTGGGTGCCCCAGTGTGCTGCACAGATAAAGCTGTAATTACCGAGGTTAATTCCACACAGTGACGTTAGCCCGCTCGAGGCCCTAGCTAACTCCTTTTTTGCATTTTGACGAGTTTTTCAGGTAAAAAGGAAAACTGCATAAGCTGGGAAGTTGAGATTAAAAAACCCCAGAAAGTGCCGTAAATCTAACAGCAGGTCTGTCAGCATTGCAGGGTGTTTGAGCAGAGCGGCCTAGCCCTGACAGACGCTGCACCATCTGATGCAACATTCCAGCACTCTCTGCCTTCAGTTGCTGAGATTTCGGGCAGTTAACAGCAGAACCTTAAACAACTCAGGAGTTGTGAACTTCTTTTCACCTTTGCCCGAACCAAAGCCACTCCACTAGATGACAGCACTGCTCCTGATTAACAGTTTCCAGTTCATGAAGAAGCTTGACACTGATCCTGGAGTTGTCCAATTCCTAAAACAGCCAAACGGTCCAATTGATCATCATCAGCATTCGTTCCACAGGCACGGGCCACGCTGCTGATGGAAGCCCAGCCACTGGGCGGGTCTGCTCACTTTTCTCTTTTAAATAAAAGACTTGACAAGAAATGGAACTAGAATTCTGAACGTGCCACAGTGTGTGTGACCCTGGTGTGTGAAGATTGTGGTCATTTAAAAAAATTTGTTCCTGGGATGTGGGCATCGCTGGCAAGGCCAGCATTTATTGCCCATCCCTAGTTGCCCTCGAGAAGGTGGTGGTGAGCCGCCTTCTTGAACTGCTGCAGTCCGTGTGGTGAAGGTGCTCCCACAGTGCTGTTAGGGAGGGAGTTCCAGGATTTTGACCCAGCGACGATGAAGGATCGGCCGATATATTTCCAAGTCAGGATGGCGTGGTGTGACTTGGAGGGGAACTTGGAGGTGGTGGTGTTCCCATGCGCCTGCTGCCCTCGTCCTTCTAGGTGGAAGAGGTCGCGGGTTTGGGAGGTGCTGCTGAAGAAGCCTTGGCGAGTTGCTGCAGTGCATCTTGTAGATGGTACACACTGCAGCCACGGTACGCCGGTGGTGGAGGGAGTGAATGTTTAAGGTGGTGGTTGGGGTGCCAATCAAACGTGTGTGTGTGTGTGTACAGGCAATTGTGTGTGTGTGTGTGAGTATATAAGTGTGTGTGTGTTTGTATATTATATATATATATCATATGTATGTGCATATATATGTGTTTGTGTGTGTGTTTGAGTTTGTGTGTCTGTGTGTTTGGTGTGTTTGTGTGTGTTTAGTGTGTGTGTGTTTGTGTCTGTGTTTGAGTGAGTGCCTGTGTTTGAGTGTGTTTGGTGTGTGTTTGAGTGTGTGTTTGGTGAGTTTGGTGTGTGTCTGTGTCTGTGTTTGGTGTGTGTGTGTGTTTGGTGTGTGTGTGTGTGTTTGAGTGTGTTTGGTGTGTGTGTGTGTTTGAGTGTGTTTGGTGTGTGTCTGTGTTTGGTGTGTGTGTGTGTGTTTGGTCTGTGTCTGTGTTTGGTGTGTGTCTGTGTTTGGTGTGTGTGTGTGTGTTTGAGTGTGTTTGGTGTGTGTCTGTGTGTTTGAGTGTGTTTGGTGCGTGTGTGTGTGTTTGAGTGTGTTTGGTGTGTGTCTGTGTTTGGTGTGTGTGTGTGTGTGTTTGGTGTGTGTGTGTGTGTTTGAGTGTGTTTGGTGTGTGTCTGTGTTGGTGTGTGTGTGTGTTTGGTGTGTGTGGTGTGTGTCTGTGTTTGGTGTGTGTGTGTGTGTTTGAGTGTGTTTGGTGTGTTTGGTGTGTGTGTGTGTTTGGTGTGTGTGTGTGCGTTTGAGTGTGTTTGGTGTGTGTGGTGTGTGTCTGTGTTTGGTGTGTGTGTGTGTTTGAGTGTGTTTGGTGTGTGTCTGTGTTTGGTGTGTGTGTGTGTGTCTGTGTTTGGTGTGTGTCTGTGTTTGGTGTGTGTGTGTGTTTGGTGTGTGTGTGTGTGTGTGTTGAGTGTGTTTGGTGTGTGTGTGTGTGTCTGTGTCTGTGTTTGGTGTGTGTTTGGTGTGTGTGTGTGTGTTTGAGTGTGTTTGGTGTGTGTGTGTGTTTGTGTGTGTTTGGTGTGTGTCTGTGTTTGGTGTGTGTGTGTGTGTTTGGTGTGTGTGTGTGTGTTTGAGTGTGTTTGGTGTGTGTCTGTATTTGGTGTGTGTGTGTGTTTGAGTGTGTTTGGTGTGTGTCTGTGTTTGGTTTGTGTGTATTTGTTTGAGTGTGTTTGGTGTGTGTGTGTGTGTTTGAGTGTGTTTGGTGTGTGTCTGTGTTTGGTGTGTGTGTGTGTTTGGTGTGTGTGTTTGAGTGTGTTTGGTGTGTGTGTGTGTCTGTGTCTGGTGTGTGTCTGTGTTTGGTGTGTGTCTGTGTTTGAGTGTGTTTGGTGTGTGTGTGTGTTTGGTGTGTGTGTGTGTGTGTTTGGTCTGTGTCTGTGTTTGGTGTGTGTCTGTGTTTGGTGTGTGTGTGTGTGTTTGAGTGTGTTTGGTGTGTGTCTGTGTGTTTGAGTGTGTTTGGTGTGTGTGTGTGTGTTTGAGTGTGTTTGGTGTGTGTCTGTGTTTGGTGTGTGTGTGTGTGTTTGGTGTGTGTCTGTGTTTGGTGTGTGTTTGTGTGTTTGGTGTGTGTGTGTGTGTTTGAGTGTGTTTGGTGTGTGTCTGTGTTGGTGTGTGTGTGTGTTTGGTGTGTGTGGTGTGTGTCTGTGTTTGGTGTGTGTGTGTGTGTTTGAGTGTGTTTGGTGTGTTTGGTGTGTGTGTGTGTTTGGTGTGTGTGTGTGTTTGAGTGTATTTGGTGTGTGTGGTGTGTGTCTGTGTTTGGTGTGTGTGTGTGTTTGAGTGTGTTTGGTGTGTGTCTGTGTTTGGTGTGTGTGTGTGTGTCTGTGTCTGTGTTTGGTGTGTGTCTGTGTTTGGTGTGTGTCTGTGTTTGGTGTGTTTGGTGTGTGTGTGTGTTTGGTGTGTGTGTGTGTGTGTTTGAGTGTGTTTGGTGTGTGTGTGTGTGTCTGTGTCTGTGTTTGGTGTGTGTTTGTGTGTGTGTGTGTGTTTGAGTGTGTTTGGTGTGTGTGTGTGTTTGTGTGTGTTTGGTGTGTGTCTGTGTTTGGTGTGTGTGTGTGTGTTTGAGTGTGTTTGGTGTGTGTGTGTGTGTTTGAGTGTGTTTGGTGTGTGTCTGTATTTGGTGTGTGTGTGTGTTTGGTGTGTGTCTGTGTTTGGTTTGTGTGTATTTGTTTGAGTGTGTTTGGTGTGTGTGTGTGTTTGAGTGTGTTTGGTGTGTGTCTGTGTTTGGTGTGTGTGTGTGTTTGGTGTGTGTGTTTGAGTGTGTTTGGTGTGTGTGTGTGTCTGTGTTTGGTGTGTGTCTGTGTTTGGTGTGTGTCTGTGTTTGGTGTGTGTGTGTGTTTGAGTGTGTTTGGTGTGTGTGTGTCTGTGTCTGTGTTTGGTGTGTGTCTGTGTTTGGTGTGTGTCTGTGTTTGGTGTGTGTCTGTGTTTGGTGTGTGTGTGTGTGTTTGAGTGTGTTTGGTGTGTTTGGTGTGTGTGTGTATTTGGTGTGTGTGTGTGTTTGGTGTGTGTGGTGTGTGTCTGTATTTGGTGTGTGTGTGTGTTTGAGTGTGTGTGTGTGTGTCTGTGTCTGTGTTTGGTGTGTGTCTGTGTTTGGTGTGTGTGTGTTTGGTGTGTGTCTGTGTTTGGTGTGTGTGTGTGTTTGAGTGTGTTTGGTGTGTGTGTGTGTGTTTGGTGTGTGTGTGTGTTTGAGTGTGTTTGGTGTGTGTCTGTGTTTGGTGTGTGTGTATGTGTTTGAGTGTGTTTGGTGTGTGTGTCTGTTTGAGTGTGTTTGGTGTGTGTCTGTGTTTGGTGTGTGTGTGTGTGTGTGTGTTGAGTGTGTGTGTGTGTCTGTGTTTGAGTGTGTGTGTGTGTTTGAGTGTGTTTGGTGTGTGTCTGTGTTTGGTGTGTGTGTGTGTGTGTGTTTGAGTGTGTGTGTGTGTGTCTGTGTTTGAGTGTGTGTGTGTGTTTGAGTGTGTGTGTGTGTGTGTCTGTGTTTGAGTGTGTGTGTGTTTGAGTGTGTTTGGTGTGTGTCTGTGTCTGTGTTTGGTGTGTGTGTGTGTGTGTGTTTGAGTGTGTTTGGTGTGTGTGTCTGTGTCTGTGTTTGGTGTGTGTGTGTGTGTTTGAGTGTGTTTGGTGTGTGTGTGAGTGTGTTTGGTGTGTGTCTGTGTTTGATGTGTGTGTGTGTGTGTTTGAGTGTGTGTGTGTGTGTCTGTGTTTGAGTGTGTGTGTGTGTTTGAGTGTGTTTGGTGTGTGTGTGTGTGTTTGAGTGTGTGTGTGTGTGTGTCTGTGTTTGAGTGTGTGTGTGTTTGAGTGTGTTTGGTGTGTGTCTGTGTCTGTGTTTGGTGTGTGTGTGTGTGTGTGTGTTTGAGTGTGTTTGGTGTGTGTGTCTGTGTCTGTGTTTGGTGTGTGTGTGTCTGTGTTTGGTGTGTGTCTGTGTTTGGTGTGTGTGTGTGTGTGTTTGAGTGTGTTTGGTGTGTGTGTGGTGTGTGTCTGTGTTTGGTGTGTGTGTGTGTGTTTGAGTGTGTTTGGTGTGTGTGTGTGTGTTTGAGTGTGTTTGGTGTGTGTGTTTGAGTGTGTTTGGTGTGTGTGTTTGAGTGTGTTTGGTGTGTGTGTGTGTGTTTGAGTGTGTTTGGTGTGTGTCTGTGTTTGAGTGTGTGTGTGTGTGTTTGAGTGTGTTTGGTGTGTGTGTGTGTGTTTGAGTGTGTTTGGTGTGTGTCTGTGTTTGAGTGTGTGTGTGTGTGTTTGAGTGTGTTTGGTGTGTGTGTGTGTGTTTGAGTGTGTTTGGTGTGTGTGTGTGTTTGAGTGTGTTTGGTGTGTGTGTTTGAGTGTGTTTGGTGTGTGTGTGTGTGTTTGAGTGTGTTTGGTGTGTGTCTGTGTTTGAGTGTGTGTGTGTGTGTTTGAGTGTGTTTGGTGTGTGTGTGTGTTTGAGTGTGTTTGGTGTGTGTCTGTGTTTGAGTGTGTGTGTGTGTGTTTGAGTGTGTTTGGTGTGTGTGTGTGTGTTTGAGTGTGTTTGGTGTGTGTGTCTGTGTCTGTGTTTGGTGTGTGTGTGTGTGTTTGAGTGTGTGTCTGTGTTTGGTGTGTGTTTGAGTGTGTTTGGTGTGTGTGGATATGATATATGCCACCAAGCCCTAGGTCTAGCCTGGTATTTTACAGGAGGGAAGTATGAGTCCTTAGCATTGCTTAGCAAGAAGTGAGAGCGAAGAGAAGTGCAGCATCACAAACCCTGCAGGGAGTAAATAAGGATCATTTATTTTGTTTTTAAGGCACAGTTTGAGTGACAGTTAAATCTAACTCGTCAGAAAGTGGCTCTTGCAGCTGCTGTGTGAGCCCAAAGCAATCAGTTTACAGACTCTCTCTGAGTTCTGACCTGCACTGTTTCCCAGATTGGCTTTTTAAAAGTGTTATTTGAGGTGGGTCGCTGTGGAACTGTGAGAGTGGGCTAACCACCAGTGGGAGCCACTAACTCGGTACTGATCGGGGCAGAACCCTCAGAACCCTGGCTGGAGGGGAGAAACTCAGGCAGGGCTCCTGCTCTTGATCATGACCCAGCTTGTGTGTGTGTGTGTGTGAGGGCAGGAGCGGGCTGCGATGCCTCCTTTGGTCGATTAGGCATACACCTCTCACTGTCGAGACCCACACTTGGAGAATGGGCCACCCAGATGGGATTTAGCAGGTCCAGCAGTATCACAACGTGCATCAGATTTTTTACATATTGTGTCTCAGGTTTCTTATCACCAAATTTGGAAAGTTATTCAGGAACCCCGAACCTGTAGCGCCACCTGACCGGTCACAGGGCTGAGCGCTCTGGCTGTGTGACTGGTCCTGGTTGGGCCGTGAGATGAGATTACTGAAGGCTGGCAATGCACGCAGAATCCGAGGTTGATATATGGTACATCAATATCAATAATATATGTTGTTCCTGCTTTATTACTTTCGATGGAACTCTGTGGAATAGAGCTCCAGCAACCTGGAACTTCAGGGAATTGAAGGAAATGCATGTCTTCAACTGACCCATACAACTTCAACCAAGTGCCTTTGCTCACGGAGTGGCTTGATATTATTGCTAGATATCAATTTTAATATTTTCATTAACCCCGGGAGAATGAGGAAATAACATACTTTTTCATAACCCAGAGAATTTTTTTTTTTAAAGCACTGAATTAAACTTCTGCTTCACATTACATTGACAATTTCTTTTATTAAATGGAAACCGAATTCAACAAAGCATTTTAGCAGGCAGCCCATCAGTAACCGTGACACCAGCCCATCGGGTATTCCAGTAACCGTGACACCAGCCCATCAGGTGTTCCAGTAACTGTGACACCAGCCCATCGGGTGTTCCAGTAACCGTGACACCAGCCCATCGGGTGTTCCAGTAACCGTGACACCAGCCCATCAGGTGTTCCAGTAACCGTGACACCAGCCCATCGGGTGTTCCAGTAACCGTGACACCAGCCCATCGGGTGTTCCAGTAACCGTGACACCAGCCTGTCAGGTGCTGCGGTAACCATGACACCAGTCCATCGGTTGCTGCGGTTACCGTGACACCAGGGCACCAGAGGAAGTATAACTTTCAGTTCCAGTCGCCTGTGAGGACAGAAATAACTGGTAAATAAGACGGAGACAGGATCCTCAACATCCCCTTCACGCAGCATCTCAATGAAGGGGTGGTACTGACGCTACTCGTGAGGTGTTGATAAGTTCGGCAATCCCACCCCTGTGACTCACAATGACAGCGTCAGTTCCCGAAGCAGCTGAGAAAAATTATAAAGGCTGCAAAAATGCCCCTACTGCGTCACATTTAACACAATGGGAGAGGATCCAGTATAGCTAATAGCGACAAGTAAGCAGGTGCGGGGTGCAGTGTGTTGGTGCTCCAGTGCTGGGATAGCAGGGGATGAAACTGGCCCCCGGCAGTAGCAGAGAACGGGCGATAGCGAATCAGCCGTTCGTTTTGCTCCCCGCCCGCCTGATTTTTCCCTTCCACAGAAGTCAATTGAAAAGAAATTCAGAGGTGGATTACCTCAGGCGGTCGATTGGCTGTCGCCCGTCATGCCCGCGGCTCCCCTTTGTCGAATTCTGACCGTGGCCTAGCCTGGGGGGTTGGGCAGGAACTAGCGGTCCTGCCCGTGACTGCACAGCGAGCAAGAGGAAATGCCCGGCTCACCCAACATACCTACTGGCAACTTGAGAGCCACGTTGGCCGAGGTCTGAGTGAACTCCCATCGCAAATGGAAAAGCGGAAGAACTATGCAAAGGAGTAGAACATTTTACCGGCGTACTTAAACAAGTTTACCTCGGATCTCGTTATCCCCCTTGAACCATCGGATGTGAGCCGCTGGCTTGCTTCCAATCGTGGTGCAGGTCAGTTCCACCAAGTCTCCTTCATTGACTGGTCCTTTGAAACCACTTATTACGGGAGTCTGAGGAACACCTGAAGAGAATCAAACAGTTCTATTATACTCTCTTGCAGCTATTATCATCCTTGTGTATTACTAATTATAATACAATTCCTGCCTGAAAGGGCGGTGGAAGCAGATTCAATAGTAACTTTCAGAACGGAATCGGATAAATACTTGAAGAGAAAAAATCTGCAGGGCTACGGGGAGCGAGCAGGGGGAGTGGGATTAATTGGAGAGCTCTACCAAATAGCCGGCACAGGCACGATGGGCCGCATGGCCTCCTTCCGTGCTGTAAGATTGATGCGGTGAATTCAGCAGCCTTGATGGAGTTGGCTTGATTTACGGCCAATTAATTGGATAACTGTTGACTGTAACTGCAGCCTGTGGTCTCTGTGTTTGTATGTTGAAATGTTCAGCTGGAAGTATGAATGCTGTGCTGGTTTAATCTTTACAGCATTATGCATGGATGAGAATTGTTGGACACTTCTTAAAACTGCTGTCACCTTTAATTAACTTAACAGTAGACAAAAAGAAGAAAAGAAATAAAACAGCATCATTTGAGCGCTGAATGCTCCAGTTACTGAGGGCTGGGGGATTCGACACCTTAACGACCCAGGGCAAGGTCGTGCCAGCTTTAGTGAGGATTGTACCACGGAACCAAGTGGGAGCGATATTGGCCAACGAGCCTGCCCCTCTGTCTCCAATCATGGGACCTGGAGTTTCCTCCTTGAGTAAGCCTCAAAAATGCGCCCCTGAAAACAGGCCGTGCCCCCCGAGTCTCGGACACGAGTCTCCTCCGATTGCGTCGGTTCGCGGGTCTCTCGACATCGCCACCAGATTTTAGGCACAGCAGAAAAGAAAGTCATTCTTCTGAACTTTTAATAGCGATTTTTGTTTTTAAATATTTATCCTCACTGAGATTTCTGTGTTTTCTGTTTCTTTTAATGTATTTTTAGGGCATAAATATGTCACATTAAAAATGGAAAAGCTTTCCCTGACAGCAGACTGCTGAACATGCTGTGCCTGATGGGCCGCACTGATGGTGAAATGAGGTGAAACTTTACATTTCATACTTAAAGCAGAAATCTCCCGGTGTGGGTTCGGAGTTTCCTCGGCCCCGATTGTTTACGCTGATTTACGACCATCTTAACCGGGCGTATTCTAATGAGATTGGGGGGGTAACTCGGGGGTAACATGACATCGGCAAAATGGGTGCAATCTTAGGTGCAACATCCGATTTGCACCCACGGAGTTGCCTCCAGGCCTTAATACCCTCAGGGCAACGAGGGACAGCAAATAAAGACGGCCCCCCCTCGTCAGTGCCACTAACATCACAGCAACAAATAATAAAACGTAAAGGAGAAAAGAAAGTTGAATTTATATCGCGTCATTTTTTATACATTCCTGGGATGTGGGCGTCACTGGCAAGGCCGGCATTTATTGCCCATCCTTAGTTGCCCTTGAGAAGGTGGTGGTGAGCCGCCTTCTTGAACCGCTGCAGTCCATGTGGTGAAGGTTCTCCCACAGTGCTGTTAGGGGGGACGTTCCAGGATTTTGACCCAGCGACAATGAAGGAACGGCCGATATATTTCCAAGTCAGGATAGTGTGTGACTTGGAGGGGAACTTGGAGGTGGTGGCGTTCCCATGCGCCTGCTGCCCCTGTCCTAGGCGGTAGAGGTCGCGGGTTTGGGAGGTGCTGCCGAAGAAGCCTTGGCGAGTTGCTGCAGTGCATCTTGTAGATGGTCCACACTGCAGCCACGGTGCACCAGTGGTGCAGGGAGTGAATGTTTCACAACCTCAGGGTGTCCTTAAGCACTTCTCAGCCAATGAAGTACTTTTTGAAGTGTAGTCACAGTTGTAATGTAGTAAATGCAACAACCAATTTGTGCACAGCAAGCTTCTACAAACGGCAATGCAATAATGACCACATCACCTGTTTTTGTGATGTTAGTTGAGAAATATGTATTGGCCAGGACACCGAGGAGAACACTTCACAATAATGCCATGGAATCTTTTACCTCCACCTTAGAGGGCAGACGGGGCCTCCGTTTAACGTCTCATCCAAAGATGGCAACTCCCTCAGTACTGCCCCTCTGACAGTGCAGCACTCCCTCAGTACTGCCCCTCCAACAGTGCAGCACTCCCTCAGTACTGCCCCTCCAACAGTGCAGCACTCCCTCAGTACTGCCCCTCTGACAGTGCAGCACTCCCTCAGTACTGCCCCTCCAACAGTGCAGCACTCCCTCAGTACTGACCCTCCAACAGTGCAGCACTCCCTCAGTACTGCCCCTCCAACAGTGCAGCACTCCCTCAGTACTGCCCCTCTGACAGTGCAGCACTCCCTCAGTACTGCCCCTCCAACAGTGCAGCACTCCCTCAGTACTGCCCCTCCAACAGTGCAGCACTCCCTCAGTACTGCCCCTCCAACAGTGCAGCGCTCCCTCAGTACTGCCCCTCCGACAGTGCAGTGCTCCCTCAGTACTGCACCTCCGACAGTGCAGCACTCCCTCAGTACTGCCCCTCCGACAGTGCAGCACTCCCTCAGTACTGCCCCTCCAACAGTGCAGCACTCCCTCAGTGCTGCCTCTCCGACAGTGCAGCGCTCCCTCAGTACTGCAACTCCGACAGTGCAGCGCTCCCTCAGTACTGACCCTCCGACAGTGTGGAGCTCCTTCAGTACTGCAACTCCGACAGTGCAGCGCTCCCACAGTACTGACCCTCTGACAGTGTGGAGCTCCCTCAGTACTGCCCCTCTGACAGTGCAGCTCGCCCTCAGTACTGCACCTCCGACAGTGCGGCACTCCCTCAGTATGACCCTCTGACAGTGCAGCGCTCCCTCAGTACTGCCCCTCCGACAGTGCAATGCTCCCTCAGTATGACCCTCTGACAGTGCAGCGCTCCCTCAGTACTGCCCCTCCGACAGTGCAATGCTCCCTCAGTACTGCCCCTCCGACAATGCAGCGCTCCCTCAGTACTGACCCTCTGACAGTGCAGCGCTCCCTCAGTACTGACCCTCCGACAGTGCAGTGCTCCCTCAGTACTGACCCTCCGACAATGCAGCGCTCCCTCAGTACTGACCCTCCGACAGTGCAGTGCTCCCACAGTACTGACCCTCCGACAATGCAGCGCTCCCTCAGTACTGACCCTCTGACAGTGCAGCGCTCCCTCAGTACTGACCCTCTGACAGTGCGGTGCTCCCTCAGTACTGTCCCTCTGACAGTGCGGAGCTCCCTCAGTACTGCCCCTCCGACAGTGCGGAGCTCCCTCAGTACTGACCCTCCGACAGTGCAGCATTCCCTCAGTACTTCCTCTCCGACAGTGCAGAACTCCCTCAATACTGACCCTCCGACAGTGCGGAGCTCCCTCAGTACTGACCCTCCGACAGTGCAGCATTCCCTCAGTACTTCCTCTCCGACAGTGCAGAACTCCCTCAATACTGACCCTCCGACAGTGCGGAGCTCCCTCAGTACTGACACTCCGACAGTGCGGAGCTCCCTCAGTATTGCCCCTCCGACAGTGCGGCACTCCCTCAGTACTGACCCTCCGACAGTGCGGCACTCCCTCAGTACTGACCCTCCGACAGTGCAGCGCTCCCTCAGTACTGCCCCTCCGATAGTGCAGTGCTCCCTCAGTACTGCCCCTCCAACAGTGCAGTGCTCCCTCAGTACTGCCCCTCCGACAGTGCAGTGCTCCCTCAGTACTGCCCCTCCGACAGTGCAGCACTCCCTCAGTACTGCCCCTCCAACAGTGCAGCACTCCCCCAGTGCTGCCTCTCCGACAGTGCAGCGCTCCCTCAGTACTGCAACTCCGACAGTGCAGCGCTCCCTCAGTACTGACCCTCCGACAGTGTGGAGCTCCTTCAGTACTGCAACTCCGACAGTGCAGCGCTCCCACAGTACTGACCCTCTGACAGTGTGGAGCTCCCTCAGTACTGCCCCTCTGACAGTGCAGCTCGCCCTCAGTACTGCACCTCCGACAGTGCGGCACTCCCTCAGTATGACCCTCTGACAGTGCAGCGCTCCCTCAGTACTGCCCCTCCGACAGTGCAATGCTCCCTCAGTATGACCCTCTGACAGTGCAGCGCTCCCTCAGTACTGCCCCTCCGACAGTGCAATGCTCCCTCAGTATGACCCTCTGACAGTGCAGCTCGCCCTCAGTACTGCACCTCCGACAGTGCGGCACTCCCTCAGTACTGCCCCTCCGACAGTGCGGCACTCCCTCAGTACTGACCCTCCGACAGTGCCGCACTCCCTCAGTACTGCCCCTCCGACAGTGCAGCGCTCCCTCAGTACTGCCCCTCCGACAGTGCAGCGCTCCCTCAGTACTGACCCTCTGACAGTGCAGTGCTCCCTCAGTACTGACCCTCCGACAGTGCAGCGCTCCCTCAGTACTGACCCTCTGACAGTGCAGCGCTCCCTCAGTACTGCCCCTCCGACAGTGCGGAGCTCCCTCAGTACTGACCCTCCGACAGTGCAGCGTTCCCTCAGTACTTCCTCTCCGACAGTGCAGAACTCCCTCAATACTGACCCTCCGACAGTGCGGAGCTCCCTCAGTACTGACACTCCGACAGTGCGGAGCTCCCTCAGTATTGCCCCTCCGACAGTGCGGCACTCCCTCAGTACTGACCCTCCGACAGTGCGGCACTCCCTCAGTACTGACCCTCCGACAGTGCAGCGCTCCCTCAGTACTGCCCCTCCGACAGTGCAGTGCTCCCTCAGTACTGCCCCTCCGATAGTGCAGCGTCCCTCAGTACTGCCCCTCCGACAGTGCAGTGCTCCCTCAGTACTGCCCCTCCGACAGTGCGGAGCTCCCTCAGTACTGCCCCTCCGACAGTGCAGCGTTCCCTCAGTACTGCCCCTCCGACAGTGCAGAGCTCCCTCAGTACTGCCCCTCCGACAGTGCGGAGCTCCCTCAGTACTGCCCCTCCGACAGTGCGGAGCTCCCTCAGTACTGTTCCTCCGACAGTGAGGAGCTCCCTCAGTACTGCCCCTCTGAGACACTGCCATTAGAGGCTTCCGTAGACACGATGCTCAAAGAGCCACACAGTGACCACTTCATACATCCGATACGAAGATTGCACCATGTCGACCTGTGTTGTAGTTACTTTGTCTCCTGTACTCTGCTGTGTTTATTAGGTAGGGACCCCTCTGTAAACAAGCTTTCAAGCTTAACAAAAATATCCTGTGTAAATATAATAAATAAGCTAAGCTATCACAACTATGCTTGAATGCATGTATCATATGCTCAACTCTACTATCTCCAGGGTATTCCAAAAGTTGACAAGCCTGAAGCTAGATTTTGTCGAGCGTGAGCGGGGTGTGTTGGCCGAGTATCCTGCAATACCAGCACATTGTTTTCTATGACAGACTGAATGTGGATCTTAGAGTCGCTCTTGGTCCGAGCAGATCCGTGTGAAAGTCTGTCTGACTAGTTGCTGACACCTCCAGGAGTTCCTCCTCATTCAGTAACAGACTCAAGGACATGAATCTTTTGTTCTTTTTCCTCTTTGGCACAATGAGTACTTCAAATTGTCTTAAAATCATGCATGACCAACTCAACACTTCCCATTGTGCTTTATATACTCAGCAAGAGAATCCTCTCCAGTAATTCTCCAGTCACAGGTATTCACTGACTTTAATTGTACACCAATAAAATTTACCCTGTGTCTATCATCCATCAGATTTGACAGATTTGACGCCTGGAGTTAGATAGATGTCATCCTTTTTTCTAATTTCAATTGTTGAAGAAAACATCTCCTGGCTTATCGTTGAGCTCTACTCACCACCCCCCCCCCCCCACCCCACTTACAGCAGAGCTCGCAGCCCAGCGTCTGTCATTATTTCCGAATCAATGATCTTCCGGTGACCTGATACCGACATTAGCGGTTGATTCGCACGCAGCAGGTCTGAGGTCCACCCTCGGTATAGATCAACATTCTCTGGAGCTTTGACTCTCTTGTCTAAGTTAACTGGGACATTGGGACAAGATGGGAATGGGCACCCCATCTCTTCCAGCTCGACTGTTGCTTCCTAGCATCAATCGGGCGGCATTGATGGGACGAATGCAGTGTTCACCCCTTTCAATCCAATTAGCGCAGTGGAGATAATGGGGGCAATTTGGGAAAGGAACATAGGAACAGGAGGAGGCCGTTCAGCCCCTCCAGCCTCTTCCACCATTCAGTTAGATCATGGCCGATCTGTATCTTAACTCCATCGACCCGCCTTAATACCCTTGCCTAATAAAAATCTATCCATCTCAGATCGGAAATTTTCAATTGACCCCCCAGCCTCAATAGCTTTTTGGGGGAAGAGGGAAAATAGGCAGGAATCTACTCAGAGAACAACAGCAGTGTTGAGGGGCCTCCTGATGTGGGGAAGCCAGATACAAATCAGGAATGGACATGGAGAGAAGAGAGGTCCCAACACAGGTCACTGGAGCCAACCACTAGCTACATCTTGCCAATCCAAAAAATGCCCATTCACCCTCCTCACTGCTTCCACTCCTTCACCAAGCTTTCCATCCACACATTTCACCTTTAACACCAAAATCTTTTATGTGACAATTTATCAACTGCTTTTTGAAAGTCCAAATTTCGTCTTTTACACTGCATTCTCTTCATTTGTACATTTGATAAGTTCCTTAAAGAACTGTATTAAATCAGCCAAGCACGGCCTGCCCTTTACAAACCCACGCTGACTTTTCCTGATTACCCCATTGTCTTCCTCCGTGTTCACTAATGTCCCTTATTATAATCGCTACAATTTCCCTACTCCTGAGGCGAGACTAACTGGCGTCTAATTACCCGGCCTAGCCCTTTCACCTTGTGTAAGTACAGGAGCTGACACTGAGCTGCAGGAGCAGTGCAGTGCCAGACAGAACTGAAGGTTCAACTATTACTGCTTAACGTCATTTAGTTTTTTGCCATTTAAAAAAATCCTTTGGATCTGCTGGTTCTATAGAATAGTTCGAGTATAAATTCACAGGCCTCTGTGCAAAGGCAAAGAATCCCCAATCTTGTGTTTTTGGTCATTTCGATACAGAACTACACTTCAAAAAACGTACTTCATTGACTGGAAAACGCATTGGGATGTCTGGTGGTCGTGAAAGGCGCTATAGAAATGCAAGTCTTTCTTTCTTTTCTTTTAGGAATGTCCCACCTCTCTGGAAGAGGAACAGTGTCCTATTTAATCTGGGTTAGCTGCCAAAAAAGGGTGACTCCCGAGGCAGCTGTAACAGGAGGTGACTGTAGGGAAACAACACTATTAAAATCCCAGATTGGCCGGCCAATGGGTGAAGAACAGAAGAACAGAAGAATGAGGACAGCATTCGGAAGACAAGCATGCGTTGAGGAAGGGGTGCCCAGAAACAACGGAAAGAAGAAAGAAAGACTTGCATTTCTATAGCGCCTTTCACCACCTCAGGATGTCCCAAAGCGCTTTACAGCCAAAGAAGTACTTTTAAAAGTCACTGTTGTAATGTAGGAAACGCAGCAGCCAATTTGCACACAGCAATCTCCCACAAACAGCAATGTGATAACGACCAGATAATCTGTTTTAGTGATGTTGGTTGAGGGATAAATATTTACCAGGACACCGGGGGAGAGCTCCCCGGCTCTTCTCCAAAATAGTGCCGTGGCATCTTTTACGTCCAACTGAGTGAGCAGCTGGAGCCTCGGTTTAATGTCTCATCTGAAAGACGGCACCTCCGATAGTGCAGCGCTCCCTCAGTACCTACCCTCCGACAGTGCAGCACTCCCTCAGTACTGCCCCTCCGACAGTGCAGCACTCCCTCAGTACTGCCCCTCCAATAGTGCAGCACTCCCTCAGTACTGCCCCTCCAATAGTGCAGCACTCCCTCAGTGCTGCCCCTCCGACAGTGCAGCACTCCCTCAGTACTGCCCCTCCGACAGTGCAGCACTCCCTCAGTACTGCCCCTCCAACAGTGCAGCACTCCCTCAGTACTGCCCCTCCGACAGTACAGCACTCCCTCAGTACTGCCCCTCCAACAGTGCAGCACTCCCTCAGTACTGCCCCTCCGACAGTGCAGCGCTCCCTCAGTACTGATCTTCCGACAGTGCGGCGCTCCCTCAGTACTGCCCCCCCGACAGTGCGGCGCTCCTTCAGTACTGATCCTCCAACAGTGCAGCACTCCCTCAGTACTGCCCCTCCAACAGTGCAGCGCTCCCTCAGTACTGATCCTCCGACAGTGCGGCGCTCCCTCAGTACTGCCCCCCCGACAGTGCGGCGCTCCTTCAGTACTGCCCCTCCGACAGTGCAGCGCTCCCTCAGTACTGCCCCTCCGACAGTGCGGCGCTCCCTCAGTACTGCCCCTCCGACAGTGCAGCGCTCCCTCAGTACTGCCCCTCCGACAGTGCAGCGCTCCCTCAGTACTGCCCCTCCGACAGTGCGGCGCTCCCTCAGTACTGCCCCTCCGACAGTGCGGCGCTCCCTCAGTACTGCCCCTCCGACAGTGCGGCGCTCCCTCAGTACTGCCCCTCCGACAGTGCAGCGCTCCCTCAGTACTGCCCCTCCGACAGTGCAGCGCTCCCTCAGTACTGCCCCTCCGACAGTGCGGCGCTCCCTCAGTACTGCCCCTCCGACAGTGCGGCGCTCCCTCAGTACTGCCCCTCCGACAGTGCGGCGCTCCCTCAGTACTGCCCCTCCGACAGTGCAGCGCTCCCTCAGTACTGCCCCTCCGACAGTGCGGCGCTCCCTCAGTACTGCCCCTCCGACAGTGCGGCGCTCCCTCAGTACTGATCCTCCGACAGTGCAGCGCTCCCTCAGTACTGCCCCTCCGACAGTGCAGCGCTCCCTCAGTACTGCCCCTCCGACAGTGCGGCGCTCCCTCAGTAATGCCCCTCCGACAGTGCAGCGCTCCCTCAGTACTGCCCCTCCGACAGTGCAGCGCTCCCTGAGTACCGCCCCTCCGACAGTGCAGCGCTCCCTCAGTACCGCCCCTCCGACAGTGCAGCGCTCCCTCAGTACTGCCCCTCCGACAGTGCAGCGGTCCCTCAGTACTGACCCTCCGACAGTGCAGCGCTCCCTCAGTACTGCCCCCCTGACAGTGCAGCGCTCCCTCAGTACTGCCCCTCCGACAGTGCGGTGCTCCCTCAGTACTGCCCCTCCGACAGTGCAGCGCTCCCTCAGTACTGCCCCTCCGACAGTGCAGCACTCCCTCAGTACTGCACTAGGAGTGTCTGCCTGGATTATTGGCTCAACACTCTGGAGTGGGGCATGAACCCACGACCTCTGACTCAGAGGCGAGGGTGCTACCCACTGAGTCACGGCTAACACCTGAATAATATTCCCCTGACAAGTGAATATCACAAGCATTTCACAGAAGTGTTAGTCCTCCGCTGTTCCACTGATACCCTAGAGGTGAAACGGCACAATTCAGTCGCTGCACACAGGCCAAAGCGCTCTCGGTAGAGACGCAAAAAGCTAGCAAAAGAATCGGATCATCACAGGTGAGGAAGTGTTAACCATCTCTATTGCCATGATGGTGCAGGTTCGAGAGCCATTCTCCTCCCGGGAGTTTCCAGACTGGCTCCTTCCTTGGCCTGTTTTGCCAACTTTGCTTTGGTTTCACTGTGCGGGTCACCGGGCAAGTTCTCAGTGAAGCAGACACACTCTGCACTGCCACAAACACTGTGCAGGATGTGCATCACACACACAGGGAAAATGAGTCGCCCTGGGCAGTGATGCAATTATCCTCGTCTCCAACACCACCAAAGCACACAGGAGAGAGATGCTGAAAGGTCCTGCTACTCTCTGTTTTTAGATGTATAGAGAGAAGAAACACAAATGCTGCAATCTGAAGCAGGGACTGCTGCAAACACTCAGCAGCCCCGTCAGTATCTGGATAAAGCTGACAGAGTCGGTCAGGTCAACATGCTAGAAACTCGGGAGGGGCCCCCCTGCACAGCGTAGAGCCAGGCCCCACCCCCGCACAGCACTGAGCCAGGGCCCCACCCCCCGCACAGCGTAGAGCCAGGGCCCCCCCCCCCCCGCACAGCCTAGAGCCAGGGGCCCCCCCCACCGCACAGCGTAGAGCCAGGGCCCCCCCCCCCGCACAGCATAGAGCCAGGCCCCCCCCCCCGCACAGCATAGAGCCAGGGCCCCCCCCCCCCGCACAGCCTAGAGCCAGGGGCCCCCCCCCACCGCACAGCGTAGAGCCAGGGCCCCCCCCCCCCCGCACAGCCTAGAGCCAGGCCCCCCACCCCGCACAGCCTAGAGCCAGGGGCCCCCCCCACCGCACAGCGTAGAGCCAGGGCCCCCCCCCCCCGCACAGCATAGAGCCAGGGCCCCCCCCCCCCGCACAGCGTAGAGCCAGGCGCCCCCCCCCCCCCCCGCACAGCGTAGAGCCAGGGCCCCCCCCCGCACAGCATAGAGCCAGGGCCCCCCCCCCCCCGCACAGCGTAGAGCCAGGCGCCCCCCCCCCCCGCACAGCGTAGAGCCAGGGCCCCCCCCCCGCACAGCATAGAGCCAGGGCCCCCCCCGCACAGCGTAGAGCCAGGCGTCCCCCCCCCCCCCGCACAGCATAGAGCCAGGGCCCCCCCCCCGCACAGCATAGAGCCAGGCCCCCTCCCCCCGCACAGCGTAGAGCCAGGCGCCCACCCCCCCGCACAGCCTAGAGCCAGGCCCCCCCCCCCCCGCACAGCGTAGAGCCAGGGCCCCCCCCCGCGTAGAGCCACTGCCCCCCCCCCACACAGCACTGAGCCAGGGCCCCCCCCCACACAGCACTGAGCCAGGGCCCCCCCCCCCCCCGCACAGCGTAGAGCCAGGGCACCCCCTCCCATAGCGTGGAGCCAGGCCCCCCACCCCCCGCACAACGTAGAGCCAGGGCCCCCCCCGCACAGCCTAGAGCCAGGGCCCCCCCCGCACCGCGTAGAGCCAGGGCCCCCTCCCGCGTAGAGCCAGTGCCCCCCCCCCCACAGCGTAGAGCCAGGGCCCCCACCCACAGCGTAGAGCCAGGCCCCCCCCCCACACAACGTAGAGCCAGGGCCCCCCCCCCGGCACAGCACTGAGCCAGGCACCGCCCCCCGCACAGCGTAGAGCCAGGGCCGCCTCCCCCCCCGCACAGCCTAGAGCCAGGCCCCCCCCCGCACAGCCGAGAGCCAGGCCCCCCCCCGCACAGCCTAGAGCCAGGGCCCCCCCCCGCACAGTGTAGAGCCAGGCGCCCCCCCCCCCCCGCACAGCCTAGAGCCAGGGCCCCCCCCCGCACAGCGTAGAGCCAGGGCCCCCCCCCCCGCACAGCGTAGAGCCAGGCGCCCCCCCCCCCCGCACAGCGTAGAGCCAGGGCACCCCCCCCCGCACAGCCTAGAGCCAGGCCCCCCCGCCCGCACAGCGTAGAGCCAGGGCCCCACCCCACACAGCCTAGAGCCAGGCCCCCCCCCGCACAGCATAGAGCCAGCCCCCCCCGCACAGCGTAGAGCCAGGCCCCCCCACCCCCGCACAGCGTAGAGCCAGGCCCCCCCCCCCCGCACAGCCTAGAGCCAGGCCCCCCCCCCCCCCCACACAGCGTAGAGCCAGGGCCCCCCCCGCACAGCCTAGAGCCAGGCCCCCCCCCGCACAGCATAGAGCCAGTCGGAAGAGTGCACTCGCTTCCTGCCCACCATTTTGGGGCCTTAGGAGGGCGCGTAGCGCCTGAAAACCGGGCACTACATGGCCCAATTTTACCCCCAGTGCGTTGTTGACTGGGCACTGAGTGAGCGATAGGGTTGCTAACTCTCCCGACTTGCCCGGGAGTCGCCCGGAATGGAGCATGATTATCCTAGCAGCCCCAGGGGTCTGTGTTGGGACCCCTGCTCTCTTTGATAGATATTAATGGCCTGGACTTGGGTTCACAGGGCAAAATGTCAAAGTGTGCAGGTGATACGAAACTTGGAAATACAGTAAATAGTGAGGAGAATAGTTCCAGACTTCAGGAGGACACAGACAGACTGGTGAAATGGGCGGACACACGGCAGGTGACATTTAACCCAGAGAAGTGTGAAGTGATGCATTTTGGTAAGAAGAATGAGCAGAGGCAATATAAACTAAATGGTGCCATTTTAAAGTGGGTGCAGCAACAGAGAGACCCGGGGGTATGTGTGCACGAGTCTGTGAAGGTGGCAGGACAAGTTAAGAAGGCTGTTGAAAAGACATATGGGATCTTTGGCTGCATAAATAAAGGCACCAAAAATAGAGTACCAAAGCAAAGAAGTTATGCTAAACCTTTATAAAACACTGGTTCGGCCCCAGCTGGAGTGCTGTGTCCACACTTTAGGAAGGGTGTCAAGGCCTCAGAGAGGGTGGAGCAGAGATTTACTCGAATGGTGCCAGGGATGAGGGACTTCAGTTATGTGGAGAGACTGAAGAGGCTGGGATTGTTCTCCTTAGAGCAGAGAAGGTTGAGAGGAGATTTGATAAAGGTGTTCAAAATCATGAAGGGTTTCGATGGAGTAAATAAGGAGAAACTGTTTCCAGTGGCAGGAGGGTCGGTAACCAGAGGACACAGATTGAAGATAATCGGTAAAAGAACCAGGGGGGAGATGAGGAAACATTTGTTACGCAGCGAGTTGTTGTGATCTGGAATGCGCTGCCTGAAAGGACAGTGGAAGCAGAGTCAATAATAACTTTCAAAAAAATTAAAAATTAGATAAATACTGGAAAAGGAGAAATGTGCAGGGCTATGGGGAAAGAGCGGGGGAGTGGGACAGATTGGAGAGCTCTTTTAAAGGGCCGGCACAGGCACGATGGGCCCAATGGCCTCCCTCTGTGCTGTAATTTTTATCATTCTATGAAAACTCTCCTTTATTAAGTCCGGGCCCAAGGAGTGGTTTAGATTTGTTGGTGCTGAGCTGAGTTTAGGACGATGAGCTGTGTGAGAAGTGCCCAAAAGCCTGTTAGCCCCAGTAACTAACCCCAGTAACAGGTTAACACTGTTTGTGTGTGTGAACCCCAGTCAGAGGTGTTTTCTCCCTCAGATTCTGCGACACATTTCCAGCAGTCTCTGTCTCTGTCCCCCTGCAGTGTTAAATACTGACTGTATTAAATAGTGAATCAGAAATAAAAGTAATTAAGGAGATAAATCTGCCTGTACATTCCACAGAAGTAGTAAAATAATTTATTTTTCAAACTGTCACCTTTCAATAAACAGGCCTCTTTCAGTTTGTTTCATTCTCTTTTCCCCTGGGATAATTACATTTGCCATATTCCTGCATCAATCGAATGTCACATTTAATTTGTTTTCATTAGTTCAGTACTGTCCTCTAATCTAGACTGAAGTAAATTGCATTTACCACTAGGCAATTCATGCTTATAATTTACCTAACGCAGGGCAGCAAAGGCAGTTTTCGGATGAATTGTAACTGAAGGTTAAAGAATTCATGTCAGGGAATGGCTAAACAGTACACTGGAGTGTAGATGAGTAACTGTACTGGCGCCTCTCAGTGGACTCAACTTCCCAATAACAAGGATTTTTTTTAATTTCAGAAAATGGGATCCATATGTGTGTTTTGTGCAGTTATGCCGACAGCAGGTGTACAGGAGAATGGACAGTGACTTTGCGATCTGTCTGTACTGGGAACACCGCACTATGGTGGGGCGGGGGGTTGAAGATAATCTCGTGGTTGGGGGTCCCCGGGGTCCAGCTGGCCAAGTTGAGAGGCAGAGAGAGTGTTCCTCCCCATGCAGCCAGGCAACAATTCCTGCATGATTTTTCTTTTGTGTCATCAGCTGGATTTAAGGAGATACAGAGGGAGAAACAGCCTTTGGGCTCCTTTCAGCCATTTCTTCTGCAGTTCTAATATGCAGGGTTATGAGCAGTGGCTGAGTGGGACTAATTGGAGCTCTTTCAGAGAGCCGGTACAGGCACGACAGGCCGAATGGCCTCCTTCTGTGCTGTAAGATTCTGTGATTCTATCTACACCCCACCCAATGAATCACCTGACGGATGGATTCCCCCTCCTGCTGAATTAGTGCTGGGAAACCCCCAACTATCTTTGCGACCTTTCAACCTTCATTACACAGCCCTGTCAGGTGACCATCCCTTGGCCTAGCATGTCCCCATGAGCACAGGAACCCTCATGTTGCACACAGCGATCCATCATTTCACCGTCAACCCCATTTCTTCCTCAATACACATCCATCTTCGATTTAAAACCAAGTGAATTAGCCCTATCTTAAAAAACAATTCCCTAACCTGAGATTAAAACCTAAACCAATGAGGCCTCAGAAAACCAGGAGCACTGAGGTATCGACCCAGGCCCGCCCCGAGCATTGCCACCTCTGGTTCGACGTCTTCAGAGAGGTTTCATCACCTGACCTCCTGGCTCCAACCGTTCCAACCCCACACTCCTGCCAATTTTTTTTATCACCTCTATGATTTATCTCCTAGGTTTTGCTCACAACAGTGTCTTGGAGATTAATCTTCAATTCCTGGAGACTCCAGGGCAATCCTGGACGGTTGGCAATCCCTACCTGAGGTATCTGGGGGAAAAATTTGGTTGCTTTGTGCCTCCCATTAGCGCCCTAAGAGGGCGCAAAGCAACTAGCGCCCGGGCGTGGCAATGTTTACGCCGCTCGCGAAATTGACCAGACATTTTGTGGCGGCGCTAAGCACTACCGCCACAACCTCCTGCGCCGGCAGATCGTGACATCAGTCGAGCGTGCAACGCCCCGGAGCAGATATTGAGTGGCACCCCCTGCCTTACCGCCTGCCGCTAACAACGACAGGTTGAGGGGAGCGTTTTGCAGTCAGAAAGGGGCTGGGGGAGCGCTATTTAAAGGCGACTGCTTCCTGCCTTTTTTTGTCGGTGACATTTTTGCACCACGCATTCTGAGAGAGAGAGAGACTTCTGGAAAGATTCAACGCTGTGTGAAGGAGTTTTGGGTACTGAGCAGCACTTTGCAGGTTCATTTTGATTTGACCTTCCTTGCATCGATTTAGAAGAGACTATGGGGGCTGCACTCGGAGCTCTTTCCTTGGGCCTCTCCATTGTTCTTTACAGCAGATTTGATGTACAGGTCTCTCCAAGCTGAGATTCAAGGCTGCAATGAGCAGGGTGTGGATGGAGAACAAGATCGACCCTCCCCTTTAAGAACTGACCGGCGCCAGTGTGTCTGTGTTCCATTGCTGACTGACATCACATGAGCTTCGCCAGCGCTCTGAGGTAGCGCCTCCGTCCTCGGCCGTAGCACCTTAAGAGAGGTGTGTAGCGCCTGATTTAGCGCTCCAATCACCTCCAGGGGCAATAGAAGCCAAGTATGCAGTCTGAGGCAATAGTTAACGCCAGGCGCTAAACTTTGCGCCCGGACGATAATTGCGCCCCAAACGATACCGAATTTCTCCCCCTCTGTGTCTAAAGGTCATGGGAGAGAAATTCGTGTGGTTTACGCCACATGTTAGTGCCACGAGATGGCGCTAAAACGCCGTTGAGAGCTCTAATGACACCTGATGGTGGTTCCAGCGCTGCACGCCATATTGGTGTTGCCAGTAGCACTGCCGCTAAATGCAATTGCCGGGGACCTCACCATCACAGAGATCATGACGTCAGTGAGTGTGCAACGCTCACTTGATGCCCAATCTCCCAACTTCGTTACAGCCAATGAAGTTACCGGCTGGAGAAAGCAAGGACAGGCTGAGGTGGCGGCAGCAGCAAGAAGCCAACCCAGTGCCGATATTTAAAGGGATCCTCACCAATCACTCGCACCTGGCAGGGTTTTGCAGTTTGCATGGCTGTGAGCTACTTCCTTCAACTGCAAGCGTTTTCTATAGTTATTTCAAGGTTAGTTAGTATCAGGGAGTGTCTGGCAAGTACAAAACTCCCTTGTTATTTCTGAAAAGCTTCAACATACAACACTTGCTAAAAGCCATGGGCGCTGCATTGGCAGTCGACCTCGCCCTTCAGCAACTACAGCAGAGGGAGCTGAGGCAGCGAGAAAGACGGGAACATGTGCCCAGAGGGAGGTGGAGGACCATCAGGGCTCTCAACAGGAGGCCTTACCCTCCTAGGGTCTTCCGACAGCACTTCTCCTACCTATAAGTAAGGGAGGAACAGTGCATTAAGAGGCATCGCTTCACCCAGGAGGTGGTCACAGAACTCTGCCACCTCCTGCAACCAGACCTCCAGCCACAGACCAGGGTGACCACAGCTCTCTCAGTGGCAGTCAAGGTCACCGCCACCCTCAACTTCTTCACCAACGGATCCTTCCAGTCTGCAACAGGAGACATAGCTAACATCTCACAGTTCGCCGTCCATCGCTGTATCTGAGAGGTCACTGAGGCTCTCTACACCAGGAGAAGGGACTACATTGGCTTCCCAATCACCAGAGAGAAGCAGGATGAGTGTGCATGTGGCTTTGCCAGGATAGCGGGATTTCCAATGGTGCAGGGCGCACCCACGTGGCTTTGTGGGCACCACATAACTCCTGAGATCTTCCGTAACTGCAAAGGTTACCACTCACTTAATGTGCAGTTGATGCACAACCACAGACAGTGAATCATCAACGTCAATGCCCGCTATCCTGGCAGCAGCCACAATGCCTTCATCCTGCTCCAGACCGGTGTGCCAACTCTCTTCCAGCCACCACATCAAGGTCGGGGCTGGCTGGTCCGAGACAAGGGCTATCCGCTCTCCACCTGGCTCATAACTCCCCTCCGCAACCCCAACACTCCTGCCCAGCACTCATATGAGAGCCATGCTGCCACCAGGAACATCATCGAGCAGACCATCGGGGTGCTGAAGCAATGGTTCCGCTGCCTTGACCGCTTGGGAAGAGCCCTCCAGCACTCAGCTGAGCGGGTGTCCCATTTCGTGGTGGTCTGCTGCATGCTCCACAACTTGACCATCATGAGGGCGCAGCCCTTGCCAGCAGGGATTGCGGGACTACCTCAGGAGGAGGACGAGGCAGAGGAGGATGAGGAGGAGGAGGACAAGGAGGAAGAGGAACAGGGGGGAGGGAGGAGGCAGCGAGACAATCGGCCTTCTGGACGGGCTGTCCGTGACCGGATTATTAGACTCCGATTCACGTGAATGAAACCCCAGATCCCCGTAGCTCACCACATCCCCATCATACAATCCCTGTCTCATGGCATATCACAGTGTCCCCCTGGGTGCAAAGCTGAAATGAGAGACTCCACAAAATATTCCAAACACCATTAATAAATGTATCATTAAAAATTTCACATATATCACATGAATTCTAATAACGATTGACCCTTGTACCTGCCATAGTTGAATAGCTGTCATTGTGTGCAAGGTGTGAGATGTGGGTGTGAGTGTTGCTAGGTAGAGATTGTTGGTGGGTGAGTGCTGGGGGTGTGGTGCATTGAGCAGTGTGTGAAGCTTGCAGTACAGATGGTGGTATGTAGCATTTGTTGAAGCCTTCACTCACTCTGATCACCCGTGTGAGCTCATTAACTTCCTCCTGCACTGTGTGTGGGTCCTGAGGACCACAGTGCTGTCCGTGACGTGGTGTGCCATCTCCTGCCACATAGTCCGGCAGACTTATGGCAAGGGCCTCCTGCCAGTTGTCCGGTATAGGACCCCCGTCCACTGCTAAAAATGCCTCCAAAGCTTCCTCGGAAAACCTCCGGGCTCTCTCCCTGGAGGATGGTGGTTCTTCTTATTCTTCCAGCTGCACACCCAGCAATGCTGAGAATGAGGCACTGCAGCATCAATGAACCTCCCCTTTAAGTAGTGAAAAAAGCCTGTGGCAATCGTTACTTGCAATTAGACAGGACCTGATATTGGTCTAGCTTTTCAGTGTAACGCCAACAAGCTTGAGCTTTTAGAAAAGAATCATGACTGTTATCACTTTAATGAGGAGTGAGGACAAATTTTGCGTGCAGCCTAGACGATTTTCAGGTGGCACTACTTAACCATTTTTAGTCTAAACACTGCCCATTCCTTGGCTGTAACGAATTTCTAGCCCAGGGTTCCAGGCCCAGGGGAAGTGAGGGCTCTGGAGGGCAGATTTTGAAATGTGAGTGCAGCCCGGCAGTGGAGTGGGTTAAACAGACAGGGCTTTCGAAGCTGTCCTTGTTTGAGTGCCTGAAATCTTCACTGTCAGTGCGTCTGCTTTAAACAAACACAACACTACTGGCTGTAATAAAGTCTTGGATCTTACAGCTTCCAAAATTAATCTCTGCAGTTTGTTTTTCTCTTCGAAAATGGAAAACCACTTTCTGCAGTTGTGTATTTGTTCAGGAACCCAAGCGTGAAGATGGCTCATTTGTTGAAGCATTTTATCTTCACACCACTTACGGGAGTGACAGATGCCACTGATCCTGAGAGATCGGAATTCGCAACTGCTTTACAGAGGGGCCTGAGGCACCCTGGCAGCGAGGGTGAGGAGACCCTCAGATCCTCCCGAGGATGATCCAGAGTGAGCCCCGCTGCCTCCCCCACCCTGCTCCACCATCATACCCTGCAGTCTGCAACGCTTCTCCAAACCCCCTCCACCTCGCCACCTCTCTCCCAGCCTTCACATCTTCTCCGAACCCCCTCCACCTCGCCACCTCTCTCCCAGCCTTCACATCTTCTCCGAACCCCCTCCACCTCGCCACCTCTCTCCCAGCCTTCAACATCTTCTCCGAACCCCCTCCACCTCGCCACCTCTCTCCCAGCCTTCACATCTTCTCCGAACCCGGAGATCGTAGTAAGTGACAATGCCACGTGTTTTGTGAGTACAGAAACAAAAGAGTTCATGAGAAACAATGGCATAGTGCACGTGACCTCAGCTCCATATCATCTGTCTTCAAATGGACTTGCGGAGAGATCCGTACAAACATTTAAGGAGATGATGAAAAAAAGTGCGGAAGGGAGTTTGGCAGCCAAGGTGTCACGAGTTCTGTTCAGCTACAGAATAACACCTCAATCTACCACAGGACTCTCTCCTGCTGAGCTGTTGTTAGGACATCGACTACGCTCCACTCTTGACCTGGTTCACCCAGACCTAAAAAGGAAGGTGGAAAACCGACAAATCAAACAAAAGAAGAACCAGGACAGAAGGACAAAGCCGCCGTTTTGGAGGAGGAGATGCGGCCCTTACCAGGAATTTCAGTTATGGTCCAAAATGGATCCCTGGCGTCATAGACTCAATGACCGGTCCAGTATCATATACGGTCATGGTGGGAACTGGTCAGGTAGTACGCAGACATGTAGATCAGCTATTGACCAGACCAGGGGAAATCGAAATGGAGCTTTCAGAGGAGATGTTGGAGGACAAGTTGGCCCCCAGTTATCCAAATGCATCGGTGGTACCACCACCACGAACAGAGCCAGTTCCACCTGGACCCCTTCGTCAAGAGGAAACCATTGTAGCAGAGTCAGATACTCTGAGTACTGCTCAGGAGCAGCAGGTGGCTCTACCACAACCAAGCAGGGACTTGACTGTAAGACGTTCACCAAGGCCTCACAAGCCGCCAGAGAGATTGATAACGACCTGCTAGATTCGTTCAGTATGGACTATCGTTAAAGGAGTTTTCTTATGGGACTTTTTAAGAATGTTGTTAAGAAATTAATGTTCAACTTAAGAGGGGAGGGATATAGTAATCTGGGATGTAATGTTTAAGTTATCCACCAGATGGAGCCAAATATTAAGGATTCACATTCACCAGTTTTTAAGGTAATGGGTCATGTATTCAATGTCCTGGTACACCAGTTTATACGGTAATGTGGCATTGCATTATGGGTATGACTCAGAGGTGAATCCTCCATCTTACCATCGTGCAGTTAGAAATGCGTGCTTTGATTGCAGCCTGTAAGAGATGTTTCTCTGCTACACCGGGTAAATAAACAGTTGGGTTTTGTTCCTAATATCTTGCTTCTCTCAGTTTCAGACCTTACCACTCGGATATCACAGCTGCCATTGTTGCCGGGTCTACCACAGTTCACCGGGGATCTTACGGTGTCGCAGCAGGCCAGCAATCTGTGCTCCAGCAGATTGGTAGGGATGCTGAGGTGCTGCCCCGGGGGAGTGGCAGTGGCTCAGGGGAGCAGGAAGCTGTTGTCCTCTCTCAGGATGACAGCATTCCTGCTCCCACCACTGCCACTCCGCCTTGCCCTTGTCATCCAGCTAGGCCAGACTGCCGCCTCCCAGCCTGAGGTGGTGCAGTTTACACCCGGGCCTTCCAGGCTCAGAGCTGATCGAGGGCATCCTGCAAGGCCATCTGTAGTCTCTGGCACCGCCACTCAGCAGCTTTCCACCAGCCCAGCTGCAGCCACTGGGGACAGACTATGAAGGAGCAGTAGATTAGGAAAAGGCACTGTAAAGGGTTTGCACAAGGGTGATTAATTAATATTGTTGATGTATATATGTGTTTACTGAATGTTGATAAATTTATTAATGGAATGTTGCAGATTTTGTGCTGTCTCTCATTTCAGCTTTGCGCTGTGATATTGGATGCAAAATGGATGGAATGATGGAGATGTGGTCAGCAACCGGGATGTGGGGTAGAATTTATTGGAACCGCAGTCTGATCAGGCGATCACCGACCGCCCTTTTAGAAGGCCGATTGAGTGGCTGCCTCCTCCCTCGCTGCTGTTCCTCCTCCTGTTGCTCCTCCTCATCCTCCTTGTCCTCCTCTCCCTAATAAACGTTTACCTCACTAAAAACGGCTGATTCCCTATGTCAAACTGAGAAGGCAGCATTGATTGGCGACTAAATGAAACCAGATGTTGATCCCTTTAAATACCGCTCCTACAGCGGCCGTCCGACTGCATCACACCTCCTCTTCCTGCCATTGTTCACGCCAGGCACTAAGGCAGGGAGCAGCAGTCAATTTTGCAACTGGGCCGTTAACAGGGAGTTCCACACGCGTTGACATCACAATCTGGCAGCCACCAAAGGCGTAGGTGCTAAATGTTATCGGCAGCGATAAATCCCGGGTGAATGTCGCGCGAGGCGTTGCATTCGCCGCGCCCCGCCAGGCGCTAACAAGAGGCGCACACATGCCGAATTTCTCCCACAGTTTTTTAATAAAGTACATTATTTGACTCCCTGTGAACAGGCGCCAAAATAAGAATTATTCTCCCTGTTAGACAAGCTGTAGTGTCCAGAAATCTCCGTCACGTTTGTGGCATTAAGAACACGGCAGACGTAGTCTAAAGTATTAATGTAGGGGCTGGGCGTGGGTTTGCGGGCTCAGTCCAGGGCCGAGTCACAGGAGGTGTCGCGCGGAGGCTGCTGTGTCCACTGGAGATAGGGAGGGCGGGTCAGAGTGGAGGATCTGCCTCGTGCCTCAGAACAGGCCATGCTCGTGCCCTCTGACCCCACCAGTCAAGTCAGCCAGTGAGAAGCTCACAGCCCAGGAGGAAGCCTTTTGACCCACCGTGTCTGTGCCTGATCTTTGCTGGAGAATGAGGGGGTTGAAATTACAAAGTCAAAATAAAGCAAATATTAAATTAATCTGGGGAGCCCTTGCGCTGGCTCCGAATCGGAGTGCTGCTGTTGAAATCCGCAGTGATGCTGATTGGAGTCAGGCTCAGTGCTGGCACCTGCCAGACTAGGAGGCATAACCTTAAAATCAGAGCCAGGCCGTTCAGGGGTGATGTCTCCATATGTTTCTATTAAGAAGGAGAATGTTTCTATTAAGAAGGAGATAGATAGATTTCTAGACACAAAAGATATCAAGGGGTATGGGGAGAGAGCGGGAGTATGGTATTGATATAGAGGATCAGCCATGATCATATTGAATGGTGGAGCAGGTTCGAAGGGCCGAATGACCTACTCCTGCTCCTATTTTTCTATGATTTTCAATGGTTCTATGTCGGGAAGCACTTCTTCACACAAAGGGCAGTGGAAATCTGGAACTCTCTCCCGCAAAAAGATGCTGAGGCTGGGGGTCAATTGAATTTCAAAACTGAGATTGATAGATTTTTGTTGGGTAAGGGTGTTAAGGGTTACGGAACCAAGGCGGGTGGATGGAGTTAAGATACAGATCAGCCCCTATCTAATTGAATGGCGGAGCAGGCTGGAGGGGCCGAATGGCCTCCCCCTGTTCCTGTGTTCCTATGACTAGGAAAGAAGTGATGGTGCTTTAATAAACTGCGCTAAACGCAGCCCCCGTCACTGCGGCCGCTCGTTTGATGTGCTTGCTTTCATCCTTCTTTTTGCGTGGTTATAACAATCCCAAATGGCACGATTCAAGCAAAGCCATCAGCGTAGGATCAATGGAAACGCGCAAACCCGAAAAGTACCCGAGGGCTGAGAACAGCAGGCTTCTGTTGGGTTGGTCTGCACCTTGTGTCTCCAACATCTGCCTGGAGTTTCATGCAGGTCCGTCAACACAAAATCAACAAAAAAATACATTCCCCTCATCTCCCCTCTGGTTCTTTTGCCAATTATCTTAAATCTGTATCATAGAATCATAGTGGAGATTTACTAGAATGGTTCTGGGGATGAGGGACTTCAGTTATGTGGAGAGACTGGAGAAACTGGGGTTATTCTCCTTAGAGCAGAGAAGGTTAAGGGCAGATTTGAGAGAGGTATTCAAAATCATGAGGGGTCTAGACAGAGTAAATAAGGAGAAACTGTTTCCAGTGGTAGGAGGGTCGGTAACCAGAGGTGATTGGCAAAAGAATCAGGGAGGAGATGAGGAAACATTTTATTATGCAGCGAGTTGTGATCTGGAATTCACTGCCTGAAATCTGCAGTGGAAGCAGATTCAGTAATAACTTTCAAAAAGGAATTGAATGAATACTTGAAAAGGAAAAGTTTGCTGGGCAATGGGACAGAGCAGGGGAGTGGGATTAATTGGATCGCTCTTTCAAAGAGCCGGCACTGGCACGCTGGGCCAAATGGCTTCCATCTATGCTGTATGATGATTCTTTGTCAAGTGTGTCTGAGACCAGTTATAAGGTGCTGTATAAATGCAGGTATTTCGGATTCAATGATTTGAGGAGTGGGAGCTTACAAATAGACCAAGTCATTTCCCTTTAAGTCACACGTTTACTAATGAATCATAGAAATTTACAGCACAGAAGGAGGCCATTCGGCCCATCGTGTCTGTGCCGGCCGACAAAGAGCTCTCCAGCCTAATCCCACTGTCCAGCACTTGGTCCGTAGCCCTGTAGGTTACGACACTTCAAGTGAATATCCAAGTACTTTTTAAATGTGATGAGGGTTTCTGCCTCTCCCACCCTTTCAGGCAGTGAGTTCCAGACCCCCACCACCCTCTGGGTGAAAATGTTTCTCCTCAACTCCCCTCTAATCCTTCTCCCAATTACTTTAAATCTGTGCCCCCTGGTTATTGACCTCTCTGCTAAGGGAAATAGGTCCTTCCTATCCACTCTATCTAGGCCCCTCATAATTTTATACACCTCAATATTGTCTCCCCTCAGCCTTCTCTGTTCCAAAGAAAACAACCCCAGCCTCTCCAGTCTTTCCTCATAGCTAAAATTCTCCAGCCCAGGCAACATCCTCGTAAATCTCCTCTGCACCCTCTCTAGTGCGATCACATCTTTCCTGTAATGTGGTGACCAGAACTGCACGCAGTATTCTAGCTGCGGCCTAACTAGTGTTTTATACAGTTCAAGCATAATCCCCCTGCTCTTATATTCTATGCCTCGGCTAATAAAGGCAAGTATCCCGTATGCCTTCTTAACCACCTTATCTACCTGTCCTGCTACCTCCAGGGATCTGTGGACATGCACTCCAAGATCCCTCTGATCTTCTGCACTTCTCAGTGTCCTACCATTTATAGTGTATTCCCTCGCCTTGTTAGCCCTCCCCAGATGCATTACCTCACACTTCTCTGGATTGAATTCCATTTGCCACTGTTCTGCCCACCTGACCATTGATATCTTCCTGCAGTCTACAGCCTTCTTCCTCACTATCAACCACACAGCCAATTTTTGTATCACCTGCAAACTTCTTAATCATACCCCCTACATTCAAGTCCAAATCATTGATATATGCCACAAAAAGCAGAGAACAGTTGCCTGAAAACAAACTTACCAGTCTTCTGAACAGGCTGGGGCTCTGTTCTCTAGAAAAGGAAGGCTGAGGGTGACCTGATAGAGGCCTTTCAAATTATGAAAGGGTTTCGATAGGGTACACGTAGAGAAAATGTTTCGACTTGCGGGGGAGTCTAAAACTGTGGGGGGCCATCAATACAAGATCGTCAATAATAAATCGAATGGGTAATTCAGGAGAAACCTCGTTACCCAGAGAGTGGTGAGAATGTGGAACTCACTGCCACAGGGAGTGGTTCAGGCGAATAGCATCGATGCATTTAAAGGGAAGCTGGATAAACACATGAAGGAGAAAGGAATAGAAGGATATGCTGATAGGGTGAGATGAAGAGGGTGGGAGGAGGCTCGTGTGGAACATAAACACCGGCACGGACCGGTTGGGCCGAATGGCCTGTTTCTGTGCAGTACATTCGATGTCAATCTCTGTAATACTCACCCAGCACTACGAGAAAGGCTTTGGCAGTCTTCACGGGCATAGTGAACAGGGAACACGTGTACTGGCCTTCATCTGACAGTGTGACGTCGCTGATGTTGATGCTCAGTTCATGCCACGAAGATCGAACCAGCGCGATCCGGTTATCCCTGAGGGCTGAAAGAAACACAGGAGAGTAAGCATTCCGTAACAGCACCATCCGAGCGTGCTGCTTTTATGTAAATTCATTTTAATATTAACGATTAATAAGGATTCTATTTTGCCCAAATTACTGAGTGAGTTGGCCTTATCGTACACCGTCAGTTTGTAACACAGATTTAGAAATTAATTTCCATGCTCACGCCACCAGTTATTCACACACAATCACTGGAGCCCGAACTTCTGAAAGATACTCTCTCTCTCTAGTGGCAAACCAGCAGCGCTGATTAAAATTGATCACTAATCCTGAAGTTGCTGGCATCACAATTAAGCGCTTGCTGCTGCTGGAATAAGAATAACTACTCTCGATCCGTCGACTAACCCACGACACGTGCAGCTCCACGCAGAAAACTCCAGCCTCTGCTGCTCCTTCTGCTTTGTTTTCATCTTTCTCTAGCTGACGCACAATATGAAACACTTTCCTCTTCAGCCGCTTGGCGTCAGCCTCGAACGTTTCCCAAACTAGGGCAACCTTCTGGGGATGGAGCTGACGGGTCTTGTCCAATAGAATTGGCTGACCAGCCTCAGGTGTGGGTCACTCGGCCCGACTGCCCGCCTCTCTTCAGCAGCTATGTCCGCGCCCAGGCGTCCCAGGCGTCCCGGGAGAAGGAGCACGCAATGTCCGCCGGCACGCTTGAGACCTTCCATGACTGGTGGGCACCGCAGGGACTGCAGTGCTTCATCGACACCAGGAAGCACATTTTGATTCAATTCGATCAGTTCACCATGATTTAATAATAATTTACAGATTATTGTTACTGCCCCTTTAAAAAGGGCGCACTTGTTAACTCATTGAAGACAACTGTCATCCTAATTGGCATTATAAAAGAGTGCGCCACAGGTGTTCCCACGGTGACAGCGATTTAGCCACACGCACTAACTTTAGTGGAAAACTCCTCACAGGTAAATGTACTTCACACGTGTATATTTACTTAACATCTCCCACCATTCCCGAACCAAGGAGGTAAAACACGCTCTGTGCTCAAACACAATGCACACACCCTGCTTTCCCTCTGACCACTTCACCAACAAATACACAAACAGGTTAAAGTTCATGTGTAGACACTGAGTATTAAGATCACAGGCCCAACGAGTGTCGATTACCCATTATGTATTCAATAATCAGAAATTCAATTAGCCAAATCTGCATTCCCAATTAGTCACGTGGCTGATATATTGGACAACACTGGTATCGAGGGAGCGTTACTCTGTATCTAACCCGTGCTGTACCTGCCCTGGGAGCGTTTGATGGGACAGTGTAGAGGGAGCTTTACTCTGTATCTAACCCGTGCTGTACCTGCCCTGGGAGTGTTTGATGGGACAGTGTAGAGGGAGCTTTACTCTGTATCTAACCCGTGCTGTACCTGCCCTGGGAGTGTTTGATGGGACAGTGAAGAGGGAGCTTTACTCTGAATCTAACCCGTGCTGTACCTGCCCTGGGAGTGTTTGATGGGACAGTGTAGAGGGAGCTTTACTCTGTACCTAACCCGTGCTGTACCTGCCCTGGGAGTGTTTGATGGGACAGTGTAGAGGGAGCTTTACTCTGTACCTAACCCGTGCTGTACCTGCCCTGGGAGTGTTTGATGGGACAGTGAAGAGGGAGCTTTACTCTGTATCTAACCCGTGCTGTACCTGCCCTGGGAGTGTTTGATGGGACAGTGTAGAGGGAGCTTTACTCTGTATCTAACCCGTGCTGTACCTGCCCTGGGAGTGTTTGATGGGACAGTGTAGAGGGAGATTTACTCTGTATCTAACCCGTGCTGTACCTGCCCTGGGAGTGTTTGATGGGACAGTGTAGAGGGAGCTTTACTCTGTATCTAACCCGTGCTGTACCTGCCCTGGGAGTGTTTGATGAGGCAGTGTAGAGGGAGCTTTATTCTGTATCTAACCCGTGCTGTACCTGCCCTGGGAGTGTTTGATGGGACGGTGTAGAGGGAGCTTTGCTCTGTATCTAACCCGTGCTGTACCTGCCCTGGGAGTGTTTGATGGGACAGTGTAGAGGGAGCTTTACTCTGTATCTAACCCGTGCTGTACCTGCCCTGGGAGTGTTTGATGGGACAGTGAAGAGGGAGCTTTACTCTGAATCTAACCCGTGCTGTACCTGCCCTGGGAGTGTTTGATGGGACAGTGTAGAGGGAGCTTTACTCTGTATCTAACCCGTGCTGTACCTGCCCTGGGAGTGTTTGATGGGACAGTGTAGAGGGAGCTTTACTCTGTATCTAACACGTGCTGTACCTGCCCTGGGAGTGTTTGATGGGACACTGTAGCGGGAGCTTTACTCTGTATATAACCCGTGCTGTACCTGCCCTGGGAGTGTTTGTTGGGACAGTGTAGAGGGAGCTTCACTCTGTATGTAACCCGTGCTGTACCTGCCCTGGGAGTGTTTGTTGCGGACACTGTAGAGGGAGCTTTACTCTGTATCTAACCCGTGCTGTACCTGCCCTGGGAGTGTTTGATGGGACAGTGTAGAGGGAGCTTTACTCTGTATCTAACCCATGCTGTCCCTGCCCCGGGAGTGTTTGATGGGACAGTGTAGAGGGAGCTTTACTCTGTATCTAACCCATGCTGTACCTGCTGAGGGAGTGTTTGATGGGACAGTGTAGAGGGAGCTTTACTCTGTATCTAACCCGTGCTGTACCTGCCCTGGGAGTGTTTGATGGGACAGTGTAGAGGGAGCTTTACTCTGTATCTAACCCGTGCTGTACCTGCCCTGGGAGTGTTTGATGGGACAGTGTAGAGGGAGCTTTACTCTGTATCTAACCCGTGCTGTACCTGCCCTGGGAGTGTTTGATGGGGCAGTGTAGAGGGAGCTTTACACTGTATCTAACCCGTGCTGTACCTGCCCTGGGAGTGTTTGATGGGACAGTGTAGAGGGAGCTTTACTCTGTATCTAACCCGTGCTGTACCTGCCCTGGGAGTGTTTGATGGGACAGTGTAGAGGGAGCTTTACTCTGTATCTAACCCGTGCTGTACCTGCCCTGGGAGTGTTTGATGGGACAGTGTAGAGGGAGCTTTACTCTGTACCTAACCCGTGCTGTACCTGCCCTGGGAGTGTTTGATGGGACAGTGTAGAGGGAGCTTTACTCTGTATCTAACCCGTGCTGTACCTGCCCTGGGAGTGTTTGATGGGACAGTGAAGAGGGAGCTTTACTCTGTATCTAACCCGTGCTGTACCTGCCCTGGGAGTATTTGATGGGACAGTGTAGAGGGAGCTTTACTCTGTATCTAACCTGTGCTGTACCTGCCCTGGGAGTGTTTGATGGGACAGTGTAGAGGGAGATTTACTCTGTATCTAACCCGTGCTGTACCTGCCCTGGGAGTGTTTGATGGGACAGTGTAGAGGGAGCTTTACTCTGTATCTAACCCGTGCTGTACCTGCCCTGTGAGTGTTTGCTGGGACAGTGTAGAGGGAGCTTTACTCTGTATCTAACCCGTGCTGTACCTGCCCTGGGAGTGTTGGATGGGACAGCGTAGAGGAAGCTTTACTCTGTATCTAACCCATGCTGTACCTGCTGAGGGAGTGTTTGATGGGACAGTGTAGAGGGAGCTTTACTCTGTATCCAACCCGTGCTGTACCTGCCCTGGGAGTGTTTGATGGGACAGTGTAGAGGGAGCTTTACTCTGTATCTAACCCCGTGCTGTACCTGCCCTGGGAGTGTTTTTCGGGGCAGTGTAGAGGGAGCTTTACTCTGTATCTAACCCGTGCTGTACCTGCCCTGGGAGTGTTTGATGGGACACTGCAGAGGGAGCTTTACTCTGTATCTAACCCGTGCTGTACCTGCCCTGGGAGTGTTTGTTGGGACAGTGTAGAGGGAGCTTTACTCTGTATCTAACCCGTGCTATACCTGCCCTGGGAGTGTTTGATGGGACAGTGTAGAGGGAGCTTTACTCTGTATCTAACCCATGCTGTACCTGCCCCGGGAGTGTTTGATGGGACAGTGTAGAGGGAGCTTCACTCTGTATCTAACCCATGCTGTACCTGCTGAGGGAGTGTTTGATGGGACAGTGTAGAGGGAGCTTTACTCTGTATCTAACCCGTGCTGTACCTGCCCTGGCAGTGTATGATGGGACAGTGTAGAGGGAGCTTTACTCTGTATCTAACCCGTGCTGTACCTGCCCTGGGAGTGTTTGATGGGACAGTGTAGAGGGAGCTTTACTCTGTATCTAACCCATGCTGTACCTGCTGAGGGAGTGTTTGATGGGACAGTGTAGAGGGAGCTTTACTTGGTATCTTACCCATGCTGTACCTGCCCTGGCAGTGTTTGATGGGACAGTGTAGAGGGAGCTTTACTCTGTATCCTACCCGTGCTGTACCTGCCCTGGGAGTGTTTGATGGGACAGTGTAGAGGGAGCTTTACTCTGTATCTAACCCCGTGCTGTGCCTGCCCTGGGATTGTTTTTCGGGACAGTGTAAAGGGAGCTTTACTCTGTATCTAACCTGTGCTGTACCTGCCCTGGGAGTGTTTGATGGGACAGTGTAGAGGGAGCTTTACTCTGTATCGAACCCATGCTGTACCTGCCCTGGGAGTGTTTGCTGGGACAGTGTAAAGGGAGCTTTACTCTGTATCTACCCCATGCTGTACCTGCCCTGGGAGTGTTTGATGGGACAGTGTAGAGAGAGCTTTACTCTGTACATAACCCGTGCTGTACCTGCCCTGGGAGTGTTGGATGGGGCAGTGTAGAGGGAGCTTTACTCTGTATCTAACCCGTGCTGTACCTGCCCTGGGAGTGTTTGTTGGGACAGTGTAGAGGGAGCTTTACTCTGTATCTAACCCGTGCTGTACCTGCCCTGGGAGTGTTTGATGGGACAGTGTAGAGGGAGCTTTACTCTGTATCTAACCTATGCTGTACCTGCCCCGGGAGTGTTTGATGGGACAGTGTCGAGGGAGCTTTACTCTGTATCTAACCCGTGCTGTACCTGCTGAGGGAGTGTTTGATGGGACAGTGTAGAGGGAGCTTTACTCTGTATTTAACCCGTGCTGTACCTGCCCTGGGAGTGTTTGATGGGACAGTGTACAGGGAGCTTTACTCTGTATCTAACCCCGTGCTGCACCTGCCCTGGGAGTGTTTTTTGGGACAGTGTAGAGGGAGCTTTACTCTGTATCTAACCCATGCTGTACCTGCCCTGGGAGTGTTTGATGGGACAGTGTAGAGGGAGCTTTACTCTGTATCTAACCCGTGCTGTACCTGCCCTGGGAGTGTTAGATGGGACAGTGTAGAGGGAGCTTTACTCTGTATCTAACCCATGCTGTACCTGCTGAGGGAGTGTTTGATGGGACAGTGTAGAGGGAGCTTTACTCTGTATCTAACCCGTGCTGTATCTGCCCTGGGAGTGTTTGATGGGACAGTGTAGAGGGAGCTTCACTCTGTATCTAACCCGTGCTGTACCTGCCCTGGGAGTGTTTGTTGCAGACACTGTAGAGGGAGCTTTACTCTGTATCTAACCCGTGCTGTCCCTGCCCTGGGAGTGTTTGATGGGACAGTGTAGAGGGAGCTTTACTCTGTATCTAACCCGTGCTGTTCCTGCCCTGGAAGTGTTTGATGGGACAGTGTAGAGGGAGCTTTACTCTGTATCTAACCCGTGCTGTACCTGCCCTGGAAGTGTTTGATGGGGCAGTGTAGAGGGAGCTTTACTCTGTATCTAACCCGTGCTGTACCTGCTGAGGGAGTGTTTGATGGGACAGTGTAGAGGGAGCTTTACTCTGTATTTAACCCGTGCTGTAACTGACCTGGGAGTGTTTGATGGGACAGTGTAGAGGGAGCTTTACTCTGTATCTAACCCGTGCTGTACCTGCCCTGGGAGTGTTTGATGGGACAGTGTAGAGGTAGCTTTACTCTGTATCTAACCCATGCTGTACCTGCTGATGGAGTGTTTGATGGGACCGTGTAGAGGGAGCTTTACTCTGTATCTAACCCGTGCTGTACCTGCCCTGGGAGTGTTTGATTGGACAGTGTAGAGGGAGCTTTACTCTGTATCTTCCCCATGCTGTAGTTGCCCTGGGAGTGTTTGATGGGACAGTGTAGAGGGAGCTTTACTCTGTATCGAACCCGTGCTGTACCTGCCCTGGGAGTGTTTGATGGGACAGTGTAGAGGGAGCTTTACTCTGTATCTAACCCACGCTGTACCTGCCCCAGGAGTGTTTGATGGGACAGTGTAGAGGGAGCTTTACTCTGTATCTAACCCATGCTGTACCTGCTGAGGGAGTGTTTGATGGGACCGTGTAGAGGGAGCTTTACTCTGTATCTAACCCGTGCTGTACCTGCCCTGGGAGTGTTTGATGGGACAGTGTAGAGGGAGCTTTACTCTGCATCTAACCCCGTGCTGTCCGTGCTCTGGGAGTGTTTTTTGGACAGTGTAGAGGGAGCTTTACTCTGTATCTAACCCGTGCTGTACCTGCCCTGGGAGTGTTTGATGGGACAGTATAGAGGGAGCTTTACTCTGTATCTAACCCATGCTGTACCTGCCCCGGGAGTATTTGATGGGACAGTGAAGAGGGAGCTTTACTCTGTATCTAACCCATGCTGTACCTGCTGAGGGAGTGTTTGATGGGACAGTGTAGAGGGAGCTTTACTCTGTATCTTACCCGTGCTGTACCTGCCCTGGGAGTGTTTGATGGGACAGTGTAGAGGGAGCTTCACTCTGTATCTAACCCCATGCTGTACCTGCCCTGGGAGTGTTTTTCGGGACAGTGAAGAGGGAGCTTTACTCTGTATCTAAACCGTGCTGTACCTGCCCGGGGAGTGTTTGATGGGACAGTGTAGAGGGAGCTTTGCTCTGTATCGAACCCGTGCTGTACCTGCCCTGGGAGTGTTTGATGGGACAGTGCAGAGGGAGCTTTACTCTGTATCTAACCCATTCTGTACCTGCCCCGGGAGTGTTTGATGGGACAGTGTAGTGGGAGCTTTACTCTGTATCTAACCCGTGCTGTACCTGCCCTGGGAGTGTTGATGGGACAGTGTAGAGGGAGCTTTACTCTGTATCTAACCTGTGCTGTACCTGCCCTGGGAGTGTTTGATGGGACAGTGTAGAGGGAGCTTTGCTCTGTATCTAACCCGTGCTTTACCTGCCCTGGGAGTGTTTGATGGGACAGTGTAGAGGGAGCTTCACTCTGTATCTAACCCCATGCTGTACCTGCCCTGGGAGTGTTTTTCGGGACAGTGTAGAGGGAGCTTTACTCTGTATCTAACCCATGCTGTACCTGCCCCGGGAGTGTTTGATGGGACAGTGTAGAGGGAGCTTTACTCTGTATCTAACCCGTGCTGTACCTGCCCTGGGAGTGTTTGATGGGACAGCGTAGAGGGAGCTTTACTCTGTACCTAACCCATGCTGTACCTGCTGAGGGAGTGTTTGATGGGACAGTGTAGAGGGAGCTTTACTCTGTATCTAACCCGTGCTGTACCTGCCCTGGGAGTGTTTGATGGGACAGTGCAGAGAGAGCTTTACTCTGTATCTAACCCCGTGCTGTACCTGCCCTGGGAGTGTTTTTCGGGGCAGTGTAGAGGGAGCTTTACTCTGTATCTAACCCGTGCTGTACCTGCCCTGGGAGTGTTTGATGGGACACTGTAGAGGGAGCTTTACTCTGTATATAACCTGTGCTGTACCTGCCCTGTGAGTGTTTGATGGGGCAGTGTAGAGGGAGCTTTACTCTGTATCTAACCCGTGCTGTACCTGCCCTGGGAGTGTTTGTTGGGACAGTGTAGAGGGAGCTTTACTCTGTATCTAACCCGTGCTATACCTGCCCTGGGAGTGTTTGATGGGACAGTGTAGAGGGAGCTTTACTCTGTATCTAACCCATGCTGTACCTGCCCCGGGAGTGTTTGATGGGACAGTGTAGAGGGAGCTTCACTCTGTATCTAACCCATGCTGTACCTGCTGAGGGAGTGTTTGATGGGACAGTGTAGAGGGAGCTTTGCTCTGTATCTAACCCGTGCTGTACCTGCCCTGGGGGTGTTTGATGGGACAGTGTAGAGGGAGCTTTACTCTGTCTCTAACCCATGCTGTACCTGCTGAGGGAGTGTTTGATAGGACAGTGTAGAGGGAGCTTTACTTGGTATCTTACCCATGCTGTACCTGCCCTGGCAGTGTTTGATGGGACAGTGTAGAGGGAGCTTTACTCTGTATCTAACCCCGTGCTGTGCCTGCCTTGGGATTGTTTTTCGGGACAGTGTAAAGGGAGCTTTACTCTGTATCTAACCTGTGCTGTACCTGCCCTGGGAGTGTTTGATGGGACAGTGAAGAGGGAGCTTTACTCTGTATCGAACCCGTGCTGTACCTGCCCTGGGAGTGTTTGATGGGACAGTGTAGAGAGAGCTTTACTCTGTACATAACCCGTGCTGTACCTGCCCTGGGAGTGTTTGATGGGGCAGTGTAGAGGGAGCTTTACTCTGTATCTAACCCGTGCTGTACCTGCCCTGGGAGTGTTTGTTGGGACAGTGTAGAGGGAGCTTTACTCTGTATCTAACCCGTGCTGTACCTGCCCTGGGAGTGTTTGATGGGACAGTGTAGAGGGAGCTTTACTCTGTATCTAACCCGTGCTGTACCTGCCCTGCGAGTGTTTGATGGGACAGTGTAGAGGGAGCTTTACTCTGTATCTAACCCGTGCTGTACCTGCCCTGGGAGTGTTTGATGGGACAGCGTCGAGGGAGCTTTACTCTGTATCTAACCCATGCTGTACCTGCTGAGGGAGTGTTTGATGGGACAGCGTAGAGGGAGCTTTTCTCTGTATCTAACCCGTGCTGTACCTGCCCTGGGAGTGTTTGATGGGACAGTGTAGAGGGAGCTTTACTCTGTATCTAACCCGTGCTGTACCTGCCCTGGGAGTGTTTGATGGGACAGTGTAGAGGGAGCTTTACTCTGTATCGAACCCGCGCTGTACCTGCCCTGGGAGTGTTAGATGGGACAGTGTAGAGGGAGCTTTACTCTGTATCTAACCCATGCTGTACCTGCTGAGGGAGTGTTTGATGGGACAGTGTAGAGGGAGCTTTACTCTGTATCTAACCCGTGCTGTATCTGCCCTGGGAGTGTTTGATGGGACAGTGTAGAGGGAGCTTCACTCTTTATCTAACCCGTGCTGTACCTGCCCTGGGAGTGTTTGTTGCGGACACTGTAGAGGGAGCTTTACTCTGTATCTAACCCGTGCTGTACCTGCCCTGGGAGTGTTTGATGGGACAGTGTAGAGGGAGCTTTACTCTGTATCTCACCCGTGCTGTACCTGCCCTGGAAGTGTTTGATGGGACAGTGTAGAGGGAGCTTTACTCTGTATCTAACCCGTGCTGTACCTGCCCTGGAAGTGTTTGATGGGGCAGTGTAGAGGGAGCTTTACTCTGTATCTAACCTGTGCTGTACCTGCTGAGGGAGTGTTTGATGGGACAGTGTAGAGGGAGCTTTCCTCTGTATTTAACCCGTGCTGTACCTGACCTGGGAGTGTTTGATGGGACAGTGTAGAGGGAGCTTTACTCTGTATCTAACCCATGCTGTACCTGCCCCGGGAGTGTTTGATGGGACAGTGTAGTGGGAGCTTTACTCTGTATCTAACCCGTGCTGTACCTGCCCTGGGAGTGTTGATGGGACAGTGTAGAGGGAGCTTTACTCTGTATCTAACCTGTGTTGTACCTGCCCTGGGAGTGTTTGATGGGACAGTGTAGAGGGAGCTTTGCTCTGTATCTAACCCGTGCTTTACCTGCCCTGGGAGTGTTTGATGGGACAGTGTAGAGGGAGCTTCACTCTGTATCTAACCCGTGCTGTACCTGCCCTGGAAGTGTTTGATGGGACAGTGTAGTGGGAGCTTTACTCTGTATCTAACCCATGCTGTACCTGCCCCGGGAGTGTTTGATGGGACAGTGTAGTGGGAGCTTTACTCTGTATCTAACCCGTGCTGTACCTGCCCTGGGAGTGTTGATGGGACAGTGTCGAGGGAGCTTTACTCTGTATCTGACCTGTGCTGTACCTGCCCTGGGAGTGTTTGATGGGACAGTGTAGAGGGAGCTTTGCTCTGTATCTAACCCGTGCTTTACCTGCCCTGGGAGTGTTTGATGGGACAGTGTAGAGGGAGCTTTACTCTGTATCTAACCCGTGCTGTACCTGCCCTGGGAGTATTTGATGGGACAGTGTAGAGGGAGCTTTACTCTGTATCTATCCCGTGCTGTACCTGCCCTGGGAGTGTTTGATGGGACAGTGTAGAGGGAGCTTTACTCTGTATCTAACCCGTGCTGTACCTGCCCTGCGAGTGTTTGATGGGACAGTGTAGCGGGAGCTTTACTCTGTATCTAACCCGTGCTGTACCTGCCCTGGGAGTGTTTGATAGGACAGTGTTTAGGGAGCTTTACTCTGTATCTAACCCATGCTGTACCTGCCCTGGGAGTGTTTGATGGGACAATGTAGAGGGAGCTTTGCTCTGTATCTAACCCGTGCTGTACAAGGCCAGGGTGTATTTGAGGCAGTGAAAGTGGTCCATTCCCCAGAAGAAACATCCATCACCAGGAGCATAACTGAAGATTTAATGGTTTTAATCTGGTTGCTGAGTTAATGAGAGTGAGCAGAATCAAAGCGACATTGAAACCAGATATAAAAATGCTGAAAACCTCTTGATTAAAAATTAAACAATAAGCTTGGAAAAAAATGAGGATGGAAAATATTAAAGATTGTTGAGGATTCTGCACATTTATAAAAACAAAAACAAAATCATTTGAGATGAATTTTTAACACTCTCTCCTCTCATAGTAACGGGTAAAGTATTTGGCTTTAGGCTTTGATGATCATTGCTGGAGACAGAATGGACCAGCACTTAAAACCTGCACCTCCAGCTCCTCTGCAATATTTATGAGATTCTACATTTAAAAATACACATTTCTATTCAGAATTGTGGCTTTGAAAGTTTCCTTTGGTTGGAAGTGTCCCTCGTGTTCCAACATCGACAGTTCTATAATTGTTCTGCTGCCTGGGTTATGAGGAGCCACAGCTGTGTGCCTGGTACTCGACCCCTGGCACCATCCTGCTGGAGTGCAGTGTTCACAGGTCAAGCACAGCACTGACCCCTGCTCAAGAGGGCGGGGCCCTGACTGCATCCGATGCAACAATCTCCGCTTCCCGCGGCAGCTCTTGCTGTCAGCTGCTGCAATTAGCGCTGAATTATAAGCAATCGCCTGTTGTAGGACCTTGTCTAGTGGGAACTGGCTTGACACGGCTCAAACTGATTTTCAGCAGGCAGTGGGAATGGTGCATTCAATCTGTCTGAAATGGGGTTCGAACCTGGGCCCTGGAGGTGAGAGGACAATGGTTCGACCCAGCTACATCACACAGTAACGCCAGGCGTTCTGAATTATTGAGGACCTCACATTGTGAACTGACAGGCCTTGAATGCCGAGCCCTCTGAGACGAGCAGGCTGGGCTTCTCGAGTTCATCACAGAAAGGCTTCTATAGATCAGGAGCTGGCAGTGGGGCTGGACGAGGAATGTTTGTATGGAGAACGCAGGCTGCACAGCAATGTCTTCCCCCCTCCCCTCCTGCTGTCCACTGACTGCCCTCCGGGGTACACATGTGCTTGCGATGATGGTACGAGGCTCAGGAGGCAGTGTAGGGGAGAGTTCCAGGGCTGGCCGGTGTCCGGATGGGCTACAGGGGGACAAATTCAGCCTCGGAAAGGTTCATCTCAGAGGGGGGCCTTGTGGAGGTCGATAAGTTATTGTAATGGGATTCAGACAGTAAACCTGGAAGAATGTTTTCAGATACACCAGGGCAGCAGGACACGGGGTCACAGGGTGAGGAGGTCAGGGTGTCTTTACACAGAGTGGGTGAAGAGCTAGAATGGGGTAACCAGGAATTGGGGGGGTGGGGTGTGTGAGTCCAGGGCACTGGGCTCAATTAGCAAACAGCTGGGCCCTGTGATGGGGAGAGGGTCGGGTTATTCGAATGAGCTAATAGGCTTTCTTCATCTGAACCTCTCTTGTTCCACAGGGGCCACGCTCCTCCAATTCTGGCCTCTTGCGGATCCCTGATTTTAATCGCCTACCATTGGTGGCCGTGACTTCAGTTGCCAAGGCACTAAGCTCTGGAATTTCTTCCCCAAACCTCTCACTTTCCAATAAGGGGTCAATGGTGATCAGGAAAGGAATCCTAGGCTGCTTGCGGCCCCTATCCCGAACCTGGGATGCTGCGGCCAATTATCACTGTCTCTGTGGTGGAGACCAGCTCACTCAACACAGACCAGGGTTTGAGCTTGGCCCCTTCCTGCACCTGGATGGCTCAGCTACACATGGACTTCATCACTGGAACCTTCGCAGGAGGCCGGCACTCTACTTTGGGGACCTTATTTGGGATAAAACGTCAGCTCTTCAGAAATTGTGATTAGGGGAGTTACTGCTTCTGAACAGAAAGCAATTAACTCCCTGCTTCCTCTGAATTCCAAGGCCAACCATTAAGCTAATTTGTACGAGTAAATTGGAGCTCTTTATGATACCTAAGATCCAGAGACTGAGGAATAAAACACTGATAATAATTAGAATCCCTCTTGTCAGGTTTTCTGAGGGTGCAAAGGATTGTTCAGGCGAGGCCCTGCCGGAGTGAAGCAGAAGTTGCCAACCCCCCCAAACAAAGGGAAAGCAGGAAAGCTCCATCTAACCCGCAGAGTGTTACTGAGTGTGTGACTGAGCCGCTCGGGGCCCTCGGCCGTGTGTGCACTGCTCCCCAACCACTCGGGCTGATGAAGAGCGGGCTTCGGTTGACGGATCTGCGGAGTTGTGTGAACGAGCCTGCGAGGAATTCCGGACAGAAATTGGGAGCATTTAAATTGGGGAGGAGAGCAGCCGAGGAAGACATGCGAGTGGGTATACAGCAGGAGGCATATGTCGAGCGCAATGATCGCACAGCTGCTTGAGACAGTAACAGCTTGCATTTATACAGCCCAGGAGAGGCTGCCTTGTTGAAGCAGCTAAACTAATCCTCAGCCTGCCGATCAAACAGCTCCATGGGCTCAGAGCCGATATTGGGAACTACTGATTCAACTGCTTCATCAGTTCCAATTTTTGAAACCATTTTTCTTAGTATGACACAATGATATATAACAGAAGGAGGCCATTCGGCCCATCGTACCTGTATGACACAATGATATATAACAGAAGGAGGCCATTCAGCCCATCGTACCTGTATCACACAATGATATATAACAGGAGGAGGCCATTTGGCCCATCGTACCTGTATGACACAATGATATATAACAGAAGGAGGCCATTCAGCCCATCGTACCTGTATCACACAATGATATATAACAGAAGGAGGCCATTCAGCCCATCGTACCTGTATGACACAATGATATATAACAGAAGGAGGCCATTCAGCCCATCATACCTGTATCACACTATGATATATAACAGAAGGAGGCCATTCAGCCCATCGTACCTGTATGACACAATGATATATAACAGGAGGCCATTCAGCCCATCGTACCTGTATCACACAATGATATATAACAGGAGGCCATTCAGCCCATCGTACCTGTATGACACAATGATATATAACAGAAGGAGGCCATTCAGCCCATCGTACCTGTATCACACAATGATATATAACAGAAGGAGGCCATTCGGCCCATCGTACCTGTATCACACAATGATATATAACAGAAGGAGGCCATTCGGCCCATCGTACCTGTATGACACAATGATATATAACAGAAGGAGGCCATTCGGCCCATCGTACCTGTATGACACAATGATATATAACAGAAGGAGGCCATTCGGCCCATCGTACCTGTATCACACAATGATATATAACAGAAGGAGGCCATTCGGCCCATCGTACCTGTATGACACAATGATATATAACAGGAGGAGGCCATTCGGCCCATCGTACCTGTATGACACAATGATATATAACAGAAGGAGGCCATTACGCCCATCGTACCTGTATCACACAATGATATATAACAGAAGGAGGCCATTCGGCCCATCGTACCTGTATCACACAATGATGTATAACAGAAGGAGGCCATTCGGCCCATCGTACCTGTATGACACAATGATATATAACAGAAGGAGGCCATTCGGCCCATCGTACCTGTATCACACAATGATATATAACAGAAGGAGGCCATTTGGCCCATCGTACCTGTATGACACAATGGTATATAACAGAAGGAGGCCATTCGGCCCATCGTACCTGTATCACACAATGATATATAACAGGAGGAGGCCATTCGGCCCATCGTACCTGTATGACACAATGATATATAACAGAAGGAGGCCATTCGGCCCATCGTACCTGTATCACACAATGATATATAACAGAAGGAGGCCATTCGGCCCATCGTACCTGTATGACACAATGATATATAACAGGAGGAGGCCATTCGGCCCATCATACCTGTATGACACAATGATATATAACAGAAGGAGGCCATTCGGCCCATCGTACCTGTATCACACAATGATATATAACAGGAGGAGGCCATTCGGCCCATCGTACCTGTATCACACAATGATATATAACGGAGGCCATTCGGCCCATCGTACCTGTATCACACAATGATATATAACAGAAGGAGGCCATTCGGCCCATCGTACCTGTATCACACAATGATATGTAACAGAAGGAGGCCATTCAGCCCATCGTACCTGTATGACACAATGATACATAACAGAAGGAGGTCATTCGGCCCATCATACCTGTATCACACAATGATATATAACAGACGGAGGCCATTCGGCCCATCGTACCTGTATGACACAATGATATATAACAGAAGGAGGCCATTCGGCCCATCATACCTGTATCACACAATGATATATAACAGAAGGAGGCCATTTGGCCCATCGTACCTGTATCACACAATGATATATAACAGAAGGAGGCCATTCGGCCCATCGTACCTGTATGACACAATGATATATAACAGAAGGAGGCCATTCGGCCCATCGTACCTGTATCACACAATGATATATAACAGGAGGAGGCCATTCGGCCCATCGTACCTGTATGACACAATGATATATAACCGAAGGGGGCCATTCGGCCCATCGTACCTGTATCACACAATGATATATAACAGAAGGAGGCCATTCGGCCCATCGTACCTGTATGACACAATGATATATAACAGAAGGAGGCCATTCGGCCCATCGTACCTGTATCACACAATGATATATAACAGAAGGAGGCCATTCGGCCCATCGTACCTGTATCACACAATGATATATAACAGGAGGAGGCCATTCGGCCCATCGTACCTGTATGACACAATGATATATAACAGAAGGAGGCCATTCGGCCCATCGTACCTGTATCACACAATGATATATAACAGAAGGAGGCCATTCGGCCCATCGTGCCTGTGCCGGCTCTTTGGAAGAGCTCTCCAATGAGTCCCACTCCCCCTGCTTGTTCCCCACAGCCCTGCAAATTTTTTCCCTTCAAGTATTTATCCAATTTCCTTTTGAAAGTTCCTATTGAATCTGCTTCCACCGCCCTTTCAAGCAGCACATTCCAGATCACAACAACTCGCTGCGTAAAAAAAATTCTCCTCATCTCCCCTCTGGTTCTTTTGCCAATTACCTTCAATCTGTGTCCTCTGGTTACCGACCCATCTGCCACTGGAAACACTGGCTGCGAGTTCCCTACCTCGGCGGGTCCATGGCGGGCGAGGTCAGGGGCGAGGTCAGTGGCGGGTTGCGGCCTCGCTGCTGGCTCCATCCCGGCCTCCGACATGACTTTCCCCTGATTGGGCTTGTTAAGCCTGCCCAGCGCGTTTGCCAGCCAATTGAAGGAAGCAGGTCTGATGATGTCACTTGGTGACGCATCTTCAGCCGGTTTCCTTAAAGGGACCATGCGCAAATTGCTTTTGACAGTTGTGCAGTCAGTGTTCTACAGTATTGAGGTGCTGCAAACACTGGCAAGCACTGCACAGAGGTGCAGGGCTGCACCCAGGCTCTCCATGACTTCCTCCATATGCTTATGGTGGGAGTCACAGCACGCAGGGAGGTCCTCTTCCCTTCCCATGGGCGGGAGAGACAACCCCTGGAGATCAACGTAGCCTGGTTGCACATTGCACAGGAGGACACAAGCAGGGATGTCGTCAGGAGGATCAGGCTGCTGTGGCGCAAACCTTTCAATGATCTCAGTAGATCACAAAACATTGTTGCAAAGTCACACTCAACCTCATCGCGCTGTCCCACTCATCACACCCCCATTACTTTGCCTTCCCTACCCTACTCCTACACATCCTTACTCACACCAACATACTTTGCACCTCCACCCATCCCTCTCTCTCTATCTACATTATCACTTCCCCATCTCACTAGGCACCCCTCACATTCACCCACAACCTATTGCAAGCATACGAACTAACATCACACAAGGGTAGGTAGCTGTGTGTTTCATGTGAAGTTTCTGTTAATGTGCTGTCAAACATTGAAATCTTTATTTTCAACACTTTGTGTTCTTGGACAGATTTGTGTGCGCCTTTCATCATAGAAATTTACAGCAAAGAAGGAGGCCATTCGGCCCATCTTGACTGTGCCGGCCGACAAAGAGCTCTCCAGCCTAATCCCACTGTCCAGCTCTTGGTCAGTAGCCCTGTAGGTTACGGCACTTCAAGTGCATATCCAAGTACTTTTTAAATATGATGAGTGTTTCTGCCTCTACCACCCTTTCAGGCAGTGAGTTCCAGACCCCCACCACCCTCTGGGTGAAAAAAGTTCTCCTCAACTCCCCTCTAATCCCCCGACCAATTACTTTAAATCTGTGCCCCCTGGTTATTGACCTCTCTGCTAAGGGAAATCGGTCCTTCCTATCCACTCTATCTGGGCCCCTCATAATTTTATACTCCTCAATTAAATCTCCTGTCAGCCTCCTCTGTTACAAAGGAAACAACCCCAGCCTCTCCAGTCTTTCCTCATAGCTAAAATTCTCCAGCCCAGGCAACATCCTCGTAAATCTCCTCTGTACCCGCTCTAGTGCAATCACATCCTTCCTGTAATGTGGCGACCAGAACTGCAGGCAGTACTCTAGCAGCGGCCTAACTAGTGTTTTATACAGTTCAAGCATCGCCTCCCTGCTCTTATATTCTGTGCCTCAGCTAATAAAGGCAAGTATCCCATATGCCTTCTTAACCACCTTATCTACCTGTCCTGCTACCTCCAGGGATCTGTGGACATGCACTCCAAGGCCCCTCTGATCTTCTGCACTTCTCATCGAGCCTCCTTGTTACCGCCTCAAAAAATTCAATCAAGTTAATCAGACACGACCTTCCCTTAACAAATCCATGCTGACTGTCCCTGATTAATCTGTGTCTTTCTAAATGAACTTTGGAAGTGGCTAAGTGAGTTGCAGTGAATGGTAAGACATAATGGTACCCCCCACAATGGTGATGTGTGTGAAAGGAATGGCTTGGGCATTGTAGGGATGCTTTATGGTGTTGGTGTGGGGTGGTGCCAACTTGGCGCATCATGTGGCAGCCAGGGTGTACAGCATCAAGTGAAGTAAATCTGGCCATGGAGAGGCCATCCCTGGCGTCCCGGGCAGCAATGTGGTCGGGTGCTGATACCCTGTGTCCTGTGTAGCACCACTTGATTGCGGAGAAGGTTGGTGTTGTTGTTGGTGCTACTGGTGTGCCTGGTGCTGCTGGTGTTGGGGCTGATCGTGGTGGGATTCTGAGGACCAAGGTGAGAGAGTATAAAGGGCACTGATGCTGATGAAATAGGTGGCAGGTGAACTTGAGATGACAGAAGCGATCTGTCAGCAGTGAGAGAGGTTCTTCCATTGAGGTGACACTGGATGGAGAGTTTTCTCCAAACACTTGCAACCTGCATAAAGCTCAATCTGTCTTCAAAATGCAGTAAGCAACAGCTTCTAACCTTGGAAAGTGAACAGCTGTGAGATGGGAGCTTTTATAGCACATTTGCAGCTGTCAAGTAATGAGATGATTCCATGGCCATTCACCTCCCGCCCTGCTTACCTGACGTGTTCCCCGAGCAGCGTGGACCCCGTGGGCGACCTGGTAAACTCTGAAGGTGAGCTGAAAATAGTTCTTAATGCTCTGTTAACAAGGTCATAATGACCTGAATTGCCTCCCCCGCCGCTGCGTGTCGGGTCTGTTCAGTGCTGACAGTCCCGACATTGGGAAAGGCGCGTGGCGGCGGGTTGACAGTGGGGTCTGCCTCGCTGTGAAAAAAATCCACTTTCCCACCCAACCCGCTACCGATCACACCCACTGACCCCCTGGAAAATTCCCCCCAGTTTCTCCCTATCTACTCTTTCAAACCCCCTCATAATTTTGAACATCTCTATTAAATCTCCCCTTAACCTTCACTGTTCTAAGGAAAGAAAGAACGACTTGCATTTCTACAGCAGCTTTCACGACCTCAGGATGTCCCAAAGCGCTTTACAGCCAACAAGTACTTCTGAGGTGTGGTCACTGAGTGCGGTTTAAACAGAGTGCTGCGAGTTGGGTGAGTCAGGGAGTCAGGTGAGGACTGGAAGGAGGAGTTCCCTTGCTTCGCCTTTGTTTTTCCTAACTTTTCACCCTGTAAGAATTGGTTCTTACTTTACACCAAGGAAAGAGTCCGAGAACGGGAGCAGTCATACAACAACAACAGCAAAACCGCTAAAGTGACGTCACAACCAGGGAAGGAGCTGATTGGTAAGTAAGACCTGGTGAGTATTTCTACAGTTCAGTCGTTAAGGTGAAACTAAGGTCTCTAGTTTGGAGTAAGTAGTGTTTAAAGTGAAGTAAGGTCTCTAGTGTAATTAATATTCTTTAATTTAAAGGAAGTAAAGGGAGTAAATTAAGGGTAGGACATGGCAGGGCAGCTCGGCAGTGTGGAGTGCTCCTCCTGTGCTATGTGGGAAGTCAGGGATACTTTTGGTGCCCAGGGCGAACACATGTGCAGGAAGTGTCTCCAGCTGCAGCTACTCGAAATCCGCGTTTCGGAGCTGGAGTTGCGGCTGGAGTCACTGTGGAGCATCCGCGGAGCTGAGATCTTTGTGGATAGCACGTTTAACGAGGTGGTCACACGCAGGTAAAGAGTGCACAGGCAGACAGAAAATGGGTGACCGCCAGACAGAGTAAAAGAACTATGAAGGTAGTGCAGGAGTCCCCTAGGTCCATCGCCCTCTCCAACAGATTTTCTGTTTTGGATACTGATGGGGGAGATGGTTTCTCAGGGGAATGCAGCAAGAGCCAAGTCTGTGGCACTACGAGTGGCTCAGCTGCACAGGATGGGAGGAAAAAGAGTGAGAGAGCAATAATGATAGGGGATTCTATCGTAAGGGGAACAGATAGACGTTTCTGTGGCCGCAGACGTGACTCCAGGATGGTATGTTGCCTCCCTGGTGCCAGGGTCAAGGATGTCACTGAACGGCTGCAGGGCATTCTGAAGGGGGAGGGTGAACAGTCAGAGGTCGTGGTTCACATTGGTACCAACGACTTGGGTAGAAAGAGGGATGAGGTCCTGCAACAAGAATTTAGGGAGCTAGGTAGCAGATTAAAAAGCAGGACCTCAAAGGTTGTAATCTCTGGATTACTCCCGGTGCCACGTGCTAGTGAGTATAGCAATAGGAGGATAGAGCAGATGAATGCGTGGCTAAAGAGTTGGTGCAGGAAGGAGGGCTTTAGTTTCCTGGATCACTGGGTCTGCTTCTGGGGAAGGTGGGACCTGTACAATTCGGATGGGTTGCACCTGAACTGGAACGGGACCAACATCCTTGCGGGGAGGTTTGCTAGTACTGTTGGGTGGGGGGTTTAAACTAACTTGGCAGGGGGATAGGATACGGAGTGAAGCTATAGTAGGAGGTGATGCACAGCCAAATATAGAGGAAAAAACAAGTCAGCCTGGAAGGCAGAGCAAATATGTAACGGCACAAGGGAGTATGGCAAGGCTGGATGGCATTTATTTTAATGCAAGGAGTCTTGCGAGTAAGGCAGATGAATTGAAAGTGTTGATGAACACATGGGAGTATGATATTGTTGCTATCACAGAGACATGGTTGACGGAGGGGCAGGACTGGCAGCTCAATATTCCGGGATATAGAATCTTCAGGCGAGACAGAGGGGGGTGTAAAAGAGGAAGGGGGTGTCGCAATATTAATCAAGGAGTCAATTACTGCTGTAAGGAGGGATGATATCTTAGCAGGTTCCTCTAATGAGGCTATATGGGTAGAACTTAAAAACAAAAAGGGGGCAAGCACTTTGCTGGGAGTGTACTATAGGCCCCCAATCAGTCAGGGGGAGATAGAGGAACAGATATGTAGGCAAATCTCAGAGAAGTGTAGAAATAATAGGGTAATAATAGTAGGGGATTTCAACTTCCCCAATATTAACTGGGATAGTCAGAGTGTGAAAGGCTTAGAGGGTGCAGAATTCTTAAAGTGCAGCCAGGAGAGCTTTTTGAGCCAGCATGTAGAAAGTCCTACAAGAGAGGGGGCGGTACTGGACCTAATTCTAGGGAATGTAGCCAGGTAAGTGGCAGAGGTGTCAGTAGGAGAGCATTTTGGTGACAGTGACCATAATTCGGTGAGATTTAAGGTGGTCATGGAAAAGGACAAAGATGGACCGAAAATAAAGGTTCTAAATTGGGGGAAGGCCGATTTTAATATGATAAGGCAGGATCTGGCCAAAGTGGACTGGGATCAGCTACTTGTAGGAAAATCCACATCAGAGCAGTGGGAGTCTTTCAGAATGGAAATAGAGAGAGTACAATGCCAACATGTTCCCATAAAGGTCAGGGTGGGACCAACAAGCCCAGGGAACCCTGGATGGCAAGGGATATACAAGAATGGATTAGGGAAAAAAAGGGAGGCTTTTGGCAGATACAAAGGACTAAAAACAGTGGAAGCCCTAGAGGAGTATAGAAAGTGCAGGGGGTACTTAAAAAAGAAATTAGGAGAGCGAAGAGGGGGCATGAAAAAACACTGGCGAGCAAAATAAAGGAAAATCCCATGGTGTTTTATAAGTATATTAAGGGCAAGAGGATAACCAGGGAAAGAGTAGGGCCCATTTGGGACCAAAGTGGCAATCTGTGTGTAGAGCCGAATGATGTAGGTGAGGTTTTAAATGAATATTTTGCATCTGTGTTCACTATGGAGAAGGACAATGTAGGCATAATAATCAGGCAAGGGGATTGTGATATACTTGAACAAATTAGTATTGAGAGGGAGGAGGTACTAGCAGTTTTAGCGGGCTTAAAAGTGGATAAATTCCCCAGCCCTGACGAGATGTATCCCAGGCTGCTATGTGAGGCAAGGGAGGAGATTGCAGGGGCTCTGACACAAATTTTCAGAACCTTTCTGGCCACAGGGGAGGTGCCAGAGGACTGGAGGACAGCTAACATAGTACCATTATTCAAGAAGGGTAGTAGGGATAAACCAGGGAATTACAGGCCAGTGAACCTAACATCAGTGGTAGGGAAATTATTGGAAAAAATTCTGAGGGACAGAATTAGTCTCCACTTGGAGAGGCAAGGATTAATCAGGGATAGTCAACATGGCTTTGTCAGGGGGAGATCATGTCTAACCAGTTTGATCGAATTTTTCGAGGGGGTGACTAGGTGTGTGGATGAGGGTAGTGCAGTTGATGTAGTCTACATGGACTTCAGTAAGGCTTTTGACAAAGTTCCACATGGCAGAATGGTCAAGAAGGTAAGAGCCCATGGGATCCAGGGCAATTTGGCACATTGGATCCAAAATTGGCTTTGTGGCAGGAGGCAGAGGGTGATGGTCGAAGGTTGTTTTTGTAACTGGAAGCCTGTGTCCAGTGGTGTACCGCAGGGATTGGTGCTGGGTCCTTTGCTGTTTGTAGTGTACATTAATGATTTAGATATGAATGTAGGAGGTATGATCAGTAAGTTCGCAGATGACACGAAAATTGGTGGAGTGGTAAATAGCGAGGAGGGAAGCCTCAGGCTACAGGACGATGTAGATGGGTTGGTTAGATGGGCAGAAGTGGCAAATGGAATTTAACCCTGAAAAGTGTGAGGTGATGCATTTTGAGAGGACTAACAAGGCAAGGGAATACACAATAAATGGTAGGACCCTAGGAAGGACAGAGGATCAGAGGGACCTTGGTATGCAAGTACATAGATCCCTGAAGGCAGCAGGACAGGTAGATAAGGTGGTTAAAAAGGCATATGGGATACTTGCCTTCATTAACCGAGGCATAGAATATAAGAGCAGGGAGGTTATGATGGAGCTGTACAAAATGCTAGTTAGGTCACAGCTGGAATACTGTGTGCAGTTCTGGTCACCACACTATAGGAAGGATGTGATTGCATTGGAGAGGGTGCAGAGGAGATTCACCAGGATGTTACCTGGGCTGGAGCGCTTCAGCTATGAAGAGAGACTGGACAAGCTGGGGTTACTTTCCTTAGAGCAGAGAAGGCTGAGGGGGGTCCTGATTGAGGTGTACAAAATTATGAGGGGCATAGATAGGGTAGATAGAAAGGAACTTTTCCCCTTAGTAGAGGGGTCAATAACCAGGGGGAATAGTTTCAAGCTAAGGGGCAGGAGGTTTAGAGGTGATTTGAGGAAAAACTTTTTCACCCAGAGAGTGGTTGGAATCTGGAACTCACTGCCTGAAGGGTGGTGGAGGCAGGAACCTTCACAACATTCAAGAAGCATTTAGATGAGCACTTGAAACGCCATAGCATACAAGGCTACGGACCAAGTGCTAGAAAATGGGATTAAAATAGACGGGGCTTGATGGCTGGCGCGGACACGATGGGCCTCTTTCTGTGCTGTATAACTCTATGACACTGTAGGAAATGCGGCAGCCATTTTGCGCACAGCAAGATCCCATGAACAGCAATGTGATAATGACCAGATAATCTGTTTTTGTTATGTGGGATGAGGGATAATATTGGCCAGGACACCGGGGACATTTTGAAATATTGCCATGGGATCCTTTACATCCACCTTAGAGAGCAGACGGGGCCTCAGTTTAACGCCTCATCCAAAAGACGGCCCCTCCGACAGTGCAGCACTCCCTCAGTACTACACTGGAGTATCAGCCTAGATTTTTGTGCTCATGTCTCTGGAGTGGGACCTGAACCCACGAACTTCTGGCTCAGAGGCGAGAGTGCTGCCCACTGAGCCATGGCTGACACTACCCCAGTTTCTCTAGTCTCTCCACGTAACTGTTTTAGTCTTTTATCCCTGGTCCCATTCTAGTAAATCTCCTCTGAACCCTCTCCAAGGCCTTGACATCTTTCTTAAAGTGTGGTGCACAGATTTGGTCACAATACTCCAGCTGGGGCCTAACCTGTGTTTTATAAAGGTTTAGCGTCACTTCCTTGCTTTTGTACTCGATTCCTTGGTTTATAAAGCCAAGGATCCCAATTGCTTTTTTGTAACAGACTTCTCAACTTGTCCTGCCAGCTTCTTCTCCCTCTATGGTCCAAATACTCACCATACAGCACTCCCCAACCAACAAGGTGCAGAGATGACTACCGCCAAGCCTCTGGTAACTGTAACCCGCTGTAAGAAGTGAGGTTGACTCCATCACAGTCTTTCCCTCCTCACCGGTTTGCCTTGCGGGTGCCCCGTGCAGAGGTTGTGTTTGGCGCCTGCACATTTCACTGGGTAGCTCAAGACCCCGTGCAGTTGCATCCTATGAAGTTACAATGACCTGCCTTTCCCGTGTCGTACTGAGCCCTCCTGATCTGGTAGTCTTGTGATGGCCACAGCGGTGGTGGCAGGGACATTACAGTGCTCCTGGGATAGAGACGGGAAAGCCAACCAGGATTCCTGCTGCTCATCACTGCCCAGTGAACCCTTCTGGATAATGTGTTTGAGTGTCTTGTGGGAACAGGATCAGTCTCAGATTATACACAGAATTACACAGAATCTCCAGCACAGAAACAGGCCATTCGGCCCAACTGGTCCATGTTGGTGTTTCTGCTCCACACGAGCCTCCTCCCACCCCTCTTCATCTCACCCCATCACCATATCCTCTATTCCTTTCACCCTCATGTGTTTATCCAGCTTCCCCTTAAATGCATCTATACTGTTCGCCTCAACCACTCCCTGTGGCAGCGAGTTCCACATTCTCACCACCCTCTGGGTAAAGAAGTTTCTCCTGAATTCCCTATTGGATTTATTAGTGACTCTCTTATATTTATGGCCCCTGGTTCTGGTTTCTCTCCACAAGTGGAAACATTTTCTCTATGTCTACTCGATCAAACCCCTTCATAATTTTAAAGACCTCTATCAGGTCACCCCTCAGTCTTCTCTTTTCTAGAGAAAAGAGCCCCAGCCTGTTCAGTCTTTTCTGATAGTTATAAGCTCTCAGGTCTGGTATCATCCTTGTGAATCTTTTTTGCACCTTCTCCATTGCCTCTATATTCTTTTTATAACATGGAGACCAGAACTGTGCACAGTGCTCCAAGTGTGGTCTAACCAAGGTATATGGAGACCTGAACTGTGCACAGTGCTCCAAGTGTGGTCTGACCAAGGTGTATGGAGACCTGAACTGTGCACAGTGCTCCAAGTGCGGTCTGACCAAGGTATATGGAGACCTGAACTGTGCACAGTGCTCCAAGTGCGGTCTGACCAAGGTATATAGAGACCTGAACTGTGCACAGTGCTCCAAGTGCGGTCTGACCAAGGTATATGGAGACCTGAACTGTGCACAGTGCTCCAAGTGCGGTCTGACCAAGGTATATAGAGACCTGAACTGTGCACAGTGCTCCAAGTGCGGTCTGACCAAGGTATATGGAGACCTGAACTGTGCACAGTGCTCCAAGTGCGGTCTGACCAAGGTATATGGAGACCTGAACTGTGCACAGTGCTCCAAGTGCGGTCTGACCAAGGTATATGGAGACCTGAACTGTGCACAGTGCTCAAAGTGCGGTCTGACCAAGATTCTACACAGGTTTAACATAACTTCTCTGCAATGCCTGGCAATGTGGAATGGTGTCTCGGGTGAGGTACTGTGGACCACCCATCGAACTTGTAGCCTCAGAGAGGAGAGGAGCGGCTAAAAATTGGAAGGGTAAAATATGAAACAGCTGAACAGAACTGAAGTGAGGTGATTGAAGCCCTGAATTACAGCAGAAAGTGCTTCCAGTCTGTGAGCGCTGGTTCACTTTTCAAAGTAACTACTCGCTGCAGTAACATCTCATTAAACCTCATTGATAGCGGCAGCACTATCCTTTCTTAAATCCCCTTAAATCAGCACCCTTTCATAGTGCCGCTCCAAACACAATGCAGATTAGCTCTGACATTAAAGAAACATATGCACTGCCTTCAGTACACGATGCCAGATTAGCTACTGCGATCTTCCTTACAACTTCATGTTTTCAAACATTCCCTTTAGGGTTTGAAATCATCAAAAAAAAAGAAAATTATTCATATTTAAAAACCGAACCAAAAGATAAAAACCCTGTTCGAAATTAACTGCTTTCAGCTGCTCAAAGTCTGAGCAGCCACACTGTCTTGGGGTTAGATTATACACGTCAATCGCAAACTAGAAAGTACAATGCTTCTCAAATCTCAACGCCTGCGCGAATTACTGAGGGTGCAACTGGTCTTTGGTTACGAATAACGTATCAGGAGCTCTTCAGCTGCGGCTCAGTGGCTAGTATTCCACTGACAATGGCAGTGCACTACTCCCCACTGCACTGTCGGAGGGTCAGGACTGAGGGAGCGCCGCACTGTCAGTACTGAGGGAGCGCCGCACTGTCAGTACTGAGGGAGTGCTGCACTGTCAGTACTGAGGGAGCGCTGCACTGTCAGAGGGGCAGTACTGAGGGAGCGCCGCACTGTCAGTACTGAGGGAGTGCTGCACTGTCAGTACTGAGGGAGTGCTGCACTGTCAGTACTGAGGGAGCGCCGCACTGTCAGTACTGAGGGAGTGCTGCACTGTCAGTACTGAGGGAGCGCTGCACTGTCAGAGGGGCAGTACTGAGGGAGCGCCGCACTGTCAGTACTGAGGGAGTGCTGCACTGTCAGTACTGAGGGAGCGCTGCACTGTCAGTACTGAGGGAGCGCTGCACTGTCAGTACTGCGGGAGCGCTGCACTGTCGGATGGGAAGTACTGAGGGAGCGCTGCACTGTCGGAGGGGCAGTACGGAGGGAACGCTGCACTGTCAGAGGGGCAGTACTGAGAGAGGGCTGTACTGTCAGTACTGAGGGAGCGCTGCACTGTCGGAGGGGCAGTACGGAGGGAACGCTGCACTGTCAGAGGGGCAGTACTGAGAGAGGGCTGTACTGTCAGTACTTAGGGAGCGCTGCACTGTCGGAGGGGCAGTACTGAGGGAGCGCTAAACCGTCAGTACTGAGGGATAGCTGCACTGCCAGTACTGAGGGAGCGCTGCACTGTCGGAGGGGCAGTACTGAGGGAGCGCAGCACTGTCGCAGGGTCAGTACTGAGGGAGAGCTGCACTGTCGGAGGGGCTGTACTGAGGGAGGGCTGTACTATCGGAAGGTCAGTACTGAGAGGGCTGCACTGTCGGAGAGGCAGTACTGAGGGAGGGCTGCACTGTTGGAGGGGCAGTACAGAGGGAGCACTGCACTGTCGGAGCGGCAGTACAGAGGGAGCTCTGCACTGTCGGAGGGGCAGTACTGAGGGAGCGCTGCACTGTCGGAGGGGCAGTACTGAGGCAGCGCCACACTGTCGGAGGGGCAGTACTGAGGGAGCACTGCACTGTCGGAGATGTAGTACTGAGGGAGTTTTGCACTGTTGGAGGGACAGTACTGAGGGAGGACTGCACAGTTGGAGGGTCAATACTGAGGGAGGACTGCACTGTTGAAGGGGCAGTACTGAGAGAGGGCTGCACTGTCAGTACTGAGGGAGCGCTGCACTGTCAGTACTGAGGGAGCACTGCACTGTCAGAGGGGCAGTATTGAGGGAGCGTTGCACTGTCAGAGGGGCAGTACTGAGGGAGCACTGTACTGTCAGTACTGAGAGAGCGCTGCACTGTCAGAGGGGCAGTACTGAGGGAGTGCTGCACTGTCGGAGGGGCAGTACTGAGGGAGCACCGCACTGTCGGAGCGGCAGTACTGAGGGAGCGCTGCACTGTCGAAGGGGCAGTACTGAGGGAGCGCTGCACTGTTGGACGGGCAGTACTGAGGGAGCGCCGCACTGTCGGAGGGGTAGTACTGAGGGTGCTCCGCAATGTCGGAGGGGCAGTACTGAGGGAGCACCGTACTGTCGGAGCGGCAGTACTGAGGGAGCGCTGCACTGTCGGAGGGGCAGTACTGAGGGAGCACCGTACTGTCGGAGGGGCAGTACTGAGGGAGCACCGTACTGTCGGAGCGGCAGTACTGAGGGAGCGCTGCACTGTCGGAGGGGCAGTACTGAGGGAGCGCTGCAATGTCGGAGGGGCAGTACTGAGGGAGCGCTGCACTGTCAGAGGGGCAGTACTGAGGGTGCTCCGCAATGTCGGAGGGGTAGTACTGAGGGAGCACCGTAGTGTCGGAGCGGCAGTACTGAGGGAGCGTTGCACTGTCGGAGGGGCAGTACTGTGGGAGCACTGTGCTGTCGGAGAGGCAGTACTGAGGGAGTGTTGCACTGTCGGAGGGGCAGTACTGAGGGAGCGCTGCACTGTCGGAGCGGCAGTACTGAGGGAGCACCGTACTGTCACAGCGGCAGTACTGAGGGAGCGCTGCATTGTCGTAGGGGTAGTACTGAGGGAGCTCCGCACTGTCGGAATGGCAGTACTGAGGAAGCGCTGCACTGTCGGAGCGGCAGTACTGAGGGAGCGCAGCACTGTCGGAGGGGCAGTACTGAGGGAGCGCAGCACTGTCGGAGGGTCAGTACTGAGGGAGGGCTGTACTGTCGGACGGGCAGTACTGAGGGAGCGACGCACTGTCGGAGGGGCAGTACTGAGGGAACGCTGCACTGTTGGAAGGTCAGTACTGAGATGGATTCACTGTCGGAGGGGCAGTACTGAGGGAGGGCTGCCCTGTTGGAGGGGCAGTACAGAGGGAGCACTGCACTGTCTGAGGGGCCGTACAGAGGGAGTGCTGCACTGTCGGAGGGGCAGTACTGAGGGAGCGCCGCACTGTCGGAGGGGCAGTACTGAGGGAGCGCCGCACTGTCGGAGGGGCAGTACTGAAAGAGCGCCGCACTGTCGAAGGGGCAGTACTGAGGGAGCGCCGCACTGTTGGAAGGTCAGTACTGAGATGGATTCACTGTCGGAGGGGCAGTACTGAGGGAGGGCTGCCCTGTTGGAGGGGCAGTACAGAGGGAGCACTGCACTGTCTGAGGGGCCGTACAGAGGGAGTGCTGCACTGTCGGAGGGGCAGTACTGAGGGAGCGCCGCACTGTCGGAGGGGCAGTACTGAGGGAGCGCCGCACTGTCGGAGGGGCAGTACTGAAAGAGCGCCGCACTGTCGAAGGGGCAGTACTGAGGGAGCGCCGCACTGTCGGAGGGGCAGTACTGAGGGAGCGCCGCACTGTCGGAGGGGCAGTACTGAGGGAGCACCGCACTGTCGAAGGGGCAGTACTGAAGGAGCGCCGCACTGTCGGAGGGGCAGTACTGAGGGAACGCCGCACTGTCGAAGGGGCAGTACTGAAGGAGCACTGCACTGTTGGAAGGGCAGTACTGAAGGAGCGCCGCACTGTCGGAGGGGCAGTACTGAGGGAGCGCCGCACTGTTGGAAGGGCAGTACTGAAGGAGCGCCGCACTGTCGAAGGGGCAGTACTGAAGGAGCGCCGCACTGTCGGAGGGGCAGTACTGAGGGAGCGCCGCACTGTCGAAGGGGCAGTACTGAGGGATCGCCGCACTGTTGGAGCGGCCATCATTCGGATGAAATGTTGAACCGAGGCCCCGTCTGCCCTCTCAGGTGGGCGTAAATATCCCACAGCAGTATTTCGAAGAAGAGCAGGGGAGTTTTCCCCAGTGTCCTGCCCAATATTTATCCCTCAACCAACATCACTAAAACAGATTATCTGCTCATTATCACAGTACTGTTTGTGGGAGCTTGCTGTGCGCAAATTGTCTGCTTCGTATCCTACATTACAACAGTGACCACACTTCAAAAGTATTTCATTGTCTGTGAAGCGTTTTGTGACGTTCTGAGGATGTGGAAGGCGATGTAGAAATGCCAGTCTGTCTGTCTTTCCTGAACTGGATGCAGTGTTTGAAGAAGCTGGCTCCTGTTTCTGGACAATCCTTCCCCCAAACTCCAGACTGAGCAAGTTGGGAAACCCACCCTCCCCTGCTTTGACCTGATTGGATGGGTTTCTGATGTGCCGGATGATCCGGGCAGCATTCCGGAGCAGCCCTGATCCCATGTCTGGTCCAGACTCCTCTGGCAGTAGGCGTTCCACCGAACACTTGGTCCTTTCTCTCCTTCCTCTCCTCACACCTCCAGCACTTCACCCAGTGGCCAATCATAAGTAAGCGAGACGGTGCGTGTGGGCAGGCAATTCAGCAGTGCCAGGCATCACAGCTGAGCCTGATCTTGTCCCATTGGCTGTAAAGCGCTTTGGGGCATCCTGAGGTGGTGAAAGGCACCATTTAGAAGTTTTTCTTTCAATGTAATAGAATATCGGGCGGGGAGTGAACGAGCTGCTGATTCACTGTCGCCCGTTCTGTGCTATCGCTGCAGCCCTTGCTCGCAGACCCTGACACGGGCAGGCAGATGCCCCAGGACCAGCGCTTGGATTTACAGGAAGATCTGGCTTTGTGTGAGACAGGGGAAGGATTTGAAGACTTTCTGCATTTGGCATAGGATCAGGACTCCAACTATCGGCCATCACTAAGCAACGTGGCATCAACCCCCCGCAGACCGGTCTGACTGACAGTCTCCATAATTGATTAGAATTTTCGTTGTGTGAGGTCCCTGTGTTGTCTCAATGTCAAGCTTCTCGAGATGTGAAGACCTGTCCCAAGCGTCGCCCCTCCATTCTTGCCAAGAAGCCCTTTTTCCTGGCATCACCACCCCTCCCAGGGCTGGCTGTGCCTGGGGACTGTGCTTTCTACCCCCTCCCCCCCAGTGTGCCCTCTAAACTGCGAGTGTGCACGGCCGCAGTTGTCCGCAAGGTCCCGCGCAGACCACTCTCAAGCTTCTCCATTGGAAATATCACACAAGCAGAAATTTAAAGGGACAGCGCATTGAAAGAAACAGGCCGCACAGAACAAAGACAATTTAGAGAGAATATTGCCCCCACCGTCCAACCCCCCCCAACCCAACACCCCCACCCCACCCCCCCTCCAACCCCAACCCCAGCCCCACCCCCCCACCCCCACATCCAACCCCCCAACCCCACCGCCCCCAGCACCACCCCTCCAACCCCCCCAACCCAACCCCCCCACCCCACCCCCCCTCCAACCCCAACCCCACACCCCAGCCCCAACCCCCCCACCCCACCCCCCCATCCAACCCCACCCCCCCCCACCCCACTGCCCCAACCCCCCAATGGTGGAGCGATTATAATCAGGGATGCTCAAGAGGGCAGAATTAGAGGAGCGCCGAGATCTCGGAGAGTCGTAGGGCTGGAGGAGATTACAGAGATAGGGAGGGGCGAGTAGAAGTGACTGAATTTCTAGGCTGTAGTTTTATTATAGGAGAGAGTGATGAGAACTGGGCCCCTCGGCAGCAGTGTGAGTGTGTTAGTGTGTTAGGGAGGCGGTGTGTCCTGGAAGGTTCGGTCGGTGGAAGTTAATTATATATAACAATCTTTTGCAACATGATAGTCTCAGGCCTCCAATTAAATAGTTTATTGTTTGACACACGATATTCTCAGTTCTTCAATTAAATGTTTCTCACTGTTATAGAATTTCCATTATCAGTTACAAGGATCCATTACCTGCAAATCCGATTTTGTACCAGAAATGCCATTTGACAGTCCCTTCATTATGCCTCATTATATTCTCCACATTGTGATGGAGTTCTAGTGACAGTAATGGAGGAGGGGGCAGGCTGCCTTCAAGGGCCTCTCACATGACAAGGTACAGGCCGTGCTCACACGAGACCCTGTAACTGGTCTCTGTTAGTGTCAGCCATGGCTCAGTGGGCAGCACTCTCACCTCCTGAATCAGAAGGTTGTGGGTTCAAGTCCTGCTCCAGAGACTTGAACGCATAATCTAGGCCGACACTCCCAAGGCCGTACTGGAGGAGTGCTGCACTGTCGGAGGTGCCGTCTTTCCGATGAAACGTTAAACTGAGGCCCTGTTTGCTCTCTCAGGCAGATGTAAAAGATCCCAGAAGAGCAGGGGAGTTCTCCCCGGTGTCCTGGCCAATATTTATCCCTCAACCAACATCACAAAAACAGATTATCTGGCCATTATCACATTGCTGTTTGTGAGAGCTTGCTGTGCACAAATTGTCTGCTGTGTTTCCTGATGTAATAAAGACTCACTACACACTTGGTCGTACATAAAGCAAGGCTTTAATCGACTTGTAACAAAACATGGAGGTCTAGTTAGTAGTCACTAGCTTCCTGTTTCCAGGCTGTCTCTGGCCACGCTGGGCCCACGCCCTAGTATTTATACTCCTCGGGCAGTGCCCTCAGCTGGCCGTTCAGTAGTACTTCCTTGTAGAAGTTTCGATTTATGACATTTCCCACATTACAACAGTGGCTGCACTTCAAAAAGTACTTCATGGCTGTAAAGCGCTTTGGGACGTCCTGAGGTGGTGAAAGGCGCTATAGAAATGCAAGGTGGCTAGTGCTGTGGGGGAGGGTTTCAACTAATTTATCAGGGGAAGGGGCAGCAGGATGAACCTTTAGAGAGGAGCTTCACGATGCACAGAGGACTGGGAGAGAGAAACAGCATTAAAATAAACAATAGTTCAGAAATAGGAGGGATCAGGCAGGGGAAATGCGAGGCAGACTGGGATGGGTTTAGAGTGCATGTGTGTAAATGCCCAGAGTGTGGTCACTAAGGTTGGTGAGCTGCCGGCACATGGAATTATGATATAGTGACAATAACGGAGGCCTGGCTCAAACAAGGTGAAGATATTAAAATTGGGCATATCAGGGCATGTTTAATAGGATTCAATTGCAGCCACAGAATATTTAAAGATGAAGTGTACTAATTACTTGTATGTTTAATTGCAGAAATGACTCTACCAGTTTGGAGAGATGAAACTTACAAAAAGAAATACTGGTATGACTCATTTCCAGGAAACTGAACCTTACAGAGGCAGCCAGAGCATGACTCGTTTCTGGAGAAACGAGACCTAGCAGGGGCCCAAAAGGGTGTGACTCATTTCCAAGAAGTCAGCAGACCAGCATGACTCATTTACAGGGAAAACGAAACTTATTCTATAGGTTACTCTGTATGAACAAGAAACTCCCAGATAGTGATTAATGTATAAACTTTTAAATCGATTGGATCTCTGAGGAGGTATGGCTTGCAAAATGTGTATAACTGTGTGGACTTTGAGAGGCTTGTTGGAGTTTGGGTCTTGTGTAGGGACACAAGAAATTTCTCCCCAGGCCTGAATAAACCGTTTTGACTTCAATTATTGGGTCTGTCTTTCTTTCAACAAGCCAGTGACGTCGACCTTGTATATCACTTGGTCCACACTTTGGGGGCTTACATCACAAGGGGAGGAATGGGAACTTAATATTTCTGGCTACACACGCCCGACTCACACTCACACACACTGACTCATACTCACACACACCCAACTCACATACACACACACCCGACTCACACACACCCAGACTCACACTCACTCACACACACCCAACTCACACACACACACCCACCTCACACTCACTCACACACACTCGACTCACACACACCCGACTCATACTCACTCACACCCGGGCTCGCACTCACTCACACACACTCGACTCACGCACACTGACTCACACTCCCCCACACACACCCAGACTCACACTCAAACACACCCGGACTCACACTCATACACACCCAGACTCACTCAGACACACCCGACTCATACACACACACACACACACGTGACTCACACTCACACACACTGACTCACACTCACACACACACTCGACACACACCCGACTCACACTCACACACACATGACTCACACTCACACACACCAACTCACACTCACTCACACACACCCGGCTCACACCCACACACACCCGAACTCACACTCACACACGCCTGACTCACACTCACACACACCGACTCATACTCACACACACCCAACTCTCACACACACACACCTGACTCACACTCACTCACACACACTCGACTCACACACACCTGGACTCACACTCACTCACACACACCCACCTCACACTCACACACACCCGACTCACACTAACTCACACACACTCGACTCACACACACCCGACTCACACTCACTCACACCCGGACTCGCACTCACTCACACACACTCGACTCACACCCCCCCAACTCACACTCACACACACCCGGACTCACACTCACTTACACACACCCAACTAACACTCACACACATCCGGACTCGCACTCACTCACACACACTCGACTCACACACCCCCGACTCACACTCATACACACCCGACTCACAATTATACACACCCGACTCACACTCAACACCCCCCGACTCACACTCACCCCCCCGACTCACACTCATACACCCCCGACTCACACTCATACACACACACCCGACTCATACTCACCCCCCCCGACTCACACTCATGCACACCCGGACTCACACTCATACACACCCGGACTCACTCACACACACCCGACTCATACACACACACACACATGACTCACACTCACACACACTGACTCACACTCACTCACACACACTCGACTCACACACCCAACTCACACTCACACACACGTGACTCACACACACACCAACTCACACTCACTCACACACCCGACTCACACTCACACACATGTGACTCACACTCACTCATACACACTCGACTCACACACACCCGGCTCACACCCACACACGCCCAGACTCTCACTCACACACCCGACTCACACTCACTCACACCTGGGCTCATACTCACTCACACACACACAACTCACACTCACACACACCCGGACTCGCACTCACTCACACACACTCGACTCACGCACCCCCGACTCACATGCATACACACCCGACTCACAATTATACACACCTGACTCACACTCACACACCCCTGACTCACACTCACACACCACCAACTCACACTCATACACACCGACTCACACTCATACACACACACCCGACTCACACTCACACACCCCCGACTCTCACTCACACACTCCCGACTCTCACTCTCTCACTCCCGGACTCACACTCACTCACACACACCTGACTCACACTCACTCACACACACCCGGACTCACACTCACACACACCCAGGCTCACACTCACACACACCCGGACTCACACTCATTCACACACACCCGGACTCACACTCATTCACACACACCCGGACTCACCGGACTCACACTCACTCACACTCATTCACACACACCCGGACTGACACACACCCGGAATCACACTCACTCACACCCGGACTCACACTCACTCACACACACTCGACTCACACACACTCGACTCACACACACCTGAACTCACACTCACTCACACACCACACACTCATACACACCTGACTCACACTCACACACACCCGGACTCACACTCATACACACCCGACTCACACTCACACGGACTCACACTCACTCACACACACCCGACTCACACACACACACTCCTGACTCACACTCACACACACCCGACTCACAATCATACACACACGACTCACACTCACACACACCTGACTCACACTCACACACACCCGAACTCTCACACACCCGGACTCACACTCACCCAACTCACACTCATTCACACACACCCAGACTCACACTCACTCACATACCACTCGCACACACATCTGACTCACACTCACACACACCGACTCACACCCAGACTCACACTCACACACACACACCCGGGCTCACACCCACCTGATTCACACTCACTCACACACCACACACATATACACACCCGACTCACACTCACACACACCCGAACTCACACTCACTCACACACACCCCCGACTCACACTCATACACACCCAACTCACACTCACACACACCCGGACTCACACTCACTCACACACACCTGACTCACACTCACACACATCCAAACTCACACTCACTCACACACCTCACACTCATACACACCTGACACACTCACACACACACAGACTCACACTCACACATCCCCGACTCACACTCACCTGGACTCACACTCACTCACACACACCCGACTCACACACACACACACCCGACTCACACTCACACACACCTGACTCACAATCATACACACACGACTCACACTCACACACACCCGACTCATACTCACACACACCCGGACTCTCTCACACTCGTCTCACACTCACTCACACACACACCTGACTCTCACTCATACACACCCGAACTCACACACACCCGGACTCTCACTCACCCGACTCACACTCATTCACACACACCTGACTCACACACTCACTCACACACTCGACTCACACTCACTCACACACTCCCAACTCACACTCACTCTCACACACCCGGGCTCTCACTCACTCATACACACCCAGCTCACACTCACTCACTCACACCTGGACTCACACTCACTCACACACACCCAACTCACTCTCACACACACCCGGACTCACACTCACTCACACACACCCGACTCACACTCACACACACTGATTCACACTCACTCACACACACCCGGACTCACACTCACACACACACCTGGACTCACACTCACACACACACATCCGGACTCACACTCACACACACACCCAGACTCACACTCACATACACACCCAGACTCACACTCATATACACACACCCGGACTCACACTCACATACACACACCCGGACTCACACTCACATACACACCCAGACTCACACTCACAGACACACATCCAGACTCTCTCACACTCACTCACACTTGGATACACATTCACACTCACACACAGATACACACTTACACACACTTGCACACACCCAGAAACACACTCACACACACTTGCACACACCCAGAAACACACTCACACACACTTGCACACACACAGAAACACACTCACACACACACAAGGACACACACACACACACTTACACAGACACACACTCACACTCACTCACACACACCCGGACTCACACACACTCACACACACTCACAGACACACACTCACAGACACACACTCACAGACACTCTCACACACACACTCACATACTCAGGCACATACTTACAGACACACTCAGACACACACTTACAGACACACTCACACACACACTCACACACACACACACACACTCAGACACACTCACAGACACACAGACACACTCAGACACACACTCAGACACTCACTCACACTCACACTCACACACACTCACACACAGTCACAGACACACACTCACTCACACCCGCACACTCACACTCACACACACCCACACTCACACACACACTCACACACTCACTCACACACTCACTCACACACTCACTCACAGATACACAGACACACACTCACAGACACACACACGCACTCACACACTATTATTCAATGACAGTGTGCCCACATCATATGAATGAAAATCAAAGAATCAATGTTCTTTCTACAGGCAGGAGGAGGGTCTGGTCTGCTTTGGGGAAAAGGCAGGAATTATCCTGGGGTAATTTGGTGGGAATCGGCATCAACAGAAATCGGTGAGTGAAATTGCTCAAAAATGCCCTATACTTTTAAAGAACACCAATCACTTTCTTGATATGTGGTGAGATTGCCTTTTCAAAAAGCAGCGGGCTTTATACTCAGGGCAGCCGAGGGATTAAAGGGAAATCTGTCGCAAATCGAGGTGAATTCAAGAGAAAAAATCCCAATGCCTAATGCTGTCATTTCAAATAAATTAAATTGGTGAAATGTTTGTAGTCCATTCATTCTTGGTGAGAAAAGTGAGTCTTTGATGGCGTGTTATCCCTAACTAGGACACTAATAATTTTTGGCCACTGCTCTTGTCCATTTTAATTAAATGAAATGCGGATTATCTCCAGCTGAAAGCTGACAAAATTAGTGATCGGAAATACTGTGAGAAATGAGGGAATTATCACCACCAGCCTCAGCGCATTGTCTGTCTGAGTCAGTGCGGGGAGACTGTCTGAGTCAGTGCGGGGAGACGGTCTGTCTGAGTCGGTGCGGGGAGACGGTCTGTCTGAGTCGGTGCGGGAGACGGTCTGTCTGACTCAGTGCGGGGAGACAGTCTGTCTGAGTCAGTGCGGGGAGACGGTCTGTCTGAGTCGGTGTGGGGAGACGGTCTGTCTGAGTCAGTGAGGGGAGACGGTCTGTCTGAGTTGGTGCGGGGAGACGGTCTGTCTGAGTCAGTGCAGGGAGACAGTCTGTCTGAGTCAGTGCAGGGAGATTGTCTGAGTCAGTGCGGGGAGACGGTCTGTCTGAGTCAGTGCAGGAAGACTGTCTGTCTGAGTCAGTGCGGGGAGACGGTCTGTCTGAGTCAGTGCAGGGAGACTGTCTGTCTGAGTCAGTGCAGGGAGACTGTCTGTCTGAGTCAGTGCGGGGAGACAGTCTGTCTGAGTCAGTGCAGGGAGACTGTCTGTCTGAGTCAGTGCGGGGAGACAGTCTGTCTGAGTCAGTGCAGGGAGACTGTCTGTCTGAGTCAGTGCGGGGAGACAGTGTGTCTGAGTCAGTGCAGGGAGACTGTCTGTCTGAGTCAGTGCGGGGAGACAGTGTGTCTGAGTCAGTGTGGGGAGACGGTGGGCAGGATTTTCATTGGGCCGTGGAGGCGGGATTGGAGGTGTGGGGGGTTAAAATCCCGAAATTGGGGGTCCCGACCCCATCCCGCCCCCAATCCGCCTCCATGCCAGTTTCAAAGGAGGCGGGTACCCGCCCCGCACTGGGACCCGCCTCCCCGAGGCGGGAAGGGGATTAGTGCCAATCAACTGTCTGTTAACAGGTAGTTAACACAGTTTTTAGCCTAATCCCTATTTTCATTGTTGAAATGTGGGATTCCCGACGGCTCCAAACCACGCCAAGTTAGCGAGGCGGGCCGTCGGGATGAAGGGCTTGGAGGGGTCAAGATGTCCGGTGTTCAGGTGAGTGATGGGTGCATGAGTGCAGAGGTAAGTGTGTTTGGTGTGTGTAAAGTGTTTAAAGAAGTTCTACTAACCTTTACAGCCTTCCTTCCTTCAGGTCTCGGGAGTCCCTCATCTCACCGGCACAGAAAGCAGAATGGCCGCCAGCTGTCAAAATCTGCAGCCTCTGCTTTCTGTTCCGGGGAGATCTCTAAACCATCCTGAGAGGAAGGAATTAACCTGGAGTACAGATTGTCAGTGTTTGACAGCTTCAAACAGCTGTGAAACGCTGATATTTCATCTGTCAAAAGGTCTTGACAGATGAAATTTCAATCTGTGATGTCACCTGTTGCCGGGTGGCCCTTAATAGGCCTGCTGAGCCCGCTGGGCGGGCTCAACAAGGTCAATCAAGTCTAAATCGCGTGGGTTGGCCACAACTCGATGGAGGCAGAACTACAACCCCGAAAGTTGTAGTCCCGCCTCCTCAATGAAAATCCAGCCTGGTGTGTCTGAGTCAGTGTGGGGAGACAGTGTGTCTGAGTCAGTGCGGGGAGACGGTGTGTCTGAGTCAGTGCAGGGAGACTGTCTGTCTGAGTCAGTGCGGGGAGACGGTGTGTCTGAGTCAGTGCGGGGAGACGGTGTGTCTGAGTCAGTGCAGGGAGACTGTCTGTCTGAGTCAGTGCGGGGAGACGGTGTGTCTGAGTCAGTGCGGGGAGACGGTGTGTCTGAGTCAGTGCAGGGAGACTGTCTGTCTGAGTCAGTGCAGGGAGACTGTCTGTCTGAGTCAGTGTGGGGAGACAGTGTGTCTGAGTCAGTGCGGGGAGACGGTGTGTCTGAGTCAGTGCAGGGAGACTGTCTGTCTGAGTCAGTGCGGGGAGACGGTGTGTCTGAGTCAGTGCGGGGAGACTGTCTGTCTGAGTCAGTGCGGGGAGACGGTGTGTCTGAGTCAGTGTGGGGAGACAGTGTGTCTGAGTCAGTGCGGGGAGACGGTGTGTCTGGGTCAGTGCAGGGAGACTGTCTGTCTGAGTCAGTGCGGGGAGACGGTGTGTCTGAGTCAGTGTGGGGAGACGGTGTGTCTGAGTCAGTGCAGGGAGACTGTCTGTCTGAGTCAGTGCGGGGAGACGGTGTGTCTGAGTCAGTGTGGGGAGAGACAGGCACGTTTTTGAGGAGACTCTGCACAATGGCCCCACAGTCGAGGGGACAATCCTGTCATCAGAAGATGAACATCTCCAATTCCCGAGCAAGAGCAGCAGCTCTGGTCTGGAGTAGGTTTCGAGATACTAGTAATGCTCTCAAAGGCATCAGTCACACTCAGGAATTGCAGCAATCTTTCTGATATATCTGCATTCAAACCTTCTGCAATGCTCTACAATTGTAAAGTGAGCGGTGTGGGAATAGATGGCTTGTCACTCTTGCGTGCAGAGATCTGAGAATAGAGAGAATATCAATGGGAAACTGAGCTGCATCATACAGATAAGGAGCTGGAATATCGTGGTTGAAGCATCCTCCAGACCAGGAAGTCTCCAGAGGATCATCATCACACTGGTTAATTGTGTGCACTATGTGTCAAGGTAAATGCTTCTTCTGCCTAACAGCTATCTAGTTCATTCTACTTTCGACAGCCTCGCAGAGTGCGAGAGCCTCGCAGTGCTGTGTAGATTATCGAGGGCGGTTTACTGGTGCCTGTCCTGTGCAACTTTGGTCAATATGCCACCCAGTCGCGTAGAGCTCTTTGTCCTGGCACCAAATTGGTCAAGCTTGGGTGCAGGGCTTCATCAATAGGTCACAAGCAATCGGTAACGACACTGGCCCAACACAGCAAGATGAAGAAAGACTCCAACCTTCAGCAGAATGCAACAAATCTCACCAGGTGCTCCATTCTTCTTTCTCTAGTTCTGATAATACCTGCCCTTTTGATGCAACACCTGCCCTTTTACCTCCCCCCTTCCCACTGTCCAGGGCCCCAAACACCCCTTCCAGGTGAAACAGCGATTTACTTGTACTTCTTGCAATTTAGTATACTATATTCACTACTCACGCTGTGGTTTCCTCTACATTGGGGAGACCAAATGCAGATTGGGTGACTGCTTTGCGGAACACCCCCGTTCAGTCTGTAAGGGTGACCCCGAGCTTCCGGTCGCCTGTCACTTTAATTCTCCGCTCCACTCCCACTCTGACCTCGCCGTCCTCGGCCTCTTACACTGTTCCAATGAAGCTCAACGTAAACTCGAGGAACAGCACCTCATCTTTCGATTACTTTACAGCCTTCTGGACTCAACATTGAGTTCAACAATTTCAGACCAGAACCTTGGCCCCAATCTTTTTTTCCCCCATTTTGTTTTCTCTCTCTCACAAGGCAGCTGTCGATCATTCTGCCAGTGTCATTTACTTCATCTAGGGCCATCTTTTGTTTCTTAACTTGTCCCATTACCATCTCCTTTTGCCTCGCACCATCATCCCTTTTGTCTCTCAATCTCTTCTGCCTTCCCCCCATCACAGACCTTCCCTTGTGTTCCTTCCTCCCCTCCCCCCTCTCCCTGCCCCCGCACTTGCTTAAAAACCTGTTCCATCTCCAACTTTTTCCAGTTCTGACGAAGGGTCTTCGACCTGAAGCGTTAACTCTGTTTCTCTCTCCACAGATGCTGCCTGACCTGCTGAGTATTCTCAGCATTTTCTGTTTTTATTTCTGATGATACCTGAAGCTCTTGATATCTGTGGATTGGCTTAGATATTAAGGCATCTTCTGACCACATAACTTGCCAGGGATCCAAAACTTACTAGTTGTCAGTTCTACAGCCCCAAGAGTTGATGTTTTTTCCAATCAATGGGATCCCTGTAATGCATGAGCCTTTGGGTTGGGTAGCTCTATATGCTAGTCCCGATAGTTCAGTTGTCACCAGGCTATATCTGTCACTGAGCCTTCTTTTGTACAGTGTGTACCTGAGCATCGCAGTGCCTCCTGCCCATCTTCAGAATGCTGGCTCTTGTTCCTCCATGCTTTGCACTCACAACTTGCCTCAATTCAATCAGTAGATGACTTGCCCGACTGTAGGCCATTCCTGGGCTAGTTCACTGTGGATGGATCCTCTTTAACCTGTGGTCCAGCTCAGGTACCTTTGAGGCTCCTCAAGCCTCACTCCAGAGACTTGGGCACATAACCCAGGCTAATATTTCAGTGCAGCAGCAAGTACCCTCATCCATGTCTTTGTTACCTCCAGACTCGATTATTCCAACGCGCTCCTGTCCGGCCTCCCACCTGGCACCCTCCGTAAACTTGAGCGCATCCAAAACTCGGCTGCCCCGTGTCCTAACTCGTACCAAGTCCCATTCACCCATCACCCCCTGTGCTCGCTGACTTACATTGGCGCCCGATCCGGCAACGCCTCGATTTTAAAATTCTGATCCTCGTATTCAAATCTCTCCATGGCCTCGACCCTCCCTATCTCTGTAACCTCCTCCAGCCCCACAACCCTCCGAGATCTCCTGTTCCTCCAACTCTGGCCTCTTGTGTATTCCCCATTCCCTTCGCCCCACCACTGGTGGCTGTCCTTCAGCCATTCAGGCCCTAAGCTCTGAAATTCCCTCCTCAAACCTCTACGCCTCTCCATATCGTTCTCCTCCTTTAAGACGATGCTTAAAGCCTACCTTTTCGACCAAGCTTTTATTCACCTGTCCTAATATCTCCTCCTTTGGCTCAGTGTCAATTTTTGTCTGATAATCGCTCCTGTGAAGCGCCTTGGGAGGTTTTCCTACATTAAAGGTGCTATATAAACACAAGTTGTTGGTGTTGTTGTGCATTGGAGATGAGGATGGAGAGGTTGGGGAAAGGAGTTTTAGGAGGTTATTCATGCAGAAAAGGAGCCTTGGGTTGTCCCTGCTCTCCAGAATGATCTTGCAGTAGGTTGAGGAGAACGAGACGTGGCACTGCTTGGCATGGTTCAACCAATTCTGGCGATGAATGATTGCGCCAGTTTGTGCACATCAGGTGTGCTCAAGTTTGCAGTCCTCTGACTTGAGGGAGCGAAGATATGGAGTGAATTGCGAGGAAGACCGGGGTGAGAGGAGGGTAGGCACATTAAGAACATAAAAAATAGGAGCAGGCGTCGGCCATGCGGCCCCTCGAGCCTGCTCCACCATTCAATAAGATCATGGCTGATCATCGACCTCAACTCCACTTTCCCGCCCGATCTCCATATCCCTTGATTCCCCTAGAGTCCAAAAATCTATCGATTTCAATATGCTCAAAGACTCAGCATTCACAGCCCTCTGGGGCAGAGAATTCCAAAGATTCACAACCCTCTGAGTGAAGAAATTCCTCCTCATCTCAGTCTTAAATGGCCAACCCCTTATCCTGAGACTGTGACCCCTAGTTCTAGACTCTCCAGCCAGGGGAAACAACCTCTCAGCATCGACCCTGTCAATCCCCCTCAGAATCTTGTATGTTTCAATGAGATCACCTCTCATTCTTCTAAACTCCAGAGAGTATCGGCCCATTCTACTCAATCTCTCCTCATAGGACAGCCCTCTCATCCCAGGAATCAATCTAGTGAACCTTCGTTGCACCGCCTCCAAGGCAAGTATATCCTTCCTTAGATAAGGAGACCAAAACTGTGCCCAGTACTCCAGGTGTGGTCTCACCAAGGCCCTGTACAAGTGTAGCAAGACTTCCTTACTCTTATACTCCAACCCCCCTTGCAATAAAGGCCAACATGCCATTTGCCTTCCTTATTGCTTGCTGTACCTGCATGCTCGCTTTCTGTGTTTCTTGCACGAGGACACCCAAATCTCTCTGAACACCAACATTTGAAAGTTTCTCACCATTTAAAAAAAATCTGTTTTTCTATTCTTCCTACCGAAGTGAATAACCTCACATTTCCCTAAATTATACTCCATCTGCCACCTTACTGCCCACTCGCTTAGTCTATCTACATCCCTTTGCAGACACGTTGTGTTCTCCTCACAGCTTACTGTCCCACCTAGCTTTGTATCATCAGCAAACTTGGATACATTACACTCGGTCCCTTCATCTAGGTCATTAATATAGATTGTAAATAGCTGAGGCCCCAACACTGATCCTTGCGGCACCCCACTAGTTACAGCCTGCCAACCTGAAAAAGACCCGTTTATCCCTACTCTCTGTTTTCTGTCCATTAACCAATCCTCTATCCATGCAACTATATTACGCCCAACCCCATGAATGAGCCCTTATCTTGTGTAATAACCTTTTATGTGGCACCTTATCAAATGCCTTTTGGAAATCCAAATATACCATCTGCACTAGTTCCTTTATCTACCCTGCTAGTTACATCCTCAAAAAACTCTAATAAATTTATCAAACACGATTTCCCTTTCATAAAACCATGTTGACTCTGCCTAACCATATTATGATTTTCTAAGTGACTTGATACCACTTCCTTAACAATGGATTCCAGCATTTTCCCGACAACTGATGTCAGGCTAACTGGCCTGTAGTTCCCTGTTTTTTCTCTCCTTCCTTTCTTGAATAGCAGGGTTACATTTTCTACTTTCCAATCCGCTGGGACTGTTCTAGAATCTAGGGAATTTTGGAAGATCAAAACCAATGCATCCACTATCTCTTCAGCCACCTCTTTTAGAACCCTAGGATGCAGGCTGTCAGGTCCAGGGGATTTGTTGGCTTTTAGTCCCATTTGTTTCTCTAGTACTTTTTCTCTACTTATATTAATTACGTTAAGTTCCTCACCCTCATTAGACCCTTGGTTCCCCACCATGTTTGGTTTGCTTTTTGTGTCTGCTACTGTGAAGACAGATACAAAATATTTGTTTAATGTTTCTGCAATTTCCTTATACCCCATAATAATTTCTCCTGTCTCAGCCTCTAAGGGACCAACGTTTACTTTTGCTACTCACTTCCTTTTTACATGCTTGTCGAAGCTCTTACAATGTGTTTTTATATTTTTTGCTAGTTTTCTCTCATTCTATTTTTTCCCTTTTTATCAATTTATTGATCATCCCACAGAACAGCTCCCTCTTTCCCCAGTACTGGTGCCCCATGAATTGAAGCCTCTTCTTCCCACACCACTCTTTGAGCCACGCATTTAACTCTCTGACCTGCTTGACCCTATGCCAATTTGCGCGTGACTCAGGTAGTAATCCAGAGATTGTTACCCTTGAGGTTCTGCTTATTAATTTAGACCCTAGCTCCTCAAACTCCCTCAGCAGAACCTCAATCCTAGTTCTACCTATGTCGTTGGTTTCTACATGGACCACAACAACTGGATGCTCCCCCTCCCACTCCAAGTTCTCCTCCAGCCGCGAGGAGATATCCTTAACCCTGGCACCGGGCAGGCTACACAACCTTCGGGACTCTCTTTCGTGGCTGCAGAGAACAGTATCTATCCCCCTGACTACACTGTCTCCAACTACTACAGGTACACTATCCCTTATCCGAAAGCCTTGGGACCAGCTGAGTTTCGGTTTTCGGAATTTTTCGGATTTCAGAAGGTATTATTATAAGACTGGGAAATTTGTATTTAATATAAATTTTAAAAGTTCAGGCTACCTCTTGTGACTGTTCCGTGTCTCATTCCCCTTCCTGCTTCTCTGGAAAGCCGGATATCGGCTGGCTCCTACTAAGCTGGCCCGCAAATCAGGTCGGGTGGGGGGGGAGAAAAGAATATCGGACGGGCCGCGGTTCGGGTTGGGTCGGGAGAAAAGAATATCGGATGGGCCGCGGTTCGGGTCGGGTCGGGAGAAAAGAATATCGGACGGGCCGCGGGTCGGGTCGGGTCAGGGGGAGAAAAGAATATCGGACGGGCTGCTGCAGCTATCGGACCGGCCGCTGTATTGTTGGGTTCACTCTCCCGGTACCTTCTTCACACTGCCCGGCTCGGCCTGCAATCTCCTACCCAGGAGGGAACTCTGTGACCCTCTGCCCTGCTCAGCGTAAGTCGTGCGCCACTCTGGTCATGTCGTGCGCACGACTTACGTTGAACAAAAACACTTTCGGTTTTTAGAGGTTTTCGGAAGGTCGGATAAAGGATAGTCTACCTGTACCACATTCCTTCCTTGGATGGCCCCCTGTACCACGGTGCCGTGGTCAGTTTGCCCATCCTCCCTGCAGTCCTTTTCCTCAACCATACAAGTAGAAAATACCTCGTACCTGTTGGACAAGGTCCAGGGCTGAGGCTCCTCCATCACTACATCCTGGGTCCCCATACCTTCCTGACTCGCAGTCACACCCTCCTGTCCCTGACCACTGACGAATTCTAAAGTAAAACTTAACCTAAAGGGTGTGACTGCCTCCTGGAACAAAGTGTCCAGGTTACTCTCCCCCTCCCTGATGCATCACAATGTCTGCAGCTCGGACTCCAGCTCAACAATCCTGAGCCGAAGTTACTCGAGTTGCAGACACTTGGGGAGAGAGCGGGAATATGGTATTGAGATAGAGGATCAGCCATGATCATACTGAATGGCGGAGCAGGCTCAAAGGGCCGAATGGCTGACTCCTGCTCCTATTTTTCTATGTTTCTATGTTTCTACTTACTGCAGATGTGGTTGCTCGGGATCAAGACTTTCTCCACAAACTCCCACACGCTGCAGTTACGACACACCACCTGCCCTGCCATCTCTAACCTTGTTTTATTTATTAATTCATTAGTTAAAGCTTTTATTCAATCGATATTTTAGTTTTCTTGTTTGATTATTTTATCTAATTTAAGTTATTAATTTAATAAGTACTAGCAATTTACAGTTTCTCAGCTCTTAATTTACCCCCCTTCCCTAACATTGATGGGGACGAGGGAGAGACAAGCAGAGGCAAGGGAATCATATCAGCAGCTCACCAGCAGCAGAGGTGTCATGTCAGGCAGAGGGCCAGAGCAGAGAGCGTTGGGAGTTTGAGAGTGAATAAGTTGGGGGGGGGGGGAGAGTGTTTTTTCTGTAAGGATAGTGACGTTGGGGAAAGTAGAGGGATGTGAGCGAGAAAGTGGCCAGAGATAGTCCTGCTGGAGAGCACGGCCTCGGGAGCAGAGAGGCCACGGGAGATGGAGAGGCCTTGGGAGATGGAGAGGCCACAGTAGACGGAGAGGCCTCGGGAGCAGAGAGGCCTCGGGAGACGGAGAGGCCTCGGGAGCAGAGAGGCCTCGGGAGATGGAGAGGCCTTGGGAGATGGAGAGGCCACAGTAGACGGAGAGGCCTCGGGAGCAGAGAGGCCTCGGGAGACGGAGAGGCCTCGGGAGCAGAGAGGCCTCGGGAGATGGAGAGGCCTCGGGAGCAGAGAGGCCACGGGAGATGGAGAGGCCACGGGAGATGGAGAGGCCCCGGGAGATGGAGAGGCCACGGGAGATGGAGAGGCCTCGGGAGATGGAGAGGCCTCGGGAGATGGAGAGGCCACGGGAGATGGAGAGGCCTTGGGAGATGGAGAGGCCACAGTAGACGGAGAGGCCTCGGGAGCAGAGAGGCCTCGGGAGATGGAGAGGCCTCGGGAGCAGAGAGGCCACGGGAGATGGAGAGGCCACGGGAGATGGAGAGGCCCCGGGAGATGGAGAGGCCACGGGAGATGGAGAGGCCTCGGGAGCAGAGAGGCCTCGGGAGATGGCGAGGCCACGGTACATGGAGAGGCCTCGGGAGATGGAGAGGTCACGGGAGATGGAGAGGCCACGGGAGATGGAGAGGCCTCGGGAGATGGAGAGGCCACGGGAGATGGAGAGGCCTCGGGAGATGGAGAGGCCACGGGAGATGGAGAGGCCTCGGGAGCAGAGAGGCCACAGGAGATGGAGAGGCCACGGGAGATGGAGAGGCCTCGGGAGATGGAGAGGCCACGGGAGATGGAGAGGCCACAGGAGATGGAGAGGCCTCGGGAGCAGAGAGGCCTCGGGAGATGGCGAGGCCACGGTAGATGGAGAGGCCTCGGGAGATGGAGAGGTCACGGGAGATGGAGAGGCCACGGGAGATGGAGAGGCCACGGGAGATGGAGAGGTCACGGGAGATGGAGAGGCCTCGGGAGCAGAGAAGCCTCGGGAGATGGCGAGGCCACGGTAGATGGAGAGGCCTCGGGAGATGGAGAGGTCACGGGAGATGGAGAGGCCACGGGAGATGGAGAGGCCACGGGAGATGGAGAGGTCACGGGAGATGGAGAGGCCACGGGAGATGGAGAGGCCTTGGGAGATGGAGAGGCCACAGTAGACGGAGAGGCCTCGGGAGCAGAGAGGCCTCGGGAGATGGAGAGGCCTCGGGAGCAGAGAGGCCACGGGAGATGGAGAGGCCACGGGAGATGGAGAGGCCTCGGGAGATGGAGAGGCCACGGGAGATGGAGAGGCCACGGGAGATGGAGAGGCCTCGGGAGCAGAGAGGCCTCGGGAGATGGCGAGGCCACGGTAGATGGAGAGGCCTCGGGAGATGGAGAGGTCACGGGAGATGGAGAGGCCACAGGAGATGGAAAGGCCACGGGAGATGGAGAGGTCACGGGAGATGGAGAGGCCACGGGAGATGGAGAGGCCACGGGAGATGGAGAGGCCACGGGAGATGGAGAGGCCACGGGAGATGGAGAGGCCTCGGGAGCAGAGAGGCCTCGGGAGATGGAGAGGCCACGGTAGATGGAGAGACCTCGGGAGATGGAGAGGTCACGGGAGATGGAGAGGCCACGGGAGATGGAGAGGCCACGGGAGATGGAGAGGCCAGGGCAGTACCCTGGGGTGTGGGTGGGTGAGATTGAGTGAGGGGAGCTGGGCAGAGCAGGACGAGGAGTTGGTTCTAGTTTGTAATCTCTGAGGATGAGAAAATGCTGCATTAGCTGGTTTCATTCCCACACTTGCGATCCTGGCAAGGTTCCTCAAGGACAAAAATTGCTGAGCCAATTTTGAGGACTAGCAACACAGCACTTGTAAAAGAAAACTGCAGCTGAAAGAACAAAAAGGCTTAGTGTCTCCATTTCCCTGAAGCCCGCTCACCTCAACATTCAGCTGGTTGAAATGTCTAAGCTTCAGGAAATCTAACCATCCAAAGCTCCTTTGTGCTTTTGCAATTGGACCAGAATTTGTTTCTTTTGAAGTTCTTGCTGCTCAAGTTCAAATTCCCCATGAGGCACTCAACAGATGGACAACCGCTGACTTGTTAATTTTATACGTTGCTCGGAGATTGTTAATTCTATACCTTTTAACTCTGGTCGGTAACTGGAGGCTTTCTCTGGGGTCAGTATTTAACGCCAAATCAATAAGATGTCACAGCACTGATCTTGAAATAAAAACCCTCTCTTCTTACTAACTTTTAGAATGCGAATTATTAATTTATAACAAGGTTAGTTTCCAGCTTACAGTAACCATGGCAACCATTACTCTACAATTCATAGATCTCAAAGACTCTCTCAGTTCTATATAATTATATTTTACTTCCAAGGCCAGCCAGAGGGTATTACATCTCCTGATCAACTGGGGGATGTAAGCAGGTCCCTTTCCAGTTTTAAACTCTTAATTAACTCCCTGTTCCTGGTAAGCATTCCTGGTGAAGGCTTTCATTAAAATGGATAAACAGTCTCCCCGAGGCTGATCCAGCCCCTGCTGAGCTGGCTTATCTGAACCAAGGTGGTGCAGCCAGGTCTCCTGCCCCTGCTCATTATGCAGTGACTCCTGTTCGGCAGGTCACAGTATGGATCAACACTGAGACCATCTCCTTCCCCAACACCCCCATGTCTGAATGGACTGGGCTGTCAACACTCACTAACACATAGAATTACATCCAGTGTACAGCAGAGAAACCAGCCATTCGGCCCATCAGGTCCATGCCGGTGTTTATGCTCTACGCGAGCTTCCTCCCAGCCCTCTTCATCTCACCCTATCAGCATATCCTGCTATTTCTTTCTCCCCCCTGGGTTTATCTAGCTTCCCCTTAAATGCATGTAGGTAAAAAGAAAAAGATGAGTGAAGACAAATGTAGGTCCCTTACAGTCAGAAACGGGAGAATTTATAATGGGGAACAAGGAAATGGTAGAGCAATAAATAAAACAAATACTTTGGTTCTGTCTTCACGGAGGAGGACACAAATAACTTCCCAGAAATGCTAGGGAACCAAGGGTCTAGTGAGAAGGAGGAATTAAAGGAAATTAGTATTAGTAAAAAATTAGTGCTGGAGAAATTATGGGACCGAAAGCCGATAAATCCCCAGGGCCTGATAATCTGCATCCCAGAGTACTAAAAGAGGTAGCCATGGAAATAATGGATGCATTGGTTGTCATCTTCCAAAATTCTATAGATTATGGAACAGTTCCTGCAGATTGGAGGGTGGCAAATGTAACCCCACTATTTAAAAAAGGAGGGAGAGAGAAAACAGGGAACTACAGACCGGTTAGCTTAACATCAGTAGTAGGGAAAATGCTAGAGTTTATTATAAAGGATGTGATAACAGGACACTTAGAAAATATCAACGAGATTAGACAAAGTCAACATGGATTTATGAAAGGGAAATCGTGTTTAACAAACCTACTGGAGTTTTTTGAGGATGTAACTGGTAGAATAGATAAGGGAGAACCAGTGCATGTGGTGTATTTGGATTTTTAGAAGGCCTTTGATAAAGTCCCACATAAGAGGTTAGTGTGCAAAATTAAAGCACATGGGATTGGGGGTAATATACTGGCATGGATTGAAAATTGGTTAACAGACAGGAAACAGAGAGTAGGAATAAATGGGTCTTTTTCGGGGTGGCAGGCGGTGACTAGTGGGGTACCGCAGGGATCAGTGCTTGGGACCCAGCTATTCACAATATATATCAATGATTTGGATGAGAGAACCAAATGTAATATTTCCAAGTTTGCTGATGACACGAAACTAGGTGGGATTGTGAGTTGTGAGGAGGATGCAAAGAGGCTTCAAGGCGATTTAGACAAGTTGAGTGAGTGGGCAAATACATGGCAGATGCAGTATAATGTGGACAAATGTGAAGTTATCCACTTCAGTAGGAAAAACAGAAAGGTAGAGTATTATTTAAATGGTGATAGGTTGGGAAATGTTGATGTACAAAGGGACCTGGGTGTCCTTGTACACCAGTCACTGAAAGCAAACATGCAGGTGCAGCAAGCAGTTAGGAAGGCAAATGGTATGTTGGCCTTCATTGCAAGAGGATTTGAGTACAGGAGCAAGGATGTCTTACTACAGTTGTACAGGGCCTTGGTGAGACCACTCCTGGCTGGCCTCCCACATTCTACCCTACGTAAACTTGAGGTCATCCAACACTCGGCTGCCCGTGTCCTAACTCGCACCAAGTCCCGTTCGCCCATCACCCCTGTGCTCGCTGACCTACATTGGCTCCCGGTTAAGCAGCGCCTAGATTTCAAAATTCTCATCCTTGTTTTCAAATCCCTCCATGGCCTCGCCCCTCCCTATCTCTGTAATCTCCTTCAGCCCCACAACCCCCGAGATCTCTGCACTCCTCTAATTCTGGCCTCTTGCACATCCCTGATTACAATCCCTGGGTCAAAGGTTGCGAACAGTCTGGTTCAGCCTCAGACAGTTTCCAGGGAGAGGGATGGAGTCGGTGGCTCGGGAACGGAGTTTGAGGCGGGGACTGAAGACGATGGCTTCAGACTTCCCAATATTTAGTTGGAGGAAATTTCTGCTCATCCGGTACGTCAGCCCTTTGAAGCTGTGGATCAGGTTTTGACGTGGTCTATTTGGTTAGTCCTTGCTGTTTCTTGTATCTTTGCGCTCTTCCCTTGGAGAACAGCAGGAAGTAGTGGAGGGATTTGCTGACTAACAGTCTGACAGGCCGCGACGTGAACACATCTTTATTGCTGAGATGTGGGGGGGTTGGTCCTATACTGGGGGGGGGGGGTTTATGGGCTCGCACAACCCATACGATGAGGGGGGGGTCATCCACACCCACCGGACGCGAGGATCCCGCTGGATGTCAACCCAGGATTCCGAGCCGGACCTCCGACCTCCAGTCACCGGGACTGCCTAGAGCGGGAATCGAACACTGCACCATCTGACCCAGAGGCGGGAATGCTTCAACCACGTCAAAGGCTCTGTCCGTGTGGTTAGTTTACAGTTCCCTTACGTTGTTAGTCCAGTTCCAATATTGTGGCCATTCACTTAAAGGAAACTGAGCTTTAATTTCTCACAATCTAGCCAATCTTAACTGCTATCTTGGCATTATGACATCAATATTCTACTAGGCTTCAGCCTGCATCCGGGCCTAATGGTTGCTAATCGGCTCCATCTCTATCGCAGTGTAAATCCAATTAGGATCCTAATTGCTGAAAAAGCACCAACACAGGATACAAGAGCTACACAAAGGGGCATTCACCCTCTATATTGATTCTGCATTTGCAACGCAAACTATATTTTTAGTATTTCTGTAGATAAGCCAAGCTTGCCTCTCGCCTGGCTCAGTGTATAAAAGGCACTGTGCAGTCTGTAGATGAGCCGTAAAGACCAGGGTTAGTTCCCAGTCTGTGCTGCATTGGCGCATCAGGGTTCGTGCAGGGTTCCGGCTCCTCGCTGACATCAAGATACTGCTGTAAACCGTACGGCTGTAGACTTCAGGCGAGGACAGCATCGGGGTCGGCTTGGCACATTCTAAGGCCAACTACATTACAGCAGTGACTCCACTTCAACAAGTACTTCATTGGCTGTAAAGTGCTTTGGGACATCCGGTGGTCGTGAAAGGCGCCATATAAATGCAATCTTTCTTTTTTCTTTCTTTAACTAACGCTCACTGTGGGTTATATTGACTTTGAACCACGGTGTAAAACAGGCAATATCGATTCAGCCACTGGTTATATATCTCTCCCATTGACTTCGATGGAAAGGACAATGGGGAGAGATGTGTAACGAGCGGCTGAATCGAAAGCGCCCGTTTTACACTATCTCTCTAAGGCTCACGCACTGAGGCGCCTCCCCCAAGTGAGCAATCCCCATCTGCAATCCTGGACAGTAATGCTGGTGGAATATTCAATCGTACAGACCCACCCAGAGTGTGACTTCCATCGGGATAGTGATCAGGGTCAGGGACAGTGTCTGGTTCATTCCCTCTCTCTCCGGCCGGCGCAGGGTCCCTGAGGCGAAGTGCAGTAGCAATTCCGCCCACCCTGGCCAAGGTAACGTGGCCGAGGCGAGGGATCGAACCTGGCAGCTGGCCCCCCCGGCAGAGCATCAATCCCCTGAGCCACTGGAAGAAGCTAAAACTGGCCTGAATTAAAGGAATACACGAGGGTAACACTCAACCTGAGGCCTTGCTGTGCCTCCGAACCTTTCCAAGCGCAGGAGTATCCTCACAGTCTCTTCCCAATATATCTGGGAATGTGTTCCAGCCTCACGCTCTCCATCATTGGCTGAACACTGCGCTCACGTACCTCCTCCCCAACTAACTCGACAGCGCTTTTTACAGCATTGTTTTCTGCCAATCACAAGCCGATCTAAAGCTCAGAGCTCAGCCATTGCGTTGAGTATTACATCAAAAGAAAGGGAATATATGTGTATATATTTATATATATAATCTGTCATCTTTAGCTGAACAAACTGTATCCTCCAGATAGGCTTTGATGATAGAAGAGTTCTCTGTGAAATAAATCAATTTCGAAAAGGATCAGTACGACCGATTTAAACCAAGAAATATTTATTCCCCGATCGTATTTTTCTAATTAAGTCCAACAGTGAGAGCTGTGGATTCCTTAGAGTGCACAGGTGTTCCTTCAACATTTCACAAGAATCTACTTCATGCTAATGCTTGTCACAATTTATCATCACTACAAGAAACGGCAGCCCAGATCATTAAAGGGACTTCAGCATTTAAACCCAGTGAAGTGTGGTGAGGTATTTTGGGAGGGAGAATGAGGAGAGGCAATATAAACTAAATGGTACAATTGTAAAGGTGGTGCAGGAACAGAGAGACCTGGGGGTGTACGGACATGAGTCTTTGAAGTTCACAGGACAAGTTGAGAAGACTTTTAAAAAAGGCATACGGGATCCTGGGCTTTATAAATAGAGGCATAGGACTCGATTTCCCAAGCTCCGAGGAGGCGGGTTTGGAGGCGGGAGTGGTGAGAAAATTGCAGAATCGGGGGGCAGGAACCCATCCCGCCCCCAGCCCGCCTCCGTGCCAATGTCCCAGGAGGTGGGTACCCGACCTGTGCTGGGAGCCGCCTCCCCGAGGCAGGAAAGGGATTAGTGCCAATTAACTGCCTGTTAACAGGTAGTTAACAGGCAGTTTTTTGTCTAATCCCTATTTTTAGCCCTGAAGTGTGGGCTGTCCGACGGCTCCGAACCACGCCAAGTTAGCGAGGCGGACCGTCGGTCTGCAGGGGTTGGAGGGGTCGAGATGTCCGTTGTGCAGGTGAGTGATGGGTGCATGTGTACAGAGGTATGTGTGTGAGGTAAGTGTAAAGTGTTTTAATAAGTTTTACTTACCTTTACTTTCTCCTGCAGGCTTCCTCCCTTCAGTTCTCAGGAGCCCCTCAGCTCACCGGCACAGAAAGCAGAATAGCCGCTGAAATGTCAAAAGCTGCAGCCTCTGCTTTCTGGTCTGGAGAGATCTCTAACTGAGTCTGAGTGGAAGGACTCAAGTTAGAAGACAGATTGTCAGTGTTTCACAGCTTCACAGAGCTGTCAAACGCTGAGTTTTCATCTGTCAAAAACTCTTGACAGATGAAATGTCAACCGCTGACGTCACCAGTAACCAGGTGTCCCTTAATTGGCCTGCTGTGCCCGCTGGGCGGGCTTAACAAGGTCAATCAAGGGAAAATAGCGTGGGTTGGCCACAAGTCGATGGAGGCGGGACTACAACCCAAAAAGTGGGAGTCCCGCCTCCAAAAGCTCCCCATTGACAAAATCGAGCCCATAGAGTACAAAAGCAAGGAAGTTATGCTAAACTTTTATAAAACACTAGTTAGGCCCCAGCTGGAGCATTGTGTTCAATTCTCGGCACCACACTTTAGGAGGGATGTCAAGGCCTTAGAGAGGGTGCAGAGGAGATTTACTGGAATGGTACCAGGGATGAGGGACACTGGCGCGATCTTGCCAGCCCTGGGGGGGTGGGGCAGCCGGGAAAATGGCAGAATTTGGGGGCGGGTGCCCAACCCGCCCCCAACACACCTCCATGCCATCTTGCCAGGAGGCAGGTAGCCGACCCGTGCCGGGTCCCGTCTCCTTGGAGGCAGGAAGGGGATTACAGCCACTTAACTGCCTGTTAACAGGTAGTTAACAGGCAGTTAAGAGGATTATCCCCATTTTGCCCTCACAATTGCGGGCTTCCCGAAGGCTCCGAAACCCACCAGGGCCACCGAGGCAAGTAGGGGGTTTGCAGGAGTCGGAGGGATCCAAAAGTGCACTGTGAAGGTAAGTGATGGGTTTAAGTGTGGAGAGGTGAGTATGTGAGGTGAGTGGAAAGTGTTAGAAAAAGTTTACTTACCTTTGTTTCTTCCTGCAGGCTTCAAGAGTTGGGGATGCGGAGAGACTCGCACCTCCGCAGCAGAGATGACAGATGGCCGCTGCATTCTCCAATGCAACAACCATCTAATTTCTGCAAAAGAAAGAGGTTTGATGAGTCTTGAATTCAAGAACTCATCAAACTACAGAGAATGTCAGTGTTTGACAGCTTCACAGAGCTGCCAAACGATGACAATTCATCTGTCAACCAATTGGCCTGCTAAACCCGCTGGGCAGGCTTAACAAGGTCAATCAACGGAAAATAGCGTGGGTTGGCCACAAGTTGTTGGAGGCGGGACTGAAACCCGACAAGTGGAGTCCCGCCTCCAAAGCTCCCCATTGACAAAATCCAGCCCTTCAGTGATGTGGCGAGACTGGGGAAGCTGGGATTGTTCTCCTTAGAGCAGAGAAGGATAAGTGGCGGTTCAATAGAGCTGTTCAAAATCTTGAAACTCTCTAAATAAGGCACACTGATTCTAATCAGTGATCACAGCCAGCGCTCTGAATCAGCCAGGGTTCCTGCTCCTGGTCATTATCCAGTGACACGCTGGTGCAAAGTGAATGTGCGTTGGATGTATGCTGAGGGCAGGGTCAGGATTCGCCACAATCCCTTCTGTGGTCAAATCGCAAACTAGAACGCACTGAAGATTTACTGCTCGAGAAAGACAAAGAGAAAGGAACTTTTCTTAAATTCCAAAGGTTAAGCTGAAGAGTTTCAATATTTAAGGCACTCTCGGGGGGTTAAGGTGTTTCACGGTGCCCAATAATTATACCCTGACCTGCTCCCTGCAGCACAAGCATGTGTTTTGTTGCCAACAAAAGCATCAATTTGGAATCCAGTGTCTTACAGAAGGACCTTGTCAGATCAAAGTGTACAGGTGACGAAACAAAGGTCAGGAAAGGGACGATGCCCAAACAAGCAATGAACCATCTCTCCGCTGATGTCCAGCATGTATCAGCTTGCATTCAAACAGCTGATTGGTAATACAATCCAAGCAGTGAACCAGGGCCTGCAATTAACTTCAAACTCGCAGAATGGGCATGTAATTGGCAAATGAATTTCAATATAGATAAGTGTGAGGTGGTGCATTTTGGTAGGAAGAATAAGGAGGCCACACACTGCTTGGATAATAAGAGTCTAAATGGGGTTGAGGATCAGAGGGATAAAAGTTGTGATGCAGGTTAATATGGCCTTAAAAAAAGCAAAGCAAGCAACAGTCTGTCCTTGCAATGTGGACAATGTAAATCCCAGTGTCCCGGGTTAGGTCGGGCTGTGGCATCTGCTGGTATGATTCAGCACACACTCATTGTAGGCCTGTGCTCCACATCTTGCACTGAAACTGAACCCTATAGACAGTAAATCATTTGAACTCATACAAAAACATCTCTGATGGGATATTCCTAGGTTCCATATCAGATGTGGGTTATGTGCGTGCACGCACACACGCACGCTCACACACTCCCTGGTACCAATCTGGTGAATCTCTTCTGCACCATGACATCCTTCCTAAAGTGTGGTGCCCAGAATTGGCCACAATACTCCAGCTGGGGCCGAACCAGTGATTTATAAAGGTTTAGCGTGACTTCCTGGCTTTTATACTCCGTGCCTCTAATAATAAAGCCAAGGATCCCGTATGTCTTTTTAACAGCATTCTCAACTTGTCCTGCCTCCTTCAAAGACTCATGTACGTACACCCGAGGTCTGTCTGTTCCTTCACCCCTTTTAAAATCGTACCATTTAGTTTATATTTCCTCTCCTCATTCTCTCTCCCAAAATGTATCACTTCACACTTCTCTGCGTTAAATTTCATCTGCCACGTGTCCGCCCATTCCACCAGCCTGTCTATGTCCTCTTGAAGTCTATCGCTATGCTTCTCACTGTTCACTATACTTCCAAGTTTTGTGTCATCTGCAAATTTTGAAATTGTGCCCTGTACACCTAATTCTAAGGCATTAATATATGTGTCTGCCCATTTCACCAGTCTGCCTGTGTCCTCCTGAAGTCTGTTACTATCCGCCTCATTGTTTACTACATTTTGGAGTTCTGTATCATCTGCAAACTTTGAAGATTCAGCCACAAGGGGCAGCCTCCCATGGCCTTGTCTGATACGAGGAAGGGCATTTCACCCAATGGGAAACTAATCTACGGATGCCCATTGGGTCCCGACTGTGTAACTGTACATTTTGGTCATTAGCAGCGTGTGTTGTCTCAGAATCTGCGGTTCCACTAGGGGCCACACTTGTACTGAGCAAACACCAGTGCAGTCTGCGCCCATTATCGGTCTCCACGAGTCACAAAGGAAAGGCCAGAGCTCGTCATCAGTTTCTCCTCTTCCTGTGACTCGTCATTAAGTTTACATGTAGGAAAAAGAGGCTGGTCAGGAGCAATGTGGGCCCCTTAAAAACTGATAATAGTGACATTGTCAATGATAATAAGGAAAGGGTGGACATGTTGAATAATTACTTTGCGTCAGTATTTACAATAGAGGACGAGGATAGCATGCCTGACATCCCAAGGAAACGAATATTGAATTAGAGACGGGGACTCACCAAAATTAACGTAAGCAAAATCATAGAATCATAGGTTACAGCACAGAAGGAGGCCATTCGGCCAGTCGAGCCTCTGCCGGCTCTCTGCAAGAGCACCTCAGCGAGTCCCACTCCCCCGCCCTTTCCCCGAAGCCCTGCAAATTTTTTTCCTTCAGCTACTTATCCAACTCCCTTTTCAAAGCCACAGTAATGAAGTACTGTACAGTAATGAAAAAGATAATGGCACTAGGAGTGACAAATCCCCAGGCCCAGATGGTTTTCATGCCATGGTTTTAACGGAAGTAGGTGAGACTATTGCAGATGCTCTAACTATGATCTTCCAAAGTTCTGTCAATTCAGCAACTGTTACTTTAGATTGGAAAATTGTGCATGTCGCTCCGCTATGTAAGAAAGTTGAGAGATGGAAACTAGGGAGTTACAGACCAGTTAGCAGAACATCTGTTGTGAGGAAATTACTAGAGTCTATAATTAAGGACAGAGTGACTGAACACCTTGAAACTTTTCAGCTGATCAGACCCTGTAAAGATTCGATCATGCCTGATGAAGCTGATTGTATTTTTTGAGGAGCTAAATAAAGTAGTGGACAGGGAAATATCTCTGGAAGTTACATAGAAACATAGAAGATAGGAGCAGGAGTAGGCCATTCGGCCCCTCCAGCCTGCTCCGCCATTCAATGAGATCATGGCTGATCATCCAAATTCAGTACCCTGTCCCTGCCTTCTCCCCATATCCCCTGATCCCTTTAGCCTTAAGAAATATATCCAACTCTTTCTTGAATATACTTAATGAACTGGCCTCCACCACCCTCTGTGGCAGAGAATTCCACAGGTTCACCAATCTCTGGGTGAAGAAATTCTTCCTCATTTCAGTCCTAAATGGCCTACCCCTTATCCTTAGACTATGACCCCTGATTCTGGACTCCCCGGCCATCAGAAACATCCTTCCTGCATCTAGTCTGTCCAGGCCTGACAGAATTTTATAGGTTTCGATGAGATCCCCCCTCAATCTTCTAAACTCCAGTGAGTATAAGCCCAATCAACACAATCTCTCCTCATACATCATTCCTGCCATCCCAGGTATCAGCCTGGTGAATCTTCGCTGCACTCCTTCCATGGCAAGAACGTCCTTCCTCAGGTAAGGCGACCAAAACTGCACACAATACTCAAGGTGTGGTCTCACCAAGGCCCTGTACAACTGCAGCAAGACATCCCTGTTCTTGTACTCGAACCCTCTTGCTACGAAGGCCAACATACCATTTGCCTTCTTAACCGCCTGCTGCACCTGCATGCTTACCTTCAGCGACTGGTGCACAAGAACACCCAGGTCTCTTTGCACTTCCCCTTCTCCCAATCTATTACCATTCAAATAATAATCTGCCTTCCTGTTTTTGCCACCAAAGTGGATAACCTCATGTTTATCCACATTATAGTGCATTTGCCATGTTTCTGCCCAATCACCCAACCTGTCCAAATCGTGCTGGAGTTTCACGACATCCTCCTCACAGCATACCCTCCCACCCAGCTTTGTGTCGTCTGCAAATTTGGAGATATTACATCCAATTCCCTCGTCCAGATCATTAATATATATTGTGAACAGCTGGGGTCCTAGGACCGATCCTTGCGGTACCCCACTAGTCACTGCCTGCCACTCGGAAAACGACCCGTTTATTCCAACTCTTTGCTTTCCGTCCGCCAACCAGTTCTCTATCCAAGTCAATACCTTGCCCCCAATCCCATGTGCCTTAATTTTGCACGCTAATCTCTTATGCGGGACCTTATCGAAAGCCTTCTGAAAGTCCAAATACACCACATCCACTGGTTCTCCCTTATCTATTTTACCAGTTACATCCTCAAAAAATTCCAGTAGATTAGTCAAGCATGATTTACCTTTTGTAAATCCATGTTGACTTTGTCCGATCCAGTCACTGCTTTCCAAGTGCTCTGCTATTACATCTTTTATAATGGACTCTAGCATTTTCCCCACGACCGATGTCAAGCTTACCGGTCCATAATTCCCCGCCTTTTCTCTACCACCTTTTTTGAATAGTGGGGTAACATTAGCTACCCGCCAATCCATGGGTACCGTTCCAGAGTCTATCGAGTTCTGGAAGATGACCAGCAATGCATCTACTATTTCTAGGGCCACTTCCTTAAGTACCCTGGGATGTAGATTAGCAAGCCCTGGGGATTTATCGGCCTTCAGTCCCATCAATTTTCCTAACACCATTTCCCTACAAATACTGATTTCTTTCAATTCCACCCTTTCATCAGACCCTATGTTCCCCGGCATCTCTGGGAGGTTATTTGTGTCCTCCTTTGTGAAGACAGAACCAAAATATGTATTTAGTTGGTCTGCCATTTCTTTGTTCCCCATTATAAATTCCCCCGATTCTGACTGCAAGGGACCTACGCTTGACTTCACCAATCTTTTTCTCTTCACATATCTATAAAAGCTTTTACAGTCAGTTTTTATGTTCTCTGCAAGCTTACTCTCATATTCTATTTTCCCTTTCTTAATTAATCCCTTTGTCCTCCTTTGTTGAATCCTAAACTGCTCCCAATCCTCAGGATTATTGCTTTTTCTGGCCAATTTATATGCCCTCTCCTTGGACCTTATGCTATCCCTAATTTCCCTTGTTAGCCACGGTTGGGTCACCTTTTTTGTTTTATTTTTATGCCAAACTGGGATGAACAAATTCTGTAGTTCATCCATTTGGTCTTTGAATGTTTGCCATTGCCTATCCACCGTCACCCCTTTGAGTGCCATTCCCCAATCAATCCTACCCAACTCGCTCCTCAGACCATCATAGTTTCCTTTATTTAAATTGAGGACCCTAGTCTCCGAGTCAACTACTTCATTCTCCATCTTAATGAAGAATTCGATCATATTATGATCCCTCCGACCCAAGGGGCCTCTTACAACAAGATTGCTAATTAATCCTTTCTCGTTACATAATACCCAGTCTAAGATGGCCTGATCTCTGGTTGGTTCCTCGACATATTGGTCCAGGAAACCATCCCGTAAACACTCCAGGAATTCCTCCTCCACAGTATTGTTACTCATTTGGTTGGCCCAATCTATATGTAGATTAAAGTCACCCATGATGACTGCTGTGCCCTTATTGCACGCTTCTTTAATTTCTCTTTTAAGGCCATCCCCAACCTCCGCCTTACTGTTTGGAGGTCTATAAACCACTCCCACTAACGTTTTTTTCCCCTTAGTATTTCTCAATTCTACCCATACAGATTCCACCTCATCAGAGCTAATATCCTTCATTACAATTGTGTTAATCCCTTCTTTAACCAGTAATGCTACCCCACCTCCCTTTCCTTTTTGCCTATCTTTCCTGAATATCGAATACCCCTGGATGTTGAGTTCCCAGTCCTGGCCTTCCTTGAGCCACGTTTCCGTAATCCCAACCAAATCGTATTTGTTTACTTCTATTTGCGCAGCCAATTCATCCACCTTATTACAAATGCTCCTCGCATTAAGACACAAAGGCCTAGAAATTGAGTGGGCTTAGCGCCCATTTTGCGGCGCTAGAGGGCATTGCGCTGGACTTACAGCCGGTTTTGAAATTGACTAGGGCCCAACATCGGCGTTACACCGGTAGCGCTGCGCCGGCACCGATGACGTCATCGGTGTGCGCAGCGTCCCGGTTGCCATGGTGACGGGCCCCAGCGCCGAAATTCGGTTGCGGCCGCCTCGCCCGTGGCAGCCGCAACTAAGACTCTGGCAACAGAGTCTTGCACGACTTTGCGCCGGCGCATAAAGGTGGAGCGGCGGCCGGCCGCTTTCCTGCCGGCCGCCTGCCCGCACCTCCCTCCCTGGACTCCCCCACCACCCCCCCCGCGGAACAGATGCTTCTCGGCTGCGAGCCCGGCACTTCCCCGAGGTGCCGGGCTCATTTTTGTGGCGATTTAACCGGCCAGCGGGCGGGTGTAGGCAGCTCCTCCTTAACTGAAGGAGGAGGCCTGCACTTCCCGAGCCTGCCGCACCGCATTGGGCGCCGCAGCGCCGGAATAGCGCCGCAATGCGGCGCGTAGCGCCAGTTTTCAGGCGCAAACAGCCTTCAGTAGCGCCGGGAGCCGTTTGGGCGCGGCGCTACTGAATTTTTGGCACGCACAGCGCGACTTAGCACCAGCGCTAAATTTCCGGCGTTAAGCCCCGGCGCAGCGCAAACTCAATTTCTAGGCCAAAGCCTTCAGGCTTGTTTTTTTAACACTCTTAGACCTATTAGAATTATTATTTACTGTGGCCATGTTTGATTTAAACCGTTGATTTCTCTGACTGCCACTTTTGTTTTTCTCCTTCCTATCTTTTGCTTTTATCCTTGTTTCCCTTTCCTCTGTCTCCCTGCTCAGGTTCCCAACCCCCTGCCATTTTAGTTTAAACCCTCCCCCACAGCACTAGCAAACACTGCCTGCGAGTGGCAGGCAGTGGCTAGTGGGGTACCGCAGGGATCACTGCTAGGGCCCCAGCTATTCACAATATATATTAATGATCTAGACGAGGGGACTAGATGTAATATCTCCAAGTTTGCAGACGACACAAAGCTGGGTGGGCGTGTGTGCTGTGAGGAGGATTATTTCTATTGACTTCCAGAAGGCACTTGATAAAGTCCCTCTATAGATATGTGAAGAGGAAAAGATTGGTGAAGTCAAGCGTAGTTCCCTTGCAGTCAGAATCAGGGGAATTTATAATGGGGAACAAAGAAATGACAGACCAAGTAAATACATACTTTGGTTCTGTCTTCACAAAGGAGGACACAAATAACCTTCCAGAGATGTCGGGAACATGGGGTCTAATGAGAGGGAGGAACTGAATTAAATCAGTATTTGTAGCGAAATGGTGTTAGGGAAATTGATGGGATTGAAGGCCGATAAATCCCCAGGGCCTGATAATCTACATCCTAGGGTACTTAAGGAAGTGGCCCTAGAAATAGTAGATGCATTGCTGGTCATCTTCCAAAATTCTATAGACTCTGGCACAGTTCCCATGGATTGAAGGGTAGCTAATGTAACCCCATATTTAAAAAAGGTGGTGGAGAGAAAACGGGGAATTATAGACCGTTAAGCCTGACATCAGTAGTGGGAAAAATGCTAGAGTCCATTATAAAAGATGTAATAGCAGAGCACTTGGAAAACAGTGACAGGATCGGACAAAGTCAACATGGATTTACAAAAGGTAAATCGTGCTTGACTAATCTACTGGAATTTTTTGAGGATGTAACTGGTAGAATAGATAAGGGAGAACCAGTGGATGTGGTGTATTTGGACTTTCAGAAGGCTTTTGATAAGGTACCACATAAGAGATTAGCGTGCAAAATTAAAGCACATGGGATTGGGGGTAAGGTACCGACCTGGATAGAGAACTGGTTGGCATCTAGGAAGCAAAAAGTTGGAATAAACAGGTCTTTTTCCGAGTGGCAGGCAGTGGCTAGTGGGGCACCGCAGGGATCACTGCTAGGACCCCAGCTATTCACAATATATATTAATGATCTAGACGAGGGGACTAGATGTAATATCTCCAAGTTTGCAGACGACACAAAGCTGGGTGGGCATGTGTGCTGTGAGGAGGATTATTTCTATTGACTTCCAGAAGGCACTTGATAAAGTCCCTCTATAGATATGTGAAGAGGAAAAGATTGGTGAAGTCAAGCGTAGTTCCCTTGCAGTCAGAATCAGGGGAATTTATAATGGGGAACAAAGAAATGACAGACCAAGTAAATACATACTTTGGTTCTGTCTTCACAAAGGAGGACACAAATAACCTTCCAGAGATGTCGGGAACATGGGGTCTAATGAGAGGGAGGAACTGAATTAAATCAGTATTTGTAGGGAAATGGTGTTAGGGAAATTGATGGGATTGAAGGCCGATAAATCCCCAGGGCCTGATAATCTACATCCTAGGGTACTTAAGGAAGTGGCCCTAGAAATAGTAGATGCATTGCTGGTCATCTTCCAAAATTCTATAGACTCTGGCACAGTTCCCATGGATTGAAGGGTAGCTAATGTAACCCCATATTTAAAAAAGGTGGTGGAGAGAAAACGGGGAATTATAGACCGTTAAGCCTGACATCAGTAGTGGGAAAAATGCTAGAGTCCATTATAAAAGATGTAATAGCAGAGCACTTGGAAAACAGTGACAGGATCGGACAAAGTCAACATGGATTTACAAAAGGTAAATCGTGCTTGACTAATCTACTGGAATTTTTTGAGGATGTAACTGGTAGAATAGATAAGGGAGAACCAGTGGATGTGGTGTATTTGGACTTTCAGAAGGCTTTTGATAAGGTACCACATAAGAGATTAGCGTGCAAAATTAAAGCACATGGGATTGGGGGTAAGGTACCGACCTGGATAGAGAACTGGTTGGCATCTAGGAAGCAAAAAGTTGGAATAAACAGGTCTTTTTCCGAGTGGCAGGCAGTGGCTAGTGGGGCACCGCAGGGATCACTGCTAGGACCCCAGCTATTCACAATATATATTAATGATCTTGACGAGGGGACTAGATGTAATATCTCCAAGTTTGCAGACGACACAAAGCTGGGTGGACGTGTGTGCTGTGAGGAGGATGCGGAGAAACTCCAGTATGATTTGGACAGGTTGGGTGATTGGGCAGATGCAGTATAATGTGGATAAATGCGAGGTTATCCACTTTGGTGGCAAAAACAGGAAGGCAGATTATTATCTGAACGGCAATAGATTAGGAGAAGGGGAAGTGTAATGAGACCTGGGTGTCCTTGTGCACCTGTCGCTGAAGGTAAGCATGCAGGTGCAGCAGGGGGTTAAGAAGGTAAATGGTATGTTGGACTTCATAGCGAGAGGATCCAAGTACAGGAGCAAGGATGTCTTGCTGCAGTTGTACAGGGCCTTGGTGAGACCACATCTTGAGTATTGTGTGCAGTTTTGGTCGCCTTATCTGAGGAAGGATGTTCTTGCCATGGAGGGAGTGCAGCGAAGATTCACCAGACTGATACTGGGATGGCAGGAATGACGTATGAGGAGAGATTGGGTCGATTGGGCTTATATTCGCTGGGGTTTAGAAGAATGAGAGGGGATCTCATTGAAACTTATAAAATTCTAACAGGACTAGACAGGCTAGATGCAGGAAGGATGTTCCCGATGGCCGGGGAGTCCAGAACCAGAGGTCACAGTCTAAGAATAAGGGGTAAGCCATTTAGGACAGAGATGAGGAGGAATTTCTTCACCTAGAGTGGTGAACCTGTGGAATTCTCTACCACAGAAGGCAGTTGAGGCCAATTCATTAAATATATTCAAGAAGGAGTTAGATATATTTCTTAAGCCTAAAGGGATCAAGGGATATGGGGAGAAAGCAGGGACAGGGTACTGAATTTGGATGATCGGCCATGATCTCATTAAATGGCAGAGCAGGCTCGAGGGGCAGAATGGCCTACTCCTGCTCCTAACTGTAATGATCAGTAACCTGTCATTCTGGAATGGTACACTAGGTGGTGCTGTATGTGTATAAGAGTGGGCTACCCAGGATGCACTAGGCTACCCACAAGGCAGCAGTCAAGATGGAGGCCTCTACAGATACTGTACCTAGTCCACATGTGCTCAATAAAGTGTCTTGCAAAAGCTAGCTGTTCTTAATAAAAATGACTAGTTATTAATGAACATAACATGTATTGACTGTTGAAGATGTTTATGTTGTTATTGATTGATATTGATTGATACTGATTTTGTTTAACCTCAAAGAAAGGGGGATGTAATGATCAGTAACCTGTCATTCTGGAATGGTACACTAGGTGGTGCTGTATGTATATAAGAGTGGGCTACCCAGGATGCACTAGGCTACCCACAAGGCAGCAGTCAAGATGGAGGCCTCTACAGATACTGTACCTAGTCCACATGTGCTCAATAAAGTGTCTTGCAAAAGCTAGCTGTTCTTAATAAAAACGACTAGTTATTAATGAACATAACACTAACTTCTATGTTTCTATGTTTCTAAGAGACTGTTAGCTAAAGTTGAAGCCCAGGGAATTGAGGGCAAATTATTGACCTGGTTCGGAGATTGGCTGAGCGACAGGAGACAGAGAGTAGGGATAATGGGCAGGTCCTCTAATTGGCAGGATGTGACTAGTGGTGTCCCACAGGGATCTGTGTTGGGGCCTCAACTATTCACAGTATTTATTAACGACTTAGATGATGGCATTGGAAGTCATATATCCAAATTTGCTGAAGATACAAAGATAGGCGGCATTGTAAGCAGTGTAGATGGAAGCATAAAATTACAGAGATATCAATAGATTAGGTGAATGGGCAAAACTGTGGCAAATGGATTTCAATGTAGGCAAATGAGAGGTCAGTCACTTTGGACCTAAAATGGATAGAACAGGGAACTTTCTAAATGGTGAAAAGCTGAAAACAGTGGAGGTCCAAAGAGACTTGAGGGTTCAGGTACTTAGATCATTAAAACGTCATGAACAGGTGCAGAAAATAATCAAAAAGGTGAATGGAATGCTGGCCTTTATAGCTAGAGGACTAGAATACAAGGGGGTAGAAGTTATGCTGCAGCTGTACAAAACTCAGGTTAGACCACACCTGGAGCACTGTGAGCAGTTCTGGGCACCACACCTTAGGAAGGATATATTGGCCTTGGAGGGAGTGCAGCGCAGGTTTACCAGAATGATGCCCGGAAGCCAGAGGTTAAATTATGAGGAGAGATGACACAAACTGGGGTTGTATTCCCTGGGATTTAGATTAAGGGGTGATTTGATCGAAATTTTCAAGATATTAAGGGGAACTGATAGGGTAGATAGAGAGAAACTATTTCCGCTGGTTGGGAATCTAGGACTAGGGGGCATAGTCTACATAAGAACATAAGGCGTAGGAGCAGGAGTCGGTCATTTGGCCCCTCAAGCCTGATCCGTCATTCAATAAGATCATGGCTGATCTGATCTTGGCCCCAACTCCACTTTCCCGCCCGCTCCCCATAACCCTTGACTCCCTTATCATTCAAAAATCTGTCTATCTCTACCTTGAATATATTCAATGACCCAGCCTCCACAGCTCTCTGGGGAAGAGAATTCCAAAGATTCACGACCCTCTGAGAGAAGAAATTCCTCCTCATTTCTGATTTAAAATGGTTTCCCCTTATTCTGAAATTATGCCCCCTAGTTCCAGGTTCCCCCACGAGGGGAAACATCCTCTCTGCATCTACCTTGTCGAGCCCCTTCTGAATCTTATATGTTTCAATAAGATCCCCTCTCATTCTTCTAAACTCCAATGTGTATCGGCCCAACCTGCTCAACCTTTCCTCATGAGACAACTCCTTCATCCCAGGAATCAACCTCGTGAACCTTCTCTGAACTGCCTCCAATGCAAATATGTCCTTCCTTAAATAAGGAGACCAAAACTGTACGCAGTACTCCAGGTGTGGTCTCACCAATGCCCTGTACAGTTGTAACAGGACTTCCCTACTTTTATACTCCATCCCCTTTGCAATAAAGGCCAACATTCCATTTGCCTTCCTAATTACTTGCTGTACCTGCATGCTAACTTTTTGTGATTCATGTACAAGGACCCCCAGATCCCTCTGTACCTCAGCATTTTGTAATTTCTCCCCATTTAAATAATAATTTGCTTTTTTATTTTTCCTACCAAAGTGGATAACCTCACATTTTCCCACATTAAACTCGATCTGCCAGATTTTTGCCCACTCACTTAGCCGATCTATATCCCTTTGGAGGGAAAATAGAAGGCTAAAGAGATCAAGGGATATAGAGAGAAGGCAGGGACAGGGTACTGAATTTGGATGATCAGCCATGATCTCATTGAATGGCGGAGCAGGCTCGAGGGGCCGAATGGCCTACTCCTGCTCCTATCATCTATGTTTCTATGTTTCTATCAGCACAAACTAGCGAAAAATATAAAAACGGATTGTAAAAGACTGGCGAAGGTAAATATAGGTCTTTTACAGTCAGAGACGGAATAATTTATAATGGGGAGTGAGGAAATGGCAGAGAAATTAAATAAATACTTTGTTTCTGTCTTCATGGAGGAAGACTCAAAAAACCTCCCAGAAAAACGAGAACACCAAGGGTGTGGTGAGAATTAAGAACTTAAAGAAATTATTATTAGTAAAAAAAAGTGTTAGCAAAATTAATGGGACTAAAAGTCGATAAATCCCAAGGACTGGATGACCTACATCCTAGGGTTTTGAAAGAGGTGGCCATTGGGATAGTGGACGCATTGGTTGTCATCTTCCAAAATTCTATCGATTCTGGAACGGTTCCTGCAGATTGGAGGATAGCAAATGTAACCCCGCTATTATAGAAAGGAGGGAGAGAGAAAACAGGGAACTACAGACCTGAAGGCGGTGTTGGACTTCGTCATTGACGTCTGCCTTTGTTGACAGTTGGCTCCCGAGGTATGGAAAGTGGTCCACATTGTCCAAGGCCTTGTCTTGGATTTTGATTAGGCAGGTTGGTAGAGGAGCTTTGTCTTACGGATGTTTCGTGTAAGGCCCATGCTCTCGTACGCTTCGGTGAAGGTGTTGACGATGGTTTGGAGATGGGCCTCCGAGTGAGCGCAGACGCAAGCGTCGTCTGCATACTGTAATTCAATGACAAAAGATGGGACGACCTTGGATCTGGACTGGAGGTGACGGAGGTTGAACAGTTTCCCGTTTGTTCTGTAAATTAGCTCCACTCTAGCGGGGAACTTACTGAGGGTGAGATGGAGCATTGTAGCAAGGAAGATCGAGAAGAGTGTTGGTGCAATGACACAGCCTTGCTTGACCCCGGTCCGTACGTGAATTGGGTCTGTGGTGGAACCATTGGTCAGGATTACGGCTTGCATGTCGTCGTGAAGCAGGCGGAGGATGGTGACAAACTTTTGAGGGCAGCCGAATTTGAGGAGGACACTCCATAATCCCTCATGGTTGACAGTGTCGAAGGCCTTTGTGAGGTCAAAGAAGGCCATGTACAGCAGTTGGTGCTGTTCCCTGCATTTCTCTTGTAATTGATGCGCGGTGAAGATCATGTCCATTGTGCCCCTTAGTGGGCGGAATCCACATTGCGACTCTGGGAGGAGCTCTTCAGCCTCTCGGAGAAGGCGATTGAGGAGGATACTTGCGATGACTTTCCCTATGGCAGATTTATGTGGCACCTTATTGAATGCCTTCTGGAAATCCAAATACACGACATCTACTGGTTCCCCTTTATCCACCCTGCTCGTTACATCCTCAAAGAACTCCAGCAAATTTGTGAAACATGATTTCCCTTTCATAAAGCCATGATGACTCTGCTTGACTATATTATGATTTTCTAAATGTCCTGCTATCACTTCCTTAATGATGGATTCCAGCATTTTCCCGATGACAGATGTTAGGCTAACTGGTTGATAGTTGCCTGCTTTCTGTCTCCCTCCTTTTTTAAGTAGGGGCATTATATTTGCGGTTTTCCAGTCCGCTGGGACCTCTCCAGAATCCAGGGAATTTTGGTAGATTACAACCAATGCATCCACTATCTCTGCAGCCACCTCTTTTAAGACTCTAGGATGCAGGCCATCGGGTCCAGGGGACTTGTCCACCTTTAGTCCCATTAGTTTGCCGAGTACTTTCTCTCTAGTGATAGTGATTGTTTTTAGTTCCCCCCCCCCACCCCAATCTAAAAATTAGAGTCAGGCCTTTCAGGAGTGAAATTAGGAAACACTTCTACACACAAAGAGTGGTACAAGTTTGGAACTCTCTTCTGCAAACGGCAATTGATGCTAGATCAATTGTTAATTTTAAATCTGAGATTGATAGATTTCTGTTATCCAAAGGGATAAGGGATATGGGCCAAAGGCCAAATGGAGTTAGGTCACAGATCAGCCATGATCTCATTGAATGGTGGAACAGGCTCGAGGGGCTCAATGGCCTCCTCCCGTTCCTGTGTTCCTAAGATGGCATTTCATAAGAAGTTGATTTGTTGATGAAACTTCATCCCTTCCAGCCAACAACTGGTGCAAAAACAAACTAAAGCAGCAATTCTGATCCCAGGGCCCTAGGCAAGGCTAGCATTCCTATCGGGGAAACTCACCTAATCTTTAAGGACAGCTGGAATTTTTAAAGATCCCTGTGCTCATTGACCTACATTGGCTCCCGATTAAGCAGTGCCTCGATTTAAAAATTCTCATCCTTGTTTTCAAATCCCTCCATGGCCTCACCCCTTCCTATCTCTGTAACCTCCTTCAGGCCTACAATATTCCGAGATCTCTGCGCTCCTCTAATTCTCGCCTCTTGTGCATCCCTGATTATAATCGCTCCACCATTGGTGGCCATGCCTTCAGCTACCTGGGCCCTAAGCTCTGGAATTCCCTCCCTAAACCCTCTGCTTCTCTACCTCTTTCCCCTCCTTTAAGACGCTCCTTAAAACTTTTGACCAAGCTCTTGGTCACCTGACCTAATATCTCCTTATGTGGCTCGGTGTCGAATTTTGTTTATTAACTCTCCTGTGCAGTGCCGCGGGCTGTTGTACTATGTTAAAGGCGCTGTATAAATACAAGTTGTTGTTGTTGTTGAAAAAGCTGGTGCAAGGTCAGGATCTATGAGAAAATGAGAACAGGCAGCAAGTGCTAGAGGTGTGACTACTGCTCAGCCATCCACAAAGCATTCTGACCAACTTCATCATTCGAAAAAGGAAGATGCTCTATCACATGGATCGGAATCCGAAACACTCTGAACCCAATGATCTGTCTTCCTGATGATGCCTATTAGATTAGAGAATAGGCGTGAAGTATGACACCTTTTATTCTCTTCAACAGAAGGGCCTGGAACTTGTCCCTGGAACATGGAAAAGATGAGTTTCTGCCTTGGTCCAGTGCATTCCAACCTGCCTGCCACTGGCAATTAGTGAGGAAGCTAAGGTCCCCCCACCCACTACTGGCATTAGTCCCTGCATCTGGGACATGACTCAAAAATTAGAAGAAGAATTGTTTAATGAAATAGTGTATAAGGTAGCAAATGTATAGCACACTTTGGGGTTACAGTGGTGGGGTGTCTCCTTGTATGTGAGGGTTGCAGCTGGGTGAATACTTCGACGGAAGGCACTCTCTCAGGTAGCCGTTCCTTCTTTTCTCTTACACTTGCTTAAAAACAAAAGGAAATGCACTAGATTTTCTTTTTAGAGCTGTACTCGCTGACTGTACTTGCCCTGTGTTCCTCTCCCACTTACTGTTCTCCAGGTACAGGTTAAGTGCTGTACTCGACAATTGTATTTGCCCTGTGTTCCTCTCCCACTTACTGTTCTCTGGGTTTTAACACCTGTTTTAAGCGGCCGCCAGGGACACCTGAAAAATGTCCTGACCTAATTTTGAGTCGGACATTTTTCAGGCATCCTTGGGGCGTAGGTCATTTATCCCCAAAATTGGGCCTCGAATTTCTACCCTCTAATTTCTAACTCACATTAAAGCTGGTGCTGAGATGCAATTTGCCTCTGCAATAAATCAAATCCAGAAATGTTGGTTCAAGAGCCACTTATACCACCTCACATGGACAATTTGCCTGGATTAACTGTGCCAATTTCCTCCATAATATTGGCGTGTTGAGTCAGGTAGCAGTTTGAAAGTGTGAAATTGGAGGTGATTTGCAGCATGCAGCAGAATGCTGTGCCGAGAGGGTTACAGATCACCTGATAACTGAATCGAACTGGCCCTATCTCTCCTCCTGCCATGCTGCTTCATACTCTCTTCCCACCCAATATAAATGCAAGTTCTTTATCCCTCTCCAGCTGCTTTCTCTTACCTTGATTACAGACTTAGCCCATAAAACCTCTGCAGTAAACCTCCTGACAACACAGTAACCTTTGTGTGACATTGGAGTGAGTGAGAGAGCAGCCTGTTGCCAGCCTGCTGCAGTCGCAATCCATTCTTTCTCCTGTTAACGCTAGTGTCATGCTTGGTGCATTTCCTATTTTCTGTCTGATTTATCTGAGTGATAAAACTTTGTGTTGAAAGGGATCTAGAAGAGAGCCTGGTGAAACGGCGAGGCCCCCGGATTTCACACGATGACCAACAGCCAGCCTGGTACGCGAGGTGCATGTTGAGAAGTGGGCTGCACCGCCTTCTGACTAAGCAATGAGGCTCTGTGCTTGTAAATCTTCCAGAAATTCCCCCACAGCTGCGCTCAAAGGAGCAATTCTATGCAATTCCCAGCAACACATTCTTCAATTGATCACTGCATTGTATTAACTGTCCAAAGGAGTCCTTTCATCAAACAGGCTCAGAGCAGACAGACTGGAAGCGTTTCACACTTAGCCTGGGCAACTTCAACAGCCCAGTGCATTTCATTCTGTCTCACCAGCACGGGCTCACACTTTCCCACCACCTAACAGCCCTCCAGGCTTTCTCTCACTTACTTTAATGAGCCTGTTCTTTGCTCTTCAACATCTCAATAGCAGAGTTTCCACAAGGTGTTCAGTGCGCCATGCTGTTATTAATGGGGAAACTCCGGTCATTTTATGAAGTCTCCTGCTCTGATCGACACTCGCTGACCAACTGCTTCCTGCCAGTGGACAGGAAGACACCAGCATTTATGGTCAACACCCAGCTCATCTCCAAACTGGACTCCTAGCTCCATGGTATGATGACCAATCCCAGCTTTACTCTTCAGACAGTAACTGATCCTTTACTGTCTATTACATTTAATCGAGGGGTTCAAGATCATGAGGGCTTTTGATCGAGTAAATAAAGGGAAGCAGTTTCCAGTGGCAGGAGGGTGGGTAACCAGAGGACACAGACTGAAGGTAATTGGCAAAAGAACCAGAGGGGAGATGAGGGGAAATGTTTTTACGCAGCGAATTGTTGTGATCTGGAATGCGCTGCCTGAAAGGGCGGCGGAAGCAGACTCGATAGTAACATTCAAAGGGAATTGGATAAATACTTAAAAAGGAGAAATTTTAAGGACTATGGGGAAAGAGCAGGGGGGAGTGGGACTAATTGGAGAGCTCTTTCAAAGAGCCGGCACAGGCACGATGGGCCGAATGGCCTCCTTCTGTGCTGTACGATCCATGATTCTATGATCCTATGTGTTTCCAGCATCTTTTGTTTTTCCTTAATTGCTGCCGTACTCTTTCCCAACAGAGGCCAACATATTAACATCTCCCTGTAGATTGCACAGAGGCCAGCCTAAGTTGGCTGCACAGAGTCGAACTTTAGTGCTTCACCAAACATTCCCTCCCTGGACAACTACTCAAGGCAGGTCAAACTAACCCTTTAGAGATAGAGGGGGTGGGGAGAGGGGGTGGGAGGTCAGGGAGAGTGGGTGGGGGGGTCGGGGCGAGGAGAGGGGGTGGGGGGTCAGGGAGAGGGGGTGGGGGGAGTCAAGGCGGAGAGAGCGAGTGGGAAGTTCGGGGCAGGGAGAGGGGGTCGGGCGGGGAGAGGGGGCGGGGGGGTCAGGCGGGGAGAGGGGGTGGGGGGGTCGGGGCGGGGAGAGGGGGTCGGGGCGGGGAGAGGGGGTGGGTGGGTCGGGGCAGGGAGAGGAGGTCGGGCGGGGAGAGGGGGTGGGGGGTCAGGGCGGGGAGAGGGGGTGGGGGGGTCGGGGCGGGGAGAGTGGGTCGGGTGGGGAGAGGGGGTGGGGGGGTCGGGGCGGGGAGAGGGGGTGGGGGGTCGTGCAGAGAGAGGGGGTGGGGGGGTCTGGGCGGGGAGAGGGGGTGGGGGGGTCGGGGAGGGGTGAGGGGGTGGGGGGGTGGGGAGAGGGGGTCGGGCGGGGACAGGGGATAAGCAGATGTGCAGCAGCATCTACTTCCGCCTTATGGATCAAGGACTAATTAATAGAAAGAACTGTAACCAAATTGTATTAACTTTTATAGACAACTGAAGTGATCTTTTTTTTCCCACACTTAGACACGACAAACACGTACCACTCTTTAACCTATCATCGTAAAAGATCAAACTTAACATGAAATCCTTATATATTTCGACCTGGAATATCCAAGGTCTACGCTCTTCAGTGCGAGAAGTGAAGAGTAGGACCCCAGAGTTCATAGATGAAACTAAAGACCTAGATATTATCATTTTACAGGAAACTTGGTATAAAGGAAAAGGACACACTGGCTGTCCCCAAGGGTACACTGAGCTGGTGGTCCCCTCCAATAAATTACCAAGTGTAACCCAAGGCAGAGACTCCGGAGGCATACTGATCTGGTTTAAAACAGAACTTAAGAATTACATCAAATTTATAAAAAAGGGCGAAAACCATATGTGGCTCAAACTTGAGAGGAAGATTATCTCAAACACCCAAGATGTTTACATTTGCGCACTTTATATCCCCCCAATCGATTCCCCGTACTTTAAAGAGGACACCTTCTCCAACATGGAGGGGGAAATTATCCAATACCAGGCCCAGGGGAACGTGTTGATCTGTGGGGACCTCAATTCAAGAACGGGCGAAGAACCAGACTTCACCAATAATCAGGGAAACAATTACGTTTTCGGGAATAACCACTTTGACATCCCTTCCCTTCCATACAGGCATAACTGCGACAAGCAGTCAAATACCAACGGAAAACAGCTACTACAGCTCTGTCGAAACCTGGGTCTGTACATTGTCAATGGTAGGTTCATAGGAGACCTCCTAGGAAGATCGACCTATTGCTCACCTCTTGGCTGCAGCACAGTAGACTATATGATTACAGACTTAGACCCATCCTCTTTCAGAGCATTCACAGTCAAACCACAAACAACACTGTCAGATCACAGTCAAATTACTATGTTCCTCAAAAAGACAGAAACAAACAACATAGAAACACAACCCAGTAAACTGTACAACACCAAAAAATCGTACAGATGGGCCAAAAACGACACGGAAAAATACCAGAAAACAATTAGCAATTCATCAACTCAAGCTCTCTTAGACACCTTTCTGGATAACATATACACTCACAATAAAGAAGGCGTAAACCGGGCAGTTATTAAACTAAACAATATTTTTGATAATTTGGCAACAAATGCAAACTTGAAAGCTCGCAAGAACAAACCCAAAACAAAAAACTATGAAAAATGGTTTGACCGAGATTGCCATAACATGAGGAAAAAACTTAGAAAAATATCAAACCAAAAACACAGACATCCAGAAAACGAGGAATTACGCCTTACTTATTGTCAGACACTAACACAATACAGAAACACACTCAGAACCAAAAAAGAGCAATATATTAAGAATACACTCAGCTCCATGGAGGAATCCATTGATTCCAATTGTTTCTGGAAAAACTTGAAAACACTACACAAAAAACAACACGACGATTTGGCCATTCAAAATGGGGACACATGGGTAAACCACTTTGAAAAATTATACCAGAAAAACACACTAAGACCAGAGCAACACCAAATATGCAAAAAACTGGAAAAGCTAGAAATGGCCATAAAAGATAACCAAAACCCGCTAGACGCCATAATAACAGAAAAAGAACTTCTTGAAAAACTCAAGGACCTGCGACCAGGAAAAGCCTGCGGGACAGACGGCATACTAAACGAGATGATTAAACACACAGACAACAAAATGAAACTGGCTATCCTAAAACTCTTCAACTTGGTTCTGAGTGTCGGTTATTTCCCTGATATCTGGAACAAAGGACTCATAACGCCCATATACAAAAGTGGGGACAAAATCGACCCAAACAACTATCGAGGCATCTGTGTAAACAGTAACCTGGGGAAGGTATTCTGTAGCATCATAAACAAAAGACTTATAAACTTCCTTGAGGAGCACAATGTCTTGAGTAAAAGCCAAATTGGATTCCTGCCAAACTATAGAACATCCGATCATATCTTCACCCTACAGGCCCTAATTGACAAACACGTTCACCATAACAAAAGCAAAATCTACGCATGCTTTGTAGATTTCCAGAAGGCTTTCGACTCCATCTGGCATGACGGTTTATTCCTGAAACTTATCGAAAGCAGGGTAGGAGGGAAAACATATGATGTAATTAAATCAATGTATACAAACAACAAATGTGCTGTTAAAATTGGAGACAAACAAACAAAATACTTCCCACAGGGGCGGGGGGTGACGCAGGGCTCGCCAATCTCACCGACACTCTTTAATATTTACATAAATGGATTGGCAAAACTACTTGAACAATCTACAGCACCCGGCCTCACCCTATATGAATCCAAGGTTAAATTCCTCCTCTATGCAGACGACCTGGTTCTGCTGTCACCAACTAAAGAGGGTCTACAGCAGAACCTGGACCTGCTGGAGTCATACTGCCAGACTTGGGCCCTGACAATAAATCCCCAAAAAACCAAAGTCCTTGTGTTCCAGCAAAGATCCAAACATCAGGGACCCAAAATAAATTTCACAGTAGGAACAACCAAAATTGAACAAACCACTAACTACACATACTTGGGCTTAAAAATCAGTTCTACGGGAAACTTCAAACTGGCTGTGAATGAACTGAAAGAGAAAGCAAGAAGGGCTTTCTATGCCATCAAAAAATCAATCCAAATAGAAATCCCAATTAGCATTTGGCTCAAAATTTTCAAATCAGTAATTGAACCAATTGCACTCTATGGCAGTGAGGTATGGGGACCGCTAACTCAACAAGAATTCGCAAAATGGGACAAACACCCAATTGAGATCCTACATGCAGAATTCTGTATAAGTATCCTCCGGACTCAAAGGAAAACAGTAAACAATGCATGCAGGGCAGAACTAGGCCAATACCCATTAATAATCACTATCCAAAAAAGAGCCACCAAATTTTGGAATCACCTACAAATGAGCAACCCCCAATGCTATCACTACGATGCCCTGAAATGCCAAGAGCTGACCATAAAGAAGAATACCCTCAGTCAACTAGTCCTGGGACTCAGTGAAGTAACTACTAACAATACTAACAATAACCAGCCCCAGGACAGTGACAGGGTAACACAAAGAATTCGACCCAACACAATCGTCGCTAAGCAAAAGGAAAAATATCTGACATATTGGGCAGAAACAACAAAAACCCAAAGCAAACTCAATTGCTACTTGGCCCTAAACAGACAATACAACATAGCTGATTACCTGACCATGGTAAAGGATAACAAACTGAGAAGAACCTTGACAAGGTACAGACTTAGCGAACATAGCCTAGCGATCGAAAAAGGCAGACACAGGCAGACCAGGCTGCCAAGAGAAGACAGGATATGCTCTCACTGCAGTCAGGGAGTAGTGGAGACAGAGATGTACTTCCTCACAGCCTGTGGAAAATATCAGGACATCAGGGAGAATTTCTACCAAAAATTCTCACAAATATGCCTTGAATTCAGAAATCTGAATGACAACCAAAAACTCCCATTCCTACTGGGAGAGAAGAGAAGTTGTGTAACACTGGCGGCACACTATGTTACAGCTTGCCATGAACAGAGGGACAACCAGTAAACTAAGAAAAGAATATATATAAACAATGCGAATGTATATTTATACACTCAGGGATATACCTGTTTATACACTGTATGAATAGAACTGCGTTTATGTGCTCAACCATAAATGTATTTTGATGCTTTGGCAACATAAGATGTAACTTATCATGCCAATAAAGCGATTTGAATTGTGAATTGTGAATTGGATGGGGGCGTGGAGTGGGGAGAGGGGGTGGGGGGGTCGGGGTGGGGAGAGGGGGTCAGGGCGGGGAGAGGGGGTCGGGTGGGGAGAGGGGGTGGGGGGTCGGGGTGGGGAGAGGGGGTGGGGGGTTCGGGGCGGGGAGAGGGGGTGGGGGGGTCGGGGCGGGGAGAGGGGGTGGGGGGGGTCGGGGTGGGGAGAGGGGGTGGGGGGGTCGGGCGGGGAGAGGGGGTCGGGGCGGGGAGAGGGGGACGGGTGAGGAGAGGGGGTGGGGGGTCGGGGCGGGGAGAGGGGGTCGGGCGGGGAGAGGGGGTGGGGGCGCGGAGCGGGGAGAGGGGGTGGGGGGGTCGGGGTGGGGAGATGGGGTGGGGGGGTCGGGGCGGGGAGAGGGGGTGGGGGGGTCGGGCGGGGAGAGGGGTGGGGGGGTCGGGGCGGGGAGAGGGGGTGGGGGGTTCGGTGCGGGGAGAGGGGGTGGGGGTTCGGGGCGGGGAGAGGGGGTCGGGCGGGGAGAGGGGGTGGGGGGTCGGGGTGGGGAGAGGGGGTCGGGCGGGGAGAGGGGGTGGGGGGTCGGGGTGGGGAGAGGGGGTCGGGCGGGGAGAGGGGGTGAGGGGGTCGGGGCGGGGAGAGTGGGTCGGGCGGGGAGAGGGGGTGAGGGGGTCGGGGCGGGGAGAGGGGGTGTCGGGGTGGGGAGAGGGGGTTGGGCGGGGAGAGGGGGAGAGGGGGTCGGGGTGGGGAGATGGGGTGGGGGGGTCGGGGCGGGGAGAGGGGGTTGGGCGGGGAGAGGGGGAGAGGGGGTCGGGGTGGGGAGATGGGGTGGGGGGGTCGGGGCGGGGAGAGGGGGTTGGGCGGGGAGAGGGGGAGAGGGGGTCGGGTGAGGAGAGGGGGTGGGGGGGTCGGGGCGGGGAGAGGGGGTGGGGGGGTCGGAGTGGAGAGAGGGGGTCGGGCGGGGAGAGGGGGTGGGGGCGCGGGGCGGGGAGAGGGGGTGGGGGGGTCGGGGTGAGGAGAGGGGGTGGGGGGGTCGGGGCGGGGAGAGGGGGTGGGGGGGTCGGAGTGGAGAGAGGGGGGTCGGGCGGGGAGAGGGGGTGGGGGCGCGGGGCGGGGAGAGGGGGTGGGGGGGTCGGGGTGAGGAGAGGGGGTGGGGGGGTCGGGGCGGGGAAAGGGGGTGGGGGGGTCGGAGCGGGGAGAGGGGGTCGGGCGGGGAGAGGGGGTGGGGGCGCGGGGCGGGGAGAGGGGGTGGGGGGGTCGGGGTGGGGAGATGGGGTGGGGGGTCGGGGCGGGGAGAGGGGGTGGGGGGGTCGGGCGGGGAGAGGGGGTGGGGGGGTCGGGGCGGGGAGAGGGGGTTGGGCGGGGAGGGGGGTGGGGGGTTCGGGGTGGGGAGAGGGGGTGGGGGGTTCGGGGCGGGGAGAGGGGGTGGGGGTTCGGGGTGGGGAGAGGGGGTGGGGGGGTCGGGGCGGGGAGAGGGGGTGGGGGGTTGGGGCGGGGAGAGGGGGTCAGGCGGGGAGAGGGGGTGGGGGGATCGCGGCGGGGAGAGGGGGTCGGGCGGGGAGAGGGGGTGGGGGGGTCGGGGAGTGGGGGTGGGGGGGTCAGGGCGGGTAGAGGGGGTCGGGCGGGGAGAGGGGGTGGGGGGGTCGGGCGGGGAGAGGGGGTCGGGGCGGGGAGAGGGGGTCGGGGCGGGGAGAGGGGGGAGAGGGGGGAGGGCGGGGAGAGGGGGTGGGGCGGGGAGTGGGGGTGGGGGGGTCGGGGCGGGGAGAGGGGGTCGGGCGGGGAGAGGGGGTGGGGGGGTCGGGGCGGGGAGAGGGGGTTGGGTGGGGAGAGGGGGTGGGGCGGGGAGAGGGGGTGGGGGGGTCGGGGAGTGGGGGTGGGGGGGTCAGGGCGGGTAGAGGGGGTCGGGTGGGGAGAGGGGGTGGGGTGGGGAGAGGGGGTGGGGGGGTCGGGCGGGGAGAGGGGGTCGGGGCGGGGAGAGGGGGTCGGGGCGGGGAGAGGGGGTTGGGTGGGGAGAGGGGGTGGGGCGGGGAGAGGGGGTGGGGGGGTCGGGGAGTGGGGGTGGGGGGGTCAGGGCGGGTAGAGGGGGTCGGGTGGGGAGAGGGGGTGGGGGGGTCGGGCGGGGAGAGGGGGTCGGGGCGGGGAGAGGGGGTCGGGGCGGGGAGAGGGGGGGAGAGGGGGTCGGGCGGGGAGAGGGGGTGGGGCGGGGAGTGGGGGTGGGGGGGTCGGGGCGGGGAGAGGGGGTCGGGCGGGGAGAGGGGGTGGGGGGGTCGGGGCGGGGAGAGGGGGTTGGGTGGGGAGAGGGGGTGGGGCGGGGAGAGGGGGTGGGGGGGTCGGGGCGGGGAGGCAGCTGGTGTGAATGTTTGAACTTGGATCTCTTGGTCACGATCCCCCGAGCGTGTGAACTGAAGTAACCAGAGCACTTTCACACTTTTCACAAAAGGATAGGGTGTAGAGAGCAGAGGGAAGACTAAAACAGACAGTCTGAAATATTGCTGAAATATTGAGTTTTTTGATGAGGTAACTGTAGTGTATGTGCCTTTAAGAGCCCCATATGTGCTGTAATGCCGGTAATGGCCACTCGGGCTATATAAGCCTGTATATTGTGTTATATCCGTTAGTACCCCTCCAGACTTTGCTTAATAAACACCTATGAACCAACTCCTGTCTTCAGTGTCTCTATCAACACACGGACACTACAGTGGCGACGAAGTGGAAACGGACTTACCTGCAATTCGGCAGCACCTCAAGGACATCGATTCCTCGGGCGTGCAGAAGACTCAGGAAAGTGAAAGAAGCTGTGGTTTCACCAGCTGGCCAAGCTGGTGGCAGGTACTGCGCTAATCCTTCCTGGGCGTCAGGCTGGGGCTCCAGCGGCTGGCTCTAAAACTGGGCGAAAGCGGAGGCAAGCAGTAACAGACGGGGAGGGAGCACTCGGGAGACGGCCGCGGCTGCAAGCAGGTCGGCGTTCAGACCTACAGAGAGAGTCCGGCGGGAATGAGTCTCCAACTGTAAATAAATAAAAAAAGAACGGAAACCGCGGGAAACAGCGTTGTCATCGGCAGCAGCGGCGGGAAAGCGCGGGAAGCGCCATATCTTTTCTGCAGAAAAGAAAGAAAAGCGCGGGAAGCGCCATATCTTTTCTAAAATGTCTAATTCTGGCAATATTGATGCTTTTGATAACGAGATAGAGGATTGGACCACATATGTGGAAAGAGTGGAGGTATATTGCACCGCAAATGGAATAGAAGATGAAAAAATAGCTTCAGTACTTCTGGATCTAATGGGCGCAAAGACATACAAGCTGTTACAAAACTTAATCACTCCAGCCGAACCGATGGACAAGAATTTTAAGGAGATTGTTCATACCCTACACTGCCAATTCAAAGCAGGACTGGCAGATTCTCTGCGAGACAAATTCGTCTGTGGTCTCCTAAGTGTAGGAACACAAAAAAGGCTATTTTCTGAGAAAGATTTAACACTGAACAAGGCTTTCAGTGCAAGAGGAGCTGCAGAGATACAGCAAAGGCCACAGGACTTCGGCACCCATGAAATGACACGGGGTTTTGAGAGATGTTATCGCTGCGGCAGATCCACCCATGACCAGAGGGACTGCTGGTTCAAGGACAAAGCATGCAGGCAATGCGGAAAGATGGGACACATTATACGTGTGTGCTGATCTGGGAACAAAAAATCCACGAACAGGAAAAGAATCAATAAGGAAAAGCACGGAAAGGTACAAATGATGACGGACAGTAGCTCCGAAGACCAGAACAGCGATAGCGACTCCGGGAACAAGAGACTAAGCTCTCTCAAATTACATAATATAATTGCCAAAGAAGATTACCAGACCATTTGGGTTACCCTCACAATAGCAGGGTCCCCAGTTAAAATGGAGCTAGATACAGGATCAGCTCTGACCGTCATAAATCGACGGGATTACGAGCGGCTATTTCCGCATATACTTTTAAAAGATACATCCATTATCTTGAAAACATATACGGGGCAGAAAGTATACCCCAAAGGAAAAATAAGGGTGCCTGTTGTATACAACGGCAAGGAAATACAGAAGTTGTATTTATATGTTCTACAAGATGGTGGTCCACCGCTGTTGGGACGTGAATGGATCAGGAAAATACGTTTAGACTGGCACTCCATTCAGGCACTGACAGTGACCAGTAAGAAAAAAAATGATGATGACGTCATACCTGAACGATTAAAAGACATCTTGGCCAACGCCAAGGAAGTGTTTCAAGAGAAACTAGGAACCTTGAAAGGCATCACCGCCTCAATAAAAGTGGAAGATGCAGCAATTCCCAAGTTTTTTAAGGCAAGACCGGTGCCATACGCAATTCGTCCAGCAGTCGAGGCAGAGCTGGAGAATTTGGAAAAGGCAGGCGTATTATCTAAAATAGATTGGAGCGAGTGGGCAACACCCATCGTCCCAGTCATGAAGAAAGCATTGAAGAATGATAAATCTGAAGAACAGAGAAAAATTCGCATCTGTGGAGACTTCAAGGTGACTGTAAACCCGGTTCTTCACACGGTACAGTATCCTCTTCCGAGGATAGAAGATATTTTCGCCTCACTATCCGGAGGGAAACGTTTCACCAAAATTGACTTGGCACAGGCATATCTACAGATGGAGGTTGAAGAGGCCTCTAAAAAATATCTCACGATAAATACACACAAAGGTCTGTACCAGTACAATCGACTGGTTTTTGGAGTAGCATCCGCTCCAGCTATCTGGCAAAGAGCTATGGAGCAAGTCCTCCAAGGGATTCCGGGGACTCAATGCTACCTAGACGACATCCTTGTAACAGGAGAAAACGACAACGAGCACCTTGCCAACTTGGAGCAGGTGCTCACGAGGCTGAGAGAACGGGGCCTACGAGCAAATCGCCCCAAGTGCGAATTTTTCCAGAAACAAATATCGTATTGTGGCCATGTCATTAACGAGGAAGGGTTGCATAAGCCACCTGAAAAAATTGAAGCGGTCGTAAAGGCCGCAGCGCCTGAAAATGTCTCACAATTAAGGTCGTTCCTGGGATTAGTAAATTACTATCATAAATTTTTACCGAACTTATCAACTCTTCTGCACCCTCTTAATGAACTGCTACAAACAGGAGTAATTTGGAAATGGAACGAAGACTGCAAACGTGCCTTCCATAAATGCAAAGACTTAATCACATCCAAAGAAGTTTTGGCTCATTACAACCCATCACTGCCAATCAGACTGGCGTGCGATGCATCCGCTTACGGCACAGGAGCAGTATTATCGCATAAATTCCCTGATGGCTCGGAACGGCCAATAGCTTTTGTGTCACGCTCATTGAACTCAGCTGAGCGTAACTGTGCCCAAATCGACAGGGAAGCACTCAGCCTGGTATGGGGAGTGAAGAAATTCAACCATTACCTACACGGACAAAAATTTACCTTGTTGACTGACCATCAACCCCTCATCTCCATATTCAACCCTAAAAAGGGTGTTCCCATTATGACAGCACAAAGGCTACAGAGGTGGTCCCTTTTTCTAGGGGCACACCAATACAACATAGAATACAAAGGATCAAAACAGCATGGAAATGCTGACGGTTTATCGCGCCTACCGTTGCCAACGGTAGAAGAGGCACCTACAGTAGACCCAGTGGAGATGTTCCACTCTACCATAGTGGAATGTCTACCAGTAACAAATTCTGCCATTGAAAGGGAAACGAGAAATGACCCGACTCTCTCACGGGTCTACGATTTAACAGTGACGGGATGGCCAGCACATGGTGAACCACTGTTGCCAGCATTCTCGCAAAGAAGAGAACAGTCAGTGTGCCGAGGAACCTTGATGTGTGGATCCAGAGTGGTGATTCCACCCAAACTCCAGGATAAAGTGCTAAAGGAGCTTCACGAGGGGCATCTGGGTGGAGTGAAAATGAAGAACCTAACCAGAGCGGTTGTATGGTGGCCAGGTATCGATGGAGACATCGAAGAAATGACCAAGAGCTGCCTAGGATGCCAGAAGGTCCAAAACGCCCCACCACAAGCCCCTCTACATCCATGGGAGTGGCCCTCATCTCCCTGGCAAAGGGTACACATCGACTTTGCTGGTCCATTTATGGACTCAATGTTCTTAATCGCGGTTGATGCACACTCTAAGTGGCCGGAGGTAATAAAGATGTCCTCCACCACCACGGAAAAAACCATCACAGTATTAAGGACCATATTTGCCAGGAATGGGCTGCCGGAACAGATCTGTTCTGATAATGGACCGCAATTTGTGTCCGAAGAATTCAGGAAGTTCTTAAAAAACAATGGGGTTAAGCACTACACGTCCGCCCCATACCATCCCGCCACCAATGGATTGGCTGAAAGGTTTGTCCAGACCTTCAAGAAGGCCATAAAGGCCATGGGTAATGAAGACATAAAACTTCAGCACAAGGTGGATAACTTCTTGTTCGCATACAGGAATGCAACACATATGGTTACCAACCAAACTCCCGCCATGATGTTCTTCAATAGAAACCTAAGATGCCGGCTGGATTTGGTCAAGCCCAACATCAGAAGGGACGTGAAGAACCGGCAGTTTCAAGGCATGAATGAAAGGCCAACTAGAACCTTCCAGATAGGTCAACAAGTTTTGGCCCGGGACTACCGTACCGAGAAATGGCAGCCTGGAACTATCTGCACACGACTAGGACCACTGATGTATACCGTGGACATCGGAGAAAGCATAATAAGGCGCCATGCTGACCAAATCATAGAGTCATCCGAAAAGGGACAACCTACACCACAACTCTATATGCCAAACGATGAAGTAGAGATACCCATATCTACCTCCGATCCGGTGATACTGGAACCCGATGAACCCGACACTGGCATTCAAGCCGAATCAGCCTTGCCAAAAGAACCTACTACACCACCAGAAACTACACCACCGAGGCGTTATCCGGGCCGAGTCAGAAAGCCTCCAGAGAGACTGACTTATAATTAATTAACTACAGCAATGTGTATATTATTTTTCTTATAACATGTAATTAATAATTACTTAAAATATGATGTACTGGTTAGCTAAAAGGGGAGGAATTGTAGTGTATGTGCCTTTAAGAGCCCCATATGTGCTGTAATGTCGGTAATGGCCACTCGGGCTATATAAGCCTGTATATTGTGTTATATCAGTTAGTACCCCTCCAGACTTTGCTTAATAAACACCTATGAACCAACTCCTGTCTTCAGTGTCTCTATCAACACACGGACACTACAGTAACAGAGAGGGTTGATGAGGGCAGTGCGGTTGATGTAGTGTACATGGACTTCCAAAAGGCGTTTGATAAAGTGCCACATAATAGGTTTGCCAGCAAAGTTGAAGCCCATGGAATAAAAGGGACAGTGGCAGCATGGATACAAAATTGGCTAAGTGACAGGAAACAGAGTGTAGTGGTGAACGGTTGTTTATTGGACTGGAGGAAGGTACACAGTAATGTTCCTTCAAATCATTGAAGATGGCAGGGCAGGTTGAGGAAGCAGTTAAAAAAGCTTACGGGATCCTGGGCTTCATAAATAGAGGCATAAAGTACAAAAGCAAGGAAATTATGATGAACCTGTTTAAAACACTGGTTCGGCCCCAACTGGAGTATTGGGCCAGTAATTCCGGTCCCAACACGTGAGTACGGACGGTGTACTCACGGGTGGGCCCGTTGGAAGTGCCGGATTTCAGCATGCACAGCGCATGCGCGGGAAACCGGCATTTCCTCTCCATCGAACCAAGGGGTTAAGAGGTCCAACGTGTGCGCGCAGGACTCTGCGCGCACGCGTTGAACTTCCTTCTTTTTGACAGGTTTGTGCGTGTGCAAGGGCCTGAACTTTTTAAAAATGAAAAAAGGAGGCATAAGGAGTGGATCCTTGAAGGTAAGTGGTCTATTATTTAAAATTACTACATTTTTTCCACAGATTCATTGTTTATAAGGACTTTACAGTAAGGTAAGTTTATTTTTAGACCAGATTTTGTAAAAAATTATTTTTTTCAAAAATTGTATTAATTGTTTTAAATAGTTTTTTAAAGTTATTTATAGTTTATTTAATTATTGGGATTTTTTTTTAACTTTTAATTAAAGTTAAACTAGTCTTTTGGGCGCCCGTACTTTTCATGTGTTTGACAGTCTTTACTATCAAACTCATGAATGAGTTTCCCCTCCCCTGATTGGCTGCACAGTGCTCACCTGATCCCAGCCGACACATCGCACTAACTACGCCGCTGGATCAGGTAAGCACAGCGCGCCGACAGCTGAACCGGGCCAGTGACAGGAAATGCGAGCAGGCCCGGGCTTCAGATGTCGGCGCGCAGGGTGAGTGCAGATCGGGGGCTTGCACGCGCGGCAAGCTCCCGACACCAAGTTCTGGGCCAATGTGTCCAATTCTGGGCACCGCACTTTAGGAAGGATGTGAAGGCCTTAGAGAGGGTGCAGAAAAGATTTGCAAGAATGATTCCAGGGATGAGGGACTTCAGTTACCTGGACAGACTGGAGAAGCTGGGGTTGTTCTCCTTAGAGCAGAGAAGGTTGAGAGGAGATTTGATCGAGGTGATCAAAATCATGAGGGGTCTGGACAGAGTAGAGAGAAACTGTTCCCATTGGCAGAAGGGTCGAGAAACAGAGGACACAGATTTAAGGTGATTGGCAAAAGAACCAAAGGCGACATGAGGAAAAACTTTTTTACTCAGCGAGTGGTTAGGATCTGGAATGCACTGCCTGAAAGGGCGGTGGAGGCAAATCAATCGTGGCTTTCAAAAGGGAGTTGGATAAGTACCTGAAGGAAAAAAATTTGCAGGACTACGGGGAAAGGGCGATGGAGTGGGACTAGCTGAGAGCCAGCACAGGCTTGATGGGCCGAATGGCCTCCTTCTGTGCTGTAACCATTCTATGATTCTAATGTGCAATAAAGAACAGCTTCCAACTGAACTGCACACTGAGTCAACCAGCAACATTGTCCAGGTCCAGGTACTCCCTCTCTTTTTCTAAGTTCTGTTTCTAATGGTTCAAATAAGCTAATAAAGTGAGATAGATGTGAGATACAGTGGCCTTGGAAAAGGTCCAGAGGAAAGCTACAGGAATGATTTCTAGCTTAAGTACCTCAGCTACACAGATAAGCTCAAGGACCTCAGTCTATTTATCTTAGAGCAGCACAGACCTAGCGGCGACCTGATAGAGCTTTATAAACTAATGAAAGGGCTGAACAGCATCTCCATTTGAGAGATTGTTCCAGTTTGATAGGTTGGGGAGGACCAGGGGACATGAGTTTAAACTGTGTAAGAGCAGGAATAGACTGGGTGTTGAGTGGTTTTTCGTTTCCCCGAGAGCAGCGAGCCTCTGGAATGTGTTGCCTGGTGCGGTGGGCACTGACTCTCGGCCTTCAAGAGGGAGCTGGACCGGTTCCTGACTGGGGCAGAGATCACATCGTCGAGAAGGTCAGTGTCTTTACAAAGAACACTTCCATCGCCTGAGGGGGTCGGAGAGGAATGTTCCAGCCTATTTTTTTCCCTTATTGGCCCCGGGTTTCTTCCGCTTTTTTTGCCTCTCCCAGGAGGTTACATGGCTGTGGGGGTAGGGCTGCGGGATGGGCCGGGGGGTGCAGGGGAGGGAGGGAGGGAAAGAACAAGTGTTTAGTCAGGATACTCTGGCCATCATGGCGTGGGGCAGGCTTGACAGACCAGCTGGTCTTTTCCTGGCCGTCAAGTTGTTTGTATCTCAGCACCATCCATGGAGTATTCCTGTTGCCCATTTTTGCTTCCTATGTGCATTAAAGTTCATTGTTTGGCCCACTCACATATTTAGTTTAGCTCACTATATACTTTTTTTTAACTTACCTTGATGTGGAGAAGTTTAGCAAGGGGACAATAAATCTCGTCAAAGAGATGGGTTTTAAGGGAGGACTTAAAGGTGGAGAGGTGCAGGGGTTTAAAAAAGGTCATTTCTCCAGCGCCTTTCACAACCACCGGACGTCCCAAAGCGCTTTACAGCCAATGAAGTGCTTTTTGGAGTATAGTCACTGTTGTAATGTAGGAAACGCAGCAAGCTCCCACAAACAGCAATGTGATAAATGACCAGATCATCTGTTTTAGTGATGATGGTTGAGCGATAAATATTGGCCAGGACACCGGGGATAACTCCCCTGCTCTTCTTCAAAATAGTGCCATAGAATCTTTTATGTCCACCTGAGAGAGCAGACCGGGCCTCGGTTTAACATCTCATCCGAAAGACAGCACCTCCGACAGTGCGGCCTTCCCTCAGCACTGCCCTGAACTGTCAGCCTAGATTTTTGTGCTCAAGTCTCTGGAGCGGTTGAACCCACATCTGACTGAGAGGCGAGGGTGCGACCCACTGAGCCGCGGCTGACACATGGCTGCTTTTAGGGCAGGAATTCTAGACAAAGGCACCTAAGTGGCTGAACGAGTGTACTGTCAATGGTGGGGCAAAGAGAGGAGGGGTACACGAGAGGACGGAGTCAGAAGCACAGAGGATTTGGGTTGTATGGGGAGGGATGTAAAGATAACGATAAGAACACAAAATGTAAATGTGACGCAGTGGAGACCGGGAGCTGATGTGGGTCAGTGAGCACAGGGGCAATGTCCAAGGGAGCTAATGTGGGTCAGTGAGTACAGGGGCAATGTCCAAGGGAGCTAATGTGGGTCAGTGAGTACAGGGGCAATGTCCAAGGGAGCTAATGTGGGTCAGTGAGCACAGGGGCAATGTCCAAGGGAGCTAATGTGGGTCAGTGAGTACAGGGGCAATGTCCAAGGGAGCTAACGTGGGTCAGTGAGTACAGGGGCAATGTCCAAGGGAGCTAACGTGGGTCAGTGAGTACAGGGGCAATGTCCAAGGGAGCTAATGTGGGTCAGTGAGTACAGGGGCAATGTCCAAGGGAGCTAACGTGGGTCAGTGAGTACAGGGGCAATGTCCAAGGGAGCTAATGTGGGTCAGTGAGTACAGGGGCAATGTCCAAGGGAGCTAACGTGGGTCAGTGAGCACAGGGGCAATGTCCAAGGGAGCTAACGTGGGTCAGTGAGCACAGGGGCAATGTCCAAGGGAGCTAACGTGGGTCAGTGAGCACAGGGGCAATGTCCAAGGGAGTTAATGTGGGTCAGTGAGTACAGGGGCAATGTCCAAGGGAGCTAATGTGGGTCAGTGAGTACAGGGGCAATGTCCAAGGGAGCTAACGTGGGTCAGTGAGTACAGGGGCAATGTCCAAGGGAGCTAACGTGGGTCAGTGAGTACAGGGGCAATGTCCAAGGGAACTAATGTAGGTCAGTGAGCACAGGGGCAATGTCCAAGGGAGCTAACGTGGGTCAGTGAGTACAGGGGCAATGTCCAAGGGAGCTAACGTGGGTCAGTGAGTACAGGGGCAATGTCCAAGGGAGCTAATGTGGGTCAGTGAGTACAGGGGCAATGTCCAAGGGAGCTAATGTGGGTCAGTGAGCACAGGGGCAATGTCCAAGGGAGCTAATGTGGGTCAGTGAGTACAGGGGCAATGTCCAAGGGAGCTAATGTGGGTCAGTGAGTACAGGGGCAATGTCCAAGGGAGCTAATGTGGGTCAGTGAGTACAGGGGCAATGTCCAAGGGAGCTAATGTGGGTCAGTGAGTACAGGGGCAATGTCCAAGGGAGCTGATGTGGGTCAGTGAGCACAGGGGCAATGTCCAAGGGAGCTGATGTGGGTCAGTGAGCACAGGGGCAATGTCCAAGGGAGCTAACGTGGGTCAGTGAGCACAGGGGCAATGTCCAAGGGAGCTAACGTGGGTCAGTGAGTACAGGGGCAATGTCCAAGGGAGCTGATGTGGGTCAGTGAGTACAGGGGCAATGTCCAAGGGAGCTGATGTGGGTCAGTGAGTACAGGGGCAATGTCCAAGGGAGCTGATGTGGGTCAGTGAGCACAGGGGCAATGTCCAAGGGAGCTAATGTGGGTCAGTGAGTACAGGGGCAATGTCCAAGGGAGCTAATGTAGGTCAGTGAGCACAGGGGCAATGTCCAAGGGAGCTAACGTGGGTCAGTGAGCACAGGGGCAATGTCCAAGGGAGCTGATGTGGGTCAGTGAGTACAGGGGCAATGTCCAAGGGAGCTGATGTGGGTCAGTGAGTACAGGGGCAATGTCCAAGGGAGCTAACGTGGGTCAGTGAGTACAGGGGCAATGTCCAAGGGAGCTGATGTGGGTCAGTGAGTACAGGGGCAATGTCCAAGGGAGCTGATGTGGGTCAGTGAGCACAGGGGCAATGTCCAAGGGAGCTAACGTGGGTCAGTGAGTACAGGGGCAATGTCCAAGGGAGCTAATGTAGGTCAGTGAGTACAGGGGCAATGTCCAAGGGAGCTAATGTGGGTCAGTAAGTACAGGGGCAATGTCCAAGGGAGCTAACGTGGGTCAGTGAGTACAGGGGCAATGTCCAAGGGAGCTAATGTGGGTCAGTGAGTACAGGGGCAATGTCCAAGGGAGCTGATGGAGGTCAGTGAGCACAGGGGCAATGTCCAAGGGAGCTAATGTGGGTCAGTGAGTACAGGGGCAATGTCCAAGGGAGCTAACGTGGGTCAGTGAGTACAGGGGCAATGTCCAAGGGAGCTAATGTGGGTCAGTGAGTACAGGGGCAATGTCCAAGGGAGCTGATGGAGGTCAGTGAGCACAGGGGCAATGTCCAAGGGAGCTAATGTGGGTCAGTGAGCACAGGGGCAATGTCCAAGGGAGTTGATGTGGGTCAGTGAGTACAGGGGCAATGTCCAAGGGAGCTGATGTGGGTCAGTGAGTACAGGGGCAATGTCCAAGGGAGCTAATGTGGGTCAGTGAGCACAGGGGCAATGTCCAAGGGAGCTAATGTGGGTCAGTGAGCACAGGGGCAATGTCCAAGGGAGCTGATGTAGGTCAGTGAGCACAGGGGCAATGTCCAAGGGAGCTAATGTGGGTCAGTGAGCACAGGGGCAATGTCCAAGGGAGCTAATGTGGGTCAGTGAGTACAGGGGCAATGTCCAAGGGAGCTAATGTAGGTCAGTGAGCACAGGGGCAATGTCCAAGGGAGTTGATGTGGGTCAGTGAGTACAGGGGCAATGTCCAAGGGAGCTAATGTGGGTCAGTGAGCACAGGGGCAATGTCTAAGGGAGCTAATGTGGGTCAGTGAGTACAGGGGCAATGTCCAAGGGAGCTAATGTGGGTCAGTGAGTACAGGGGCAATGTCCAAGGGAGCTAATGTGGGTCAGTGAGTACAGGGGCAATGTCCAAGGGAGCTAATGTGGGTCAGTGAGCACAGGGGCAATGTCCAAGGGAGCTGATGGAGGTCAGTGAGCACAGGGGCAATGTCCAAGGGAGCTAACGTGGGTCAGTGAGTACAGGGGCAATGTCCAAGGGGGCTAACGTGGGTCAGTGAGTACAGGGGCAATGTCCAAGGGAGCTAACGTGGGTCAGTGAGTACAGGGGCAATGTCCAAGGGAGCTAATGTAGGTCAGTGAGCACAGGGGCAATGTCCAAGGGAGCTAACGTGGGTCAGTGAGCACAGGGGCAATGTCCAAGGGAACTGATGGAGGTCAGTGAGCACAGGGGCAATGTCCAAGGGAGCTAATGTGGGTCAGTGAGTACAGGGGCAATGTCCAAGGGAGCTAATGTGGGTCAGTGAGCACAGGGGCAATGTCTAAGGGAGCTAATGTGGGTCAGTGAGTACAGGGGCAATGTCCAAGGGAGCTGATGTGGGTCAGTGAGTACAGGGGCAATGTCCAAGGGAGCTAACGTGGGTCAGTGAGTACAGGGGCAATGTCCAAGGGAGCTGATGGAGGTCAGTGAGCACAGGGGCAATGTCCAAGGGAGCTAATGTGGGTCAGTGAGTACAGGGGCAATGTCCAAGGGAGCTAATGTGGGTCAGTGAGTACAGGGGCAATGTCCAAGGGAGCTAATGTGGGTCAGTGAGCACAGGGGCAATGTCCAAGGGAGCTAATGTGGGTCAGTGAGTACAGGGGCAATGTCCAAGGGAGCTAACGTGGGTCAGTGAGCACAGGGGCAATGTCCAAGGGAGCTAACGTGGGTCAGTGAGTACAGGGGCAATGTCCAAGGGAGCTAATGTGGGTCAGTGAGCACAGGGGCAATGTCCAAGGGAGCTGATGTGGGTCAGTGAGTACAGGGGCAATGTCCAAGGGAGCTAATGTGGGTCAGTGAGTACAGGGGCAATGTCCAAGGGAGCTAATGTAGGTCAGTGAGTACAGGGGCAATGTCCAAGGGAGCTAATGTGGGTCATTGAGCACAGGGGCAATGTCCAAGGGAGCTAATGTAGGTCATTGAGTACAGGGGCAATGTCCAAGGGAGCTAATGTGGGTCAGTGAGCACAGGGGCAATGTCCAAGGGAGCTAATGTGGGTCAGTGAGTACAGGGGCAATGTCCAAGGGAGCTAATGTGGGTCAGTGAGTACAGGGGCAATGTCCAAGGGAGCTAATGTGGGTCAGTGAGTACAGGGGCAATGTCCAAGGGAGCTAATGTAGGTCAGTGAGCACAGGGGCAATGTCCAAGGGAGCTAATGTAGGTCAGTGAGCACAGGGGCAATGTCCAAGGGAGCTAATGTGGGTCAGTGAGCACAGGGGCAATGTCCAAGGGAGCTAATGTAGGTCAGTGAGCACAGGGGCAATGTCCAAGGGAGCTAATGTGGGTCATTGAGCACAGGGGCAATGTCCAAGGGAGCTATTGTAGGTCAGTGAGCACAGGGGCAATGTCCAAGGGAGCTGATGTAGGTCAGTGAGTACAGGGGCAATGTCCAAGGGAGCTAATGTGGGTCATTGAGCACAGGGGCAATGTCCAAGGGAGCTGATGTAGGTCATTGAGCACAGGGGCAATGTCCAAGCAATTGTAGGTGGAGGAAGGTGTGGACAACCGAGCTGAACATGGCAGAGAAGTTGAGAAGGAATTACCCGTAGCCTCTTACTTCTGTGAACAAATCTCCTCCTTTAATTCTTGCTGCTATTTGTAGTCTATAATGGAGCGATTAAAATCGTGGATGCGTAAGAGGCCAGAGTTGGAGGAGCGCAGAGATCTTGGAGGGTTGTGGGGCTGGAGGAGGTTACAGAGATAGGAAGGGGCGAAGCCATGTAGGGATTTGAAAACAAGGATGAGAATTTTAAAACGGAGGTGTTACTGGACCGGGAGCCAATGTAGGTCAGCGAGTCCTGGGTGATGGGTGAATGGGACTTTGTGCGAGTTAGGACATGGAGCAGAGTTTTGGATGAGCTGAAGTTTATGGAGGGTGCAAGATGGGAGGCCGGCCAGGAGAGTGTGGAGGTAACAAAGGCCCGGATGAGGGTTTCAGCAGCGGATGAGCTGAGGCAAGGGCGGAGACAGGCGATGTTACGGAGGTGGAAGTGAGCGGTCTTGGTGATGGTGCCAGTATGTGATTGGAAGCTCAGCTCAGGATCAAACACAACACTAAGGTTAAATGTACCTCAACAGGTGCTCCTTTCGGAAGGGAGAAAATTGTAGGAAAATTTGAAGGAAACAAGCAATATAACAAAGCTGTAAGGTAGCAATGTGCCTTGCATGAGCTGTTATTCTCTATCTGACACACACCCAGATTCTGATACCCAATTTAAACTATACACAGAAATATGTTCAAGGGATAGATTCTGTGCTCACAGGATATAAGACTTGCATGGTTGATAGAAGTCATCCTAACACATGACTCTGCTCCAGCCTAGCAATACCCCTCGAGTCTTCTGTCATTCTCTATATAAAATAGGAAGTGTGCAGTACATAGGAACAGGAGGAGGCCATTCAGCACCTCGAGCCTGTTCCGCCATTCAGTGAGATCATGGCTGATTTGTACCTCAATTCCATTTATCTGCCTTTGTAACACAACTTTGTTATAAAAAGGTTTTGTGCATTTGGCAGCAAACCGAACCTGTTGCAGAAATCCCAGCTTCCAAGGAAAAACAGACAATTTTCAGGCCTGTGGTCCTCATTGGAAAATAGTAACAAATGAAGACTTTTTGGGTGGTAACAATCCTCCCCACAGCACCATCTTCAAACTGCTCACTGGATAAGTGCACAATCAACATGCCTAGTCCTGGTTTCTTTCAAAAAGTAGAGGATCGAGAGGACGGACGAACTGGAGTTCTCAGGGTTATGAAGGGAGCTAACAAAGTTGATCCAGGAAAGTTGTTCATTATGCTGAAAGCTTCAAAGTCCCAGGGGTAAGAAGTAAATAGTCAGGGAGAACTTCTTCATTCAAAATTAATAGTGTTGTAGAACAAGTGACTCGGCAAGCCATTGGAGCAGACAGTATGGATAGTGGGGCTGAGGAACATGGGGAGAAGGTGGGTAGGTGGGGCTGAGGAATATGGGGAGAAGGTGGGTAGGTGGGGCTGAGGAATATGGGGAGAAGGTGGGTAGGTGGGGTTGGGGGATATGGGGAGAAGGTGGGTAGGTGGGGTTGGGGGATATGGGGAGAAGGTGGGTAGGTGGGGTTGGGGGATATGGGGAGAAGGTGGGTAGGTGGGGTTGGGGGATATGGGGAGAAAGTGGGTAGGTGGGGTTGAGGGATATGGGGAGAAGGTGGGTAGGTGGGGTTGGGGGATATGGGGAGAAGGTGGGTAGGTGGAGTTGGGGGATATGGGTAGAAGGTGGGTAGGTGGGGTTGGGGGATATGGGGAGAAGGTGGGTAGGTGGAGTTGGGGGATATGGGGAGAAGGTGGGTAGGTGGGGTTGGGGGATATGGGGAGATGCTGGGTAGGTGGGGCTGAGGAATATGGGGAGAAGGTGGGTAGGTGGGGTTGAAGGATATGGGGAGAAGGTGGGTAGGTGGGGTTGAGGGATATGGGGAGAAGGTGGGTAGGTGGGGTTGGGGGATATGGGGAGAAGGTGGGTAGGTGGGGTTGGGGGATATGGGGAGAAGGTGGGTAGGTGGGGTTGGGGGATATGGGGAGAAGGTGGGTAGGTGGGGTTGGGGGATATGGGGAGAAGGTGGGTAGGTGGGGTTGGGGGATATGGGGAGAAGGTGGGTAGGTGGGGTTGGGGGATATGGGGAGAAGGTGGGTAGGTGGGGTTGGGGGATATGGGGAGAAGGTGGGTAGGTGGGGCTGAGGAATATGGGGAGAAGGTGGGTAGGTGGGGCTGAGGAATATGGGGAGAAGGTAGGTAGGTGGGGTTGAGGGATATGGGGAGAAGGTGGGTAGGTGGGGCTGAGGAATATGGGGAGAAGGTGGGTAGGTGGGGTTGAGGGATATGGGGAGAAGGTGGGTAGGTGGGGTTGAGGGATATGGGGAGAAGGTGGGTAGGTGGGGTTGGGGGATATGGGGAGAAGGTGGGTAGGTGGGGTTGGGGGATATGGGGAGAAGGTGGGTAGGTGGGGTTTAGGGATATGGGGAGAAGGTGGGTAGGTGGGGTTTAGGGATATGAGGGAGAAGGTGGGTAGGTGGGGTTGAGGGATATGGGGAGAAGGTGGGTAGGTGGGGTTGGGGGATATGGGGAGAAGGTGGGTAGGTGGGGTTGAGGGATATGGGGAGAAGGTGGGTAGATGGAGTTGAGGGATATGGGGAGAAGGTGGGTAGGTGGGGTTGAGGGATATGGGGAGAAGGTGGGTAGGCGGGGTTGGGGGATATGGGGAGAAGGTGGGTAGGTGGGGTTGAGGGATATGGGGAGAAGGTGGGTAGGTGGGGTTGAGGGATATGGGGAGAAGGTGGGTAGGCGGGGTTGAGGGATATGGGGAGAAGGTGGGTTGGCGGGGTTGGGGGATATGGGGAGAAGGTGGGTAGGCGGGGTTGGGGGATATGGGGAGAAGGTGGGTAGGTGGGGTTGAGGGATATGGGGAGAAGGTGGGTAGGCGGGGTTGGGGGATATGGGGCGAAGGTGGGTAGGTGGGGTTGAGGGATATGGGGAGAAGGTGGGTAGGTGGGGTTGGGGGATATGGGGAGAAGGTGGGTAGGCGGGGTTGGGGGATATGGGGAGAAGGTGGGTAGGCGGGGTTGGGGGATATGGGGAGAAGGTGGGTAGGTGGGGTTGAGGGATATGGGGAGAAGGTGGGTAGGTGGGGTTGAGGGATATGGGGAGAAGGTGAGGGTTGCTCGGCCAGTTCTTATGTTCTTAAGTTTCAACCCATTATCAACACTTTTCACATCTACTGCTCATCTACCCCTGCCCTGTGCTAACTGTGCAGAATTGTGATGCCAGGCAGGTTTAATTGTCTATACAGTGGAAAAGTAAATACATTTGCAATGACTCCAGAAATGTCGGCCTATTCTCTTTTCTCTGGCATTTTCTGCACTCCCTCACATTGCACTCTCACCGTGAACTTTGCACTGACAGACGGTGTGAGAAGTGGGAGCAAAACACCAACATCTCTACCCTCATCATTGCAGGAACGAGCAAAAAACAAACCATTACCTTTCTTGTCATCAAAATAAAGGGTCTGCTGAGCTGGATTTGACCACTGGAGGGAGGTGTTGTCATTTTGGTCAACCTTGCAGGTCAATATTGCAGTTCCTCCCTCGACCGCCGTCACATTCTGGGTCAGCGGAGACTGCGCCTGACTGCCTGCGAACGAAAGACAGAGAGAAAGTGATGCAAAGAGACTTTGCAGCAGGACGTGTGAGCGTTCCCGGGGCATTACACCTCCTTCAATTGCTTGGATCAGAATCTTAACAGTTGCTTTTAACTGAAAACATTCCATTGTGACTGCCGGACATTTGAGGCGTTGTGTGAAAATGTATGTAGTGAGGTCCCTGTTTTATTGCTTGGGCAGCAGTGGGAGAGATGGTCTGGGTAGGGGCCAGGCAGTGCCTCCCTGGTGCGGAGAGAGGGCTGCATTCAATACAAAACAATACAATACAAATCGCTTTATTCATTGCTTCTTCAAGACTATCTCTAACACAGCCGCAACAAAGGGGAAAGGTGCATCCCCGAGGGGCACACTGTTCTCCCGAAGTGAGCAATAATCAGCAGGAAAGAGAATAATCCCAAAGATAGTGGAGCAAAGGTGGCACAAAGACACTTGAATGTTTCGTGGCGGGTGTCAGTGAGGCACTCGCTGCCCGTCAATAATCTGTCTCAGAGAACGCAGTGGGAAAGAGGGTGATGGTGAAAAGTCCGCTGCCAGTTTAAGAATAGCCCAGTAACAGGCAGCTGCTATTTCTTTAATCCAGTGTAATCTCCCCTCGGAGAGGCTGATTTATATTGGGTCACTTTCACTCCGTCATTTTGAGTTGTTTTAAAACTACTTGCGTTTATACAGTGCCTTTAACGTAGTAAAGCGGCTCGAAGCGCTTCACGGGAATGTTATCAGACAAAAAAAATTGACCGACCCAAAGTAGGAGACATTAGGACAAGTGAGCACAAGTTTTAAGGAGGGCCTTAAAACACCAATCTGCCCAATGGCGAGACAGGCCAGTGGCCCTCAAACCCAGCACTGCCACCAATGCATGTCCACAGGGACCCAACCCACTCCAACTCAAGCCCAGGGTGGCAGCAAACCTACAGCATTGGTCCATGCACACAGCAAACATGCTGCATTGGGCCATGCACACAGCAAACATGCTGCATTGGTCAATGCACACAGCAAACATGCTGCATTGGGCCATGCACACAGCAAACATGCTGCATTGGTCCATGCACACAGCAAACATGCTGCATTGGTCCATGCACACAGCAAACATGCAGCATTGGGCCATGCACACAGCAAACATGCAGCATTGGTCCATGCACACAGCAAACATGCAGCATTGGTCCATTCACACAGCAAACATGCAGCATTGGGCCATGCACACAGCAAACATGCAGCATTGGTCCATGCACACAGCAAACATGCATTATTGGTCAATGCACACAGCAAACATGCAACATTGGGCCATGCACACAGCAAACATGCTGCATTGGGCCATGCACACAGCAAACATGCTGCATTGGTCCATGCACACAGCAAACATGCTGCATTGGTCCATGCACACAGCAAACATGCAGCATTGGTCCATGCACACAGCAAACATGCAGCATTGGTCCATGCACACAGCAAACATGCTGCATTGGGCCATGCACACAGCAAACATGCTGCATTGGTCCATGCACACAGCAAACATGCAGCATTGGTCCATTCACACAGCAAACATGCAGCATTGGGCCATGCACACAGCAAACATGCAGCATTGGTCCATGCACACAGCAAACATGCAGTATTGGTCAATGCACACAGCAAACATACAGCATTGGTCCATGCACACAGTAAACATGCAACATTGGGCCATGCACACAGCAAACATGCAGCATTGGTCCATGCACACAGCAAACATGCAGTATTGGTCCATGCACACAGTAAACATGCAACATTGGGCCATGCACACAGCAAACATGCAGCATTGGTCCATGCACACAGCAAACATGCAGTATTGGTCCATGCACACAGCAAACATGCAGCATTGGGCCATGCACACAGCAAACATGCAGCATTGGTCCATGCACGCCGCAAACATGCAGCATTGGTCCATGCACACAGCAAACATACAGCATTGTTCCATGCACACAGTAAACATGCAACATTGGGCCATGCACACAGCAAACATGCAGCATTGGTCCATGCACACAGCAAACATGCAACATTGGTCCATGCACACAGCAAACATGCATTGGGCCACCCATACCAGAAAATCCAAAGCACCAACTTATTTTCCAGTAAGCATTGTATAACAAGTAGGAGAACGTATGGAAAATTCTGGAAAGATCAGGTAAATAGTCAAATCAACAATCTGTTCATCAATGCAAAGATCGCTGTCCTCACTAGGCTTACTGATCAGAGTGTGAAGATCCAGCGCTGTGAAGAAGGCTTTGCTGCTTCTGCTGAAGCTCTGGATCCATTCACCTTTGGCAGGCTACAGCACAGTGTTATTCCTGCAGATTCCTCTCTCTGTATGTCATTGATCCAGAGAAACAGTGGGAGTGAAAACATTGCTTTCAACAAGCACTGTTCTGAGACTGGCATTTGGGCGTTTGCCTGGTGACCGAGACCACAGCAGAACAGGACGGGGAATGAGGCTGTCAGTGTGTTAATAGCTGTGATAAATCCAGAAAGTGGAACAAGGAACTCAAAGAGGCTAGATGTTAGAATTAACACGAGTACTTTATTAACAACTGGGAAACACGTTTACAGACAGCCTGCATCAGCATCCTGGCATTCCACCTTGTGCTGACCTATACAGGAAGCAAACCTCTGACCTTAACAGGAAGCAAACCTCTGACCTTAGTAGCAGCACTGGCTACAGCACCACGTGGTGGATAACCTTAATCATAACATCCCAGATTACTATATCCCTCCTCCTTTAAGATTTCAGTATGAATTTCTTAACAAACAACCATTCCTGAGGGTCACATAAGGAGTCTCCATTCATCCTGTTCCATACTTGATGAATCTAACAGTTCAGTATCAATCTCTCTGGTGGCTTGCGAGACCTTTGTGAACGTCTAACAGTAAAGTCCCTGCTTGTTTGTGGTGAAGCCACCAGCTGCTCCTGAGCAGTGCTCAGAGTATCTGACTCTGCAACGATGGTTTCCTCTTGACGGATAGGTTCCTGTGGAATTATCTCTGTCCCTGGTGGTGGCACCACAGATGCACTTGGATAACTGGGGGCAACCCTGTCTTCAGTCATTGCATCTGGAACCTTCATTTCAAACTGTAGGTTGGGCTTCCCACTGAACTTCCCACCCTTGTCGCCAAATGTGATAAATCCAGAAAGTGGAACAAGGAACTCAAAGAGGCTAGATGTTAGAATTAACACGAGTACTTTATTAACAACTGGGAAACACGTTTACAGACAGCCTGCATCAGCATCCTGGCATTCCACCTTGTGCTGATCTATACAGGAAGCAAACCTCTGACCTTAACAGGAAGCAAACCTTTGACCTTAGTAGCAGCATTGGCTACAGCACCACCTGGTGGATAACCTTAATCATAATATCCCAGATTACTATATCGCACAGTCACCAGGACTATCAGCGGTGTCATTCAAGCAGAAACTTTGCTATGGGTCCTCCAACCGCAACATGACCCTAACCCCGTAAAAACGCGACATCCCACAATAAAAACAGGACTGCCTTCACCAATAAACCTCATGGCTACTACACCACACATAGTGAGAAAATTCAACTAAGCATGGATTTATTTTCATACCATATTTTACGTTACTGACCACACAATTCCCAGATAGATAAAACAAATGCTTTGCCTGAAATCCCACTCGGTATACAGACTGTACATTCTCTTCATTATGATCAATAAGTACACTTGGCCATTTCAGGCACCCACTGTGAGTACTGAAGAATGTCACTACAAATACAGCAGGGGTAAATGCATAGTAAAACTCCCTCTATCTGACCCAGCAAACACTCCCAGGGCAGGAACAGCACGGGTTAGATACAGAGTAAAGCTCCCTCTACACTGTCCCATCAAACACTCCCAGGGCAGGAACAGCACGGGTTAGATACAGAGTAAAGCTCCCACTACACTGTCCCATCAAACACTCCCAGGGCAGGTACAGCACGGGTTAGATACAGAGTAAAGCTCCCTCTACACTGTCCCATCAAACACTCCCAGGGCAGGTACAGCACGGGTTAGATACAGAGTATAGCTCCCTCTACACTGTCCCATCAAACACTCCCAGGGCAGGAACAGCACGGGTTAGATACAGAGTAAAGCTCCCTCTACACTGTCCCATCAAACACTCCCAGGGCAGGTACAGCACGGGTTAGATACAGAGTAAAGCTCCCACTACACTGTCCCATCAAACACTCCCAGGGCAGGTACAGCACGGGTTAGATACAGAGTAAAGCTTCCTCTACACTGTCCCATCAAACACTCCCAGGGCAGGTACAGCACGGGTTAGATACGGAGTAAAGCTCCCTCTACACTGTCCCATCAAACACTCCCAGGGCAGGTACAGCACGGGTTAGATACAGAGTATAGCTCCCTCTACACTGTCCCATCAAACACTCCCAGGGCAGGTACAGCAGGGGTTAGATACAGAGTAAAGCTCCCTCTACACTGTCCCATCAAACACTCCCAGGGCAGGTACAGCGCGGGTTAGTTACGGAGTAAAGCTCCCTAGACACTGTCCCAACAAACACACCCAGGGCAGGTACAGCACAGGTTAGATACAGAGTAAAGCTCCCTCTACACTGTCCCATCAAACACTCCCAGGGCAGGTACAGCGCGGGTTAGATACAGAGTAAAGCTCCCTCTCCACTGCCCCATCAAACACTCCCAAGGGCAGGTACAGCACGGGTTAGATACAGAGTAAAGCTCCCTCTACACTGTCCCATCAAACACTCCCAGGGCAGGTACAGCACGGGTTAGATACAGAGTAAAGCTCCCTCTACACTGTCCCATCAAACACGAGTTACATAAGGTCTACTTTGCAGATTACTAGAATGGTGTATTTTTTAAACCCAGGTCACACTATCTCTGCAAGAACGACTCTCCTAACCTGAATCAAAGTGAAACTGTTACTGGAGAAAACAACCAAAAAAAAACAAATCCTTTCAGTTAGCAAAAGGATGATTCCTCTTTTTGAAATGTTCATTGTGTATTACGCAATGTTAAAATCCTGCAACTAAAATCAATTTGATTCCGAGGCAGGGAAGTGGGGCAATGATGGGCATGGAGTTGGACAAGGTGCTTCGTGTGGGATGTTCTCACTGATAACACCTCAATTCCAGAATTGCTTCAAAAACCAAACAACAGTTCTGGTCATTTTAGGTCCAATTAAGAGAGAATTCACAGCGCATAAAGGGTGCAGAACTGGACGTAATGCGTAATTATCATTCACCGCTTCTATCCACTTAAAGTTCATCCTTGACACAATCGCACAGGAACATTACAAAACACTTCAAATCTATCCAAATCACAGTGAAGCATTTACCGGGGAAGCTAGAGTCCAAGATCATTAATCACCAGCTCGAATCGGCAGCCTCTTGCACACATCCACTATTCGCTGGGAACAGAACCGCCCAACATCCAATCTAGTTCTGCCTTTACATAACTTGTAATCGTGGCTCCTGGTCCCCGCTAACCTATCCAGTTGAAATAATTGATCTACGTAAGCACAGTCTCATCCTTTCATTATTTTACAAACCTTGATCAAATCTTCCCATAATCTACACTTCTCTAAAGTATACAGAGCCAGCTCTCTGAGCCTTGGGGTAACTCCGGTGTTGTAGACTGTGAATGAATCTTGCGGCTCTGCTCTGCACCCTTTCCAGTGTCTCAATATTCCCCGCCATGTGAGATCACCAATCTGGACACTGTATTCTGACTGAGGTGCAACCAAGGTCTGCACAAGGACACAATGGTATGCTTTGTGCTATAGTGAAATGCCCTGTGAATACCACCTGGAACCCTGTTTGCTTTAACTTTGCTATAACTTCACGACATTATTCATGAATCTTTAGAGAGTGATGTACTAAAACACCCACATATTCTTCTTTCACCACTGGTTCTAATTCTGTTCCCTGTTGGGTGTAAGTACATTCAGTATTTGCCCTGCCCATCTGCATAATATGATAGAATTCTTCATTAAGATGGAGAATGAAGTTGTTGACTCAGAGACTAGGGTCCTGAATTTAAATAAAGGAAACTACGATGGTCTGAGGCGCGCGTTGGGTAGGATTGATTGGGGAATGTCACTCAAAGGGTTGACGGTGGATAGGCAATGGCAAACATTCAAAGACCGTATGGATGAACTACAGAATTTGTTCATCGCAGTTTGGCATAAAAATAAAACAAAAACGGTGACTCAACCGTGGCTAACAAGGGAAATTAGGGATAGCATAAGATCCAAGGAGAGGACATATAAATTGGCCAGAAAAAGCAGCAAACCTGAGGATTGGGAGCAGTTTAGGATTCAACAAAGGAGGACAAAGGTATTAATTAAGAAGGGGAAAATAGAATATGAGAGTAAGCTGGCAGGGAACATAAAAACTGACTGTAAAAGCTTTTATAGATATGTGAAGAGAAAAATATTGGTGAAGTCAAGCGTAGGTCCCTTGCAGTCAGAATCAGGGGAATTTATAATGGGGAACAAAGAAAGGGCGGACCAATTAAATATATATTTTGGTTCTGTCTTCACAAAGGAGGACACAAATAACCTCCCAGAGATGTCGGGGAACATAGTGTCTGATGAAAGGGAGGAACTGAAAGAAATCAGTATTTGTAGGGAAATGGAGTTAAGGAAAATGATGGGATTGAAGGCCGATAAATCCCCAGGGCCTGATAATCTACATCCTAGGGTACTTAAGGAAGTGGCCCTAGAAATAGTAGATGCATTGCTGATCATCTTCCAACATTCGATGGAATCTGGAACAGTACCCATGGATTGGAGGGTAGCTAATGTTACCACACTATTCAAAAAAGGTGGTAGAGAGAAAACGGGGAATTACAGACCGGTAAGCCTGACATCGGTAGTGGGGAAAATGCTCGAGTCCATTATAAAAGATGTAATAGCAGAGCACTTGGAAAACAGTGACAGGATCGGACAAAGTCAACATGGATTTACAAAGGGTAAATCGTGCTTGACTAATCTACTGGAATTTTTTGAGGATGTAACTGGTAAAATAGATAAGGGAGAACCAGTGGATGTGGTGTATTTGGACTTTCAGAAGGCTTTCGATAAGGTCCCGCATAAGAGATTAGCGTGTAAAGTTAAGGCACATGGGATTGGGGGCAAGGTATTGACTTGGATAGAGAACTGGTTGGCAGACAGAAAGCAAAGAGTTGGAATAAACGGGTCTTTTTCCGAGTGGCAGGCAGTGACTAGTGGGGTACCGCAGGGATCGGTCCTTGGACCCCAGTTATTCACAATATATATTAATGATCTAGACAAGGGAACTAGATGTAATATCTCCAAATTTGCAGACGACACAAAGCTGGGTGGGCGTGTGTGCTGTGAGGAGGATGCCGAGAAACTCCAGGATGATTTGGACAGGTTGCGTGATTGGGCAGAAGTATGGCAGATGCAATATAACGTGGATAAATGTGAGGTTATCCACTTTGGTAGCAAAAACAGTGTAGTGTCCGAGGATCAATAATACTCAGACTGCAGGAGAACAATAAAACAGGTATTTACTTGAACAGAGGGTAACTTAAGACTGAAATACAGAAGCCTTTTATGGCTTTATATACAGGGGTGGTCACTGCCGGTACTGCAGTATAGAATCAGTTCTTCTCTTAAAGGCACATACACAACAAACAGGAAGGCAGATTATTATCTGAATGGCAATAGATTGGGAGAAGGGGAAGTGCAACGAGACCTGGGTGTCCTTGTGCACCAGTCGCTGAAGGTAAGCATGCAGGTGCAGCGGGCGGTTAAGAAGGCAAATGGTATGTTGGCCTTCGTAGCGAGAGGGTTTGAGTACAGGAACAAGGATGTCTTGCTGCAGATGTACAAGGCCTTGGTGAGACCACATCTTGAGTATTGTGTGCAGTTTTGGTTGCCTTATCTGAGGAAGGATGTTCTTGCCATGGAAGGAGTTCAGCGAAGATTCACCAGGCTGATACCTGGGATGGCAGGAATGACGTATGAGGAGAGGTAGGATCGATTGGGCTTGTACTCGCTGGAGTTTAGAAGAATGAGAGGGGATCTCATCGAAACTTATAAAATTCTAACAGGACTAGACAGACTAGATGCTGGAAGGATGTTCCCGATGGTCGGGGAGTCCAGAACCAGGGGTCACAGTCTAAGGGTAAGGGGTAGGCCATTTAGGACAGAAATGAGGAGGGATTTCTTCACCCAGAGAGTGGTGAATCTGTAGAATTCTCTACCATAGAAGGCAGTAGAGGCCAATTCATTAAATATATTCAAGAAGGAGTTGGATATATTTCTCAAGGCTAAAGGGATCAAGGGGTATGGGGAGAAAGCAGGGACCGGGTACTGAATTTGGATGATCAGCCATGATCGCATTGAATGGCGGAGCAGGCTCGAGGGGCCGAATGGCCTACTCCTGCTCCTATCTTCTATGTTTCTATGTTTCTATGTTTCTATAACACTGCAATTCTCTCAGTTAAGCATCATTTGCCAGTCACGGGCTCACTCCCCCAACACATCGGGATCTGCTTGCAATAGTCGAGTATCCTCTCGAGTCCTAACCCCTCGCATATATATTAGTGTCGTCCGCCATATCCAGAGAATCCTTCCTGACCTGTCCATGAGGACCTATCAACGGCCTATTATGGTCTTCGATGGTCCTCTGACTCTTCACGTAGCTGAAAAAGCTTTTCCCATAAGTTGCCCACTATCTTCTTTTCTGATAACCTTTTTGCTGACACCAGCCTGTTTCCTCGAATGGGTCACGGTACTTCTTTCTTTTGTTGGGTATTGGGTACTTTGATTAAAACATTTCTGTTCACGTCTGATTTCTCTTTGTACTCGACCAGTGAGCCGCCTTGGCTTCAACTGACCACTCTCCTTTTGACTTTAGGGGTCTACGGGGCTTCGATGCATTGCTGTTAAAAACCTGCCACTTACATACTGCATTCGTTGCGTCCCCACCCAGGAGGATTAACCTGTTCCAAACCCTCTGCTATTTTATTAAAGTTGGCCCTTGTGAAATCTGGAATTAATTGTAGATTCTCAATGCCTTTGGTTCTGCCAGCCAATTGAAAGCAATATTGTGGTTGGTGTTGCCCAGGCGATGCCCCGACACGGAGGTGTGATACCAGGTGAGGCTCGCTGCTCAACACTACACCTCCTACATGATGACCCCTGCTTTCCTCTTTGGCCGGCTGAGTCAGGAGAGAAGATTGTATTGTTTCCATACATCTTCCAGCTGTACATCAGAGGATAAACCATCTTCCACCAAATCCCTGGACAAAAGAAGTCTCCCAACAAACGTGGCATCTTTAAAGGCTCTAGTGATAAGTTTCCATAGTAACTCATCATGTTCAGGTGCCTGACCTCGAGATGAGGCAACAGGAAAAATCGCAATACAGTGAGGTCGGTTTTTAAGGGTTAAAAGTTGAGTCCAGTTACTGGTTAATGTAGAGGTCAGACTTAACTCATTCTCTACCTGCCCTGGGAGTGTTTGATGGGACAGTGTAGAGGGAGCTTTACTCTGTATCTAACCCGTGCTGTACCTGCCCTGGGAGTGTTTGATGGGACAGTGTAGAGGGAGCTTTACTCTGTATCTAACCCATGCTGTACCTGCCCTGGGAGTGTTTGATGGGACAGTGTAGAGGGAGCTTTACTCTGTATCTAACCCGTGCTGTACCTGCCCTGGGAGTGTTTGATGGGACAGTGTAGAGGGAGCTTTACTCTGTATCTAACCCCGTGCTGTACCTGCCCTGGGAGTGTTTGATGGGACAGTGTAGAGGGAGCTTTACTCTGTATCTAACCCGTGCTGTACCTGCCCTGGGAGTGTTTGGTGGGACCGTGTAGAGGGAGCTTTACTCTGTATCTAACCCATGCTGTACCTGCCCTGGGAGTGTTTGATGGGACAGTGTAGAGGGAGCTTTACTCTGTATCTAACCCGTGCTGTACCTGCCCTGGGAGTGTTTGATGGGACAGTGTAGAGGGAGCTTTACTCTGTATCTAACCCATGCTGTACCTGCCCTGGGAGTGTTTGATGGGACAGTGTAGAGGGAGCTTTACTCTGTATCTACCCCGTGCTGTACCTACCCTGGGAGTGTTTGATGGGACAGTGTAGAGGGAGCTTTACTCTGTATCTAACCCGTGCTGTAACTGCCCTGGGAGTGTTTGATGAGACAGTGTAGAGGGAGCTTTACTCTGTATCTAACCCGTGCTGTACCTGCCCTGGGAGTGTTTGATGGGACAGTGTAGAGGGAGCTTTACTCTGTATCTAACCCGTGCTGTACCTGCCCTGGGAGTGTTTGATGGGACAGTGTAGAGGGAGCTTTACTCTGTATCTAACCTGTGCTGTACCTGCCCTGGGAGTGTTTGATGGGACAGTGTAGAGGGAGCTTTACTCTGTATCTAACCCGTGCTGTACCTGCCCTGGGAGTGTTTGATGGGACAGTGTAGAGGGAGCTTTACTCTGTATCTAACCCGTGCTGTACCTGCCCTGGGAGTGTTTGATGAGACAGTGTAGAGGGAGCTTTACTCTGTATCTAACCCGTGCTGTACCTGCCCTGGGAGTGTTTGATGGGACAGTGTAGAGGGAGCTTTACTCTGTATCTAACCCATGCTGTACCTGCCCTGGGAGTGTTTGATGGGACAGTGTAGAGGGAGCTTTACTCTGTATCTAACCCGCGCTGTACCTGCCCTGGGAGTGTTTGATGGGACAGTGTAGAGGGAGCTTTACTCTGTATCTAACCCGTGCTGTACCTGCCCTGGGAGTGTTTGATGGGACAGTGTAGAGGGAGCTTTACTCTGTATCTAACCCGCGCTGTACCTGCCCTGGGAGTGTTTGGTGGGACAGTGTAGAGGGAGCTTTACTCTGTATCTAACCCCGTGCTGTACCTGCCCTGGGAGTGTTTGATGGGACAGTGTAGAGGGAGCTTTACTCTGTATCTAACCCTTGCTATACCTGCCCTGGGAGTGTTTGATGGGACAGTGTAGAGGGAGCTTTACTCTGTATCTAACCCGTGCTGTACCTGCCCTGGGAGTGTTTGGTGGGACAGTGTAGAGGGAGCTTTACTCTGTACCTAACCCGTGCTGTACCTGCCCTGGGAGTGTTTGGTGGGACAGTGTAGAGGGAGCTTTACTCTGTACCTAACCCGTGCTGTGGATTAATTCCAGCTATGCTGTAAAACACTGAGGCAGGGATCACTACAGGAAAACATAGGAGGAGCTGCTCTGTCCTTTTTTTGGATATTTTTGCTTCCTTGGGTGAGATGACAGAATATTTACTGTATTGCCTCCACCCATTCCCCCCTTTTCTTTGTGTCCATATTCGAGTTATGTGAAGCATTTCACAGCACAAAACCAAGTAAGGATGTTACCACATAATGTAGTGATGGAACAATAATTGTCTTTGAGCTGTACAGCATATCGCAGCAGTGACAGGTGCATTACTGCAAGTCAGCCATGTGTGTTAAAGACTCTTCACTCACTCCCTCCCGTCCCTGCAACTCGCGAGTCATGACTGAATCCAACAACACACTAATTGGGAAACAGAGGGTTGGGCGTTCAGCAATATCTGGGACTCTCTTCCCCTTATTTCCCTTTCTTCTCTTAATGGTGCCAACCCTTGCTGGGATACGATGCTGGGAGCCCGGGCCATCTTCTGGCACTTTGGCCAAGTTTCCATTTGTTGTGTGTGAGCCCTGATAGTGAGTGGCAGTGGGCGTTTACCCCTAGTGCTGGAGCCCGACCGCTCTGTCTTTACCCAAGACCTACACATGCACCGCAGGATTGGCTGGTTAGGGAGCAGGAGCAGGAGGCCTGGCTGATATCCCTCTTGTGAGCTCGGGATGATGAGGCAATTTGTAACGGCCTTGTTGCAACCCTGTTGAGGTGTCTCAGCTCAAACCACGGATCAACCCCGAGATCTTGAAGCTCAATTAAATGCTACAGACCGCAACGAGGCCACCAGGGAAAATGATGTTCCCTTTCGGTGTTTCCCCCGAGCAGTGCTCCATATCGATCCTCTTCTGAAAGGCACCAGACTGCTACGTAACTCAAACAATTGCAGCTGCTGGCTCGGTTGATCTGCCCTCTGATCTTTCTGCCTCTCCCCTATTTGGGGATGGGCGGGGACCGCTTCACTTCCACATCCCTTTCCCCTCCACTCCCACCCCATCCCCATGGCATCTCCAGTCACCCAGTGAGGGATCAAATTGTCAGCCTTGGTTCAGTGGCAGCACTCTCGGTGGGTCGTGGGTTCAAGCCCCACTCCAGACTTGAGCCCCATAATCTAGGCTGACAACCCAGTGCAGCACTGAGGGAGCGCTGCACTGTCGGAGCGGCAGTACTGAGGGAGCGCTGCACTGTCGGAGGGACAGTACTGAGGGAGCGCTGCACTATCGGAGCGGCAGTACTGAGGGAGCGCTGCACTGTCGGAGGGTCAGTACTGAAGGAGCGCTACACTGTCAGAGGGGCAGTACTGAGGGAGCGCTGCACTGTCGGAGAGGCAGTACTGAGGGAGCGCTGCTCTGTCAGAGGGGCAGTACTGAGGGAGCGCTGCACTGTCGGAGGGTCAGTACTGAGGGAGCGCTGCACTGTTGGAGGGTCAGTACTGAGGGAGTGCTGCACTGTCGAAGGGGCAGTACTGAGGGAGTGCTGCACTGTCGGAGGGGCAGTACTGAGGGAGTGCTGCACTGTTGGAGGGGCAGTACTGAGGGAGCGCTGCACTGTCGCAGGGGCAGTACTGAGGGAACGCTGCACTGTCGGAGGGTCAGTACTGAGGGAGTGCTGCACTGTCGGAGATGCCGTCTTTCAGATGAGATGTTAAACCGAGGCCCCATCTGCCCTCACAATTGGATGTAAAAGATCCCATGGTAAAGAAGAGCAGGGGAGTTCTCCCCGGTGTCCTGGCCAATATTTATCCCTCAACCAACATCACTGATACAGATTATCTGGTCATTATCTCACTGCTGTTTGTGGGAGCTTGCTGTGCGCAAATTGGCTACTGCATTTCCTACATTACAACAGTGACTACACTTCAAAAGTACTTCATTGGCTGTAAAGCACTTTGGGACGTCCTGAGGTGGTGAAAGGCGCGGGAGAAATGCGAGTCTGTCTTTCTGTGACTGGCTGCGTTGTGATGTACCACTTGTAGGGTCATGATGGCATCCAACCCAGACTTATAGGATGAAAATCTGCTCCAGGTGCTGACTGAGTGTGTCAATCCAGTTCTACGCAGGCATGGGTCCACGGCACCCGTCTACCCCTAAATCTGGCATTAAATTGGCAATCTTGTTTAGAAAGGGCTTGGAATGGCTGGTGTAGCGAATGGACAACTAGCTGACTGTGGGGGGGAGGGGCGCAGACATCTGAGGTTACACCTGACTGGAGATGGGCAAGTGTCCATCACTTGGCGCCTTGAGAACACACAATTCACAGAAGTCAGAAGACGCACCAGCTTCCCACTCCCACTTCGCCCGACTTCAGTACAGTAAAGTCAGCATTAATCTGACATCTTTTCCCAAGCGATTCCCTTGGTAGCTCAATAAACTGTGTTTACAGCACCAGTGGTCTATCACTGTAGGGCAAAACTAACACCTGTACCGCCCAGTGTCACTGACTGCAAACTGTCTCCGTGAGACATGCCCACAATGCAAAGGGGAAGAAAAAGAAAGACTTGTATTTCTCCCACGCCTTTCACCACCTCAGGACGTCCCAAAGCGCTTTACAGCCAATGAAGTACTTTTGAAGTGTAGTCACTGTAGTAATGTGGGAAACACAACAGCCAATTTGTGCACAGCAAGCTCCCACAAATAGCAATGTGATAATGCCCAGATAATCTGTTTGTTTAGTGATTTTGATTGAGGGATAAATATCAGCCAGGACACCGGGGAGAACTCCCCTGCTCTTCTTTGAAATAGTGCCTTGGGATCTTTTACATCCACCTGAGAGGGCAGACGGGACCTTGGTTTAATGTCACATCCGAAAGACAGCACCTCTGACAATGTAGCACTCCCTCAGTCCTGCACTGGTGTCAGTCTAGATTTTTGTGCTCAAGTCCCTGGAGTGGGACTTGAACCCACGACCTTCTGACTCAGAGACGAGAGTGCTGCCCACTGAGCCATGGCTGACAAAAGACACACCTGTCATTAGGTCCAGTTGTCATAGAGTCATAGAGTCATAACGGCACAGAAGGAGGCCATTCAGCCCATCGAGTCTGTGCCGGCTCTCGGTAGAGCAATCCAGTCAGTCCCATTCCCCCGCTCTATCCCCGTAACCCTGCAAGTTTATTTCCCTCAAGTGCCTATCCAGTCTCCCCTTGAAAACATTGAGTGTCTCCACTTCCACCACTTCCGTCGGCAGAAAATTCCAGGTCATCACCACTCGCTGTATAAAAAAGTTTTTCCTCACGTACCCCCTGTATCTCTTGCCCAAAACCCTAAATCTGTGTCCCCTAATCCTTGTACCATCAACTAGTGGGAACAGCCTTTCTCTGTCTAGCCTATCCAAACCCGCCATAATCTTGTACACCTATTCCGTGAGCCTCAATTTTGTTAACCAGCCTTCTATGTGGTACGGATAGAAACGGGTTGGTCAGATGGGCGGAAAAGTGGCAAATGGAATTTAACCCTGAAAAGTGCGAGGTGATGCATTTTGGATGGACAAATAAGGCAAGGGAATACACAATGAGTGGTAGGACCCTAGGAAGTACAGAGGGTCAGAGGGACCTTGGTGTACATGTACATAGATCCCTGAAGGCAGCGGAACAGGTAGATAAGGTGGTTAAAAAGGCATATGGGATACTTGCCTTCATTAGCCGAGGCATAGAATATAAGAGCAGGGAGGTTATGATGGAGCTGTACAAAACGCTGGTGAGGCCACAGCTGGAGTACTGTGTGCAGTTCTGGTCGCCTCACTATAGGAAGGATGTGATTGCTTTGGAGAGGGTGCAGAGAAGATTCACCAGGATGTTACCTGGGATGGAGCGCCTCAGCTATGAAGAAAGACTAAACAGGCTGGGGTTGTTTTCCTTGGAGCAAAGAAGGCTGAGGGGGGACCTGATTGAGGTGTACAAAATGATGAGGGGCATAGATACGGTAGATAAAGAGGAACTTTTCCCCTTAGTAGGGGGGTCAATAACAAGGGGGCATAGATTCAAGGTAAGGGGCAGGAGGTTTGGAGGGGATTTGAGGAGGAACTTTTTCACCCAGAGGGTGGTTGGAATCTGGAACTCACTGCCTGAAAGGGTGGTAGAGGCAGGAACCCTCACAACATTCAAGAAGCATTTGGATGAGCACTTGAAATGCCATTGCATACAAGGCTATGGACCAAATGCTGGAAAATGGGATTAGACTGGACAGGGATTGATGGTCGGCGCAGACACGATGGGCCGAAGGGCCTCTTTCTGTGCTGTATAACTCTATGACTCTACTTTTTCAAACGCCTTCCAAAAATCCATGTAGACAACATCCATTGCATTCCCTTCATCAATCCTCTCTGTTACTTCATCAAAAAATTCAATTAGATTAGTCAAACACGATCTTCCTTTTACAAATTCATGTTGGCTCTCCTTAATTAGCTTAAACCTCTCCAAATGCCCATTAATTTTTTCCTTGATTATTGTTTCTAAAACTTTACCCACCACTGTGGTCTGCATCTATTCACAGATATGAAGGCTGCAGAGAAGAATGCATCTGTTTCCAGCCCTATACCAATTTCTCAATCATGGTCAGATTTGATGTGTTCAGGAACTCAAATGGTGGAGACCCATAGTTCAGGAATGCCTAAAATACCAATGCCAACTATTGTCGATAGAAAGACAATGTGTGCTGTGGATTCAAGCTCAGAAAGGTACAGTATAGTGATTAATGAGGGAGATAATGATATCATGATGCCTTTGAAGGTTCACAAAATAAAACATTTTTTTGTGGAACTCGGATAAAACGACTCCTATTGAGATAAGGCCATTGCTATGAGGGCTAATGGCTCAGAACAAATTCAAATTTATTCAAAGAATGAACATCAGCATATGGAATCCAAAACTTGCTCTCAGCTTTTCCCAGAGTACGGTTCGACTGATCACAGCTCCGATACACAAGGTGCTAAAACCCCTCAAAGATCTCGGCTTCAAGAAGGACTGTGACCAGCATCACTGGAACAGATTATCTTCCTTTCTTTTAACTTTTGCTTTGTGCTGAAGCACTTTTTGTCGGAGATCCAGAAACTTCTCCGCAGAAAAGCAATGATGAATTTCCTGGAGGAAGTTGGTTTGGTGACACTTGGAGTTGAAAGCTTGGGGTGGACAGGGAGGTCCTTAGACTTCCTGGACACATTTTAAAACCACCTGGGATTGATTGAATCTCCCTCAATATTGACATTTTCCCCACAGGGTGAGGAGCTCTTTGTGATGAAATATGTCATTCATCAGACTCTGTATTTAACTACATATATTGTATTGCCTGCTCCGGTGTTTTACCTTGTATTGTATATAGTGCACCGCCCCCTTTCTCCCCATTGGATGTGTCGGCTCCTGGCCCTACTTAAGACAAGCCCAGGCTTGTCTTGCAGCAGAACAGCAGAACGCTAGGTGAAGCTAGGTGAAGACACAGGCATCTTTCTTTGCTAATAAAAGCCTTGTTTTATTCAGTTAACTTTGAGTCTTGAAGTTATTGAGGCGCATCACTCTTACCATCCCTGGAACCTCTCAAGACTTCTCAAGACTGGTGGAGCAGCAGAGAAGCAGCATTCAAAGCCAAAGTAAATCAGTGTAGCCGCACACTCGCAACACTCTGACATAAGTGCACAACAAGGAGACATAGCTGGGAGTTATAGTCAACTTCTGACATTCAATGTAGAGGCAGTGTGGAGAAGCAATTAGAAAAGCAAAGAGAAAGGTGGAATAAGCAGGCAGAAGAGTGGATTACAGGCTATAACTGACTATGAGTGATGCTATCGCACTGCACGATAACAAGTTTCTCTCTTTGCTCCTTCAACACAAGAATATAAGAACATAAGATATAGGAGCAGGATTAGGCCATTTGGCCCCTCGAGCCTGCTCCGCCATTCAATGAGATCGACGGCAGTGAGTGAGGAGCGGCCCAACCAATTCAACAGCCGGGAAGAGAGGTAAAAAGTAATCAAAGTGTGACGTCACCAGGAAGCAGGTAAGTGATTGGTTGGTGAGTATTTCTCTTTTTTTTAAACTTTAACTCTGGTTTATAGTTTCTAAGGTCTCTCTGGTGTAGCGGGGACTGTTGGTAAACCAGTTAACTGTAGTGTCATAGTGGGATTGATTGATTTAATTTAAATTCAATTAATTAAAGGGTAAGTCATGGCAGGACAGCCGGGCCCCGTGATATGCTCCTCCTGCGATATGTGGGAACTCAGGGACACTTCCTGTGTCCCTGACAACTACGTGTGCAGGAAGTGCATCCAGCTGCAGCTACTGACAGACCGCATTGTGGCGCTGGAGCTGCGATTGGATGCATACTGGAGCGTTCACAATGCTCAGGACATCGTGAATAGCACGTTTACGGAGTTGGACACACCGCAGGTAGAGGCTGGACAGGAAGAAAGGGAACGGGTGACCAACAGGCAGAGTATAGATAGACTACCCTTTATCCGGAGACTTCCGAAAACCGAAACCCTCTAAAAACCGAAGGTTTTTTCGTTCAGCGTAAGTCGTGCGTACGACTTACGCTGAACGAGAAAACCTTCGGTTTTTAGAGGGTTCCGGTTTCGCAAGTTCGGATAAAGGGTAAGTCGTGCGCACGACCCCCCGCGGACCCCCCCCCGCCGGCCCCGACCCCCGCCGACCCCGACCGACTTACGCTGAGCGTCAGCGTAAGTCGTGCGCACGACCCCCCGCCAACCCCCCCTGCGGACCCCGCCGGCCCCAACAACCGCCGACCCCCCCGCGGACCCCGCCGGCCCCGACAACCGCGGACCCCCCCGCGGACCCCCGCCGGCCCCGACCCCCGCCGACCCCCCCGTGGACCCCCGCCGACCCACCTTCCGAAATCCGAAATTCTCCGAAAACCGAAACTCGGCTGGTCCCGAGGTTTTCGGATAAAGGATAGTCTACCTGTACTAGGCGTAGGCAGGTAGTGCAGGAGTCCCCTGTGGCCATCCCCCTCTCCAACAGATACACCACTTTGGGTACTGTTGGGGGGGATGGCTTATCAGAGGAAGGCAGCAGCAGCCAACTTCCTGGCACCAGGGGTGGCTCTGCTGCACAGAATGGGAGGAAAAAGAGGGGTAGAGCTATAGTAATAGGGGATTCAATTGTAAGGGGAATAGACAGGCGTTTCTGCGGCCGCAAACGAGACTCCAGGATGGTGTGTTGCCTCCCTGGTGCAAGGGTCAAGGATGTCTCCGAGCGGCTGCAGAACATCTTGGAAGGGGAGGGTGAACAGCCAGTTGTCGTGGTGCATATAGGCACCAACGATATAGGTAAAAAGTGGGATGAGGTCCTAAAAGCGGAATATAGGGAGTTAGGAGATAAATTAAAAAACAGGACCTCAAAGGTAGTAATCTCAGGATTGCTACCAGTGCCACGTGCTAGTCAGAGTAGAAATAGAAGGATACTTCAGCTGAATACGTGGCTAGAGGAATGGTGCCAGGGGGAGGGATTCAAGTTCCTGGGACATTGGAACCGGTTCTGGGGGAGGTGGGACCAGTTCAAACCGGACAGTTTGCACCTGGGCAGGGCCGGGACCGAGGTCCTAGGGGGAGTGTTTGCTAGTGCCGTGGGGGAGGGTTTAAACTAAAATGGTAGGGGGTTGGGAACCTGAGCAGGGAGACAGAGGAAAGGGAAACAAGGATAAAAGCAAAAGATAGGAAGGAGAAAAACAAAAGTGGCAGTCAGAGAAATCAACGGTTTAAATCAAATATGGCCAGAGTAAATAATAATTCTAATAGGTCTAAGAGCGTTAAAAAAACAAGCCTGAAGGCTTTGTGTCTTAATGCGAGGAGCATTTGTAATAAGGGAGATGAATTGGCTGCGCAAATAGAGGTAAACGAATACGATTTGGTTGGGATTACAGAAACGTGGCTCAAGGATGGCCAAGACTGGGAACTCAACATCCAGGGGTATTCGATATTCAGGAAAGATAGGCAAAAAGGAAAGGGGGTGGGGTAGCATTACTGGTTAAAGAAGGGATTAACACAATTGTAATGAAGGATATTAGTATTATGCAACGAGAAAGGATTAATTAGCAATCTTGTTATACGAGGCCTCTTGGGTTGGAGCGATCATAATATGATCGAATTCTTCATTAAGATGGAGAATGAAGTAGTTGACTCAGAGACAAGGGTCCTCAATTTAAATAAAGGAAACTACGATGGTCTGAGGAGCGAGTTGGGTAGGATTGATTGGGGAATGGCACTCAAAGGGTTGATGGTGGATAGGCAATGGCAAACATTCAAAGACCGAATGGATGAGTTACAGAATTTGTTCATCCCAGTTTGGCATAAAAATAAAACAAAAAAGGTGACTCAACCGTGGCTAACAAGGGAAATTAGGGATAGCATAAGATCCAAGGAGAGGACATATAAATTGGCCAGAAAAAGCAATAATCCTGAGGATTGGGAGCAGTTTAGGATTCAACAAAGGAGGACAAAGGGATTAATTAAGAAAGGGAAAATAGAATATGAGAGTAAGCTTGCAGGGAACATAAAAACTGACTGTAAAAGCTTTTATAGATATGTGAAGAGAAAAAGATTGGTGAAGTCAAGCGTAGGTCCCTTGCAGTCAGAATCAGGGGAATTTATAATGAGGAACAAAGAAATAGCAGACCAACTAAATACATATTTTGGTTCTGTCTTCACAAAGGAAGACACAAATAACCTTCCAGAGATGCCGGGGAACATAGGGTCTGATGAAAGGGTGGAACTGAAAGAAATCAGTATTTGTAGGGAAATGGTGTTAGGAAAATTGATGGGACTGAAGGCCGATAAATCCCCAGGGCCTGATAATCTACATCCCAGGGTACTTAAGGAAGTGGCCCTAGAAATAGTAGATGCATTGCTGGTCATCTTCCAGAACTCGATAGACTCTGGAACAGTACCCACGGATTGGAGGGTAGCTAATGTTACCCCACTATTCAAAAAAGGTGGTAGAGAAAAAGCGGGGAATTATAGACCGGTAAGCCTGACATCGGTAGTGGGGAAAATGCTAGAGTCCATTATAAAAGATGTAATAGCAGAGCACTTGGAAAGCAGTGACTGGATCGGACAAAGTCAACATGGATTTACAAAAGGTAAATCATGCTTGACTAATCTACTGGAATTTTTTGAGGATGTAACTGGTAAAATAGATAAGGGAGAACCAGTGGATGTGGTGTATTTGGACTTTCAGAAGGCTTTCGATAAGGTCCCGCATAAGAGATTAGCGCGCAAAATTAAGGCATATGGGATTGGGGGCAAGGTATTGACTTGGATAGAGAACTGGTTGGCGGACAGAAAGCAAAGAGTTGGAATAAACGGGTCTTTTTCCGAGTGGCAGGCAGTGACTAGTGGTGTAACGCAAGGATCGGTCCTAGGACCCCAGCTGTTCACAATATATATTAATGATCTGGACGAGGGAATTGGATGTAATATCTCCAAATTTGCAGACGACACAAAGCTGGGTGGGAGGGTATGCTGTGAGGAGGATGTCGTGAAACTCCAGCACGATTTGGATAGGTTGGGTGACTGGGCAGAAACATGGCAAATGCACTATAATGTGGATAAATGTGAGGCTATCCACTTTGGTGGCAAAAATAGGAAGGCAGATTATTATTTGAATGGCAATAGATTGGGAGAAGGGGAAGTGCAAAGAGACCTGGGTGTTCTTGTGCACCAGTCGCTGAAGGTAAGCATGCAGGTGCAGCAGGCGGTTAAGAAGGCAAATGGTATGTTGGCCTTCGTAGCAAGAGTGTTTGAGTACAGGAACAAGGATGTCTTGCTACAGTTGTACAGGGCCTTGGTGAGACCACACCTTGAGTATTGTGTGCAGTTTTGGTCACCTTATCTGAGGAAGGACGTTCTTGCCATGGAAGGAGTGCAGCGAAGATTCACCAGGCTGATACCTGGGATGGCAGGAATGACGTATGAGGAGAGATTGTGTCGACTGGGCTTATACTCACTGGAGTTTAGAAGATTGAGAGGTGATCTCATCGAAACCTATAAAATTCTGTCAGGCCTGGACAGACTAGATGCAGGAAGGATGTTTCTGATGGCCGGGGAGTCCAGAACCAGGGGTCATAGTCTAAGGATAAGGGGTAAGCCATTTACGACTGAAATGAGGAGGAATTTCTTCACCCAGAGAGTGGTGAACCTGTGGAATTCTCTGCCACAGAGGGCGGTGGAGGCTAGTTCATTAAATATATTCAAGAAGGAGTTGGATATATTTCTTAACGCTAAAGGGATCAAGGGATATGGGGAGAAGGCAGGGACAGGGTACTGAATTTGGATGATCAGCCATGATCTCATTGAATGGCGGAGCAGGCTCGAGGGGCCGAATGGCCTACTCCTGCTCCTATCTTCTATGTTTCTATGATCTTCTACCTCAACTCCACTTTCCTGCACTATCTTCATAACCCTTGATTCCCCTGTATTTCAAAAACCTGTCTATGTCCGCCTTGAATATATTCAATGACTCCGCCTTCACAGCTCTCTGGGGTAGAGAATTCCGCAGATTCACATCCCTCTGAGAGAAGAAATTCCTCTTCATCTCTGTCTTAAATGGGCGACCCCTTATCCTGAAACTATGCTCCCTCGTTCTAGATTCCCCCACGAGGGGAAACATCCTCTCAGCATCTACCCTGTCAAGCCCTCTCAAAATTTTATAAGATCACCTCTCATTCTTCTAAACTCTAATGAGTAAAGGCCCAACCTGCTCAACATAGGTGCTACTTTTTAAAATAAACTGGTTAATGTGTCTGCTAAAATAGCAGAGAGAGGAATATAGTAGAAGCGTTGGAAACATTCAAATGATAACATTGCTCACAGTCATTTTGAGCTTTCGAAGTGTACAGAGGTCACACTGAGGTTTATAATGCACTGAGTGAACCTCACTGGGAGGACTGTGTGCAATTCTGGTCCCACAAACAGCAATGTGATCATGACCAGATCATCTGTTTTAGTGATGTTGGTTGAGGGATAACAGGTCACTGGGGAGAACTCCTGTGCTCTTCTTTGAAATAGTGCCGTGGGATCTTTTACATTCACCTGCGAGGGGCAGACGGGGCCTCGGTTAAAGTCTCCTCCGAAAGACTGCACACCTCCGATAGTGCGGCGCTCCCTCAGCACTGCACTGGAGTGTCAGCCTGGATTTTGTGCTCAAGTCTCTGGAGTGGAAATCACACCCACGACCTTCTGACTCCGAGGCGAGAGTGCTACCTGTTAAGTCTGAGTGTTCCAGTTATGCTTAATATGAATCACTGCACACAGACCACAAGAATAACTTTAACAGGTCTTTACTAGTCGAAGGTCAGGGCTGAACTACACAGCAAATTACTACACAGCACTTATATACCGGTGTGGTCACCACCGGTATTACCGTATACAGCAGCCAGAGAAAGTAGTACATCTCTTAAGGTGGAACAGGTTTAAGTTCTCTTAAGGTGGAACAAGTTACATGGACCAGCAAAGTCAATATGTACACGTTGCCATGGGGCTGAAGGCCATTCCCATGGATGCAGCGGTGCAATCGGAGGTGCATTTTGGACTTTTTGGCACCCTGAGCAGCTTTTCGTCAGCTCCTCTATCTGTTGGTCGATACCCGGCCACCACACATAAGCCCTAGCAAGGCTTTTCATCTTGACTCCCCCCAGATGACCTTCATGCAGTTCCTTTAGAACTCTTTCCCTTAACTTAGGAGGAATAATCACTCTCGTTCCATACATCAATGTTCCTTGACAGACGGACAGCTGGTCTCGTCTTGCCGAGAATGCCGGTAACAGAGAATCACCATGTGCTGGCCATCCCTTCACTGTCACCTCGTAGACTCGGGACAGTGTCGGGTCGTTCCTGGTTTCTCTTTCAATACTTGCATTGGTGACTGGTAAACACTCGATGATGGTCGAGTGAAATAACTCAACAGGGTCAACCTTCGTTGTCTCCTCTTCTTCAGGTAGTGGCAGGCGCGACAGCCCATCAGCATTACCATGCTGCTTTGTACCTTTGAATTCTATCTGATATTGATGTGCCCCTAGGAAAAGGGACCATCTCTGGAGTCTCTGTGCTGTCATCACCGACACACCCTTCTTAGGGTTAAAAATGGATACCAACGACTGATGGTCTGTCAGAAGCGTAAACTTTTGGCCCTGCAGGTAATGATTAAACTTCTTTACTCCCCGCACAAGGCTGAGAGCCTCCCTATCTATCTGAGCATAGTTGCGCTCAGCGGAGGTCAATGATCTGGATGCGGACGCGACTGGCCTCTCCGTGCCATTTGGCAACTTGTGTGAGAGTACTGCCCCAATACCATATGGAGAAGCATCACAAGCCAAACGAATAGGCAGTGTTGGGTTGAAGTGAGCCAACACTTCCTCTGAGGTTATCAATTGCTTGCTTTTGCGAAAGGCCTTCTTAGAGTCCTCGCTCCACTCCCATGGTACTCCCTTCTGCAAAAGAGCGTTCAGCGGGTGCAGTACCATGGATAAATTTGGCAGAAACTTATGGTAATAGTTAATCAATCCCAGGAACGACCTCAACTGAGATACATTAACCGGAGCGGGAGCCTTCACAACCGCTTCGATCTTGTCAGGAGACTTATGAAGTCCCTCCTGGTCAATGACATGGCCACAGTACGAGATCCGCTTCTGAAAGAACTCACATTTCTGCCGATTAACTCGAAGTCCATATTCTTTCAATCTGATGAGCACCAGTTCCAAATTTGCGAGGTGTTCCTCGTCACCCTCTCCTGTAATCAGAATATCGTCCAGGTAACATTGTGTGCCTGGAATTCCCTGTAATACCTGCTCCATGGCCCTCTGCCAAATTGCTGGAGCCGATGCCACTCCAAAAACCAGTCTATTATACCGGTACAAGCCTCTATGCGTGTTGATTGTGAGGTACTGGCGTGACTCTTCCTCAACTTCCATCTGTAAGTACGCCTGCGCCAGGTCTATCTTGGTGAAGTGTTTCCCGCCCGACAATGAAGCGAAGATATCCTCAATCCGCGGAAGCGGATACTGCACCGTGTGAAGCACCGGATTAACAGTGATCTTGAAATCTCCACAGATGCGAACCTTCCCTGGTTCTCCCAGCTTGTTGCTCGAAGGACGTTTCATCACGGGAACAATGGGCGTAGCCCACTCACTCCAGTCTACCTTAGACAGTACTCCTGAACATTCTAGCGCTTCCAGCTCCGCTTCCACAGCAGGTCGTATCGCATAGGGTACCGGTCTGGCTTTGAAAAATTTTGGTTGTGCATGTTCTTCAATCTTGATGTTTGCTGTAATTCCTCTCAGTGTTCCCAGTCCCTGCTGGAACACCTCTTTAGCATCGTCCAATATTCTGGACAATCGTTTAGGTTTGACATCTGTTTCCCTGGCATCTACCGTTAGTGCTTTTAAGGAATGCCAGTCCATATTCATTTTTCTAATCCACTCCCGTCCCAGTAGTGGTGGACCTCCTTCAGGTAGCACATATAAGTCCATTCCTCGGCTTTCTTTGCCCTTGTGGACCACCTTTACCTCTATCTTTCCGATGGGGTATACTCTTTGCCCCGTGTATGTTTTCAATACAATCTCCGTATCCCGTAGGGGAATATGTTGGAATAACCTTTTGTAATCTTTCTTATTCATGACCGTCAATGCCGATCCAGTGTCCAATTCCATCTTCACTTGGACTCCTGCTATCTGAAGTGTGACCCAAATTGTCTGGAGGTCTGTTTCCTTACCAACGTTGTGTACTCTTAAGCTACCCAGTTCATTACTGCTGGCGTCTGAATCTGACTTCTGTTCGTTCGAACTGTTCTCTGTCACCTTGTGTACCTTTCTGTACTTTCCCTGCGGTGACTTTTTGTTGCTGGTCTTCTCTCCTGACCGGCATACTTTAGCTATGTGACCAAGCCTGCCACATTTTCTGCATTCCTTATTTTTGAACCAGCACTGGTTCTGATCGTGCGTTGTCTTTCCACAACGATAACATTTTACTGTACCCAAGACCATTTGATTTGTGCTGAGTTCCGGTGACCGTAGCTGCATTACCGCCGTGCCTCTCGCTGCGGCTTCGTGCGATGCTGCCATAGCGACAGCTTTATCAAGCGTCAGCTCATTCTCCTCAAGCAGTCGCTTTTGTGTCTCTTCTTTTAACAATCCACACACAAATTTATCTCTTAGCGCATCTGTTAGTCCTGTTCCAAACTGACAGTACTTTGCTAGCTTACGCAATTCAATTAAAAATTCAGCATTGCTTTCATCTTTCAGCTGCTTTCTGCTGTAAAATTTAAATCGTTCCGCTAGCATCAGCGGCGTGGGGCTTAAATGATTTTTCAGGACGGTAACAATATCCGCGAAAGTCTTATCCGTCGGTTTTTCTGGTGATAGAAGGTGTTTCAATTGCCCGTATGTCTTCGCACCCATTAAGTTTAATAAGGTTAGTGCTTTATCCCCATCTGGTATCTTATTTGCTTTACAATAAACTTCTATGCGTTCTACATACATGGCCCAATCTTCAACATCGGCATCGAAATCGTTGATGTTACCACGCTTAGGCATCCTTGCAATGTTCTTGAGAAACAAAAAAAAAATTTCTTTTATTTTTTTTTTCTTTTATTTTAAAATGGCGGTTTCCCGCGCTTGTCTTCTTCCCCCGCCTACGAAAATGGCGGCTTCCCGCGTTTGCCTTTCTCCCCCGCTGGCTGTAATGGCGATTGCCGTATTGCTGCCGTTTGCGCCTCCCCAGCGGTTCTCAATTCATGCCTCCCAGCCCCTCTTGCAGTCCGGTCCTTTCCACCGGCTGCGGCTGAGTTCTCCGCGGTTTTAAAAAAAAAAAATTCTCCCGCGCCTTACGCTGTCCCGGTCACTGCGCCTCGCGGCCTCGGTAGCTGCCCGGCCTTTTACACCGGTCGCGGTCAAGCTCTCTCTCGACGCTGTTGCGTCTCCCAGCCCGCTTGCAGCCCGGTCTTTTACACCGGCTGCGTTTGCATTCACCGCAGCTCCCGTGCCTTACGCTGCCCCAGTCTCAGCGCCTCTGGCCCCAACTTCTGTCCGGCTCTTTTCCCCGGCCGTGGTTGAGTTCTCCGCCCTTATATCCTCCGTTTTCCCTCCCCTACTCCACAGCCAACGTGGCCGACTTGCTGCTCGTCGCTGATCGGCTTACCCACCACCGTGGTAGAAGGGATGATCACTGCCTGTCGCTGATGGAAGGCTTCGTGTCAGGATTCTTCCTTTGCTCTTCAGACCCGAGTCTTTTCTCAGCAGGATGATGAGGGCGGATGCCTCTTCTCGACGCCCGTTAAACTGCCTTGGATGTATCTCTGCCGCAGGGTAAGATCGTACTCGTCGCCACTGTTAAGTCTGTGTGTTCCAGTTATGGTTAATATGAATCACTGCACACAGACCGCAAGAATAACTTTAACAGGTCTTTACTAGTCGAAGGTCAGGGCTGAACTACACAGCAAATTACTACACAGCACTTATATACCGGTGTGGTCACCACCGGTATTACCGTATACAGCAGTCAGAGAAAGTAGTACATCTCTTGAGGTGGAACAGGTTTAAGTTCTCTTAAGGTGGAACAAGTTACATACACCACACTACCCACTGAGCCACGGCTGACACAAAGTGGAAACTGTTTCCAGTGGCAGGAGGGTCGGTAACACAGATTTAAGGCGATTGGCAAAAGAACCAGAGGGGAGATTAGGAGAAATACTTTTATTCAGCGAGTTGTTGTGATCTGGAATGCGCTGCCTGAAAGGGTGGTGGAAGCAGATTCAATAGGAATTTTCAAAAGAAAATTGGGTAAATACTTGAAAAGGAGAAATTTGCAGGGCTACGGGGAAAGAGCGGGAGAGTGGGATTTATTGGAGAGCTCTTTCAAAGAGCCGGCACAGGCACGATGGGCCGAATGGCCTATTTTGGTGTTGTATGATTCTCTGATTGTAAATGTCACAGTAATGGTGCTGCTTGGTCTTTACCAGTGGTGAGTGTTAATTTGTGATGTGCCAGGTGCACTGAGCCATGTTGTACGTCCATTGCTAGCAAGGAAAGGTTCCTAACTTTATAATAAGTTGTAGATGAAGTTGAAAGATGAAGCTCCTATGGTGTAACTCAGAGTCTTTGCTCGCTGAGCAACGCTCATGTTTTATGCTGCAGTAACACATCAAACTCCCAAGGTTCCCGCCCAGCGCTGTCCCAATCACTCTGCTGTAAACTATTAGATTACGTGCCCATTGCACTCACAGACGTTTGATTTCAAGGTGAAATCTGCAGGAGGTTTATGTTGTTCTGGTGTGAATCTTCTGCTTTGCTGCAGCAGGCATGTCGATGGGGACAGGAGGAAGGGGAGCTGGATCTTGAGGTAGTCAGTCTGAACTCCAGTGATGGGAGACCCTGGACAGCAGGACTGAAGAAAAGCTGCAGTACACAAATGAATTCAAATAAAAGCACAACACGGGGAAATAAGGATTGTGGGCGTATTATTTTAGAGACTGTCCATCACAGTGACAAGTTCAACAACCTTGCCTATTTCTGAATGGTCCATGGAGACGGCAATCCAACAATAGCACAAAACCTACGATCAGGAAAGATTGACCAGGCTGGGGCTCTTTTCTCTAGAAAAGAGAAGGCTGAGGGGTGGCCTGATCGAGGGCTTTAAAATTCTGAAAGGGGTTCGATAGGGTAGATGTAGAGAGGATGTTTCCACTTGTGGGGGAGACCAGAACTAGGGGCCATCGATATAAGACAGTCACTGATAAATCCAATCGGGAATTCAGGAGAAACTTTACCCAGAGAGTGGTGAGAATGTGGAACTCGCTGTCACAGGGAGTGGTTGAGGCGAATAGTATCGATGTATTTAAGGGGAAGCTGGATAAACACAGGCGGGAGAAAGGAATAGAAGGATATGGTGATAGGGTGAGATGAAGAGGGGTGGGAGGAGGCTCGTGTGGAGCAGAAACACTGGCACGGATCAGTTGGGCTGAATGGCCTGTTTCTGTGCTGTACATTCGATGTAATTCTATATACTCAGAAGTAAACATAGAGAGAAAGCAAAGATACGGGGTGGCAGGGAAAGAAGAAGACGGGAGGTGGTGTTAGATCGGCATTGCCCAATGAGATGCCCAACTCACCAGGAGGGTCTGAGGGGAAGTGACGGAACAGCCCAGTATCCTCAGACACGCACTGTAGCAGAGATGGCAGAGTGAGATACACATCGTGGCCAACTGCAGACTCACTTTGTGGCATAATGTACCATTGCAGTCAGAGCCACACCTCTAATCTGACTGCACCCAGGCATATTTGGAAATCCTAGTTGACAGAAGTCGGTTATGGCCCCCTGTGCTTCTCCAATGAAACAGATCAAAGAGCTGATCATCCGACTGAGCGTCTGTCACCAGAGACTCACAACCAGGCATGTCTGTCTAATTGGTGAGGCCAGCCCGAAGTCCCAGTATGGAATTAACCTGAGGCAAAGCAGATTAATTCTAGTATGACAAGCAGAGCGCAGCACCTGGGATTACTAGATTCAAAATCTCTTCTGAGCTGCCAATGACAGGCCAACACTCTGTACTTACTAAGCTCTTACTTCCTAATGTGTGGGGCTTCCATCTGCTCTTAGAAAGTCATCAAGGTTAGAGCAGCCCTTTCAAGGATGATGCCCCCTGGCACTGCGCTATCCTTTGATTGTTAAGGGCAGCACTCTCGTCTCTGATTCAGAAGGTTGTGGATTCAAGTCCCACTCCAGAGACTTGAGCGCAAAATCCAGGCTGACACTCCCAGTGCAGTACTGAGGGAGCGCTGCACTGTCGGAGGGTCAGTACTGAGGGAGCGCTGCACTGTCGGAGGGTCAGTACTGAGGGAGCGCTGCACTGTCGGAGGGGCAGTACTGAGAGAGCGCTGCACTGTCGGAGGGTCAGTGCTGAGGGAGCGCCACACTGTCAGAGGGGCAGTACTGAGGGAGCGCCACACTGTCGGAGGGGCAGTACTGAGGGAGCGCTGCACTGTCGGAGGGGCAGTACTGCGGGCGCACTGCACTGTCGGAGGGGCAGTACTGAGGGAGCTCTGCACTGTCAGAGGGGCAGTACTGAGGGAGCGCCGCACTGTCGGAGGGTCAGTACTGAGGGAGCGCCACACTGTCGGAGGGGCAGTACTGAGGGAGCGCTGCACTGTCGGAGGGGCAGTACTGAGGGAGCGCTGCACTGTCGGAGGGGCAGTACTGAGGGAGCGCTGCACTGTCGGAGGGGCAGTACTGCGGGCGCACTGCACTGTCGGAGGGGCAGTACTGAGGGAGCTCTGCACTGTCAGAGGGGCAGTACTGAGGGAGCGCTGCACTGTCGGAGGGTCAGTACTGAGGGAGCGCCACACTGTCGGAGGGGCAGTACTGAGGGAGCGCTGCACTGTCGGAGGGGCAGTACTGAGGGAGCGCTGCACTGTCGGAGGGGCAGTACTGAGGGAGCGCTGCACTGTCGGAGGGGCAGTACTGAGGGAGCGCCACACTGTCGGAGGGGCAGTACTGAGGGAGCGCTGCACTGTCGGAGGGGCATTACTGAGGGAGCGCTGCACTGTCGGAGGGGCAGTACTGAGGGAGCGCTGCACTGTCGGAGGGGCAGTACTGAGGGAGCGCTGCACTGTCGGAGGGGCAGTACTGAGGGAGCGCTGCACTGTCGGAGGGGCAGTACTGAGGGAGCGCCACACTGTCGGAGGGGCAGTACTGAGAGAGCGCTGCACTGTCGGAGGGGCAGTACTGAGGGAGCGCCGCACTGTCGGAGGGGCAGTACTGAGGGAGCGCTGCACTGTCGGAGGGGCAGTACTGAGGGAGCGCTGCACTGTCGGAAGGTCAGTACTGAGGGAGCGCTGCACTGTCGGAGGGACAGTACTGAGGGAGCGCCGCACTGTCGGCGGGGCAGTACTGAGGGACCGCCGCACTGTCGGAGGGGCAGTACTGAGAGAGCGCTGCACTGTCGGAGGGGCAGTACTGAGAGAGCGCTGCACTGTCGGAGGGGCAGTACTGAGGGAGCGCTGCACTGTCGGAGGGGCAGTACTGAGGGAGAGCAGCACTGTCGGAGGGGCAGTACTGAGAGAGCGCTGCACTGTCGGAGGGGCAGTACTGAGGGAGCGCTGCACTGTCGGAGGGGCAGTACTGAGGGAGCGCTGCACTGTCGGCGGGGCAGTACTCAGGGAGAGCAGCACTGTCGGAGGGGCATTACTGGGAGAGCGCTGCACTGTCGGAGGGGCAGTACTGAGGGAGCGCTGCACTGTCGGAGGGGAAGTACTGAGGGAGCGCTGCACTGTCGAAGGGGCAGTACTGAGGGAGCGCTGCACTGTCGGAGGGGCAGTACTGAGGGAGCGCTGCACTGTCGGAGGGTCAGTACTGAGGGAGCGCTGCACTGTCGGAGGGACAGTACTGAGGGAGCGCTGCACTGTCGGAGGGGCAGTACTGAGGGAGCGTTGCACTGTCGGAGGGGCAGTACTGAGGGAGCACTGCACTGTCGAAGGGGCAGTACTGAGGGAGCGCTGCACTGTCGGAGGGGCAGTACTGAGGGAGCGCTGCACTGTCGGAGGGTCAGTACTGAGGGAGCGCTGCACTGTCGGAGGGGCATTACTGAGGGAGCTCTGCACTGTCGGAGGGGCAGTACTAATGGAGTGCTGCACTGTCGGAGGGGCAGTACTGAGGGAGAGCCGCACTGTCAGAGGGGCAGTACTGAGGGATCGCTGCACTGTCGAAGGGTCAGTACTGAGGGAGTGCTGCTCTGTCAGAGGGGCAGTACTGAGGGATCACTGCACTGTCGAAGGGGCAGTACTGAGGGAGTGCTGCACTGTCGAAGTGGCAGTACTGAGGGAGCGCCGCACTGCTGGAGGGGCAGTACTGAGGGAGAGCTGCACTGTCGGAGGGGCAGTACTGAGGGAGCGCTGCACTGTCGGAGGGACAGTGCTGAGGGAGCGCTGCACTGTCGGAGGGGCAGTACTGAGGGAGTGCCGCACTGTCGGAGGGGCAGTACTGAGGGAGTGCTGCACTGTCAGAGGGGCAGTACTGCGGGCGCACTGCACTGTCGGAGGGGCAGTACTGAGGGAGCTCCGCACTGCCAGAGGGGCAGTACTGAGGGCGCACTGCACTGTCAGAGGGGCAGTACTGAGGGAGCACTACACTGTCGGAGGGGCAGTGCTGAGGGAGTGCTGCACTGTCGGAGGGGCAGTACTGAGGGAGTGCTGCACTGTTGGATAGGCAGCACTGAGGGAGTGCTGCACTGTCGGAGAGGCAGTACTGAGGGAGTGCTGCACTGTCAGAGGGTCAGTACTGAGAGATTGCTGCACTGTCGGAGGGGCAGTACTGAGGGAGTGCTGCACTGTTGGATAGGCAGCACTGAGGGAGTGCTGCACTGTCGGAGGGGCAGTACTGAGGGAGTGCTGCACTGTCGGAGGGGCAGTACTGAGGGAGTGCTGCACTGTCAGAGGGTCAGTACTGAGAGATTGCTGCACTGTCGAAGGGGCAGTACTGAGGGAGTGCTGTACTGTTGGATAGGCAGTACTGAGGGATCACTGCACTGTCGGAGGGGCAGTACTGAGGGAGTGCTGCACTGTCAGAGGGTCAGTACTGAGAGATTGCTGCACTGTCAAAGGGGCAGTACTGAGGGAGTGCTGTACTGTTGGATAGGCAGTACTGAGGGATCACTGCACTGTCGGAGGGGCAGTACTGAGGGAGCGCTGCACTGTCGGAGGGGGAGTACTAATGGAGCGCTGCACAGTCGGAGGGGCAGTACTGAGGGAGTGCTGCACTGTCAGAGGGTCAGTACTGAGAGATTGCTGCACTGTCGAAGGGGCAGTACTAATGGAGTGCTGCACTGTCGGAGGGGCAGTACTGAGGGAGTGCCGCACTGTCGGAGGGGCAGTACTGAGGGAGTGCCGCACTGTCGGAGGGGCAGTACTGAGGGAGCGCTGCACTGTCGGAGGGGCAGTACTGAGGGAGAGCTGCACTGTCGGAGGGGCAGTACTAATGGAGTGCTGCACTGTCGGAGGGGCAGTACTGAGGGAGTGCCTCACTGTCGGAGTGTCAGTACTGAGGGAGTGCCACACTGTCGGAGGGTCAGTACTGAGGGAGTGCCGTACTGTTGGAGGGTCAGTACTGAGGGAGCGCAGCACTGTCGGAGGGGCAGTACTGAGGGAGCGCCGCACTGTCGGAGGGGCAGTACTGAGGGAGTGCTGCACTGTCGGAGGGACAGTACTGAGGGAGCGCTGCACTGTCGGAGGGGCAGTACTGAGGGAGCGCTGCACTGTCGGACGGGCAGTGCTGAGGGAACGTTGCACTGTCAGAGGGGCAGTACTGAGGGAGCGCCGCACTGTCAGAGGGGTAGTACTGAGGGAGCGCAGCACTGTCGGAGGGGCAGTACTGAGGTAGTGCCGCACTGTCGGCGGGTCAGTACTGAGGGAGCGCCACACTGTCGGAGGGTCAGTACTGAGGGAGCGCAGCACTGTTGGAGGGGCAGTCGGAGGGGCAGTACTAATGGAGTGCTGCACTGTTGCAGGTGCAGTACTGAGGGAGTGCTGCACTGTCGGAGGGGCAGTACTGAGGAAGTGCCTCACTGTCGGAGTGTCAGTACTGAGGGAGTGCCGCACTGTCGGAGGGGCAGTACTGAGGGAGTGCCGTACTGTTGGAGGGTCAGTACTGAGGGAGCGCCGCACTGTCGGAGAGTCAGTACTGAGGGAGCGCCGCACTGTCGGAGGGGCAGTACTGAGGGAGCGCTGCACTGTCGGAGAGTCAGTACTGAGGGAGCGCCGCACTGTCGGAGAGTCAGTACTGAGGGAGCGCCGCACTGTCGGAGGGGCAGTACTGAGGGAGCGCTGCACTGTCGGAGAGTCAGTACTGAGGGAGCGCCGCACTGTCGGAGAGTCAGTACTGAGGGAGCGCCGCACTGTCGGAGAGTCAGTACTGAGGGAGCGCCGCACTGTCGGAGGGGCAGTACTGAGGGAGCGCTGCACTGTCGGAGAGTCAGTACTGAGGGAGCGCCGCACTGTCGGAGAGTCAGTACTGAGGAAGCGCCGCACTGTCGGAGGTGCTGTCATTTGGATGAGACATTAAACTGAGAACCTGTCTTCCCTCTCAGGTGGACGTAAAGGATCCCATGGCGCTATTTCGAAAAAGTGCAGGGGGAGTTCTCCACGACGTCCTTTCCATTATCTATCCCTCAATCAAAATTGCTAAAACAGATTATCTGGTCATTATCACATTGCTTTTTGTGGGAGCTTGCTGTGCGCAGTTTGGCTGCTGTGTTTCCTACATTACAACAGTGACTACACTTCAGAAAATAATACTTAATTGGTTGTAAAGCCCTTTGGGACGTCCTGAGGTCGTGAAAGGCAAGACTTTCTTTCTTTAAGTGGGATCTCAGTGGGATGGTAGAATGTGGGATCTCAGTGGGATGGTAGAATGTGGGATCTCAGTGGGATGGTAGAATGTGGGATCTCAGTGGGATGGTAGAGTGTGGGGTCTCAGTGGGATGGTAGAATGTGGGATCTCAGTGGGATGGTAGAATGTGGGATCTCAGTGGGATGGTAGAATGTGGGATCTCAGTGGGATGGTAGAATGTGGGGTCTCAGTGGGATGGTAGAATGTGGGATCTCAGTGGGATGGTAGAATGTGGGATCTCAGTGGGATGGTAGAATGTGGGATCTCAGTGGGATGGTAGAATGTGGGATCTCAGTGGGATGGTAGAATGTGGGATCTCAGTGGGATGGTAGAATGTGGGATCTCAGTGGGATGGTAGAATGTGGGATCTCAGTGGGATGGTAGAATGTGGGATCTCAGTGGGATGGTAGAATGTGGGATCTCAGTGGGATGGTAGAATGTGGGATCTCAGTGGGATGGTAGAATGTGGGATCTCAGTGGGATGGTAGAATGTGGGATCTCAGTGGGATGGTAGAATGTGGGATCTCAGTGGGATGGTAGAATGTGGGATCTCAGTGGGATGGTAGAATGTGGGATCTCAGTGGGATGGTAGAATGTGGGATCTCAGTGGGATGGTAGAATGTGGGATCTCAGTGGGATGGTAGAATGTGGGATCTCAGTGGGATGGTAGAATGTGGGATCTCAGTGGGATGGTAGAATGTGGGATCTCAGTGGGATGGTAGAATGTGGGATCTCAGTGGGATGGTAGAATGTGGGATCTCAGTGGGATGGTAGAATGTGGGATCTCAGTGGGATGGTAGAATGTGGGATCTCAGTGGGATGGTAGAATGTGGGATCTCAGTGGGATGGTAGAATGTGGGATCTCAGTGGGATGGTAGAATGTGGGTTCGACGATGTGAATGGACAGGTAACAGAAGCTTTGAGTCTCACGTCACCCAGCAAAGCAGGCAATCTTTGAAGCCACGAACCATTTCCACAATCCGGGAGTTTTGGTGGAAATATTTTCAAGAATGTGGTGCTTAAGAAAAAGCATCATTTTGTGAATCAGCTTATTAACATTCCAGCATGTTACACAGTGAGAGCCAGCTCTCCAGTGGGTGGGAGCTTGCTGCCACAGGAGCACCGGACAATGGGCGTACACCACTTTCCACTCAGTGGGGTCGATTTTCCTGGAGCCGTCAGGCAGGGTTTCAGGCGTGTGGGGGGGGAAATCGCAAAATTAGGGGGTCGCGACCCCCACCCCCGCCGCCTGATTCCCCGCCCCGTCCGACTTTCACCCCGGCGTTTCAATCCGACCCAAATCAGTCCCGCCCGCAGTAGGCGGGACTGGTCTTTAGGCACCCTAATCACCAATAATTGGCATCTATAATGCCATTTTAAGGGGCCCTTGCTACTTTCAGTCTTTTCCCATGCTAAACACGCCTGGTGGGAACACCGCTGATGAAACCTGGCGTGAACAATATCGGCTCGCTTTCAGCTGCAGGTCAATCAGGAAAGAAGAGATTTAATCAGACAGCACTTGTAGGTTGCAGGACCTTGTTGTTTCAGGCTTGGGGCAACTTGTTCAAGGCTTAGGCACAGCTGTGGAAGGTTGGAGCCTCACACACTTCTCCAGTGTGAGCTCCTGGGAAGCACCGCTCGGCACCCTCACTCAGCTCTTCCTCAACGGAGGCATCTACCAGAAGTATGGGAGGCCTTTTTTCCCTTCCCTTCATGCCATTAGAGGATCTCCAGCAGCAGAGGCATCAGCAGCAGAACCAGGAACAGCAGCATCAGCAGCAGGAGCGCCAGGCTACTGCTCAGTCACCTGAAGCTGCACAGGCCAGAAGGGGCCAGCGCTTGGATGTGCCTTGAGAGCACCTTGCTGCGCATCAGGGGGGCCATGGGGACCCGTATCTGCACTGGCAGTCCTACTCAGAAGGACTTCCATGAAGGTCTGGTTTCTCTGTTCAATAGATGCCCATCGCTCCTCAAGAGATGTCATTCTATTATGAACACTCACCATGTTTTCCATACCCCGGCGACTTATCTCCTCCATGGAGGGTGCCAACCTTTCCATGGTGATGCGGTCATGCGCCAATGACTACGCAAAGGCTCAGCTCATCTTTGCTATGGACTCCTCCATTCGCTCCACACTTGCAGCGACCCTAGAGACAAAACCTGCCAGAGACTCCTGCATCTGTGCCTGGAGTTCCATCACCTCTGATCTTACGGATGGACCCAGAGGCAGAGGGTGGACATGCAGCTGAGCTGAGCTGGCAGAGTCCTGCGCCCTCCGATGAGGACTCTCCACTGCTGTCCCTGTCTCCACAATCTGCTGATGCTCACTTGTGAGCTGTGAAACACCAGGTGACAACACTACTCTATGTCCCGAAGTGGCTGGTGCTGGGTGCGCTTACTTCTGCTGATGCTGCGTCCTCAGAGGTTGGAGCTTCCTCTGAGGAGTCTGGCTGCACAGCCTCTTCCTCCTCCACAGTGAGGACGGGGGCTCTGGATGGTACTGTGGGGGAGTAAAGGAAGGAGTTAGAGATGTAATGCCAAGGTTCTTCTGGTGACTCCCAGCGAGTTGACATCTGCTGACACCTGCATCCATGCAGCCTTGGTCTCAGTGGAAGGCCTCTTCCTCCCTGACCTAGGGAAGAGGACCTCCCTGTGGGCCCTAACCCCATCCAATAATGCCTGCAGTGAAGCCTCGTTGAATTTGGAGGCAGCTCGGGGTCTGGCACTGGCCACAGCTGCTGCAGGCTCCTCTGCCATCCTGTATGGTTCGTTTGGAAGCCTTCAGAGGATGCAATGCTTGCTGTGGACCTTGAAAGCACCACGAATTATGACATTATACTGTGGGGCTTTCTGACTGGAAATAGTCAATTAGCAAGGGTTCCCACACGCTGGAAATGAATTGGCCAATTGAGGGAAAATTGCTTCGATGTGGCAGACCCATTTAGATCCGTGTGGGAACCCTGACATTCGGGGAACCCGACCATTCCCCGCACCTGTGGGAAAATCGGCCCCAGTGCTTCAATGGGGGAGGGGGTTACTCATATCAGCGGTGTACCAGCAACAATCATTACCTGGTCCCAATCTTCCACCTCGTCAGAGAGTGCCAGAGAGACAGGGAGGTTGTAACAATCCCCTGCTTTTCTCCCTTACATCCCCCTTTCCTAATGGCGCTGACTCTGCCTGGGCTAAGGTTACCCAGTCTCCAGTACCTCGGCTCTGTGGCCATTCTTTGTGTGTGAGCCTGCCAGGGCATTCTGGCAAGCTAATCCCATGTGGAGGCCATCACAGCCCAAACTGATACTGCTCTCACCTGAATTTCACCCGTGTGCTCTCCAGCAGGGCTCACGAGGTCGTGATCGGGAGCAGGAACCATGGCTGCTCTTTTCCCCCCCGCATAATCCAGGGTGTTTGAGGCCAATATGTAACACCAATACTGCTGCCTCATCTGAGAGCAACTCCCACAGCACCGACCCGCGATCGAAGCCTGCACTTTCTGACAGCCGTGGCCTATTATACACAGGGCTCTGTCTTTACTCACTAGGCCTTTCATTTTTTAAAATTCATCCAGCCCAAGTTTTCAGCTACAGAATTCTCCACTGCAGTAAAAACAGTAACTTTCATTTATATAGCGCCTTTTCTAATGCAGAAAAAGGTCCTACAGTGCTTTATAGAGCGTAATCAGACCACAATGGATGCCGGTCCAAAGAAGGCGATATTAGGACAGGTGACCAAAAGCTTGTTCAAAGAGGTGGGTTTTAAAGGAGGATAGAGAAGCAGAGAGGTTTAGGGAGGGAATTCCAGAGCTCAGGGCCCAGGAAGCTGAAGGCACGGCCGCCAATGATGGAGCGAAGAAAGTGGGGGATACTCAAGGCCAGAATTAGAGGAGCTCTGAGATCTCGGGGGGGGTTGTAGGGCTGGAGGAGATTACAGAGATAAGGAGGGAGAAGGCCATGGAGGGATTTGAAAACAAGGATGAGAATTTTAAAATCGAAGCGTTGCTTAAAACAGGTAAAAACCGGGATGAGGTCCTAAAAGCTGAATATAGGGAGTTAGGAGGTAAATTAAAAAATAGGAACTCAAAGGTAGTAATCTCAGGATTGCTACCAGTGCCACGTGCTAGTCAGAGTAGAAATAGAAGGATATTTCAGTTGAATACGTGGCTAGAGGAATGGTGCAACGGGGAGGGATTCAAGTTCCTGGGACATTGGAACCGGTTCTGGGGGAGATGGGAGCAGTTCAAACCGGATGGTTTGCACCTGGACAGGGCTGGTACCGATGTCCTAGGGGGAGTGTTTGCTAGTGCTGTGGGGAGGGTTTAAACTAAAATGGCAGGGGGTTGGGAACCTGAGCAGGGGGACAGAGGAAAGGGAAACAAGGATAAAAGCAAAAGAAAGGAAGGAGAAAAACAAAAGTGGCAGTCAGAGAAATCAACGGTTTAAATCAAACATGGCCACAGTAAATAATAATTCTAATAGGTCTAAGAGCGTTAAAAAAACAAGCCTGAAGGCTTTGTGTCTTAATGCGAGGAGCATTCATAATAAGGTGGATGAATTGGCTGCGCAAATAGAGGTAAACGAATATGATTTGGTTCGGATTGCGGAAACGTGGCTCAAGGATGGCCAAGGCTGGGAACTCAACATCCAGGGGTATTCGATATTCAGGAAAGATAGGCAAAAAGGAAAGGGAGGTGGGGTAGCATTACTGGTTAAAGAAGGGATTAACACAATTGTAAGGAAGGATATTAGCTCTGATGATGTGGAATCTGTATGGGTAGAATTGAGAAATACCAAGGGGCAGAAAACGTTAGTGGGAGTGGTATATAGACCTCCAAACAGTAAGGCAGAGGTTGGGGATGGCATTAAAAGGGAAATTAAAGAAGCGTGCAATAAGGGCACAGCAGTCATCATGGGTGACTTTAATCTACATATAGATTGGGCTAACCAGATTATTAACAATACTGTGGAGGAGGAATTCCTGGAATGTTTACGGGATGGTTTCCTGGACCAATATGTCGAGGAACCAACCAGAGATCAGGCCATCTTAGACTGGGTATTATGTAACGAGGAAGGATTAATTAGCAATCTTGTTCTACGAGGCCCCTTGGGTTGGAGCGATCATAATATGATCGAATTCTTCATTAAGATGGAGAATGAAGTAGTTGACTCAGAGACTAGGGTCCTCAATTTAAATAAAGGAAACTACGATGGTCTGAGGCGCGAGTTGGGTAGGATTGATTGGGGAATATCACTCAAAGGGTTGACGGTGGATAGGCAATGGCAAACATTCAAAGACCGCATGGATGAACTACAGAATTTGTTCATCCCAGTTTGGCATAAAAATAAAACAAAAAAGGTGACTCAACCGTGGCTAACAAGGGAAATTAGGGATAGCATAAGATCCAAGGAGAGGACATATAAATTGGCCAGATAAAGCAATAATCCTAAGGATTGGGAGCAGTTTAGGATTCAACAAAGGAGAACAAAGGGATTAATTAAGAAGGGGAAATAGAATATGAGAGTAAGCTCGCAGGGAACATAAAAACTGACTGTAAAAGCTTCTATAGATATGTGAAGAGAAAAAGATTGGTGAGGTCAAGTGTAGGTCCCTTGCAGTCAGAATCAGGGGAATTTATAATGGGGAGCAAAGAAATGGCAGACCAACTAAATACATATTTTGGTTCTGTCTTCACAAAGGAGGACACAAATAACCTCCCAGAGATGCTGGGGAACATAGGGTATGATGAAAGGGAGGAACTGAAGGAAATCAGTATTTGTAGGGAAATGATGTTAGGGAAATTGATGGGATTGAAGGCCGATAAATCCCCAGGGCCTGATAATCTACATCCTAGGGTACTTAAGGAAGTGGCCCTAGAAATATTAGATGCATTGCTGATCATCTTCCAACATTCGATGGAATCTGGAACAGTACCCATGGATTGGAGGGTAGCTAATGTTACCCCACTATTCAAAAAAGGTGGTAGAGAGAAAACAGGGAATTACAGACCGGTAAGCCTGACATCGGTAGAGTCCATTATAAAAGATGTAATAGCAGAGCACTTGGAAAACAGTGACAGGATCGGACAAAGTCAACATGGATTTACAAAAGGTAAATCATGCTTGACTAATCTACTGGAATTTTTTGAGGATGTAACTGGTAAAATAGATAAGGGAGAACCAGTGGATGTGGTGTATTTGGACTTTCAGAAGGCCTTCGATAATGTCCCGCATAAGAGATTAGCATGTAAAGTTAAGGCACATGGGATTGGGGGCAAGGTATTGACTTGGATAGGGAACTGGTTGGCAGACAGAAAGCAAAGAGTTGGAATAAACGGGTCTTTTTCCGAGTGGCAGGCAGTGACTAGTGGGGTACCGCAGGGATCGGTCCTTGGACCCCAGCTATTCACAATATATATTAATGATCTAGACAAGGGAACTAGATTTAATATCTCCAAATTTGCAGATGACACAAAACTGGGTGGGCGTGTGTACTGTGAGGAGGATGTCGAGAAACTCCAGGATGATTTGGACATGTTGGGTGATTGGGCAGAAACATGGCAGATGCAATATAATGTGGATAAATGTGAGGTTATCCACTTTGGTGGCAAAAACAGGAAGGCAGATTATTATCTGAACGGCAATAGATTGGGAGAAGGGGAAGTGCAACGAGACCTGGGTGTCCTTGTGCACCTGTCGCTGAAGGTAAGCATGCAGGTGCAGCAGGCGGTTAAGAAGGCAAATGGTATGTTGGCCTTCGTAGCGAGAGGGTTTGAGTACAGGAGCAAGGATGTCTTGCTGCAGTTGTACAGGGCCTTGGTGAGACCACATCTTGAGTATTGTGTGCAGTTTTGGTCGCCTTATCTGAGGAAGGATGTTCTTGCCATGGAAGGAGTTCAGCGAAGATTCACCAGGCTGATACCTGGGATGGCAGGAATGACGTATGAGGAGAGATTGGGTCGATTGGGCTTGTACTCGCTGGAGTTTAGAAGAATGAGAGGTGATCTCATTGAAACTCATAAAATTCTGACAGGACTGGACAGACTAGATGCAGGAAGGATGTTCCCGATAGTCGGGGAGTCCAGAATCAGGGGACACAGTCTAAGGATAAAGTGTAGGCCATTTAGGACAGAAATGAGGAGGAATTTCTTCACCCAGGGAGTGGCGAACCTGTGGAATTCTCTACCACAGGAGGCGGTGGAGGCCAGTTCATTAAATATACTCAAGAAGGAGTTGGATATATTTCTTAAGGCTAAAGGGATCAAGGGTTATGGGGAGAAAGTAGGGACAGGGTACTGAATTTGGATGACCAGCCATGATCGCATTGAATGGCGGAGCAGGCTCGAGGGGCCGAATGGCCTACTCCTGCTCCTATCTTCTATGTTTCTAACTGGGAGCCAATGTAGGTCAGCGAGCTGGGTGATGGGTGAACAGGACTTGGTGCGAGTTAGGACACGGGCAGCAGAGGTTTGGATGAGCTGATATTTGTGGAAGGCGGAGGATTGGAGGACGGCCAGGGGAGCAGTGGAATATTCGAGTCTGGAGGTGACAAAGGTACGGATGTGATGAGAGTTTCACCAGGAGATGGGCTGAGGCAGCGCTGAAGGAGGGGGCGTTATCGGGGTGGAAGCAGGCGGTCTTTGTGATGGAGAGGATATCGGGTCAGAAGCTCTGCTCTCAGATGACAAGGAGATCAAATCTGTGAACAGTCTGGTTCAACCTGAGCTGGTGGCCGGGGAGAAGGGTGGAGTCGGTGCCAAGGGGACAGAATTTGTGATGGGAGCTGAAGGTGATGGATTCAGTCTCCACAATGTTTTATTGGAGGTAAGTGCAGCTCATCCAAGACTGGATGTCAGACAAGCAGTCTGACAACACAGAGATGGTGGCGAGCAACGTTCCCGTTAAGCTGTGTGGCCGCGCAGTCTGGAGGTCCCACGCAGTCTGGCAGTCCCACGCAGTCTGGAGGTCCCGTGCAGTCTGGAGGTCCAGCGCAGTCTGGAGGTCCCGCGCAGTCCGCTCACTGGCCTTTAAATGGAAAAACCGCTCATGCTCGGAACTTGGAATGGGCCATGCAGCCCGTTAAAGGGGCCGCGCACCCCAAAAAAATTGAAAGGGAAAACTGGTGGCGAGGTAGAGCGGGGTGTCGGCAGGGTGTGTGTGGAAGCTGACCCCAAGGGGCAGCCTGTAGATGAGGGAGAGGAGGGGGCCACGGATGGAACCTTGGGGGACTCCAAACATTAAATCAATCGCCCATATTGGCAGTGAGAAAAAAAGACTCGCAGTGACCCAGAATTTTTAATTTTTTCAGACTGATGGAGGCGTTAATGAGGAGCACTGAGCAACAGCATTCCGCCCTCACTGTGCCAGCTCTGTCACAATCAGTCTTCCTGGCATTCTGATTACTTTTTGAAGTACACGAGCGGTGACAGTTACAGTTATAGCCACAAGCAGCAAGCCCGCTTTCTATTAAAAATAACAATCAGGGGCCTTGATATATAGCCCTCCAATGTTGCTCCTCTTCTTTCTCCTAAGATATTTTTCACACTGTTCATAATACTGTCCAAGTGCAGTAAAAATATTAGTGAGACATGCAGTGAAGCAATTTGAGAGAGAGATGAAAGAGATGAGCACTGCTCCCGACTCACCTTCATATCCCCCCGGCGCTCTGCTCAATAGCACCGGCTGAACACTGCAATTAAAGGCTGCACAGACGCTCCCTGCTGCCTCAGCTCTTTGCACCGCTTTTACACCTAATGCTTGCACTAATGAACAGGCAAATCAGCATAACCAGGAAACTTCCATGAATCTGTGTCTATCAGGCTATGGGTGTTTCTCTGGCTAGCTCTCTCGCTTCTGAGACAGAAAGTCGTGGGTTCAAGCCTCACTCCAGAGACTTGAGCCCATAATCCAAGCTGACACTCCCTGTGCAGTACTGAGGGATGCTGCACTGTCGGAGGGGCAGTACTGAGGGAATGCTGCACTGTTGGAGGGGCAGTACTGAGGGAGCGCTGCACTGTCGGAGGGGCAGTACTGAGGGAGTGCTGCACTGTCGGAGGGGCAGTACTGAGGGAGTGCCGCACTGTCGGAGGGGCAGTACTGAGGGAGTGCTGCACTGTCAGAGGGTCAGTACTGAGGGAGTGCTGCACTGTCGGAGGGGCAGTACTGAGGGAGTGCTGCACTGTCAGAGGGTCAGTACTGAGGGAGCGCTGCACTGTCGGAGGGGCAGTACTGAGGGAGCGCTGCACTGTCGGAGGGTTAGTACTGAGGGAGCGCTGCACTGTCGGAAGGGCAGTACTGAGGGAGCGCTGCACTGTCAGAGGGTCAGTACTGAGGGAGCGCCGCACTGTCGGAGGGGCAGTACTGAGGGAGCACTGTACTGTCGGAGGGGCAGTACTGAGGGAGCGCTGCACTGTCGGAAGGGCAGTACTGAGGGAGCGCTGCACTGTCGGAGGGTCAGTACTGAGGGAGCGCCGCACTGTCGGAGGGGCAGTACTGAGGGAGCGCCGCACTGTCGGAGGGTCAGTACTGAGGGAGCGTTGCACTGTTGGAGGGTCAGTACTGAGGGAGCGCCGCACTGTCGGAGGGGCAGTACTGAGGGAGCGCTGCACTGTCGGAGGGGCAGTACTGAGGGAGCGCCGCACTGTCGGAGGGTCAGTACTGAGGGAGCGCCGCACTGTCGGAGGGGCAGTACTGAGGGAGCGCCGTACTGTTGGAGGTGCCATCTTTCAGATGAGACGTTAAACTGAGGCCCTGTCTGCTCTCTCAGGTGGATGTAAAAGATCCTATGGCACTATTTCAAAGAAGAGCAGGGGAGTTATCCCCGGTGTCCTGGCCAATATTTATCCCTCAACCAACATCACGAAAATAGATTATCTGGTCATTATCTCATTGCTGTTTGTGGGAGCTTGCTGTGCGGAAATTGGCTAGCATTTTCCACATTACAACAGTGACTAGATATCAAAACATTCTTCAGTGGCTGTTTTGGGCTGTTCTGGGTTTGTGAGAGGCGCTGTAGAAATGCAAGTCTTTCTTTCCAATCTTTATTGCCCATTGAAGGGCATGTATGTAGTTAAGAGCAGGAGTGAGCCATTCGGCCCCTCGAGCCTGCTCCGCCATTTAATGAGATCATGGCTGATCTTCTGCCTCAACTCCATTCACCGGCCCTATCGCCATATCCCTTGATGCCCGTACTAGTCAGAAATCTATCGACTTCTGTATTGAATATACCCAATGACTGAGCCTCCACAGCCCTCTGGGGTAGAGAATTCCAAAGATTCACCACCCTCTGTGTGAAGAAATTTCTTCTCATCTCAGTCCTAAATGGCCGACCCCTTATTCTGAGACTGTGACCCCTGGTCCTAGACTCCCCAGCCAAAGGAAACATTCTCCCAGCATCCACCCTATCAAGCCCTGTAATAATTTTGTATTCTTCAATGGGATCCCCCTCTCATTCCTCTGAATTCAAGATAATACAGGCCTAGTTTACTCAATCTCTTCTCCCTCAGACAGTCCCGCCATCCCAGGAATCAATCTCGTGAACCTTCGTTGCACTCCCTCTATGGCAAGTATATCCTTCCTTAGGTAAGGAGACCAAAATTGTACACAGTACTCCAGATGTGGTCTCACCAAGGCCCTATATAATTGAAGTAAGACTTCTTTACTCCTGTACTCAAATCCTCTTGTAATGAAGGCCAACATACCAGTTGCCTTCCTAATGGCTTGCTGCACCTGCACATTCACTTTCAGTGACTCATGTACAAGGACACCCAGGTCCCTTTGAGCATCTGCATTCCCCAATCTTTCACCATTTAGGAAATACTCTGCCTTTCTGTTTTTTCTACCAAAGTGGATAACTTCACATTTATCCACATTATATTCCATCTGCCATGTTCTCGCCCACTCACTGAGCCTGTTGAGATCCCCTTGAAGCCTCTTCACAACTGACACTGCCACCTAGCTTTGCATCATCAGCAAATTTGGAAATGTTACATTTAGTTAATTCAGAGAGGGCTGGCGGTTGTGAACACTAAGAGAGTGCTCTCTGAAGAAAGATGCTGAACGTAGAGGAGGATCATCATCAGAAGAGTAGATGAGGCTGGAGCATGTGTGGAGAAGGTCACGGATAAGAGGAATAAACAGATGGGAGAGAGGAAACAAGAGTCAGTTTATGAACCATAAACCACAGCAAGAAAGAGTGATTTGAAAGATAGAGAGCCAGGAATATAGCTTTGGTGGGAGACCATATAATGTTTCAGAGACATCACTGCAATGACAGATGATTCGCCAAAGTAATCAAGACCAGTTCTGAGGTAACCAGCTGACCAGTGCAACAGTTATGCCAAAGATGGCACAAGACTACTCTGATTAGGCCAGGTCTTTCAAGGTAATAGATAATCGGACAGTTGATAACAGCTGCCAGAATGTTAGAAGGTACCATTATAAGGGGAAAAAGTGTGGAAGTATTTGAGGCGATAATGTAGCGACAGCTTTACACTGCATTGAACCCATTCTTGAAGAGACAGTGTAGAGGGACGTTTGTTCTGTGTTAAGACAATGGAACATGGAACTAAGAGGGGTGTGGCTACCTGGATTGGGAGATGGTTAGAGCAAAGAAAGCAGAGGGTAGAAGTAACAGGAAGTTTGTTGGCGTGGAAAGGTTTAACTTGGGGCCACTCTTATTTACTATCTATAGTAATAAAATCTTACATCTGCCTCTCTACAAAACCTTACATCCTGTTGTCACTTTATTTTACACTTATTTTAATTATAAATTCCTATATCCACATTGCTAATGAAAACAGCGTATGTAAACTGTCACATTGTAATTACACCTCCTGCCAGTGGAAGCGCTGTCATGACTCAGTTTTGCATCTCCAGCTCCCCCATCTGGACTGTAGTGAAGCTCCAAACATCTCTACGCTCTATTTATCAAACTGCCCTATGTTTTGCTACTTAACTGAAAAAATATTTACAACATTACATTCTCTACATTACAACAGTGACTACACTTGAAAAGTACTTCATTGGCTGTAAAGCGCTTTGAGACGTCCTGAAGCTGTGAAAGGCGCCACAGAAATGCAAGTCTCTCTTTTTTCTTTTTCTTTTATAAGGACAAAATGTCTAACTTTAAAATGGGGACTGAATTACACCTGCGTGCTCTGGTCCAATTATCCCCCACCCTTTAAGCCCACTGCACCCGAAGAATACATTTGGTGTTGAATCTCCCACTGTGTGCAATATCATGGGAGATCATGAGTGAATGATTGAAGGAATAATTTGGAAATTTGGGGTTTGTACCAGATTGACAGGTACAGCAAATTGTGAAAGATTGCAGTAGGGTATAGTTGGATTGGCAAGATGGGCAAGTAGGGGGCAGGTGCAGTTCAATGCAGAATATGTGTAGCAACACATCTAGGAAGTAAGAACAGAGGAAGGAAAAGAATATAAATGGTATGATTCGAAATGAAGCTGAGGAACTTTGATGTGCAGATACACCGATCATTGAAGGTGGCAGTGCGAGCATATGGTCATTACATTGGCAAACAGAATGGCGGTTTTAGATCTACAGGCATAGGGATAAAAATTAGTTGTGGCCTCTTTTCCAACGCATGATGGCGCGTGCTCAAGGCTTGTCCTAAATTGGGTCTAGGGCCTCATTGAAATAATTTGCTTGAGTTGCCGGCTCCAGTCACACCTCCAGAGGCAGCTCACCATTCCCAGTGTTCTAACTTGCCGACAGCGATTCTCAGGTAAGTCCGTTGCGGGGGTGGGGGGGAGGAGGGGAGGAAGGACGGCTGATCCCGGCCCAGCGCCTGCACCGTTCAGGGCAGCCCAATTTCCCAAAGGAGTCCTAAAACAGAAGGGCCCCTCATTAATATATGCAAGGGGCCTAACACCTATTTTAGGTGGCACCTAGGGACTCTTGAAAAGGCGCCCGGCCCTATATGGGGTTGGGCCTATTTTGGGTACGCTTGGAGTGCTGGAGTCAGCACCGTGAAATTGCTGCTTTTGGCCTCCGTTCTGTGCCCGGAAAAAGGCACAGCAGGATCCAATTACTCCCCCTAGAATACCAAATGAAGAAAGTAATGTTGGATTTGTACAATGTCTTGGAGCACAGCTGGAGAGTTCTGGGCACCACATTATGGTAAGGATATAAAGGCAATGAAAAAGGTGCAGCATGGATTCACCAGGTTTATAATCTGGAATGCGCTGCCTGAAAGGGCGGTGGAAGCAAATTCAATAATAACTTTCAAAGGGGAATTGGATAAATACTTGAAGGGGAGAAATCTGCAGGGGAGAGAGCGGGGCAGTGGGGCTAATTGGAGAGCTCTACCAAAGAGTCAGCACAGGCACGATGGGCCGAATGGCCTCCCTCTGTACTGTAATATTGTATGATTCTAAGAATTCACCAAGTTAGGGGATCCGGTTATCAAGAGAAGTTAGGGCTTTACTTTACTAGAGCTAAGAAATGACAGGATCTTCATTATTATGAAGGGTTCTGATAAGATAAACGGTGAGAAGCTGTTTCCACTGGTTGGCGAGACAGCACAAATTTAAGATAATGACAGAAAGAATTAAAGGGGATTTAGAAACAGGTCTTTACACAGGGGGTGGTTAGAGTGTGGGATTCCCTTCCACAAACCGTTGTTGAAGCAGAGCACATAACCGATTTAAAAAGCGAGTTATTTTGGTGAGAAAGTGGAACATTGAATGGTATGGAGAGCAACAGGAGATTGGGATTGGACTGGGTGGCTTGTGTGGAGAAACACCAGCACAGATGTGATGGGCTGAATGGCCTTTGTCTGTGCTGTAACATTCTAATCCACATATGTAACTTGAAAGTGCTTGGTGAGACAGTGTGCAGAAAGCCTTATCCTCACCTGTGCTTTAATCTGCTTCTAACCTGTGCTGTACCTGAGCCGGCAATGTTCGTGGCAGCACTGGGGGATGTTTTATTCTGCATTTAACCCAAGCTATACCTGCCCTGTAGTGCGGAGTGGAAGGGACTTGCTCTATGTGCCTGGGGCACTGCAGAACGCAGAGGCAGGATCCTGGGAGTGTGTACCGCTGGTGCTAGCTCCAGTTTGAAAGTAACTACAACAACAACAACTTGTATTCATATAGCGCCTTTAACACAGTAAAACTTCCCAAGGTGCTTCACAGGAATCTAGTAAGATAAAAAATTTACACCAATCCACATAAGGAGAATTTAGGGCAGGTGACCAAAAGCTTGGTCAAAGAAATAGGTTTTAAGGAGCGTCTTAAAGGAGGAAAGAGAGGTAGCGACGCGGAGATGTTTAGGCAAGGAATTCCAGAGCTTAGGGCCTAGACAACAGAAGGCACAGCCACCAAAGGTTGAGCAGTTATAATCAGGGATTCGCAAGAGGCCAGAATTAGAGGAGCGCAGGTATCTCGGGGGGGGGGGGCGGGGTTGTGGGGCTGAAGGAGATTACAGAGTTAGGGAGGGGCGAGGCCATGGAGGGATTTAAGAACAAGGATGAGAATTTTGAAATCGAGGCGTTGCTTAACCGGGAGCCAATGTAGGTCAGCGAGCACAGGGGTGATGGGTGAACGGGACTTGGTGCGAGTTAGGACACGGGCTGCCAAGTTTTGGATGACCTCAAGTTTACGTAGGGTAGAATGTGGGAGGCCAGCCAGGAGTGCGTTGGAATAGTCAAGTCTAGAGGTAACAAAGGCATGGATGAGGGGTTCAGCAGCGGATGAGCTGAGGCAAGGGCGGAAACAGTTTGAAGAGGAAATATTTAAATGGTAAAGGTGTGTTAGATGTTGGACTTCATGCTTACTCTCCAATGGCAGACCATAACTGTCCATTAAGGGATCTACAAATATCCACAGGTCGAAAGGTACATTTCTAGGAAAGACAGTGTCAGCTCTCATGCTAGACTAATCAGTTCTCTCTTAGATGGCTTGGCATATTATGCATAATGAGATCTGAGCGCAGGTAATTAAAGAGCCAAAGGAAGTGCACTGGGAGAGGGGAGAATCTAAACAGCTTCACTTCCACTGTCTCAGGAGCAGCCCTTAATTAGTTTAGGGCCAAGATGCGAGACTATTCCTGGAGATAGTTCCACTTCCAATGGTAACCATGGTGATGGAGTCTCAAAATACTGGCCGTGGGGTACGCAAATCATTGGAGCAGCTCCTCCGGCAAGGTATTCCCATCTGTGAAATCCGAATGAAGAGTCGGAGCCCATGGTGCCAGGACTTATATGGAGAGAGAAGATGAGTGATTGATGAACATAGGAACATATGTTGAAGAAATAGTGATTCGGTGATGCCAAGATTGTCTTTCATTGAATTATAGAATGATACAGCGCAGAGCCACAGGACACAGAGTGAAGGCGATTGGCAAAAGAATCAGAGGCAACAGGAGGAAACATTTCTTTACACAGCGAGTTGTTGTGATCTGGAATGTGCTGCCTGAAAGGGCGGTGGAAGCAGATTCAATAGTAACTTTCAAAAGAGAATTAGATAAATACTGGAAAAGGAAAAAAAATGCAGGGCTCTGGGGAAAGAGCCCGCACAGGCATGTGTAGGGGTTCGCAAAATCCCCTCAGCCCCCGAAGATCAGGAAATATTAATCCACATCGTGGACGAAGACTTTGCGTGATTTAAATTGTCTCTGGGTTGGACAATGTTTTAAAACATACCCAGAACCGCAAGAAGGCTGCGTTAAGCTAGGCAGCACTTGGACAACACCGGAATCAAAGAACTTTGTAAAAAAATCGCACACCTTAAGACAGTACATTTTTATTTTAAAAATGTACTCTTGAGTTTGGTAAATTGCCCGGGGATAAAATGGCCGTCAGACTGCGTGGCCAAGGACAAAGGACCTGGAAGCAGCTTTCTGTGTCTGTGAAGCAATGGCAGTCAAATTCTGTCAATCAAAAGGGAAGTTTCCCCTCCCTGCAGAGACAATCGATGTTTGTTTACAGAAACTGCTACTTTGTGTACACAAAGGATTAAACCACTTAGGCTGCGGTTTCAGTGACCACAGGACAAAGGCTTTTGTTTACTATAGCCTTCCAGGCTGCTTACGTAGTAATACAGCCCCATTCAAAACCCATCAGGATGAACGGAAATGGTTCAATAGCCCATCACACACAATGAACTCAGCACAGAAGAGACATTTGGACTGAGGAAGGGAACAGTTTAAAATGAATGGGTTTGAATCACCCATTACTGGACAATGGGGACAGTTGGATCCCTTTTGTTTTAGCCCAGAAACTTCCGGATCTGGGCGGGAACATTTCGGCCCCAAAATTGGGGTATAAGAGATAGCTTCTCAGGGGCATCTCTCTCTCTCTGGCTTGCCTCCGTGTGCCCTCTACAGCGTGGAGTCTGTCTGAAGAAGTAAAACACCAGCAGTTTACTTTTAAAAGACTGGGGTGTTTCTTTACTTCAGGGCAGTGAAGATCTCGTGGGACACAGAGCTGGCATTGAAGTGGTGAGCATATATTTTTCTGGCCTTCCACAAGGTGACTTAGGATAGGCTTAGGGGTGGGGGTAAAGTGGGGATTTCGTTAGAATTGTATTTTAATCGATTTCCCTCGTTGTGTCCGTTTTTCCTCCCCTATTTAAGCAATTTTACCATGATTACTGTGATCGTGTGGTGTAGTTTCTTAGTTGTAATAAAATTTGACTTTCTTGCATCCAGACCATTTGTCCGTTTTAATATATCATTAATTATAAGTTCCTCCAGTCAGAACTGGAAGGGGTGGTTTAGCGATTCGAAACCGCTGATTGGAATTAGTCACAGTGCAGTGGCAAAAAGGCTGCCTGACCAGGTAAATTACCGTAAACCAGGTAAAGGAAGGTAAATTACCGTAAACCAGGTAAAGGTTGCCCCCCTACACATGATGGGCCTAATGTCCTCCTTCTGTGCTGTATGATTCGATAATTTTCATGGTTATTTTTTTCTGGCACCAACCCGTAAATTACCACATTTATTGAATTCCATTTTGCAACTTGCCCTGGATGGGATGTGAACTCGTGACCTCTTGGGTTACCTATATGTCTCATAACCATTAGACCACCATACACCCATCTCTTTCTACATCCCCAACTCAGGATTGTGAGTCCAGATGTGGGCAGCATTCAGGTCTTGCATGGAATTTTCCTTCTGGAGGGTTAAGGGTTTACTGAGGTGACAAACAGGTAGGTTTTATGGAGCATCTTAAAGGAGGAGAGGTAGAAAGGCCGAGGGCTTTAGGGAGGGAATTCCAGAGCTCAGGGTCCAGGCAGCTGAAGGCACGGCCACCTATGGTGGAGCGATTAAAATCGGGGATGCTCAAGAGGCCAGAATTGGAGGAGCGCCGAAATCTCGGAGGGTTGTGGGGCTGGAGGAGATTACAGGGATAGGGAGGGGCAAGGCCATGGAGGGATCTGAAAACAAGGATGAGAATTTTAAAATTGAGGTGTTGCCGGACCGGAAGCCAATGTAGGTTAGCGAGCACAGGGGGTGATGGACGAACGGGACTTGGTGTGAGTTAGGTCACGGGCAGCAGCAGTTTGGATGAGCTGGAGTTTATGGAGGGTGGAAAATTAACCCACAAAGAACCCAATTTGCTGCAATAGAAACCTTGTCAGCCGAACAATCATTAATCCCTTTCACTTGGGCATGATTTCAACCTGGGAACCGTAGCATCGAATCCCCTCGGAGCAGGAAAGCTGTCATCCTGCAGAACAGGCGACGCCTTGATCAAAAGAGAACGTACAACAGAACTGCCATATTCATAATTTTATCACCAGTACAGATAATAAAAGAGTGATTATAAACTCCACTCCAACCCAGATTCTAGGCCCGCTGTCAGCATGTAGAAGGCAGTTGTTTGTAATTCAGACTACGTTTGAGGATTGTGGAGCACATTTCTAAGATGTATTCTAAGATGTTTACAGTGGAATCCTGCTTGCCCCGAGCAATCTGTCCAGCACTAATCTTAACAAGGGCCGTGAGTGGATTGGAACAGATCAAAAGAGGAGTTCCAGGAGCTGAGATTAAAATAAACAAAATGGAAATGGAATGGAAAGCCTGGGGAAATTAGAGGCACGGGAGTGGAAAAAATAGCAAACAGTCCGAGGAGCTTGTGAGAGGCTGGGGATTGGTGGATTAGACACAGGACAACAGACATATGGATAGACTGCAGGCATGAATACACTTCATGTTTCAATCACTGGAGGGTAACTATCCCATGATGATTTTTTCCAATAACCATGACAAAGTGGGATTTCTTTTGTTTACACAGTTCTGAGGCGCTGAGTGCAGCAGTGATGGACAATCTTGCTCTTTGAAAAAAACTGTCAAGGGAGGGATCTTTTATAAAACTTGATTAGTTTGCTTTTTATTAGTTCCTTGTGCTTTTAAAAAGACTTTGCATTGATTCGTGGAACGACTTGCATTAAAACAATGACATTTCAAGGTAAATGCGAAGAGTTTGGTCGATTTAAGTATTTAATTGTCTTTGTGTTGTGGAGAACATGGCTCAGGAATCCGAGCCTCTTTAATCAAACCCAGTATTACAGTGCATGACAGTGACAGTCTGTAAACTGCTGAATAAACGATGGGTCGCAGGAAGGGTGAAATTAGTGTTTCAATTAAAAACAGGAGAGTACTTGTTTTTCTCCATGATTAACAAAACTGGGAAGACCGGACTTTGAAGCGTGCAGTTTCCGAGGATATGATTTTGTGGTTCATTAATTGGAGGGAAAAGTGAACAATCTCCCGCTTATCATAGAACCACTGAATCTTACAGCACAGAAGGAGGCTATTCGGCCCATCGTGCCTGTGCCGGCTCTTTGAAAGAGCTCCAATGAGTCCCACTCCCCGGCCCTTTCCCCAAAGCCCTGTCATTTCTTTTTGTCTCGCTTCTGGTTGTTTTGCCAATCACCTTCAATCTGTGTCTTCTGCTTACTGACCCATCTGCCACTGGAAACAGTTTCTCCTTATTTAATCTAGCTCAACTGTTAATGATTTTGAACACCGCTATCAAATCTCCCCTTAACCTGAAGTTGAATATTGTCAGCCGTGGCTCAGTGGGCAGCACCCTTGTCTCTGACTCAGGAGGCTGTGGGTTCGAGCCCCACTCCAGAGACGTGAGCACATTAATCCAGGCTGACACTCCCAGCGCAGTACTGAGGGAGTGCTGCACTATCGGAGGTGCCATCTTTCAGATGAGACATTAAACCAAGTCTGCTCTCTCAGGTGGACGTAAAAGATCCCACGCTGTATTCGAAGAAGAGCAGGGGAGTTCTCCCCGGTGTCCTGGCCAATATTTATCCCTCAACCAACATAATAAAAACAGATTATCTGGTCATTATCACATTGCTGTTTGTGGGAGCTTGCTGTGAGTAATTTGGCTGCCACGTTTCCGACATTCAACACTTCAAAAAGTGCTTAATTGGCTGTAAAGCGCTTTGGGATGTCCTGATGTCGTGAAAGGCGCTATAGAAATGCAAGTCTTCCTTCCTTTATCAATATTATTCAACTACTGGTTGAAAATCTCACCTTTCTCTGATGTGGAGCGCTGTAAGAACATAAGGATTAGGAGCAGGACTCGGCCCTTCGAGCCTGCTCCGCTGTTCAATAAAATCATGGCTGATCTTCGACCTCATCTTCACTTTCCTGGACTATCCCCATATCACTTGATTACCTTAATATCCAAAAATCTATCGATCTCTGTCTTGAATATACTCAACGACTGAGCCTCCACAGCCCTCTGGGGTAGAGAATTCCAAAGATTCACCACCCTCCGAGTGAAGAAATTTCTTCTCATCTCAGTCCTAAATGGCTGACCCCTTATTCTGAGACTGTGACCCCTGGTTCTAGACTCCCCAGCCAGGGGAAACATCCTCCCTGCATCTACCCTGTCAAGCCCTGTAAGAATTTTGTATGTTTCAATGAGATCACCTCTCATTCTTCTAAACTCTAGAGAATATAGGCCCAATCTACACAATCTCTCCTCATAGGACAATCCCCCCATCCCAGGAACCAGTCTGGTGAACCTTCGTTGCACTCCCTCTATGGCAAGTATATCCTTCCTTAGGTAAGGAGACCAAACTGTACACAGTACTCCAGCTGTGGTCTCACCAGGGCCCTATATAATTGCAGTAAGACGTCTTTACTCTTATATTCAAATCCTCTTGTAATAAAGGCCAACATACCATTTGCTTTCCCAATTGCTTGCTGTATCTGCATGTTAACTTTCAGTGATTCGTGTACAAGGACACCCAGGTCCCTCTGAACACCAACATTTCCCAATCTCTCACCATTTAAAAAATACTCTGCTTTTCTATTTTTCCTACCAAAGTGGATAACTTCACATTTCTCCACATTATATTCCATTTGCCATGTTCTTGCCCACTCACTTAGCCTGTCTATATCCCCTTGAAGCCTCGTTGCATCCTCCTCACAACTTACATTCCCACCCAGCTTTGTATCATCAGCAAACTTGGATATATTACATTTGGTCCCCTCATCCAAATCATTGATGTAGATTGTGAATAGCTGAGGCCCAAGCACTGATCCTCGTTAGATTTTATCGAGTGGGTCAATTTTCTCAGGGTTCACGCTCTCCACTACCACAGTTTCGGTCGAAATCCGGTTAGTGCACAGTGGGGTTTCCGCCAGACTTGTGCCAATGTTGTGGCAGCGGATTGGGTCAGCCTGCAAATCATTCCCAGCGGAGGTCTTGCACGCCAGGTACAATCCAGTGACTGAGCTACCTGAAGCTGCAGCCGGTAGGAGGCGGAGAAGAGCAGCCTTAGGCCTCTGATTTAACCTCCTGTCCATACACCGCACCCACCCCGCCTCAACCCAGCCTCAACCCAGCCTGCCAACAAAACCCTTCACAATGGTACAACTGCAAACAGGAACTGTTGAAGACTTTCTTGGAATAGTGCCCTGGGATCTTATACATTCACCAAAAGATGAGATTATATTGGCTTAACGTCTCCATCGAGGGGCAGTACCTCTTACAGTGAAGTTCCTCCTCAATACTGCACCTTAGGAATCAGAAGCAAGTACGCTGTTGACCAAACCAAACTGACACTAATTTATCCGGTAACAAGTACTGAGAACGAATGTTTCGTTATCTTGATAACAATGGATGTACAACATGGCTCAGTGCACCGGTCACACCACAAGTCACACCTTACAACTGGCAAAAACCTAGTAGCACCATATCGTGGCATTAGAAATCAAAGAATGATAGAGCACAAGAGGAGGCCATTCGGCCCATCGTGCCTGTGCCAGCTCTTTGAAAGAGCTCTCCAATTAGTCCCACTGCCCCTGCTCTTTCCCCAGAGCCCTGCAAATGTTTCCATTTCAAGTATTTATCCAATTCCATTTTGATAGTTCCTGATGAATCTGCTTCCACTGCCCTTTCAGGCAGCGCGTTCCAGATCACAACAACTCGCTGCGTAAAAAAGAACTCCCCATCTCCCCTCTGGTTCTTTTGCCAATGACCTTAAATCTGTGTCATAAGAACATAAGAAATAGGAGCAGGAGTAGGCCAATCGGCCCCTCGAGCCTGCTCCACCATTCAATAAGATCATGGCTGATCTGATCCTAACCTCAAATCTTCTATCACTCTGCATCCACCCGAACCCATGTGATCTCCCGGGAGAGGCGAAAAACCAGATAAAGACCCAATGGCCCTCCGACCAGTAAAAGAAAGACTTGCATTTCTATAGCGCTTTTCATGACCTCAGGACGTCCCAATGTGCTTTACAGCCAGTTAAGTACTTTTTGAAGTGTAATCATTGTTGTAATGTAGGAAAATGCGGCAGCCAATTTGTGCACAGCAAGATCCCACAAAGAGCAGTGTGATAATGACCGGATCATCTGTTTTTTGCAGCGATGTTGCTCGAGGGGTAAATATTGGCCAGGACACTGAGGAGAACTTCCCTGCTCTTCTTCAATGTAGTGCCATGGGATCTTTACACCCATCTGAGAGGGCGGACGGGGCCTTGGTTTAACATCTCATCCGAAAAATGGCACGTCCGACAGTGCAGTACACCCTCAGTACTGGCCCTTCGACAGTGCGGCACTCCCTCAGTACTGGCCCTCCGACAGTGCAGCACTCCCTCAGTACTGCCCCTCCGACAGTGCAGCGCTCCCTCAGTACTGACACTCCGACAGTGCAGCACTCCCTCAGTACTGCCCCTCCGACAGTGCAGCACTCCCTCAGTACTGCCCCTCCAACAGTGCAGCACTCCCTCAGTACTGCCACGCCGACAGTGCAGCTCTCCCTCAGTACTGCCCCTCCGACAGTGCAGCACTCCCTCAGTACTGCCCCTCCAACAGTGCAGCACTCCCTCAGTACTGCACCTCCGACAGTGCAGCACTCCCTCAGTACTGCCCCTCCAATAGTGCAGCACTCCCTCAGTACTGACCCTCCGACAATGCAGCACTCCCTCAGTACTGCCCCTCCGACAGTGCAGCACTCCCTCAGTACTGCCCCTCCGACAGTGCAGCACTCCCTCAGTACTGCCCCTCCGACAGTGCAGCACTCCCTCAGTACTGCCCCTCCGACAGTGCAGCGCCCCCTCATTACTGCCCCTCCGACAGTGCAGCACTCCCTCAGTACTGCCCCTCCGACAGTGCAGCACTCCCTCAGTACTGACCCTCCGACAGTGCAGCGCCCCCTCATTACTGCCCCTCCGACAGTGCAGCACTCCCTCAGTACTGCCCCTCCGACAGTGCAGCACTCCCTCAGTACTGCCCCTCCGACAGTGCAGCACTCCCTCAGTACTGCCCCTCCGACAGTGCAGCACTCCCTCAGTACTGCCCCTCCGACAGTGCAGTGCTCCCTCAGTACTGCCCCTCCAATAGTGCAGCACTCCCTCATTACTGCCCCTCCGACAGTGCAGCACTCCCTCAGTACTGACCCTCCGACAATGCAGCACTCCCTCAGTACTGCCCCTCCGACAGTGCAGCACTCCCTCAGTACTGACCCTCCGACAGTGCAGCGCCCCCTCATTACTGCCCCTCCGACAGTGCAGCACTCCCTCAGTACTGCCCCTCCGACAGTGCAGCACTCCCTCAGTACTGCCCCTCCGACAGTGCAGTGCTCCCTCAGTACTGCCCCTCCGACAGTGCAGCACTCCCTCAGTACTGCCCCTCCGACAGTGCAGCGCTCCCTCAGTACTGCCCCTCCGACAGTGCAGCGCTCCCTCAGTACTGCCCCTCCGACAGTGCAGCACTCCCTCAGTACTGCCCCTCCGACAGTGCAGTGCTCCCTCAGTACTGCCCCTCCGACAGTGCAGCGCTCCCTCAGTACTGCCCCTCCGACAGTGCAGCGCTACCTCAGTACTGCCCCTCCGACAGTGCAGCGCTACCTCAGTACTGCCCCTCCGACAGTGCAGCATCCCTCAGTACTGCACTGGAGTGTCAGCCTGGAATTTGTGCTCCAGTCTCTGGAGTGGGACGTGAACCCACGATCTTCGGACTGAGAGGTGAGAGTGCTGCCCACTGATTCTCTCTATCTATTCTATCGAAACCCCTCGTTATTTTCAACACATTATTTTAAATCTCCCCTTAACCGTCTCTGCTCCAAGGAGAACAATCCCAGTTTCTTCTGTCTCTCCACATAACTGAAATCTTTCATCCCTGGTACCATTCTGGTAAATCTCCTCTGCACCCTCTCCAAAGCCTTGTCATCCTTCCTACAGTGTGGTGGCCAGAATAGGACCCAATACTGCAGCTGAGGCCTAACCAGTGATTGTAGCTGCCCGTCTTTACAGTGTAAGCAGGGCACACTGGCAGCTCTGTTCCAGCTTTGACGCTCTTGAGTTTAAGCGCCAACCTCAGCTAACACAAGGTTCTTACCCGGAGGGAAATCTTTGTCAGTTGCAAGCCGGGGAAAGGGAGGAAGTTGTGTTCTCGGCATCACTCAAAGCCCCGCGTGCTGGCAAACTGAGCCAACAGCTGAACTGCCAGCGTCCATGGCGCTGCCTCCGAGTGAACGCCCTTCAGACCGCGGAGCAGTCAAACAGCAGACAGCTAGAGACGGAGCGTGATAAATAAGTCTGCTGCCTTGAAAAATGTTCTCCTTCATTCTGAATGAAGAGTAACTCAGGTTAAGAGGACTCGGGAGCCTCACAAATGAGTTTGGTTGGCAGATGCAATTGTTACAAAGCAGGAAACTATTTACTGGCATCAACAAAATGTGTTAAGTCCTCTTCAGGAATAACACAGCATTAGTTTAGCAGCAGAACTGCACCAAGCTCACCTCTGGAACTCAGCACGAGGATCAATGCAGATTAACAGTTTCCACTTCATCATTTGGTACAAGCTCTTCAGTATATGTGCCATTGAAATCAAATCAAAGATACGTACTGCTGGTGGGGTGGCCAACCCCCCAGGATTGCCCTGGAGTCTCCGGGAATTCAAGATTCATCTCCCGGAAACTGAGCAGGCAAAACCCGGGAGAAAAATCATCGAGGTCTTCAAAAAATGTGTTTTTCCAGTTTCTTTCAACACTTCTGTTTATTAATTATATTGGAGATGGAAAAAAAGGCTATTTCACAGAAATCACAGAAATCACAGAAACCTCACAGTACAGATAGAGGCCATTTCAGCCCATCGAGCCTGCACCGACACATATCCCACCCGATCCCCGTAACCCCTACACCAACACATATCCCACCCTATCCCCGTAACCCCACGTATTTAATCCCCCTAACACTAAGGGTCAATTTTTATCATGGCCAATCAACCTAACCCCGCACATCTTTGGACTGTGGGAGGAAACCGGAGCACCCGGAGAAAACCCACGCAAACACGGGGAGAATGTGCAAACTCCACACAGACAGTCACCCGAGGCCGGATTCGAACCCGGGTCCCTGGCGCTATGAGGCAACAGTGCTAACCACTATGCCACCGTGCTGAAAAAATAAGTATTTGCAGAACAAACTTAAAAACAAAGCTTAAAGACAATTGTTATGAGCAGAATTATTTTTCCAAGAATAGTCAATAATTTATTTTGTTAAGCAATACCTGAGAATGATGTTTACGATGACCAAGTAAATCATTGCAATTGGATATGGAAACATTGCAATATAAGAACATAAGCAATAGGAGCAGGAGTCGGCCACTTGGCCCCTCGAGCCTGCTCCGCCATTCAATGAGATCATGGCTGATCTTCGATCTTAACTCCACCTTCCTGCACTATCACCATATCCCTTAATTCCCTTAGAGTCCAAAAATCTATTGATCTCTGCCTTGAATACACTCATCAACTGAGCCTCCACAGCCCTCTGGGGTCGAAAATTCCAAAGATTTTCAGAGTGAAGAAATTTCCCCTCATCTCAGTCCTAAATGGCCGACCCCTTATCCTGAGACTGTGACCCCTGGTTCTAGACTCTCCAGCCAGGGGAAACATCCTCCCTGCATCTACCCTGTCAATCCCCAGTATATGTGTAATATAGTCAGGGATTGACCAATAATCAGCTGGAAAGCTCACAGCAAATATATAATCTATTCCCAGTTTGATTATTTCATTACTTTCTAAATGATCTGCAACAAGAGTGCTGGCTGATGGAGGTCCTGGGTAGTGACAGTGAATGTTCTTTACTGGGGCGGGTGGAGGCAGGAGGTCCTGGGTAGTGACAGTGAATGTTCTTTACTGGGGCGGTGGAGGCAGGTCCTGGGTAGTGACAGTGAATGTTCTTTACTGGAGCGGGTGGAGGCAGCAGGTCCTGGGTAGTGGCAGTGAATATTCTTTACTGGGGCGGGTGGAGGCAGGAGGTCCTGGGTAGTGACAGTGAATGTTCTTTACTGGGGCGGGTGGAGGCAGGTCCTGGGTAGTGACAGTGAATGTTCTTTACTGGGGCGGGTGGAGGCAGGTCCTGGGTAGTGACAGTGAATGTTCTTTACTGGGGCGGTGGAGGCAGCAGGTCCTGGGTAGTGACAGTGAATGTTCTTTACTGGGGCGGGTGGAGGCAGCAGGTCCTGGGTAGTGACAGTGAATGTTCTTTACTGGGGCGGGTGGAGGCAGCAGGTCCTGGGTAGTGACAGTGAATGTTCTTTACTGGGGCGGGTGGAGGCAGGAGGTCCTGGGTAGTGACAGTGAATGTTCTTTACTGGGGCGGTGGAGGCAGCAGGTCCTGGGTAGGGACAGTGAATGTTCTTTACTGGGGCAGGTGGAGGCAGGAGGTCCTGGGTAGTGACAGTGAATGTTCTTTACTGGGGCGGGTGGAGGCAGCAGGTCCTGGGTAGTGACAGTGAATGTTCTTTACTGGGGCGGGTGGAGGCAGCAGGTCCTGGGTAGTGACAGTGAATGTTCTTTACTGGGGCGGGTGGAGGCAGGAGGTCCTGGGTAGTGACAGTGAATGTTCTTTACTGGGGCGGGTGGAGGCAGGAGGTCCTGGGTAGTGACAGTGAATGTTCTTTACTGGGGCGGGTGGAGGCAGCAGGTCCTGGGTAGTGACAGTGAATGTTCTTTACTGGGGCGGGTGGAGGCAGCAGGTCCTGGGTAGTGACAGTGAATGTTCTTTACTGGGGCGGGTGGAGGCAGCAGGTCCTGGGTAGTGACAGTGAATGTTCTTTACTGGGGCGGGTGGAGGCAGCAGGTCCTGGGTAGTGACAGTGAATGTTCTTTACTGGGGCGGGTGGAGGCAGGTCCTGGGTAGTGACAGTGAACGTTCTTTACTGGGGCGGGTGGAGGCAGCAGGTCCTGGGTAGTGACAGTGAATGTTCTTTACTGGGGCGGGTGGAGGCAGGAGGTCCTGGGTAGTGACAGTGAATGTTCTTTACTGGGGCGGGTGCAGGCAGCAGGTCCTGGGTAGTGACAGTGAATGTTCTTTACTGGGTCGGGTGGAGGCAGCAGGTCCTGGGTAGTGACAGTGAATGTTCTTTACTGGGGCGGGTGGAGGCAGCAGGTCCAGGGTAGTGACAGTGAATGTTCTTTACTGGGGCGGGTGGAGGCAGGTCCTGGGTAGTGACAGTGAATGTTCTTTACTGGGGCGGGTGGAGGCAGGAGGTCCTGGGTAGTGACAGTGAATGTTCTTTACTGGGGCGGGTGGAGGCAGGTCCTGGGTAGTGACAGTGAATGTTCTTTACTGGGGCGGGTGGAGGCAGCAGGTCCTGGGTAGTGACAGTGAATGTTCTTTACTGGGGCGGGTGGAGGCGGCAGGTCCTGGGTAGTGACAGTGAATGTTCTTTACTGGGGCAGGTGGAGGCAGCAGGTCCTGGGTAGTGACAGTGAATGTTCTTTACTGGGGCAGGTGGAGGCAGCAGGTCCTGGGTAGTGCCAGTGAATGTTCTTTACTGGGGCGGGTGGAGGCAGGAGGTCCTGGGTAGTGACAGTGAATGTTCTTTACTGGGGCGGGTGGAGGCGGCAGGTCCTGGGTAGTGACAGTGAATGTTCTTTACTGGGGCGGGTGGAGGCAGCAGGTCCTGGGTAGTGACAGTGAATGTTCTTTACTGGGGCGGGTGGAGGCAGCAGGTCCTGGGTAGTGACAGTGAATGTTCTTTACTGGGGCGGGTGGAGGCAGGAGGTCCTGGGTAGTGACAGTGAATGTTCTTTACTGGGGCGGGTGGAGGCAGCAGGTCCTGGGTAGTGACAGTGAATGTTCTTTACTGGGGTGGGTGGAGGCAGCAGGTCCTGGGTAGTGACAGTGAATGTTCTTTACTGGGGCGGGTGGAGGCAGGTCCTGGGTAGTGACAGTGAATGTTCTTTACTGGGGCGGGTGGAGGCAGGTCCTGGGTAGTGACAGTGAATGTTCTTTACTGGGGCGGGTGGAGGCAGCAGGTCCTGGGTAGTGACAGTGAATGTTCTTTACTGGGGCAGGTGGAGGCAGCAGGTCCTGGGTAGTGACAGTGAATGTTCTTTACTGGGGCAGGTGGAGGCAGCAGGTCCTGGGTAGTGACAGTGAATGTTCTTTACTGGGGCGGGTGGAGGCAGGTCCTGGGTAGTGACAGTGAATGTTCTTTACTGGGGCGGGTGGAGGCAGGTCCTGGGTAGTGACAGTGAATGTTCTTTACTGGGGCGGGTGGAGGCAGCAGGTCCTGGGTAGTGACAGTGAATGTTCTTTACTGGGGCGGGTGGAGGCAGCAGGTCCTGGGTAGTGACAGTGAATGTTCTTTACTGGGGCAGGTGGAGGCAGGAGGTCCTGGGTAGTGACAGTGAATGTTCTTTACTGGGGCGGGTGGAGGCAGCAGGTCCTGGGTAGTGACAGTGAATGTTCTTTACTGGGGCGGGTGGAGGCAGCAGGTCCTGGGTAGTGACAGTGAATGTTCTTTACTGGGGCGGGTGGAGGCAGCAGGTCCTGGGTAGTGACAGTGAATGTTCTTTACTGGGGCGGGTGGAGGCAGCAGGTCCTGGGTAGTGACAGTGAATGTTCTTTACTGGGGCGGGTGGAGGCAGGAGGTCCTGGGTGGTGACAGTGAATGTTCTTTACTGGGGCGGGTGGAGGCAGCAGGTCCTGGGTAGTGACAGTGAATGTTCTTTACTGGGGCGGGTGGAGGCAGGAGGTCCTGGGTAGTGACAGTGAATGTTCTTTACTGGGGCGGGTGGAGGCAGGTCCTGGGCAGTGACAGTGAATGTTCTTTACTGGGGCGGGTGGAGGCAGCAGGTCCTGGGTAGTGACAGTGAATGTTCTTTACTGGGGCGGGTGGAGGCAGGAGGTCCTGGGTAGTGACAGTGAATGTTCTTTACTGGGGCGGGTGGAGGCAGCAGGTCCTGGGTAGTGACAGTGAATGTTCTTTACTGGGTCGGGTGGAGGCAGCAGGTCCTGGGTAGTGACAGTGAATGTTCTTTACTGGGGCGGGTGGAGGCAGCAGGTCCAGGGTAGTGACAGTGAATGTTCTTTACTGGGGCGGGTGGAGGCAGGTCCTGGGTAGTGACAGTGAATGTTCTTTACTGGGGCGGGTGGAGGCAGGAGGTCCTGGGTAGTGACAGTGAATGTTCGTTACTGGGGCGGGTGGAGGCAGGAGGCCCTGGGTAGCGACAGTAAATGTTCTTTACTGGGGCGGGTGGAGGCAGGAGGTCCTGGGTAGTGACAGTGAATGTTCTTTACTGGGGCGGGTGGAGGCAGGAGGTCCTGGGTAGTGACAGTGAATGTTCTTTACTGGGGCGGGTGGAGGCAGCAGGTCCTGGGTAGTGACAGTGAATGTTCTTTACTGGGGCGGGTGGAGGCAGGAGGTCCTGGGTAGTGACAGTGAATGTTCTTTACTGGGGCGGGTGGAGGCAGGAGGTCCTGGGTAGTGACAGTGAATATTCTTTACTGGGGCGGGTGGAGGCAGCAGGTCCTGGGTAGTGACAGTGAATGTTCTTTACTGGGGCGGGTGGAGGCAGCAGGTCCTGGGTAGTGACAGTGAATGTTCTTTACTGGGGCGGGTGGAGGCAGCAGGTCCAGGGTAGTGACAGTGAATGTTCTTTACTGGGGCGGGTGGAGGCAGGAGGTCCTGGGTAGTGACAGTGAATGTTCTTTACTGGGGCGGTGGAGGCAGGAGGCCCTGGGTAGTGACAGTGAATGTTCTTTACTGGGGCGGGTGGAGGCAGGAGGTCCTGGGTAGTGACAGTGAATGTTCTTTACTGGGGCGGGTGGAGGGAGGAGGTCCAGGATAGTGACAGTGAATGTTCTTTACTGGGGTGGTGGAGGCAGGAGGTCCTGGGTAGTGACAGTGAATGTTCTTTACTGGGGCGGTGGAGGCAGCAGGTCCTGGGTAGTGACAGTGAATGTTCTTTACTGGGGCGGGTGGAGGCAGGAGGTCCGGGGTAGTGACAGTGAATGTTCTTTACTGGGGCGGTTGGAGGCAGGAGGTCCGGGGTAGTGACAGTGAATGTTCTTTACTGGGGCCGGTGGAGGCAGGAGGTCCTGGGTAGTGACAGTGAATATTCTTTACTGGGGCGGGTGGAGGCAGCAGGTCCTGGGTAGTGACAGTGAATGTTCTTTACTGGGGCGGGTGGAGGCAGCAGGTCCTGGGTAGTGACAGCGAATGTTCTTTACTGGGGCGGGTGGAGGCAGCAGGTCCAGGGTAGTGACAGTGAATGTTCTTTACTGGGGCGGGTGGAGGCAGGAGGTCCTGGGTAGTGACAGTGAATGTTCTTTACTGGGGCGGGTGGAGGCAGCAGGTCCTGGGTAGTGACAGTGAATGTTCTTTGCTGGGGCGGTGGAGGCAGGAGGCCCTGGGTAGTGACAGTGAATGTTCTTTACTGGGGCGGGTGGAGGCAGCAGGTCCTGGGTAGTGACAGTGAATGTTCTTTACTGGGGCGGGTGGAGGCAGGAGGTCCTGGGTAGTGACAGTGAATGTTCTTTACTGGGGCGGGTGGAGGGAGGAGGTCCAGGATAGTGACAGTGAATGTTCTTTACTGGGGCGGTGGAGGCAGCAGGTCCAGGGTAATGACAGTGAATGTTCTTTACTGGGGCGGGTGGAGGCAGCAGGTCCTGGGTAGTGACAGTGAATGTTCTTTACTGCGGCGGGTGGAGGCAGGAGGTCCAGGGTCGTGACAGTGAATGTTCTTTACTGGGGCGGGTGGAGGCAGGAGGTCCTGGGTAGTGACAGTGAATGTTCTTTACTGGGGCGGGTGGAGGCAGGAGGTCCTGGGTAGTGACAGTGAATGTTCTTTACTGGGGCGGGTGGAGGCAGGAGGTCCTGGGTAGTGACAGTGAATGTTCTTTACTGGGGCGGGTGGAGGCAGCAGGTCCTGGGTAGTGACAGTGAATGTTCTTTACTGGGGCGGGTGGAGGCAGCAGGTCCTGGGTAGTGACAGTGAATGTTCTTTACTGGGGCGGGTGGAGGCAGGAGGTCCGGGGTAGTGACAGTGAATGTTCTTTACTGGGGCGGGTGGAGGCAGCAGGTCCTGGGTAGTGACAGTGAATGTTCTTTACTGGGGTGGGTGGAGGCAGCAGGTCCTGGGTAGTGACAGTGAATGTTCTTTACTGGGGCGGGTGGAGGCAGATCCTGGGTAGTGACAGTGAATGTTCTTTACTGGGGCGGGTGGAGGCAGGTCCTGGGTAGTGACAGTGAATGTTCTTTACTGGGGCGGGTGGAGGCAGGAGGTCCTGGGTAGTGACAGTGAATGTTCTTTACTGGGGCGGGTGGAGGCAGGAGGTCCTGGGTAGTGACAGTGAATGTTCTTTACTGGGGTGGTGGAGGCAGCAGGTCCTGGGTAGTGACAGTGAATGTTCTTTGCTGGGGCAGGTGGAGGCAGGAGGTCCTGGGTAGTGACAGTGAATGTTCTTTACTGGGGCGGGTGGAGGCAGCAGGTCCTGGGTAGTGACAGTGAATGTTCTTTACTGGGGCGGGTGGAGGCAGCAGGTCCTGGGTAGTGACAGTGAATGTTCTTTACTGGGGCGGGTGGAGGCAGCAGGTCCTGGGTAGTGACAGTGAATGTTCTTTACTGGGGCGGGTGGAGGCAGCAGGTCCTGGGTAGTGACAGTGAATGTTCTTTACTGGGGCGGGTGGAGGCAGGAGGTCCTGGGTAGTGACAGTGAATGTTCTTTACTGGGGCAGGTGGAGGCAGGAGGTCCTGGGTAATGACAGTGAATGTTCTTTACTGGGGCGGGTGGAGGCAGCAGGTCCTGGGTAGTGACAGTGAATGTTCTTTACTGGGGCGGGTGGAGGCAGCAGGTCCTGGGTAGTGACAGTGAATGTTCTTTACTGGGGCGGGTGGAGGCAGCAGGTCCTGGGTAGTGACAGTGAATGTTCTTTACTGGGGCGGGTGGAGGCAGGAGGTCCTGGGTAGTGACAGTGAATGTTCTTTACTGGGGCGGGTGGAGGCAGGAGGTCCTGGGTAGTGACAGTGAATGTTCTTTACTGGGGCGGGTGGAGGCAGGTCCTGGGTAGTGACAGTGAATGTTCTTTACTGGGGCGGGTGGAGGCAGCAGGTCCTGGGTAGTGACAGTGAATGTTCTTTACTGGGGCGGGTGGATGCAGGAGGTCCTGGGTAGTGACAGTGAATGTTCTTTACTGGGGCGGGTGGAGGCAGCAGGTCCTGGGTAGTGACAGTGAATGTTCTTTACTGGGTCGGGTGGAGGCAGCAGGTCCTGGGTAGTGACAGTGAATGTTCTTTACTGGGGCGGGTGGAGGCAGCAGGTCCAGGGTAGTGACAGTGAATGTTCTTTACTGGGGCGGGTGGAGGCAGGTCCTGGGTAGTGACAGTGAATGTTCTTTACTGGGGCGGGTGGAGGCAGGAGGTCCTGGGTAGTGACAGTGAATGTTCTTTACTGGGGCGGGTGGAGGCAGGAGGTCCTGGGTAGTGACAGTGAATGTTCTTTACTGGGGCGGTTGGAGGCAGGAGGTCCTGGGTAGTGACAGTGAATGTTCTTTACTGGGGCGGTGGAGGCAGGAGGTCCTGGGTAGTGACAGTGAATGTTCTTTACTGGGGCGGGTGGAGGCAGGAGGTCCTGGGTAGTGACAGTGAATGTTCTTTACTGGGGCGGTTGGAGGCAGGAGGTCCTGGGTAGTGACAGTGAATGTTCTTTACTGGGGCGGTGGAGGCAGGAGGTCCTGGGTAGCGACAGTAAATGTTCTTTACTGGGGCGGGTGGAGGCAGCAGGTCCTGGGTAGTGACAGTGAATGTTCTTTACTGGGGTGGTGGAGGCAGCAGGTCAAGGGTAGTGACAGTGAATGTTCTTTACTGGGGCGGGTGGAGGCAGCAGGTCCTGGGTAGTGACAGTGAATGTACTTTATTGGGACGGGTGGAGGCAGGAGGTCCAGGTTAATGACAGTGAATGTTCTTTACTGGGGCGGGTGGAGGCAGCAGGTCCAGGGTAGTGACAGTGAATGTTCTTTACTGGGGCGGGTGGAGGCAGGTCCTGGGTAGTGACAGTGAATGTTCTTTACTGGGGCGGGTGGAGGCAGGAGGTCCTGGGTAGTGACAGTGAATGTTCTTTACTGGGGCGGGTGGAGGCAGGAGGTCCTGGGTAGTGACAGTGAATGTTCTTTACTGGGGCGGGTGGAGGCAGGAGGTCCTGGGTAGTGACAGTGAATGTTCTTTACTGGGGCGGGTGGAGGCAGGAGGTCCTGGGTAGTGACAGTGAACGTTCTTTACTGGGGCGGGTGGCGGCAGCAGGTCCTGGGTAGTGACAGTGAATGTTCTTTACTGGGGCGGGTGGAGGCAGCAGGTCCTGGGTAGTGACAGTGAATTTTCTTTACTGGGGCGGGTGGAGGCAGGAGGTCCTGGTTAGTGACAGTGAATGTTCTTTACTGGGGCGGTGGAGGCAGCAGGTCCTGGGTAGTGACAGTGAATGTTCTTTACTGGGGCGGGTGGAGGCAGGAGGTCCAGGGTAGTGACAGTGAATGTTCTTTACTGGGGCGGTTGGAGGCAGGAGGTCCGGGGTAGTGACAGTGAATGTTCTTTACTGGGGCGGGTGGAGGCAGGAGGTCCTGGGTAGTGACAGTGAATATTCTTTACTGGGGCGGGTGGAGGCAGCAGGTCCTGGGTAGTGACAGTGAATGTTCTTTACTGGGGCGGGTGGAGGCAGCAGGTCCTGGGTAGTGACAGTGAATGTTCTTTACTGGGGCGGGTGGAGGCAGCAGGTCCAGGGTAGTGACAGTGAATGTTCTTTACTGGGGCGGGTGGAGGCAGGAGGTCCTGGGTAGTGACAGTGAATGTTCTTTACTGGGGCGGGTGGAGGCAGCAGGTCCTGGGTAGTGACAGTGAATGTTCTTTACTGGGGCGGTGGAGGCAGGAGGCCCTGGGTAGTGACAGTGAATGTTCTTTACTGGGGCGGGTGGAGGCAGCAGGTCCTGGGTAGTGGCAGTGAATGTTCTTTACTGGGGCGGGTGGAGGCAGGAGGTCCTGGGTAGTGACAGTGAATGTTCTTTACTGGGGCGGGTGGAGGGAGGAGGTCCAGGATAGTGACAGTGAATGTTCTTTACTGGGGTGGTGGAGGCAGCAGGTCAAGGGTAGTGACAGTGAATGTTCTTTACTGGGGCGGGTGGAGGCAGCAGGTCCTGGGTAGTGACAGTGAATGTACTTTACTGGGGCGGGTGGAGGCAGGAGGTCCAGGGTAGTGACAGTGAATGTTCTTTACTGGGGCGGGTGGAGGCAGGAGGTCCTGGGTAGTGACAGTGAATGTTCTTTACTGGGGCGGGTGGAGGCAGGAGGTCTTGGGTAGTGACAGTGAATGTTCTTTACTGGGGCGGGTGGAGGCAGGAGGTCCTAGGTAGTGACAGTGAATGTTCTTTACTGGGGCGGGTGGAGGCAGGAGGTCCTGGGGAGTGACAGTGAATGTTCTTTACTGGGGCAGGTGGAGACAGCAGGTCCTGGGTAGTGACAGTGAATGTTCTTTACTGGGGCGGGTGGAGGCAGCAGGTCCTGGGGAGTGACAGTGAATGTTCTTTACTGGGGCGGGTGGAGGCAGGAGGTCCTGGGTCATAACAGTGAATGTTCTTTACTCGGGCGGTGGAGGCAGGAGGTCCGGGTAGTGACAGTGAATGTTCTTTACTGGGGCGGGTGGAGGCGGGAGGTCCTGGGTAGTGACAGTGAATGTTCTTTACTGGGGCAGGTGGAGACAGCAGGTCCTGGGTAGTGACAGTGAATGTTCTTTACTGGGGCGGTGGAGGCAGCAGGTCCTGGGTAGAGACAGTGAATGTTCTTTACTGGGGTGGGTGGAGGCAGCAGGTCCTGGGTAGTGACAGTGAATGTTCTTTACTGGGGCGGTGGAGGCAGCAGGTCCAGGGTAATGACAGTGAATGTTCTTTACTGGGGCGGGTGGAGGCAGCAGGTCCTGGGTAGTGACAGTGAATGCTCTTTACTGCGGCGGGTGGAGGCAGGAGGTCCAGGGTCGTGATAGTGAATGTTCTTTACTGGGGCGGGTGGAGGCAGGAGGTCCTGGGTAGTGACAGTGAATGTTCTTTACTGGGGCGGGTGGAGGCAGGAGGTCCTGGGTAGTGACAGTGAATGTTCTTTACTGGGGCGGGTGGAGGCAGGAGGTCCTGGGTAGTGACAGTGAATGTCCTTTACTGGGGCAGGTGGAGACAGCAGGTCCTGGGTAGTGACAGTGAATGTTCTTTACTGGGGCGGGTGGAGGCAGCAGGTCCTGGGTAGTGACAGTGAATGTTCTTTACTGGGGCGGGTGGAGGCGGGAGGTCCAGGGTAGTGACTGTGAATGTTCTTTACTGGGGCGGGTGGAGGCAGCAGGTCCTGGGTAGTGACAGTGAATGTTCTTTACTGGGGCGAGTGGAGGCAGGAGGTCTTGGGTAGTGACAGTGAATGTTCTTTACTGGGGCGGGTGGAGGCAGGAGGTCTTGGGTAGTGACAGTGAATGTTCTTTACTGGGGCGGGTGGAGGCAGCAGGTCCTGGGTAGTGACAGTGAATGTTCTTTACTGGGGCGGGTGGAGGCAGGAGGTCCTGGGTAGTGACAGTGAATGTTCTTTACTGGGGCGGGTGGAGACAGCAGGTCCTGGGTAGTGACAGTGGATGTTCTTTACTGGGGCGGGTGGTGGCAGCAGGTCCTGGGTAGTGACACTGAATGTTTTTACTGGGGCGGTGGAGGCAGGAGCTCCAGGGTAGTGACAGTGAATGTTCTTTACTGGGGCGGGTGGAGGCGGGAGGTCCAGGGTAGTGACTGTGAATGTTCTTTACTGGGGCGGGTGGAGGCAGCAGGTCCTGGGTAGTGACAGTGAATGTTCTTTACTGGGGCAGGTGGAGACAGCAGGTCCTGGGTAGTGACAGTGAATGTTCTTTACTGGGGCGGGTGGAGGCAGCAGGTCCTGGGTAGTGACAGTGAATGTTCTTTACTGGGGCGGGTGGAGGCGGGAGGTCCAGGGGAGTGACAGTGAATGTTCTTTATTGGGGCGGGTGGAGGCAGGAGGTCCTGGGTCGTAACAGTGAATGTTCTTTACTGGGGCGGTGGAGGCAGGAGGTCCGGGTAGTGACAGTGAATGTTCTTTACTGGGGCGGGTGGAGGCGGGAGGTCCTGGGTAGTGACAGTGAATGTTCTTTACTGGGGCAGGTGGAGACAGCAGGTCCTGGGTAGTGACAGTGAATGTTCTTTACTGGGGCGGGTGGAGGCAGCAGGTCCTGGGTAGAGACAGTGAATGTTCTTTACTGGGGTGGGTGGAGGCAGCAGGTCCTGGGTAGTGACAGTGAATGTTCTTTACTGGGGCGGTGGAGGCAGCAGGTCCAGGGTAATGACAGTGAATGTTCTTTACTGGGGCGGGTGGAGGCAGCAGGTCCTGGGTAGTGACAGTGAATGTTCTTTACTGGGGCGGGTGGAGGCAGCAGGTCCAGGGTAGTGACAGTGAATGTTCTTTACTGGGGCGTGTGGAGGCGGGAGGTCCTGGGTAGTGACAGTGAATGTTCTTTACTGGGGCGGGTGGAGGCAGGAGGTCCTGGGTAGTGACAGTGAATGTTCTTTACTGGGGCGGGTGGAGGCAGCAGGTCCTGGGTAGCGACAGTGAATGTTCTTTACTGGGGCGGTGGAGGCAGGAGGCCCAGGGTAGTGACAGTGAATGTTCTTTACTGGGGCGTGTGGAGGCGGGAGGTCCTGGGTAGTGACAGTGAATGTTCTTTACTGGGTCGGGTGGAGGCAGGAGGCCCTGGGTAGTGACAGTGAATGTTCTTTACTGGGGCGGGTGGAGGCAGCAGGTCCTGGGTAGTGACAGTGAATGTTCTTTACTGGGTCGGGTGGAGGCAGGAGGCCCAGGGTAGTGACAGTGAATGTTGTTTACTGGGGCGGGTGGAGGCAGGAGGTCCTGGGTAGTGACAGTGAATGTTCTTTACTGGGGTGGGTGGAGGCAGGAGGTCCTGGGTAGTGACAGTGAATGTTCTTTACTGGGGTGGGTGGAGGCGGGAGGTCCTGGGTAGTGACAGTGAATGTTCTTTACTGGGTCGGGTGGAGGCAGCAGGTCCTGGGTAGTGACAGTGAATGTTCTTTACTGGGTCGGGTGGAGGCAGGAGGCCCAGGGTAGTGACAGTGAATGTTCTTTACTGGGTCGGGTGGAGGCAGGAGGCCCAGGGTAGTGACAGTGAATGTTCTTTACTGGGGCGGGTGGAGGCAGGAGGTCCTGGGTAGTGACAGTGAATGTTCTTTACTGGGGTGGGTGGAGGCAGGAGGTCCTGGGTAGTGACAGTGAATATTCTTTACTGGGTCGGGTGGAGGCAGGAGGCCCAGGGTAGTGACAGTGAATGTTCTTTACTGGGGCGGGTGGAGGCAGCAGGTCCTGGGTAGTGACAGTGAATGTTCTTTACTGGGGTGGGTGGAGGCAGGAGGTCCTGGGTAGTGACAGTGAATGTTCTTTACTGGGTCGGGTGGAGGCAGGAGGCCCAGGGTAGTGACAGTGAATGTTCTTTACTGGGGTGGGTGGAGGCAGGAGGTCCAGGGTAGTGACAGTGAATGTTCTTTACTGGGGCGGGTGGAGGCAGGAGGTCCTGGGTAGTGACAGTGAATGTTGTTTACTGGGGTGGGTGGAGGCAGGAGGCCCAGGGTAGTGACAGTGAATGTTCTTTACTGGGGTGGGTGGAGGCAGGAGGTCCTGGGATGGAACCTCCAGGAATATGGCCAACCACAAGCTGGCGACCTGAACTGCTGGTGACCTTACTAACATAAGACTGACGGAATTACACATGTACACAGTAGACTAGTGAAGAATAATCCCCACACTCAACTTGTGGCAGATATGGAGCTGGGATCATTCGTAGTTGGAAAATGAAAAAGTTTAGCGCCTGGCGCTAATTATCGCCTCCGACTGCAAACTTGGCTTCTATCGCCCCTGGAGGTGATTGGAGCGCTAAATCAGGCGCTACACACCTCTCTTAAGACGCTAAGGCCGAGGAGTGAGGCGCAACCTCAGAGCGCTGGCGAAGCTCATGTGATGTCAGTCAGCAATGGAACACAGACACACTGGCGCCGGCCAGTTCTTAAAGGGGAGTTCTGACAAATGGTCATCAACCTGAAACGTTAACTCTGTTTCTCTCTTCACAGATGCTGCTTGGCCTGCTGAGTTTCTCCAGCATTTTCTGTTTTTATCTTAAAGGGGAGGGTTGATCTTGCTCTCCATCCACATCCTGCTCATTGCAGCCTTGAATCTCGGCCTGAATCTCGGCCTGGAGAGACCTGTACATCAAATCTGCTGGAAAGAACAATGGAGAGGCCCAGGGAAAGAGCTCAGAGTGCAGCCCCCACAGTCTCTTCTAAATCGATACAAGGAAGGGCAAATCAAAACCAACCTGCAAAGTGCTGCTCAGTACCCAAAACTCCTTCACACAGCGTTGAATCTCTCCAGAAGTCTCTCTCTCTCGCTCTCAGAATGCGTGGTGCAAAAATGTCACTGACAAAAAAAGGCAGGAAGCGGTCGCCTTTAAATTGCGCTCCCCTAGACCCTTTCTGACAGCATAACGCTCCCCTCAACCTGTCGTTGCTAGCGGCAGGCAGTAAGGCAGGGGGCGCCACTCAATTTCCGGTCTGGGGCGCTAACGGGGTGTTGCACACTCGACTGACATCACGATCTGCCGGCGCAGGAGATCGTGGCGGTAGTGTTTAGCGCCGCCGCAAAATGTCTCGTTAATTTCGCGAGCGGCGCAAACATCGCTGCGCCCGGGCGCTAGTTGCTTTGCGCCCCACTTGGCACCCTCTTAAGGCACTAACGGGAGGCGCAAACAATGGAATTTTCCCCCCCAAGGGTCCATCGCTGCACTCCGACCGATTGGGAACAGTAGCACAGTGGTTATGTCACAGGACAAGTAATCCAGAGGCCGGGACTAATGATCTGGAAATCCAGAGTTCAAATTCCACCACGGCAGCTGGGGAATTTAAATTCAGTTAATTAAATAAACATATAGATCCACAGCAATGTGGTTGACACCTAACTGCCCTCTGAAATGGCCTAGCCACTCAATTGTAACAAACCACTACAGAAAATAACAATAAAACCAGACGGACCACCCGGTACCGACGTAGGACACACTCAGCCCAGTCGACCCTGCAAAGTCCTCCTCACTAATAAGCAACAGTCTGACATGGTCATACTCACAGAATCATACCTTTCAACCAATGTCCCAGACCCACCCATCACCATCCCTGGGTATGTCCTGTCTCACCGGCAGGACAGATCCACCAGGGTTGGCAGCACAGTGGTATACAGTCGGGAAGGAGTGGCCCTGGGAGTCCTCAACATTGAGTCCGGACCCCATGAAATCTCAGCAAAGGCTATGGGCCCCGATTAATAAGATAGATAAGCTAAATACGTGGCTTGAGCAGTGGTGCAAGGGAGAGGGATTTAAATTCTTGAGGCATTGGAACCAGTTCTTGGGGAGGAGTGACCTGTACCAAGGGGACGGTCTACACCTGAACTGTGAGGGAGCCGATGTCCTCGGGGTAATATTTTCTAGGACGGTTCGGGAGGATTTAAACTAATTTGGCAGGGGGATGGGAACCTAGGTAGTGGAAAAGAGGGAAGTCATATGAAGTCAGAAATAGATGGTAGAAAGGTGAGAAGCAATAAGCAAAGGAGAGAAACACAAAGGGCCAAACTAATTCATAATGAGAGTGTGAAAAAAGCAAGCCTGAAGGCTTTGTATCTTAATGCTAGAAGCATTAGGAACAAGGTGGATGAATTAGTTGTGGAAATAGAGGTAAACAAGTATGATTTGATTGGGATTACAGAAACGTGGCTGCAGGGTGGGCAAGGCTGGGAACTTAACATCCAGGGATATACAATATTTAGGAAGGATCGGCAAAAAGGTAGGGGAGGTGGGGTAGCATTGCTGGTAAAGGAGGGGATTAATGCAATGGAAAGGAAGGATATTAACTCGGATGAAACGGAATCTGTATGGGTAGAAATGAGAAATAGCAAGGGGAGAAAAACGTTAGTGGGTGTGATATATAGGCCTCCAAATAGTAATATGGAGGTGAGGGAAGGCATAAAAAGGGAAATTAGAGAAGCGTGCGATAAGAGCACAGCTGTCATCATGGGTGACTTTAATTTACATATTGATTGGACTACCCAAATTAGTAAAAATTCTGAGGAGGAGGAATTCCTGGAATGTTTTCGGGACGGTTATCTGGACCAATATGTCGAGGAGCCGACTCGAGATCAGGCCATTTTAGACTGGGTATTGTGCAATGAGAAGGGACTTATCAGCAATCTTCTTGTACGAGGCCCCTTGGGTCAGAGCGATCATAATATGATCGAGCTCTCAGTCGAGATGGAGAGTGAGGAAATTGAATCAGAGACTAAGGTCCAGAACTTAAATAAAGGGAATTACGAGGGTATGAGACGGGAATTGGGTAAGATTGATTGGGTGGTGTTTCTGGGGGGATTGACAGTGGATAGACAATGGCAAGCATTCAAAGATAGAATGGAAGAATTCCAGAACATGTTTATACCGGTTTGGCATAAAAATAAACCTAAAAAGGTGACTCAACCGTGGATAACGAGGGAAATTAGGGACAGCATAAAATCAAAAAAAAGGGCATATCAACTGGCAAAAAAAAGCACCAGACCGGAAGATTGGGGGCAGTACAGGATACAGCAGAAGAGGACAAAGGGATTAATCAGGAAGGGGAAAATAGAATACGAAAGTAAACTTGCAGCAAAAATAAAGACAGACTGCAAAAGCTTTTATCGGTATATCAGGAGGAAAAGACTGGTAAAATCCCAAGTCGGTCCCCTGCAGTCCGATTCGGGAGAATATATAATGGAGAATAAGGAAATGGCAGACCAATTAAACTCATACTTTGGTTCTGTATTCACAAAGGAGGACACAAATAACCTCCCAGGAATATCGGCAAACATAGGGACTAATGAGAGGGAGGAGCTGACAGAAATTAGTATCTCTAGGGATATGGTGTTGGGTAAGTTGAGGGGACTGAAGGCCGACAAATCCCCGGGGCCTGATAAACTACATCCTAGGGTACTTAAGGAGGTGGCCCTGGAGATAGCAGATGCTCTAAGGATCATCTTCCGGAACTCCATTGACTCGGGAACAGTACCCGTGGATTGGAGGGTAGCTAATGTTACCCCAATATTTAAAAAGGGGGGTAGAGAGAAAGCAGGGAATTATAGACCAGTAAGCCTTACATCGGTTGTGGGCAAAATGCTAGAGTCCATTATTAAGGATAAAATAGCGGAGCACTTGACAAATGGGGAAAGGATCGGACAGAGTCAACATGGATTTACAAAGGGTAAATCGTGTTTGACTAATCTGCTGGAATTTTTTGAGGAAGTAACTGGTAAAATAGATGGGGGAGAGCCAGTGGATGTGGTGTACCTTGACTTCCAGAAAGCCTTCGATAAGGTTCCACACAAAAGATTGTCATGCAAAATTAAGGCTCATGGGATTGGGGGCAAAGTATTAACGTGGATAGAGAACTGGCTGGCGGATAGAAAACAGAGAGTTGGAATAAACGGCTCGTTTTCAGAGTGGCAGGCAGTGACCAGCGGGGTGCCGCAAGGATCTGTCCTGGGACCCCAGCTGTTCACAATATATATAAATGATCTGGATCAGGGAATTGGATGCAATATTTCCAAATTCGCTGACGACACTAAACTAGGAGGAGGGGTGGGCTCTGATGAGGATGTCAGGAGGCTACAGTGCGATTTGGACAGGTTGGGGGAATGGGCGGATACGTGGCAGATGCACTATAATGTGGATAAATGCGAGGTTATCCACTTTGGGGGTAAAAACAGGAGGGTAGATTATTATCTAAATGGCAATAGATTGGGAGATGGGGAAGTGCAGAGGGACCTGGGTGTTCTTGTGCACCAGTCACTGAAGGAGAGCATGCAGGTGCAACAGGCGATTAAGAAGGCAAATGGTATGTTGGCCTTCATATCAAGGGGGTTCGAGTATAGGAATAGGGATACCTTACTACAGCTGTACAAGGTGCTGGTGAGACCGCATCTGGAGTATTGTGTACAGTTTTGGTCGCCCCATCTGCGGAAGGATGTTCTTGCCATGGAAAGAGTGCAACGGCGATTCACCAGGCTGATACCTGGAATGGCGGGAATGACCTACGAAGAGAGATTAAATAGTTTGGGCTTGTACTCACTGGAGTTTAGAAGATTGAGAGGGGATCTCATCGAAACATATAAAATTATGGCAGGCCTGGAGAGGCTGAATTCAGAGAGAATGTTTCCAATGGCCAGGGAGCACAGAACCAGGGGCCACAGTCTAAAAATAGCGGGCAAATCATTTAAAACAGAGATGAGGAAGAATTTCTTCACTCAAAGAGTGGTGAGCCTGTGGAATTCCCTGCCACAGAGGGCTGTGAAGGCTAATTCAATAAATATTTTCAAGAGAGAATTGGATATATTTCTGAAGGCTAAGGGGATTAAGGGTTACGGAGAAAAGGCGGGGACGGGGTACTGAACTGGTAAGATCAGCTATGATCTCAGACGAGGATCAGCCATGATCTCATTGAATGGTGGAGCAGGCTCGAAGGGCCGAATGGCCTACTCCTGTTCCTATCTCTATGTTACTATTACATCCCAGCTATCGTGCTGAAGACTTGTGCTCCAGATCTAGCCGTGCCTCTAGCCAAGCTGTTCCAGTACAGCTACAACACTGGCATCTATCCGACAATGTGGAAAACTGCCCAGGTATGTCCTGTCCACAAAAAGCAGGACAAATCCAACCCGGCCAATTACCGCCCCATCAGTCTACTCTCAATCATCAGCAAAGTGATGGAAGGTATCATCGACAGTGCTATCAAGTGGCACTTACTCACCAATAAACTGCTCACTGATGCCTAGTTTGGGTTGCGCCAGGACCACTCGGCTCCAGGCCTCATTACAGCCTTGGTCCAAACATGGACAAAAGAGCTGAATTCCACAGGTGAGGTGAGAGTGACTGCCCTTGACATCAAAGCAGCATTTGACCGAGTGTGGCATCAAGGAGCCCTCGTAGAAACATAGCAGATAGGAGCAGGAGTAGGCCATTCGGCCCCTCGAGCCTGCTCTGCCATTCAATGCGATCATGGCTGATCATCCAAATTCAGTACCCAGTCCCTGCTTTCTCCCCATACCCCTTGATCCCTTTAGCATTAAGAAATATATCCAACTCCTTCTTGAATATATTTAATGAATTGGCCTCTACTGCCTTCTGTGGTAGAGAATTCCACAGGTTCACCACTCTCTGGGTAAAGAAATTCCTCCTAATTTCTGTCCTAAATGGCCTACCCCTTATCGTTAGACTGTGACCCCTGGTTCTGGACTCCCCGACCATCGGGAACATGCTTCCTGCCTCTAGTCTGTCCAGTCCTGTCAGAATTTTATACGTTTCAATGAGATCCCATCTCATTCTTCTAAACTCCAGCGAGTACAAGCCCAATTGTCCCAATCTCTCCTCATACGTCATTCCTGCCATCCCAGGTATCAGCCTGGTGAATCTTCGCTGAACTCCTTCCATGGCAAAAACGTCCTTCCTCAGATATGGCGACCAAAACTGCACACAATACTCAAGATGTGGTCTCACCAAGGCCCTGTACAACTGCAGCAAGACATCCTTGTTCCTGTACTCAAACCCTCTCGCTACGAAGGCCAACATACCATTTGCCTTCTTAACCGCCTGCTGCACCTGCATGCTTACCTTCAGTGACTGGTAGCACAAGGACACCCAGGTCTCGTTGCACTTCCGCTTCTCCCAATCTATTGCCATTCAGATAATAATCTGCCTTCCTGTTTTTGCCACCAAAGTGGATAACCTCACAGTTATCCACGTTATATTGCATCTGCCATGCTTTTGCCCAATCACCCAACCTGTCCAAATCATCCTGGAGTTTCTCGGCATCCTCCTCACAGCACACACGCCCACCCAGCTTGGTGTCGTCTGCAAATTTGGAGATATTACATCTAGTTCCCTTGTCTAGATCATTAATATATATTGTGAATAGCTGGGGTCCAAGGACCGATCCCTGCGGTACTCCACTAGTCACTGCCTGCCACTCGGAAAAAGACCCATTTATTCCAACTCTTTGCTTTCTGTCTGCCAACCAGTTCTCCATCCAAGTCAATACCTTGCCCCCAATCCCATGTGCCTTAACTTTACACGCTAATCTCTTATGCGGGACCTTATCGAAAGCCTTCTGAAAGTCCAAATACACCACATCCACTGGTTCTCCCTTGTCTATTTTACCAGTTACATCCTCAAAAAACCCAGTAGATTAGTCAAGCATGATTTACCTTTTGTAAATCCATGTTGACTTTGTCCGATCCTGTCACTGTTTTCCAAGTGCTCTGCTATTACATCTTTTATAATGGACTCCAGCATTTTCCCCATTACCGATGTTAGGCTGTAATTCCCCGCTTTCTCTCTACCACCTTTTTTGAATAGTGGGGTAACATTAGCTACCCTCCAATCCATGAGAACTGTTCCAGATTCCATCGAATGTTGGAAGATGATCAGCAATGCATCTATAATTTCTAGGGCCACTTCCTTAAGTACCCTAGGATGTAGATTATCAGGCCCTGGGGATTTATCGGCCTTTAATCCCATCAATTTCCCTAACACCATTTCCCTACAAATACTGATTACTTTCAGTTCCTCCCTTTCATCAGACCCTATGTTCCCCAACATCTCTGGGAGGTTATTTGTGTCCTCCTTTGTGAAGACAGAACCAAAATATGTATTTAATTGGTCTGCCATTTCTTTGTTCCCCATTATAAATTCCCCTGATTTGGACTGCAAGGGACCTACGCTTGACTTCACCAATCTTTTTCTCTTCACATATCTATAAAAGCTTTTACAGTCAGTTTTTATGTTCCCTGAAAGCTTACTCTCATATTCTATTTTCCCCTTCTTAATTAATCCCTTTGTCCTCCTTTGTTGAATCCTAAACTGCTCCCAATCCTCAGGGTTATTGCTTTTTCTGGCCAATTTATATGTCCTCTCCTTGGATCTTATGCTATCCCTAATTTCCCTTGTTAGCCACGGTTGAGTCACCTTTTTTGTTTTATTTTTATGCCAAACAGGGATGAACAAATTCTGTAGTTCATCCATGCGATCTTTAAATGTTTGCCATTGCCTATCCACCGTCAACCCTTTGAGTGACATTCCCCAATCAATCCTACCCAACTCGCACCTCAGATCATCGTAGTTTCCTTTATTTAAATTCAGGACCCTAGTCTCTGAGTCAACTACTTCATTCTCCATCTTAATGAAGAATTCGATCATATTATCATCGCTCTGACCCAAGGGGCCTCGTACAACAAGATTGTTAATTAATCCTTTCTCGTTACATAATACCCAGTCTAAGATGGTCTGATCTCTTGTTGGTTCCTCGACATATTGGTCCAGGAAACCATCCTGTAAACACTCCAGAAATTCCTCCTCCACAGTATTGTTACTAATTTGGTTAGCCCAATCTATAATTGAACGTAAAATTGAAGTCAATGGGAATCGGGGGGAAAATGCTCCACTGGCTGGAGTCATATCTAGCACAAAGGAAGATGGTTGTGGTGGTTCAAGGTCAATCATCACAGCTGCAGAGTTCCTCAGGGCAGTTTCCTAGGCCCAACCATCTTCAGCTGCTTCATCAATGACCTTCCCTCCAACATAAGGTCAGAAATAGGGATGTTCGCTGGTGACTGCACAGTGTTCAGCGCCATTCACAACTCCACAGATAATGAAGCAGTCCATGCCCGCATGCAACAAGACCTGGACAACGTTCAGGCTTGGGCTGATAAGTGGCAGGTAACATTCGCGCCACAGAAGTGCCAGACAATGACTATCTCCAACAAACGAGAGTCTAACCACCTCCCCTTGACATTCAATGGCATTACCATCGCCGAATCCCCCACTATCAACATCCTGGGGGTCACCATTAACCAAAGACTTAACTGAACCAGCCACATAAATACTGTGGCAACAAGAGCAGGTCAGAGGCTAGGTAACCTGCAGCGAGTGTCTCACCTCCTGACTCCCCAAAGCCTTTCCACCATCTACAAGGCACAAGTAAGGAGTGTGATGAAATATTCTCCACTTGCCTGGATGAGTGCAGCTCCAACAACACTCAAGAAGCTTGACACCATCCAGGACAAAGCAGCCCACTTGATTGGCACCCCATCCACCACCTTAAACATTCACTCCCTCCACCACTGGCGTACCGTGGCTGCAGTGTGTACCATCTACAAGGTGCACTGCAGCAACTCCCAAACCCGCGACCTCTTCCACCTAGAAGGACAAGGGCAGCATGGGAACACCACCACCTCCAAGTTCCCCTCCAAGTCACACACCATCCTGACTTAGAAGTATATCGCCGATCCTTCATCATCGCTGGGTCAAAATCCTGGAACTCCCTACCTAACAACACTGTGGGAGTACCATCACCACACGGACTGCCGCGGTTCAAGAAGGCGGCTCACCACCACCTTCTCAAGGGCAACTAGGGATGGGCAATAAATGCTGGCCTTGCCAGCGATGCCCAGATCCCATAAATGAGTTTTTTAAAAAGGTCAAGCATGGGCAAGGAAACCTCCTGCTGATTACCACCTACTGCACTCCCTCAGCTGATGAATCAGTACTCATCTATGTTGAACACCACTTGGAAGAAGCACTGAGAGCAAGGGCACAGAATGTACTCTGGGTGGGGGACTTCAATGACCATCACCAAGAGTGGCTCGGTAGCACCACTACTGACCAAGCTGGCCGAGTCCTGAAGGACATAGCTGTCACACTGAGGACATCCTCCATCGTGTTGTGTGACACTACCACCATGGGATAGATTCAGAACAGATCTAGCAGCTCAAAACTGGGCATCCATGAGGCGCAGCAGCAGAATTGTATTCCACCACAATCTGTAACCTCATGGCCCGGCATATCCCTCACTCTACCATTACCATCAAGCCAGGGGACCAACCCTGGTTCAATAAGGAGTGTAAAAGAACATGCCAGGAGCAGCACCAGGCATACCTAAAAATGAGGTGCCAACCTGGGGAAGCTGCAACACCGGATGACTACATGCATGCTAAAAAGCAGAAGCAGCGTGCTATAGACAGAGCTAAGCGATCCCACAATCAACGGATCAGATCAAAGCTCTGCAGTCCTGCCACATCCAGTCGTGAAGCCAATCTTCAGATAATTCGATTCACTCCACATGATATCAAGAAACGGCTGAGCACACTGGATACAGCAAAGGCTGTGGGCCCCGACAACATCCCGGCTATTGTGCTGAAAACTTGTGCTCCTGAACTAGCCACGCCTCAAGCCAAGCTGTTCCAGTACAGCTACAGTACTGGCATCTATCCGACAATGTGGAAAACTGCCCAGGTGTGTCCTGTCCACAAAAAGCAAACTCCCTCCCTAACAGCACAATGGGAGCACCTTCACCACACGGACTGCAGCGGTTCAAGAAGGTGACTCACCACCACCTTCTCAAGGGGCAATTAGGGATAGGCACTAAATGCTGGCCTTGCCAGCAACGTCCACATCCCAGGAGAAAAAAAGATTACTGGCACGGGAGGTACAGGCTGGGCACATCAGAACAGCACTCAGTGCCTGAGGAACTGTACAACAGGAGTCAGTGCCTGTGGAACTAACTGTACAACAGGAGCCAGTGCCTGTGGAACTAACTGTACAACAGGAGCCAGTGCCTGTGGAACTAACTGTACAACAGGAGTCAGTGCCTGTGGAACTAACTGTACAACAGGAGTCAGTGCCTGTGGAACTAACTGTACAACAGGAGTCAGTGCCTGTGGAACTAACTGTACAACAGGAGCCAGTGCCTGTGGAACTAACAGTACAACAGGAGTCAGTGCCTGTGGAACTAACTGTACAACAGGAGTCAGTGCCTGTGGAACTAACTGTACAACAGGAGTCAGTGCCTGTGGAACTAACTGTACAACAGGAGTCAGTGCCTGTGGAACTGTACAATAGGAGTCAATGCCTGTGGAACTGTACAACAGGAGCCAGTGCCTGTGGAACTAACTGTACAACAGGAGTCAGTGCCTGTGGAACTGTACAACAGGAGTCAGTGCCTGTGGAACTGTACAACAGGAGTCAGTGCCTGAGGAACTGTACAACAGGAGTCAGTGCCTGTGGAACTAACTGTACAACAGGTGTCAGTGCCTGTGGAACTAACTGTACAACAGGAGTCAGTGCCTGTGGAACTGTACAACAGGAGTCAGTGCCTGTGGAACTAACTGTACAACAGGAGTCAGTGCCTGTGGAACTAACTGTACAACAGGAGTCATGCCTGTGGAACTGTACAACAGGAGTCAGTGCCTGTGGAACTAACTGTACAACAGGAGTCAGTGCCTGTGGAACTGTACAACAGGAGTCAGTGCCTGTGGAACTGTACAACGGGAATCAGTGCCTGTGGAACTGTACAACAGGAATCAGTGCTTGTGGAACTGTACAACGGGAGTCAGTGCCTGTGGAACTGTACAACGGGAGTCAGTGCCTGTGGAACTGTACAACGGGAGTCAATGCCTGTGGAACTAACTGTACAACTGGAGTCATTGCCTGTGGAACTGTACAACAGGAGTCAGTGCCTGTGGAACTGTACAACCGGAATCAGTGCCTGTGGAACTGTACAACAGGAATCAGTGCTTGTGGAACTGTACAACGGGAGTCAGTGCCTGTGGAACTGTACAACGGGAGTCAATACCTGTGGAATTAACTGTACAACAGGAGTCAGTGCCTGTGGAACTGTACAACAGGAGTCAGTGCCTGTGGAACTGTACAACAGGAGTCAGTGCCTGTGGAACTGTACAACAGGAGTCAGTGCCTGTGGAACTGTACAACAGGAGTCAGTGCCTGAGGAACTGTAGAACAGGAGTCAATGCCTGTGGAACTGTACAACAGGAGTCAGTGTCTGTGGAACTGTACAACAGGAATCAGTGCCTGTGGAACTGTACAACAGGAGTCAGTGCCTGTGGAACTGTACAACAGGAGTCAGTGCCTGTGGAACTAACTGTACAATAGGAGTCAATGCCTGTGGAACTGTACAACAGGAGTCAGTGCTTGTGGAACTGGAGAACAGGAGTCAGTGCCTGAGAAACTGTACAACGGGAGTCAGTGCCTGTGGAACTGTACAACAGGAGTCAGTGCCTGTGGAACTGTACAACGGGAGTCTGTGCCTGAGGAACTGTACAACAGGAGTCAGTGCCTGTGGAACTAACTGTACAACGGGAGTCAGTGCCTGTGGAACTGTACAACGGGAGTCAGTGCCTGTGGAACTGTACAACAGGAGTCAGTGCCTGTGGAACTGTACAACGGGAGTCAGTGCCTGTGGAACTGTACAACGGGAGTCAGTGCCTGTGGAACTGTACAACGGGAGTCAGTGCCTGTGGAACTGTACAACAGGAGTCAGTGCCTGTGGAACTAACTGTGCAACAGGAGTCAGTGCTTGTGGAACTGTACAACGGGAGTCAGTGCCTGTGGAACTGTACAACGGGAGTCAGTGCCTGTGGAACTGTACAACAGGAGTCAGTGCCTGTGGAACTGTACAACAGGAGTCAGTGCCTGTGGAACTGTACAACAGGAGTCAGTGCCTGTGGAACTGTACAACAGGAGTCAGTGCCTGAGGAACTGTACAACAGGAGTCAATGCCTGTGGAACTGTACAACAGGAGTCAATGCCTGTGGAACTGTACAACAGGAGTCAGTGCCTGTGGAACTGTACAACAGGAGTCAGTGCCTGTGGAACTGTACAACAGGAGTCAGTGTCTGTGGAACTAACTGTACAATAGGAGTCAATGCCTGTGGAACTGTACAACAGGAGTCAGTGCCTGTGGAACTGTACAACAGGAGTCAGTGCCTGAGGAACTGTACAACAGGAGTCAGTGCCTGTGGAACTAACTGTACAACAGGTGTCAGTGCCTGTGGAACTAACTGTACAACAGGAGTCAGTGCCTGTGGAACTGTACAACAGGAGTCAGTGCCTGTGGAACTAACTGTACAACAGGAGTCAGTGCCTGTGGAACTAACTGTACAACAGGAGTCATGCCTGTGGAACTGTACAACAGGAGTCAGTGCCTGTGGAACTAACTGTACAACAGGAGTCAGTGCCTGTGGAACTGTACAACAGGAGTCAGTGCCTGTGGAACTGTACAACGGGAATCAGTGCCTGTGGAACTGTACAACAGGAATCAGTGCTTGTGGAACTGTACAACGGGAGTCAGTGCCTGTGGAACTGTACAACGGGAGTCAGTGCCTGTGGAACTGTACAACGGGAGTCAATGCCTGTGGAACTAACTGTACAACTGGAGTCATTGCCTGTGGAACTGTACAACAGGAGTCAGTGCCTGTGGAACTGTACAACCGGAATCAGTGCCTGTGGAACTGTACAACAGGAATCAGTGCTTGTGGAACTGTACAACGGGAGTCAGTGCCTGTGGAACTGTACAACGGGAGTCAATACCTGTGGAATTAACTGTACAACAGGAGTCAGTGCCTGTGGAACTGTACAACAGGAGTCAGTGCCTGTGGAACTGTACAACAGGAGTCAGTGCCTGTGGAACTGTACAACAGGAGTCAGTGCCTGTGGAACTGTACAACAGGAGTCAGTGCCTGAGGAACTGTAGAACAGGAGTCAATGCCTGTGGAACTGTACAACAGGAGTCAGTGTCTGTGGAACTGTACAACAGGAATCAGTGCCTGTGGAACTGTACAACAGGAGTCAGTGCCTGTGGAACTGTACAACAGGAGTCAGTGCCTGTGGAACTAACTGTACAATAGGAGTCAATGCCTGTGGAACTGTACAACAGGAGTCAGTGCTTGTGGAACTGGAGAACAGGAGTCAGTGCCTGAGAAACTGTACAACGGGAGTCAGTGCCTGTGGAACTGTACAACAGGAGTCAGTGCCTGTGGAACTGTACAACGGGAGTCTGTGCCTGAGGAACTGTACAACAGGAGTCAGTGCCTGTGGAACTAACTGTACAACGGGAGTCAGTGCCTGTGGAACTGTACAACGGGAGTCAGTGCCTGTGGAACTGTACAACAGGAGTCAGTGCCTGTGGAACTGTACAACGGGAGTCAGTGCCTGTGGAACTGTACAACGGGAGTCAGTGCCTGTGGAACTGTACAACGGGAGTCAGTGCCTGTGGAACTGTACAACAGGAGTCAGTGCCTGTGGAACTAACTGTACAACAGGAGTCAGTGCTTGTGGAACTGTACAACGGGAGTCAGTGCCTGTGGAACTGTACAACGGGAGTCAGTGCCTGTGGAACTGTACAACAGGAGTCAGTGCCTGTGGAACTGTACAACAGGAGTCAGTGCCTGTGGAACTGTACAACAGGAGTCAGTGCCTGTGGAACTGTACAACAGGAGTCAGTGCCTGAGGAACTGTACAACAGGAGTCAATGCCTGTGGAACTGTACAACAGGAGTCAATGCCTGTGGAACTGTACAACAGGAGTCAGTGCCTGTGGAACTGTACAACAGGAGTCAGTGCCTGTGGAACTGTACAACAGGAGTCAGTGTCTGTGGAACTAACTGTACAATAGGAGTCAATGCCTGTGGAACTGTACAACAGGAGTCAGTGCTTGTGGAACTGGAGAACAGGAGTCAGTGCCTGAGAAACTGTACAACGGGAGTCAGTGCCTGTGGAACTGTACAACAGGAGTCAGTGCCTGTGGAACTGTACAACGGGAGTCTGTGCCTGAGGAACTGTACAACAGGAGTCACTGCCTGTGGAACTAACTGTACAACAGGAGTCAATGCCTGTGGAACTGTACAACGGGAGTCTGTGCCTGAGGAACTGTACAACAGGAGTCACTGCCTGTGGAACTAACTGTACAACAGGAGTCAGTGCCTGAGGAACTGGACAACGGGAATCAGTGCCTGTGGAATTGTACAACAGGAGTCAGTGCCTGAGGAACTGTACAACAGGAGTCAGTGCCTGAGGAACTGTACAACAGGAGTTAGTGCCTGTGGAACTGTACAACAGGAGTCAGTGCCTGAGGAACTGTACAACAGGAGTTAGTGCCTGTGGAACTGTACAATGGGAATCAGTGCCTGTGGAACTGTACAACAGGAGTCAGTGCCTGTGGAACTAATTGCACAATGGGAGTCTGTGCCTGAGGAACTGTACAACAGGAGTTAGTGCCTGTGGAACTGTACAATGGGAATCAGTGCCTGTGGAACTGTACAACGGGAGTTAGTGCCTGTGGAACTGTACAACGGGAGTTAGTGCCTGTGGAACTGTACAACGGGAGTCTGTGCCTGTGGAACTAACTGTACAACAGGAGTCAGTGCCTGTGGAAGTAATTGTACAATGGCAGTCTGTGCCTGAGGAACTGTACAACAGGAGTTAGTGCCTGTGGAACTGTACAACGGGAATCAGTGCCTGTGGAACTGTACAACGGGAGTTAGTGCCTGTGGAACTGTACAACAGGAGTTAGTGCCTGTGGAACTAACTGTACAACTGGAGTCAGTGCTTGTGGAACTGTACAACAGGAGTCAGTGCCTGTGGAACTGTACAACAGGAGTCAGTGCCTGTGGAACTGTACAACGGGAGTCAGTGCCTGTGGAACTGTACAACGGGAGTCAGTGCCTGTGGAACTAATTGTACAACGGGAGTCAGTGCCTGTGGAACTGTACAACAGGAGTCAGTGCCTGTGGAACTGTACAACGGGAGTCAGTGCCTATATGGAACTGTACAACGGGAGTCAGTGCCTGTGAAACTGTACAACAGGAGTCAGTGCCCGTGGAACTGTACAACAGGAGTCAGTGCCTGTGGAACTGTACAACAGGAGTCAGTGCCTGTGGAACTGTACAACGGGTGTCTGTGCCTGTGTAACTGTACAACGGGAGTCAGTGCCTGTGGAACTGTACAATGGGAGTCAGTGCCTGTGGAACTAACTGTACAACAGGAGTCAGTGCCTGTGGAACTGTACAACAGGCGTCAGTGCCTGTGGAACTGTGCAACAGGAGTCAGTGCCTGTGGAACTGTGCAACAGGAGTCAGTGCCTGTGGAACTAACTGTACAACAGGAGTCAGTGCCTGTGGAACTGTACAACAGGAGTCAGTGCCTGTGGAACTGTACAACAGGAGTCAGTGCCTGTGGAACTGTACAACGGGAGTCAGTGCCTGTGGAACTGTACAACGGGAGTCAGTGCCTGTGGAACTAGCTGTACAACAGGAGTCAGTGCCTGTGGAACTGTACAACGGGAGTCAGTGCCTGAGGAACTGTGCAACAGGAGTCGGTGCCTGTGGAACTGTACAACGGGAGTCAGTGCCTGTGGAACTAGCTGTACAACAGGAGTCAGTGCCTGTGGAACTGTACAACGGGAGTCAGTGCCTGAGGAACTGTACAACAGGAGTCAGTGCCTGTGGAACTGTACAACAGGAGTCAGTGCCTGTGGAACTGTACAACAGGAGTCAGTGCCTGTGGAACTAACTGTACAACAGGAGTCAGTGCCTGTGGAACTAACTGTACAACAGCATCAGTCAGTCTGTGGAACTGTACAACAATAAGAGTCAGTGGATTGGAATGGTCTGCTTGTGACTAGCAGATCTTGTCGCACTCCCTGTGCTGAAGTGCCTGGATTTCACTTTGTCACTTGCCCATGACAGCCCTTTTGAGATCAAGATTTCACTGAGTTACAAATCATCGAATCTCATTTTGAAGAAATGAGTTCCGGCTTCACTGCCGGTTGCTGTCTTCAAGAGTCAGTGTCCCTCACCCACAGTGAACAGCTGCTTCTGTGTATTTTGATCTTATCTCTGAATAATGTTTTAAACAAGTTTGTCTCTCTCGTAGTTAATGGTTGATGGTGAAAGTGGCATAATAGAAGGTAGGAAATGAAAGCGTGCAGTGAACACTGCTGTCCAACATGCATGGGCTCGAGAACACCACCACAGCCGTTGAATATTCTCTCAGCTGTCACCTAAGTGCTGTCATTTACTGCTGGAGTTTCTGCTGTCTGTTCCTCCAGCACCAAGAGCAGTGGGTTCCCAGCACTGATTCTATTTCTGTATGGCCTCGCTCTGAAGGTCCTTCCATCTCCCGAAGCCATCTGCGCAAATGAAGGGCCCACCGCAGTCTGAGAGGGTTCTCAGGAAGCCTGTCAGATTCTCCCTGGTTAGCAGGAGAGCTGAGAACCAATCCAAACTGCTCGGTTTAATGTGCCCACTTGTGCCTGCCTTTTTCGATCACAACGAATGTTTATTATTACTACAATCGGAAAGAATTTTAGAGAAAACTGACAAGGAAAAGGTCATTCAGCTTAACCAGTTATTGTACGCAGCTCATCTTTGCTGAGTGGCATTTGGTAACAGGTGGCAGCACTTTCAGCGAATGATATAGAGGAGTCTGGATTCGAACTCCAATCTGGGGCGTCCGCTCATAATCTTGGCTGAGGTTTCAGTGCAGTACCACCAAACACATCTTCCCCTCCCCTCCCCTTTCAGCATTCTGAAGGAACCGTTCCCTCCACGATACCCTGGTCCAATCCTCAACCATCCCCAACACCCCCTCCCCTTCCCACGGCACCTTCCCGTGCAAGTGCAGGAGATGCAACATCTACCCTTTTACCTGCTCCCTCCCCACTGTCCAGGGCCCCAAACACTCCTTCCAGGTGAACCAGCGATTTACTTGTACTTCTTGTAATTTAACATAAGAACATGAGAAATAGGAGCAGGAGTCAGCCATTCGGCCCCTCGAGCCTGCTCCGCCATTCAATAAGGTCATGGCTGATCTTCTACCTCATCTCCATTTTCCTGCACTGTCCCCATATCCCTTCATTCCCTTAACATTCAAAAATCTATCACTCTCTCTGTTTTGAATATACCCAATGACTGAGCCGCCACAGTCCTCTGTGTAGTGTATGTAACCGTCTACCTTTAAGAGACTATTGTATGTAACCGTGCACCTTTAAGAGAACTATTTTAGGTGTGGCACTACTTGTTTGGCTTCTGTATACGGTAATACCGATGGTGACCACACCGGTATATAAGTGCTGTGGCATGATTTATAGGGCAGATTCGCCCTGACCTTCGAATAGTAAAGTCCTGTTGTATGTTACTCCTGAAGTCTGTGTCGTAATTAACTGCACAACCCACAGACTTTACACTCTGGGGTAGAGAATTCCAAAGATTCACCACCCTCTGAGTGAAGAAATTTCTCCTCATCTCAGTCCTAAATGGCCGACCCCTTATTCTGAGACTGTGACGCCTGGTTCTAGACTCCCCAGCCAGGGGAAACATCCTCCCTGCATCTACCCTGTCAAGCCCTGTAAGAATTTTGTATGTTTCAATGAGATCACCTCTCATTCTTCTAAACTCTAGAGAATATAGGCCTAGTCTACTCAATCTCTCCTCATAGGACAATCCCCCCATCCCAGGAACCAGTCTGGTGAACCTACGTTGCACTCCCTCTATGGCAAGTATATCCTTCCTTAGGTAAGGAGACAAAAACTGTACACAATACTCCAGGTGTGGTCTCACCAGGGTCCTGTATAATTGCAGTAAGACGTCTTTACTCTTATATTCAAATCCTCTTGTAATAAAGGCCAACATACCATTTGCTTTCCTAATTGCTTGCTGTACCTGCATGTTAACTTTCAGTGATTCGTGTACAAGGACACCCAGGCCTCTCTGAACACCAACATTTCCCAATCTCTCACCATTTAAAAAATACTCTGCTTTTCTATTTTTCCTACCAAAGTGGATAACTTCACATTTCTCCACATTATATTCCATTTGCCATGTTCTTGCCCACTCACTGAGCCTGTCTATGTCCCCTTGAAGCCTCCTTGCATCCTCCTCACAACTTACATTCCCACCCAGCTTTGTATCATCAGCAAACTTGGATATATTACATTTGGTCCCCTCATCCAAATCATTGATGTAGATTGTGAATAGCTGAGGCCCAAGCACTGATCCTTGCGGTACCCCACTAGTTACAGCCTGCCAACCTGAAAATGACCCGTTTATTCCTACCCTCTGTTTTCTGTCTAGTATACTGTATTATACTGTATTCGCTGATCACAATGCAGTTTCCTCTACACTGGGGAGACCAAACGCAGATTGGGTGACCGCTTTGCGGAATACCTCCGTTCAGTCCGCAAGCGTGACCCTGAGCTTTCGGTTGCCTGTCTATTTAATTCCCCGCTCCACTCCCACTCTGACCTCTCTGTCCTCGGCCTCCTATACTGTTCCAACAAAGCTCAATGTAAGCTCGAGGAACAGCAGCTCATCTTTCGATTAGGCACTTTATAGCTTTCTGGACTCAACATCGAGTTCAACAATTTCCGATCATAACCTCTGCCCCAATTTTTTCAGATGGCAGCTGTTGATGATTCTGCTGTTCCCAGTTACACCTCCTCTCGACCCAGTGGGGTGGAGGGGGAAGCTGATCACAGCCAGCAGTGGCTGTCAAGAGTGCTGTGGAACCCGGGAGATGTACGCACGCTCCTCCTGGCTCCACATGAATTGAAAAATAAAAGTGAACTTACCTGTCCAGCAGCTGCTGGCTAGGGCGCATCCAGGCCTGGACCACCCGAGCAGGGCAGGCCCGACAGCACCGAGTTCCCCAGAGGAGTCCGAAAACAGGATTTAGGCCCCTCATTAGTATATGCAAGGGGCCGAATGCCTGTTTTAGGCAGCCGCCCGGACACCTGAAAATCGTCCGTGGCTAATACGCCGTTAGCTGTTTTCCAGGCAACCTCGGGGCGTGGGTCATAGCCCTGCAAAATTGGCCATTTTTGCCCCTCTCTTCCACCTGGAATATGGGTGCAACATTGCCCAATTTCTACCCCAATAACTGAACACTATTGCATCGAAAGCTAAGAGCAATTCATCACACATCATTCAAGGTCAAGTACCGAGTAAGGCTTGGACTCACCACCACCTTCTCCGGGCAACTCGGGATGGGCAACAAACCCTGGCCTTGCCAGCGACGCCCACATCCCGAGACTGACCAAAAAAACAACATACAATCTGCCTTGGAGTTTGAAGCCCTAACTTTTGAGACTTTTAAATGTTCAATAGCAACTGGTCTCAAAGACGAAGCTTTGGAAAGAGCTGGTCACAGTGTATTTTTGAGCAGACGGTTTCCGAGACCGTCGCGAGGAGGGATTACCACGCTGCAGCAATTTTAATCATGCATTACAATTCTACCAACGCTCCTCTTCCTTCTCGTAATGACTTTGAGAATCTGCTTAGCATTAAAAAACCGTCCAACGGGATCTAGCAGGTGTCAGTGGCTCTGACAGCCATTTAGTCAGACTAGCATCGCCAGGCTGTCTCCCACACTGTTAGGGTCAAGATGCATAACTGTTCATTTTTTAAATTAGATTTGTACCTGTGCCCAAATGTGCAAGTCTGGGCCTGTTACTGAGCCTAGCTAACTAGCAGAATAAAGGCCTCCTCTCAGCTACCTATCAAGGAACATTTCTTTCAGCAAATCTCCTTAACATTCAATTTGTTCATCAAAGATTCATTGACATGTTAGATAGGTTAGTGGATTGAAGGCAAAACGGAGAAACAGTTGCAGTAGGAAACACTCTGGCCTCCACTACGAATACTGGCGAGTTCGACAACCTCAGAACAGTTTGCCCACAGGGAGTGCCTTCAGTAGCCAATCAACAACATTTGAGAATTTGGCCATCAGCTTACGTTGAGCCTGGTGGAAGGGCTGACACACGGCGCCCTGCGATGCACCAACCCACCTTGATATTCTAGATGACCGGGTTTCTCACGTGCGGATCTGGGTTAAACAGTTGGTGATGAGTAAAGCCTGCGAGGCAGCACTGGACTTGAAACATCTAAAACATCAAGGTGGGCTGGCACATCACAAGCTGCGCTGTCCTTCCACCAGGCCGGGTGTGTGAACCTGCCATGGCTCGGTGAGTAGCTCTCTTTCCTCTGAGTCAGGAGGTCAGGTATGTTTGAGTCCCCTCCAGAGACTTGAGCACATAATCTAGGCTGACACTCCAGTGCTGAGGGAGTGCTGTACTGTCAGAGGTGCCGTCTTCCAAATATGAAGTTAAACCAAGTGGACATAAAAAGATCCCACGGCACTATTTTGAAGAAGAGCAGGGGAGTTCTCCCCGGTGTCCTGGGGCCAATATTTATCCCTCAACCAGCATCACTAAAACAGATTATCTGGTCATCATCACATTGTCATATGTGGGATCTTGCTATGCACAAATTGGCTGCCACGTTACCTACAATACAACAGTGATTACACTTCAAAAAAGTACTTCATTGGCTGCTTTGGGACGTCCTGAGGTTGTGAAAGGCGCTATAGAAATGCAAGTCTTCCTTTCCTTTCACTCATACCCTGGGTCCAGTACCCATTGTGATTGGGCTGTAGGGAGGCAAACAGTTGCTGCTGAAACTCCACAGCTCCAAATGGTGGAACCACCGTTTGTTTGGGTATGGTGTGTGTCCATGCTATGGGCAGATGAATGATGGCAATGCACTCACATACCTTATAATGCAATGTGCTGAAAACCATTCTACTCACAAGCATTGCCATCTGCCTAACAAGGGGTCAATGCTTGTCAGTCACCTTAAATTGAACTATCCTCCTCAAGAGTGGGGGGGGGGCGGGGTGGTAAGCTGTTCTTTCTTGGGGAGTCAAGATGGTTCCACGATGATGTGCCTGGCAGTGGACGATTGGATTGTTAAGCCTCTGTGCTAGTCTCGTTGATGTGATACCTGAGCCTGCTCTTCCAGTCAGTCTGGCTAATTCACGGATTGTGAAGGGTTGGATCTGTCACTGGGGTTAGTATTCTTCCCATTTGGTTCCAGATAACCCGGCAAGCCCAAAGCCCTGTAGGGCAGTGAGTTCCAGGAAGCTTATCCGTGTTCTGTGCTGGTAAATACCGTTTGAGTTAGTTAAATGCCAGGGCTGCTGCATGCTTGGGGGTTCCTAAGCCTTGGTTTTGCCAACTATGACTAGGCTCTCTAGACTGAGGTAAGTAGGGTGAGCCCCTATAGGACAGAGTGTCCCCTCCATATTGGGCGAAGAGATTACCTAGCAGCTGGGTTAGAACATAAGATCATAACAATTAGGAGCAGGAGTGGGCCATATGGCCCCTCGAGCCTGCTCTGCCATTCAATAAGATCATGGCTGATCTTCGACCTCAACTCCACTTTCCCATCCGATCCCCATATCCCTTGATTCCCCGAGAATCCAAAAATCTATCGATCTCAGCCTTGAATATGCTCAACAATTCAGCACCCACAGCCCTCTGGGGTAGAGAATTCCAAAGATTCACTACCCTCTGAGTGAAGAAATTCCTCCTCATCACAGTCTTAAAAGGCCGACCCCTTATCCTGAGACTGTGCCTCCTAGTTCTAGACTCTCCAGCCAGGGGAAACAACCTCTCAGCATCTACCCTGTCAATCCCCCTCAGAATCTTATGTTTCAATGAGATCACCTCTCATTCTGCTAGACTCCAGAGAGTAAAGGCCCAATCTACTCAATCAGAAAGTTTATGCAGTGTGCAGTATTGTTTTCCTGGGATACCTGGTTGAAGGGCCGAGGCCAGTTATGCAAGGCATCATAGAGGTTGAAAGGAGTTGGAGAGATGATGAGCTAGGCAAGCAGTGATGAGATGAAACCAAGTTGGGCTTTAAAAGCCTGTAGATTGCAGAAAGAAGAGAGACTGAGAGAGGTAATTCCTTCGATACTATTCCACATAAATAATAATATCATGGTTGTCACAGGCCTATTCGGCAGCTCATGCAGTCCAGCTTGGAGATTTTACAGTCTCACAGCAGCACTGAGTGGAGCTCAAGCTTTCTATTATCACTGACACAATGCGAATCCATTACTTTCTGTTCCACCTGACAAGCATCTGTGTTCCCATCACTCAGAATCCGACCAAATCCACATTCTAAAGCATCTGTGCCCTCTTCGATCTGCCGTTCCACTTCACAGCCAGTGGAACCTAATAAACATGAGACAGCCGTGTCCGATATATAAACCATCCTCCCTCCCCTGGACTTCATACAATTGAGAGCTGGACAGTTAAGGCAGTGCCGTAGATGTACCGTAAAGTTCCCTTCCCCCACCGCTGCGCACCCCCGCCCCCCTCCCATCCCAGCCCCCTCCCCCACTTCTTCCTACTCTCCTGAATGTGGTAACTACACTACCTCATCCAAGGGCCAACGAGAGAGCCTACACAATGATTGCCGCAGGTCAGGTGACCCTGAGAGTATCACGGCCAATCCTAATGTTGTCCTCACCCGATATCCTCACACATGCACTCTCCTACAGGATTGGCTGGACCATGATCAAGAGCATGGAATCTAGCTGGCTTTCCCCTCCCTAATGCTCAGGCCAATACAACCTATTAAACCTGGCAGCCTCCTCTGTGTAAGGCTCCATTGACCATGAATTCCAGCACCCTTACTGCTCCCCTGGCTGGCCTCCCACATTCCACTCTACATAAACTTCAGCTCATCCAAAACTCTGCTGCCCGTGTCCTAACTCGCACCAAGTCCCATTCACCCATCACCCTCTGTGCTCGCTGACCTACATTGGCTCATGGTTCGGCAACACCTTGATTTTAAAATTCTCATCCTTGTTTTGAAATCCCTCCGTGGCCTGGCCCCTTGTGCCTACAGTTGCCTGGGCCTCAAGCTCTGGAATCCCTCCCGAAACCTCTCCGACTCTCTCGCTTCCTTTAAGACGCTCCTTAATACCTACCTCTTTGACCAAACCTTCGGTCACCTGTCCTAATATCTCCTTATGTGACACGGTGTCAAATTTTATTTGATAACGCTCCTGTGAAGCGCCTTGGGACATTTTACTACGTTACAGGCGCTATATAAATACAAGTTGTTGTTGTTGGCTGCAGTCAGCTGATTCAGTACAGACTGGGAATTGACCCGTGAGTACCTGGCCTGTATGGCTCAGCATTCTACCTTGGGCAACACTTGCACCCACTGATCCATCAGGGATCCAAAAAAAAACTTCAATGAATAAGGAATTGAAATCAGCAACTAGTCTTCCACGTTTGGGCTGCCGGTAAGCTCAGGGTTTGGGGGACATGCATCAATAGTTCTGTTTACTTAACCATTCATGGCAAGGCCTTTTCTCAGGATTGTCCGAAGAGTGCGTCTCTTTAATGTGTGTTTATCCAAATGTGTACTCCCCTCTGACACCTGCTGGGTTACCTGTTTTCATGTTAGGTCTTTGAAGAGAATTGAGATCTTGCCAGTTAAAGGAGAAGGTGAACGTAGGGGTCAGTACTCTGAGTGGTATGTACTCCTGGGTATGTCCTGTGTATTTGTGATCGGCTTTTATAGAGTCCTCTTTGAAGGGCTCCTGTGTCGAGCCCGGTAAGTGTTCTGTGGGGTGTATGGAAGGGAAGGCGGGTGGCTTTTTAAAAATGTGTTCACAGGATGTGGGCGTCGCTGTCAAGAGCAGCATTTATTGCCCATTCCCTAATGTTTGTCATCAGTTGAAGGGATCCTATTGGTGAACTTCTGCTTCTCAGCCTCAGTACCAGCCGTCCATCGGGTCTGAAAAGAGATGGAATATTAACAGTAAGAAATGGCCATGCTCCGAGGGATTTCCGCGACTGACGTCACAGACTTTCCCCCATTCACGTGGAGAACCTACAGGGAGGAGCCCATCAATGAGACCGTTATTTGGGGGAGGGGGAAACACAGCACTTCTCTGGAGGGGTATCTTCCACTGTGAATTGAGCAATCAATATACTCTTCACAGTGGAGAAGATCTGATCATTCGCCAAGCTCTACCCATTGCTAATTGTCAGTGTGTGTCTTGCACCAGTTTAGTTGGTGCTGTCACACTCCTGGCTTGAACAGTTTCTGCTAACAGAACACTGGCTCCACCTGATATTATAGTGTTTGGAACTCAGACTGTTACAGCTAGGAAGGATGTCAAGGCCTTGGAGAAGGTGGAGAGGAGATTTACTAGAATGGCACCAGGGATGAAGGACTTCAGTTATGTGGAAAGACTAGAGAAGCTGGTATTGTTCTCCTTAGAGCAGAGGTGAAGGAGAGATTTAACAGAGGTCAAATTTATAAGGGGTTTTGATAGAGTAAATAAGGAGAAACTGTTTCCATTGGCAGGAGGGTCGGTAACCAGAGGACACAGACTTAAATTAGTTGGCAAAAGAACCAGAGGGGACATGAGGAGACATCTTTTTCCGCAGCGAGTTGTTGTGATCTGGAATGTGCTACCTGAAAGGGCGGTGGAAGCAGATTCAATAGTAACTTTCAAAAGGGAATTGGATAAATACTTGAAAAGGAGTTAGGTCACAGATCAGCCATGATCTCACTGAATGGCGGAACAGGCTCGAGGGGCTAAATGGCCTCCTCCTGTTCCTATGTTCCAATGGCTGAAGGGTCAGTAACCAGAGGACACAGATTTATGGTGATTGGCAAAAGAACCAGAGGCGACATGAGGAAAAACATTTTTACGCAACAAGTGATTGTGATTTGGAATGCGCTGCCTCATTGGATGGTGGATGCAGAACAATAGTAGCCTTCAAAAGTAATTGGATAAATACTTGAAGGAGGAATGGACTGCAGGGATATGGGGAAAGAGCGGGGAAGTGGGGCTGACTGGATTGCTCTTCAAAAGAGCCGGCAGACACGATGGGCCGAATGGTCTCCTCCTGTGCTGTACTAGTCTATGATTCTAGAAGGACTGTTGAGCGACACAAAATCAGGAATTGAACATCGGAACCACCAGACAGTGAGGGAGACAAACGGCACTGAAAAATGATCCGCCATTACCCCCATGAATTGGGACTGCTGGTGGAGCGTTTGCGGATTGGGTGTGTTTGTTTTTAAATCTGCTCCGAAAATTCTTTGGATATTGTGAGAGGAGAGTGGGTAAGATGATGGATGAAATGTGATTCATCCTGAAATCTCTCAGGGCTTCATGCAGTCCTCGCTTCAAACATTGCAACATGCGGGCTGGCACAGCGCACTGAGGTGCCAACTTTGGGCACGGGTCCATTCTCATTATCTCCACAGCTACAACATAGCAATGGCTGGGCGAAGAAAGACCGAGGTCCATCTCGTTGACCGTCTGCCGTCCAGGCAGTGACCTGATACGAGGATAATGGAGAAGACGGAATTACTGTGATATTTCGAGCAGTGCGTGTTTAAGTCGGAGTTCATGAAAAGTCTGGAAGATTTCTGATATCTCCACATATTACTTGGGTTCTGATGGGAAATGTAAAATTATTAGTTGCATAAGACAACTAAAAAAATTGTCCATCCACTCCACATGAAGCAAAATGTAAGATAAATAAATTAGCAAATGCTTTACAGTTATTTTATGTTAAGAGCAAGGTTTATTTCCAAAGAGAGAAATAAATATCTTGCATCAGGAATGATCTGTCTGATCACAGAACCAATACTTGGGGATTTGCTACTTCTAAACTTAGTTTCACTTGGAGCAACGGTGCAAGTCCAGCCTTGTAAATCACTAAAGGCTGCAACAAAATCTGAGTGTCAGTTGATTATCAGTTCGGACTCAGAATGACGTGGGTTCGAGTGCAGCTCCAGGCCTTGAGCACCTAATCTAAGCCGACACTCCAGTGATATACTGAGGGAGCGCTGCACTGTCGGAGGGACAGTACTGAGGGAGCGCTGCACTGTCAGAGGGGCAGGACTGAGGGAGCGCTGCACTGCCGGAGGGGCAGTACTGAGGGAGCGCTGCACTGTCGGAGGGACAGTACTGAGGGAGTGCTGCACTGCCGGAGGGGCAGTACTGAGGGAGTGCTGCACTGTCGGAGGGACAGTACTGAGGGAGCGCTGCACTGTCGGAGGGACAGTACTGAGGTAGCGCTGCACTGTCGGAGGGTCAGTACTGAGGGAACGCTGCACTGTCGGAGGGGCAGTACCGAGGGAGCGCTGCACTGTTGGAGGGTCAGTACTGAGGGAGCGCTGCACTGTCGGAGGGTCAGCACTGAGGGAGCGCTGCACTGACGGAGGGTCAGTACTGAGGGAGCGCTGCACTGTCGGAGGGGCAGTACTGAGGGAGCGCTGCACTGTTAGAGGGGCAGTACTGAGGGAGCGCTGCACTGTCGGAGGGGCAGTACTGAGGGAGTGCTGCACTGTCGCAGGGACAGTACTGAGGGAGCGCTGCACTGTCGGAGGGGCAGTACTGAGGGAGCGCTGCACTGTCGGAGGGGCAGTACTGAGGGAGCGCTGCACGGTCAGAGGGGCAGTACTGAGGGAGCGCTGCACTGTCAGAGGGGCAGTACTGAGGGAGCGCTGCACTGTCAGTGGGGCAGTACTGAGGGAGCGCTGCACTGTCGGAGGGGCAGTACTGAGGGAGCGCTGCACTGTCGGAGGGGCAGTACTGAGGGAGCGCTGCACTGTCGGAGGGGCAGTACTGAGGGAGCGCTGCACTGTTAGAGGGGCAGTACTGAGGGAGCGCTGCACTGTCGGAGGGGCAGTACTGAGGGAGTGCTGCACTGTCGGAGGGACAGTACTGAGGGAGCGCTGCACTGTCGGAGGGGCAGTACTGAGGGAGCGCTGCACTGTCGGAGGGGCAGTACTGAGGGAGCGCTGCACGGTCAGAGGGGCAGTACTGAGGGAGCGCTGCACTGTCAGAGGGGCAGTACTGAGGGAGCGCTGCACTGTCAGTGGGGCAGTACTGAGGGAGCGCTGCACTGTCGGAGGGGCAGTACTGAGGGAGCGCTGCACTGTCGGAGGGGCAGTACTGAGGGAGCGCTGCACTGTCGGAGGGGCAGTACTGAGGGAGCGCTGCACCGTTGGAGTGGCAGTACTGAGGGAGCGCTGCACCGTCGGAGGGGCACAACTGAGGGAGTGCTGCACTGTCAGAGGGGCAGTACTGAGGGAGCGCTGCACCGTCGGAGGGGCAGAACTGAGGGAGTGCTGCACTGTCGGAGGGACAGTACTGAGGGAGTGCTGCACTGTCGGAGGGACAGTACTGAGGGAGCGCTGCACTGTCGGAGGGACAGTACTGAGGGAGCGCTGCACTGTCGGAGGGACAGTACTGAGGGAGTGCTGCACTGTCAGAGGGGCAGTACTGAGGGAGTGCTGCACTGTCAGAGGGGCAGTACTGAGGGAGCGCTGCACTGTCAGTGGGGCAGTACTGAGGGAGCGCTGCACTGTCGGAGGGGCAGTACTGAGGGAGCGCTGCACTGTCGGAGGGGCAGTACTGAGGGAGCGCTGCACTGTCGGAGGGGCAGTACTGAGGGAGCGCTGCACCGTTGGAGGGGCAGTACTGAGGGAGCGCTGCACCGTCGGAGGGGCACAACTGAGGGAGTGCTGCACTGTCAGAGGGGCAGTACTGAGGGAGCGCTGCACCGTCGGAGGGGCAGAACTGAGGGAGTGCTGCACTGTCGGAGGGACAGTACTGAGGGAGTGCTGCACTGTCGGAGGGACAGTACTGAGGGAGTGCTGCACTGTCGGAGGGACAGTACTGAGGGAGCGCTGCACTGTCGGAGGGACAGTACTGAGGGAGCGCTGCACTGTCGGAGGGTCAGTACTGAGGGAGTGCTGCACTGTCGGAGGGGCAGTACTGAGGGAGCGCTGCACTGTCGGAGGGTCAGTACTGAGGGAGCGCTGCACTGTCGGAGGGTCACTACTGAGGGAGCGCCGCACTGTCGGAGGGTCAGTACTGCGGGAGCGTTGCACTGTCAAAGGGTCAGTACTGAGGGAGCGCTGCACTGCCGGAGGGGCAGTACTGAGGGAGTGCTGCACTGTCGGAGGGACAGTACTGAGGGAGCGCTGCACTGTCGGAGGGGCAGTACTGAGGGAGCGCCGCACTGTCAGAGGGGCAGTACTGAGGGAGCGCCGCGCTCTCAGAGGGGCAGTACTGAGGGAGCGCCGCACCGTCAGAGGGGCAGTACTGAGGGAGCGCTGTACGGTCGGAGGGACAGTACTGAGGGAGCGCTGCACTGTCGGAGGGACAGTACTGAGGGAGCGCTGCACTGTCGGAGGGACAGTACTGAGGGAGCGCTGCACTGTCGGAGGGGCAGTACTGAGGGAGCGCCGCACTGTCAAAGGGGCAGTACTGAGGGAGCGCCGCGCTCTCAGAGGGGCAGTACTGAGGGAGCGCCGCACCGTCAGAGGGGCAGTACTGAGGGAGCGCTGTACGGTCGGAGGGGCAGTACTGAGGGAGTGCTGCACTGTCAGAGGGGCAGTACTGAGGGAGCGCTGCACTGTCAGAGGGGCAGTACTGAGGGAGCGCTGCACTGTCAGTGGGGCAGTACTGAGGGAGCGCTGCACCGTTGGAGGGGCAGTACTGAGGGAGCGCTGCACCGTCGGAGGGGCACAACTGAGGGAGTGCTGCACTGTCAGAGGGGCAGTACTGAGGGAGCACTGCACCGTCGGAGGGGCACAACTGAGGGAGTGCTGCACTGTCGGAGGGACAGTACTGAGGGAGTGCTGCACTGTCGGAGGGACAGTACTGAGGGAGCGCTGCACTGTCGGAGGGACAGTACTGAGGGAGCGCTGCACTGTCGGAGGGACAGTACTGAGGGAGCGCTGCACTGTCGGAGGGTCAGTACTGAGGGAGTGCTGCACTGTCGGAGGGGCAGTACTGAGGGAGCGCTGCACTGTCGGAGGGTCAGTACTGAGGGAGCGCTGCACTGTCGGAGGGTCACTACTGAGGGAGCGCCGCACTGTCGGAGGGTCAGTACTGCGGGAGCGTTGCACTGTCAAAGGGTCAGTACTGAGGGAGCGCTGCACTGCCGGAGGGGCAGTGCTGAGGGAGTGCTGCACTGTCGGAGGGACAGTACTGAGGGAGCGCCGCACTGTCGGAGGGGCAGTACTGAGGGAGCGCCGCACTGTCAGAGGGGCAGTACTGAGGGAGCGCCGCGCTCTCAGAGGGGCAGTACTGAGGGAGCGCCGCACCGTCAGAGGGGCAGTACTGAGGGAGCGCTGTACGGTCGGAGGGGCAGTACTGAGGGAGTGCTGCACTGTCAGTGGGGCAGTACTGAGGGAGCGCTGCACTGTCGGAGGGACAGTACTGAGGCAGCACTGCACTGTCGAAGGGGCAGTACTGAGGGAGCGCTGCACTGTTGGAGGGGCAGTACTGAGGGTGCGCCGCACTGTCGGAGGGTCAGTACTGAGGGAGCGCCGCACTGTCAGAGGGGCAGTACTGAGGGAGCGCTGTACGGTCAGAGGGGCAGTACTGAGGGAGTGCTGCACTGTCGGAGGGACAGTACTGAGGGAGTGCTGCACTGTCGGAGGGACAGTACTGAGTGAGTGCTGCACTGTCGGAGGGGCAGTACTGAGGGAGCGCTGCACTGTCGGAGGGGCAGTACTGAGGTAGTGCTGCACTGTCAGAGGGGCAGTAGTGAGGGAGTGCTGCACTGTCAGAGGGGCAGTACTGAGGGAGTGCTGCACTGTCAGAGGGGCAGTAGCGAGGGAGTGCTGCACTGTCGGAGGGGCAGTACTGAGGGAGAGCTGCACTGTCGGAGGGGCAGTACTGAGGGAGCGCTGCACTGTTGGAGGGACAGTACTGAGGGAGCGCTGCACTGTCGGAGGGACAGTACTGAGGCAGCACTGCACTGTCGAAGGGGCAGTACTGAGGGAGCGCTGAACTGTTGGAGGGGCAGTACTGAGGGTGCGCCGCACTGTCGGAGGGGCAGTACTGAGGGAGTGCTGCACTGTCGGAGGGTCAGTACTGAGGGAGCGCTGCACTGTCGGAGGGGCAGTACTGAGGGAGTGCTGCACTGTCGGAGGGGCAGTACTGAGGGAGCGCTGCACTGTCGGAGGGACAATGCTGAGGGAACGCTGCACTGTCGGAGTGGCAGTACTGAGGGAGCACTGCACTGTTGGAGGGGCAGTACTGAGGGAGCGCTGCACTGTCGGAGGGGCAGTACTGAGGGAGCGCTGCACTGTCGGAGGGACAGTACTGAGGGAGCGCTGCACTGTCGGAGGGGCAGTACTGAGGGAGCGCTGCACTTTCGGAGTGGCAGTACTGAGGGAGCGCTGTACTGTCAGAGGGACAGTACTGAGGGAGCGCTGCACTGTCGGAGGGACAGTACTGAGGGAGCGCTGCACTGTCGGAGGGGCAGAACTGAGGGAGTGCTGCACTGTCGGAGGGGCAGTACTGAGGGAGCGCCGCACTGTCAGAGGGGCAGTACTGAGGGAGCACCGCGCTCTCAGAGGGGCAGTACTGAGGGAGCGCCGCACTGTCAGAGGGGCAGTACTAAGGGAGCGCTGCACTGTCGGAGGGACAGTACTGAGGCAGCACTCACTGTCGAAGGGGCAGTACTGAGGGAGCGCTGCACTGTTGGAGGGGCAGTACTGAGGGTGCGCCGCACTGTCGGAGGGTCAGTACTGAGGGAGCGCCGCACTGTCAGAGGGGCAGTACTGAGGGAGCGCTGTACGGTCAGAGGGGCAGTACTGAGGGAGTGCTGCACTGTCGGAGGGACAGTACTGAGGGAGTGCTGCACTGTCGGAGGGACAGTACTGAGTGAGTGCTGCACTGTCGGAGGGGCAGTACTGAGGGAGCGCTGCACTGTCAGAGGGGCAGTACTGAGGTAGTGCTGCACTGTCAGAGGGGCAGTAGTGAGGGAGTGCTGCACTGTCAGAGGGGCAGTACTGAGGGAGTGCTGCACTGTCAGAGGGGCAGTAGCGAGGGAGTGCTGCACTGTCGGAGGGGCAGTACTGAGGGAGAGCTGCACTGTCGGAGGGGCAGTACTGAGGGAGCGCTGCACTGTCGGAGGGGCAGTACTGAGGCGTTGCTGCACTATTGGAGGTGTTGTCTTTTTTTGGAGAGGCAAGGATTAATCAAGGATAGTCAGCCTGGCTTTGTCAGGGGGAGATCATGTCTGACCAATTTGATTGAATTTTTTGAGGGGGTGACTAGGCGTGTGGATGAGGGTAGTGCAGTTGATGTAGTCTACATGGACTTCAGTAAGACTTTTGACAAAGTCCCGCATGGGAGACTGGTCAAGAAGGTAAGAGCCCATGGGATCCAGGGCAATTTGGCACATTGGATCCAAAATTGGCTTAGTGGCAGGAGGCAGAGGGTGATGGTCGAAGGTTGTGTTTGTGACTGGAAGCCTGTGTCCAGTGGTGCACCGCAGGGATCGGTGCTGGGTCCTTTGCTGTTTGCAGTGTACATTAATGATTTAGATATGAACGTAGGAGGTAGGTAAGATCAGTAAGTTCGCAGATGACACGAAAATTGGTGGGGTGGTAAATAGCGAGGAGGGAAGCCTCAGGCTACAGGACGATATAGACGGGTTGGTCAGATGGGCAGAACAGTGGCAAATGGAATTTAACCCTGAAAAGTGTGAGGTGATGCATTTTGGGAGGACTAACAAGGCAAGGGAATACACAATGAATGGTAGGACCCTAGGAAGGACAGAGGATCAGAGGGATCTTGGTGTGCATGTACATCGATCCCTGAAGGCAGCAGGACAGGTAGATAAGGTGGTTAAAAAGGCATATGGGATACTTGCCTTCATTAGCCGAGGCATAGAATATAAGAGCAGGGAGGTTATGATGGAGCTGTACAAAACGCTAGTTAGGCCACAGCTGGAATACTGTGTGCAGTTCTGGTCGCCACACTATAAGAAGGATGTGATTACATTGGAGAGGGTGCAGAGGAGATTCACCGGGATGTTACCTGGGCTGGAGCACTTCAGCTATGAAGAAAGACTGGACCGGCTGGGGTTGTTTTCCTTCGAGCAGAAAAGGCTGAGGGGGGGACCTGATTGAGGTGTACAAAATTATGAGGGGCATAGATAGGGTAGATAGAAAGGAACTTTTCCCAGGGGGCATAGTTTCAAGGTAAGGGACAGGGGCCTAGAAATTCAGTATAGCCACTTTTGGGGCGGTAAAGTCGGGTGGCCGCTAAAGTTTGCGCCCGCCGGAAAGTGGAGGCCACTTCGCCGATATTCAGTAGCTTTGGCCAAGGAGTTTGCTCGAGTGCTAAAACTGGCGTTGCACGGCTATCTTTAGGCGCTCAGCCGGCGGTGCAGACTGATACCGCCGAGGCCGGGCGCAGCGCAGGTGCGGTCTGTGATGAAATATTCCATTCACCACTGCCTGTGACTGAGATCGGTTTCAGTGTCATTTCCCTTCCCCCAGACCTCATTGTATTGTGTACTGGAATGTGCTGTATTGTATACTGGAATGTGCTGGAATGTGCTGTGTGTAGGGCTCCGCCCATACCTGGCCCCGTTTGTAAGCTAGCTTCAGTCTGGCCTCAGTCTCCAGAAGGAAGACATCTCTCTCTCTTACGTGTTACTTTCTAAGTTAATAAAAGCCTTGTTTTTGTTCTGCTAACTTCGAGTCTCGGAATTATTGAGGCACATCAATTTTATTAACTTATTTTTCAACACTATGGATCAACTCCTGAAACCCGAACGTTTGGATTTGGATCAACATGCTCCGGACGCATCAGCACGCTTCGGACACTGGTTTGAGTGTATGGAATTCTTCCTGGACAATTCCGCAGCCGTCAAAGACGCTACGGACGCTGCGAGGATGAGACTCGGAATTCTGCGGAATTGGGTAAGCCACCGGGTTTACCCCCTCATCCAAGACGCCGAGACGTACCTGGCCGCCTGCGACATCTTAAAGGCGCATTACCAGCAGCCTACGAATGAGGTGTATGCTAGGCACCTGCTCGCTACCCGCGCACAGCGACCTGGGGAATCGGTGGAGGAGTTCCTAAGCACCCTGAAAATGCTTGGCAAAGACTGCAAGTGCCGAGATGTAAAAGCCGCAGTGTACACTGACGAGCTTGTTCGCGATGCCTTCATCACAGGCCTCAGCTCCACTTACATCCGGCAAAGACTGCTGGAAAAAACGGGGTTGGACCTGAAACAGGCTGCGGACACCGCGCGATCCCTGGATGTGGCCCAGAGAAACTCGGACGCCTACTCTTCAGCCCGCGCCGTCCACGCCGCCACGTGTGCACCGAGGGCGCCGCCATCTTGGAAGGCATCTTCCCCGCCCGACAGCCCGACACCGGCTGGGCCCCGCTCTCCCCCCAGAAGCCCTACGACAGCCGCGATGCGTCAGGGACCCAACTGCTACTTCTGCGGGCAGCCAAAGCACACCAGAAACCTGTGCCCGGCGAAAGGCACCACCTGCTTTAAGTGCGGTAAGAAGGGGCACTTCGGGAAGGTGTGCAGAGGGAACCCCGCCGGAAAACCAACCGCCGGAAAACCCGCCACCGCCGCGTGTGCGCCATGGGAGCGGCCATCTTGGACGCCATCTTGCCCGACCTCGTGGGGTCCGCCATCTTGTGAGCAGACAGCGTGGACGCCATCTTGTATCAATCAGGGCCCTACAGTGGCATCGGTCACAGTGGACCAGACCAGGCCGCACCCGCTATCCAGCTCAATGGTGGACATCGAGGTAAACGGGTGCCGGGTTAAATGCTTAATTGACAGTGGAAGCACGGAGAGCTTTATCCACCCTGAACTGGTACAACAGCTATCCCTAAAGGTGGTCCCTACTCGGGGTACCATCTCTATGGCTGATAAAACCCAGACATCGACCATTATGGGTTACTGCACGGTACAATTGTGCGTTAACGGAACTGTATACGATAATTTTAAAGTATTAATCATGAAGAATCTATGTGCGAGCGTGATCTTGGGCCTGGATTTCCAGTGCTACCACCAAAGCATCACGCTCAATTACGGTGGGTCCCAGCCGCCCCTCACAGTGTGCGGTCTGGCTACCCTGAAGGTAAAGCCGCCTTCGCTATTCGCGAACCTTACCCCTAACTGCCGGCCAATAGCGACCAAAAGCAGGAGGTACAGCTGGGAGGACAGGCGGTTTATCGCGACCGAGGTAGACAGGCTCCTGAAAGAGCGCATTATTGAACGCAGCAATAGCCCGTGGCGCGCCCAAGTGGTGGTGGTAAGGGGTAGCGAGAAGAAACGGATGGTGATCGACTATAGCCAAACGATCAACAGGTACACCCAACTAGACGCCTACCCGCTACCCCGCATATCAGAAATGGTGAACCAAATCGGCCAATACCGGGTGTTCTCCACCATCGACCTCAAGTCAGCGTACCACCAGCTCCCTATCAGACCAGAGGACCGCCCGTACATCGCCTTCGAGGCGAACGGACGCCTCTACCAATTCCTCAGAGTCCCCTTTGGGGTGACGAATGGGGTCTCGGTCTTCCAGAGGGAGATGGACCGCATGGTCTATGACCACCACTTGCAGGCAACCTTCCCCTACCTCGACAACGTCACCATCTGCGGTCACAACCAGCAGGATCACGACTCGAACCTCGAGAGGTTCCTGAAAACCGCACAAAAACTCAACCTCACCTACAACGAGGACAAGTGCGTTTACAACACCACGCGCCTCTGCATACTAGGCAGCGTGGTGGAGAATGGGGAAATCGGACCAGACCCCGACCGATTGCGCCCCCTACGGGAGCTGCCCCTGCCCAACACTCCCAAAGCCCTGAAAAGGTGCCTGGGGTTATTTTCTTATTATTCCCAATGGGTCCCCAACTACTCCGACAAAGCCCGCCCCCTCTTGAAAGCATCCTCTTTTCCGCTCTCTGCTGAGGCCCATGCCGCCTTCAAAAGCATTAAGCAGGATATTGAGCGGGCCACGCTACAGGCAGTGGACAAGAACACTCCCTTTCAAGTGGAAAGTGATGCGTCTGACTTTGCCTTGGCGGCCACCCTCAACCAGGCGGAGCGGCCCGTAGCTTTCTTCTCGAGGACCCTCCAAGGGCCCGAGATCAGACACTCCTCCGTGGAAAAGGAGGCCCAAGCCATCGTGGAGGCAGTGCGCCACTGGCGCCACTACCTAGCCGGCAAACGCTTCACCCTACTTACCGACCAGCGGTCGGTAGCGTTTATGTTCAATAATAAACAGAGGGGGAAGATTAAAAATGATAAGATTCTTAGGTGGCGGATCGAGCTCTCCACCTTCGATTATGACATCATTTACCGGCCAGGGGCCCTTAACGAATCCCCCGACGCCCTCTCACGAGGGATGTGTGCCAGCGCCACCGGGGATCGGCTACAGACCCTCCACAATGACCTCTGCCACCCAGGGGTCACGCGGCTGTTCCACTTCATAAAGTCCCGCAACTTACCCTACTCGATTGAGGAAGTTCGGTCCCTGACCAGGAACTGTCGCACTTGCGCTGAGTGCAAGCCTCGGTTCTACCGCCCAGATAGAGCCCACTTAATCAAAGCTACATGGCCCTTTGAGCGGCTCAGCTTAGATTTCAAGGGCCCCCTCCCGTCCGTCGACCGCAATGTTTACTTCCTGAACATTGTGGACGAATACTCCCGGTTCCCATTCGCCTTCCCCTGCCCAGACATGACCAGCGCCACGGTCATTAAATGCCTCAACAGCCTGTTCTGCCTGTTCGGTATGCCGAGCTACATCCATACGGATAGGGGGGCGTCCTTCATGAGTGAAGAGCTACGCCAGTACATGCTGTCCAAGGGGGTCGCCACGAGCCGTACCACCAGCTACAACCCCCGGGGTAACGGCCAAGTGGAGCGAGAGAACGGGACAGTATGGAAAGCAGTCACTCTAGCTCTAAGGACCAAGGGCCTCCCTATCTCCCGCTGGCAGGAAGTCCTCTCGGATGTGCTCCATTCGATACGGTCGCTATTGTGTACGGCCACTAATACCACGCCTCATGAACGAATGTTTGTCTTTCCCCGGAAATCCACCTCAGGCGTATCCATGCCGTCATGGCTCTCCACCCCAGGTCCGGTATTCGTGCGAAGGCATGTGAGGGGCCACAAGACGGACCCTCTCGTGGAGCCAGTACAGCTACTCCACGCCAACCCCCAATACGCATATGTCCGGCACGCCGACGGAAGGGAGGACACCGTGTCCATAAAAGACGTCGCCCCAGCCGGCATCGACAACAACCACGGCAATAGCGGCAACGACGATCACAGCAACTCTTACCCACCCACTACTCTTTCATCACCCCCGGAAGAACACCGACCAACGGCACCCCCACCAACTACCCCTCCAACAACCCTGGCGGCACCCCCGGCAGAGACCCAGGAGGCTACCGGGGACACCCAGCCGACACCCGCGGCACCGCAACAGCCACGTCGGTCGCAGAGGACTATCAAACCCCCGAACAGACTAAATCTATAGAAGGGGTGAATGTGATGAAATATTCCATTCACCACTGCCTGTGACTGAGATCGGTTTCAGTGTCATTTCCCTTCCCCCAGACCTCATTGTATTGTGTACTGGAATGTGCTGTATTGTATACTGGAATGTGCTGTGTGTCGGGCTCCGCCCATACCTGGCCCCGTTTGTAAGCTAGCTTCAGTCTGGCCTCAGTCTCCAGAAGGAAGACATCTCTCTCTCTTACGTGTTACTTTCTAAGTTAATAAAAGCCTTGTTTTTGTTCTGCTAACTTCGAGTCTCGGAATTATTGAGGCACATCATGGTCATGTTTTGATTGACAGCAGACACCCTGGCACCGGCCAGCTCTTAAAGGGGGAAGGGTCGACTTGGTCTGCTGCCACGCCCTGGATACTGCAGCCCTCCAGCTAGGCCTAAACACTGCTGCTGGAGAGAAATAGCGCCAGGAAGGATGCAGAGGGCCCGTGAGCGAGCGCAGCGCTTCTCTGCCCATGATTTAAAGGTGCTGGTTTGGGCTTTGGAGAAGAGAAGCCATATCTTGTTCCCGGACAGTGGCAAGAAGCCTCCCAAGAGGGTGTACAGGAGAGCCTGGAGGGAAATCGCCCAGAGGGTCACAGCCAACAGCGATGTCCCCAGGACTGGTGTCCAATGCCAGAAAAAGTTTAACGACCTCACTCGGATTGTCAGGGTGAGTACCCTTTCCAGTGTCCTCCTCATCCTTGCATGTGCACCTCACATTATGGGCAAAGGGACCTCAAAGGCCTAATGGCCAGCCCTCATCCAGCAGCTATGGCACTGGCATGAACATCAATTGCACTTTCTGCACTTTACACACTGGCCAAGCTATTCGACCATGGGAGGCAGTGCACACAACAACAGGGCACCACACTGGCCAAGCTATTCGACCATGGGAGGCAGTGCACACAACAACAGGGCACCACACTGTACTTAGAGGCCGTCCTTTCTCTTGCAGGCCAAGCTGGCCCAGAATCTGAAGAGCCGGACTGTCACCGGGGGAGGCCGTGCCCAGTTCCAGGAGCTCAGTGACCTGGAGGAGCGCGTGGGTCGAGTCATGGGTGCCCGGGTGATTGGCCCCGTTGCAATTCGAGATGCCGACCCTGTGCTGGGCCCCAATGGTAAGGACATGACCGTTTGGACCTCTCTCGTTCCCCTTGCGCTTCAGATCTACATCCTTTGCCACTGTCCGACCAATGCGCAGAATGCCACCACTCATGCCTCCCTCGCTGATGCCCTGTCCTCATTCTAAAGCTACTCTTGTGCCTTCCTGCTTTCAGCTGGTGAGGAGGAGGTCTCGAACAATTCGGGGCATCACAGGACGCGAGTCGGGCCGAATTCGGGGCATCACAGGACGCGAGTTGGGCCGAATTCAGGGCAGCACAGGACGCGAGTCGGGACGACTTCAGGGCAGCACAGGCAGCGAGTGGACAGTTGATCAGTGGTGCCGTGCAGTCACTGGCTGGTCTGATGCGGGCACAGACCAGGGCAGTACGGGCACTCACTGCTGCCACACTCGCTGTGTCATGCACGCATCGCCAGGGCACCCGCCGCGCTGCTGCAGCACAGCGGCCTGGCCTTCACCAGATTGCTGCGCTTGCTGCAGTGCCAGCCCGGCCGAGTGCCAGTGTCTCTGGCGACCAGCGAGCGCCTGGCATCAGCCAGCTTGCCCCCATTGCTGCAGCCGCCGCTGCCACTCCCCCAGCAAAGCTGCGACGAGCTGCTGGAGAGACTGATGCTGCCCAGCCACAGCTGCAGCAGTCAGCAGCCGGCCCCTCCAGGGCCGGAGCTCGTCTAGGCCGACCCCCAAGGGCATCTGCCGTCACGCATTGTGTCCCTCAGGAGCCTTCCCCCAGCCTTGCAACACCCACAGGGCCCAGGTTGAGGCGGAGCAGCAGGTCGGCCAGGGGCCGGAAAAGGCTGGACAAGGACTCGCCCTCTCGGCACACAAAGTAGAGTGTGTTGGCAAATGTTTTTTTATATGGGGGTGCTTGTGCTGTCTATGGGGGGGGTTCTTTTGGTAAGGCCGAGGATGAAGGCAAATGTTTTTTTATATGGGGGTGCTTGTGCTGTCTATGGGGGGGGTTCTTTTGGTAAGGCCGAGGATGAAGGCCATTTGGATGGACAAGTTTTGTTATTCCTCCCCAGGTTGTGGGAGTGAGATATGTTTTTGACTGTTTTTTGGGGGTGTTGTGTGTTTTTGGGTTTCATGTGGGAAGGGCCCTGAGTTTGTTCAATAAAGCTTTTTATTTATTCAGCTTGTCCATGTGTGATGTTTCAAGTGGTTGTTGCGTTAACCGGCTGAGGGCTTGCGGAGCGGCTGCATTCATGTGCCTTCATTGCCACAAGCCATTCCCTGACAGGGGGCCTAGAAGTGTCGTTCAATAAGCCGCCGACGGACGGCCCTTGGACCTTGTGGCTCCCTCCTGGGCTGGTACTCCTCCTCCTCCTCCTCCTCCTGCTCATGGTCCTCCTGCTCGTCCTCCTGAGGTGGTGGTCCAACGTGAGGTGGCAGTGCCTGAGTCCTGCGGATAGCCAGGTTGTGCAGCATGCAGCAAACGACGACGAACTGGGAGACTCTATCCGGCGAATACTGCAGAGATCCGCCGGAGCGATCCAGGCAGCGGAACCGTTGCTTGAGGACGCCAATCGTTTGCTCTATGATGTTCCTTGTGGCTTGATGGCTTTCGTTGTATGCCTCCTCAGCAGGGGTCCTGGACGCGCGGAGCGGGGTCATGAGCCATGTACACAAAGGATAGCCTTTGTCCCCGATAAGCCATCCTCTTGGGGGAGGCTGTGCCTGGAACATGTCAGCCACAGTAGTCTGGCGCAGGATAAATGCATCGTGGCTGCTGCCTGGAAAGCGGGCATTGACAGCTAGGATGCGCTGCCTGTGGTCACACACCAGCTGTACATTGAGGGAATGGTAGCCCTTCCGGTTGCGGTAATCCTCGGCATTGTCGATAGGTGCCCGCAAAGCCACATGCATGCAGTCAATGGCGCCCTGCACCATGGGGAAGTCGGCGATCCTCGCAAATCCGACTGCACGCTGCTCCTGCCTCTCTAGGGTCATGGGGAAGGAGATGAATTGGTGTCTCCTTGTGAAAAGGGCATCGGTGACCTGCCGGATGCAGCGATGCACGGCGAACTGGGAGAATTTAGCTATGTCCCCAGCAGCGGCTTGGAAGGAGCCGCTTGCATAAAAGTTCAGAGCCACCGTGACCTTCACTTCCACCGACAGAGACGTCCTGCACATCAGCTGTGGACGCAGATCTCTGTGAAGCAGCTGGCAGATCTCTGCAACCACCTCCCTTCTGAAGCGCAGCCTCTTAACACACTGCGCGGCAGTCATGGTGAGATAGGACACCTGCTGGCGGTATTCTCTGAGTGGGTAATGCCTACGTTGCCGACGCCTGATGGCCCCTCTGCGTCTAGGCATGGCTGCCCCTCTCACACAGCGTCTGCGAGCCCTTCGCACATAATGCTGGAACTGAGGGTTGGAACCCCATGCAGCCCCCATAATATACTTGCAAACAGTGAAATCACAATGAGTCAAATTTCCAAGCTCTGGCCAGAAGCCAAAAATACCTCTCCTATGTTGGCCCAAATCAGTAAGGTCTCTTCCTTGGTCTCTGTCCAGAAATCCGTTGCACTAAAGTCATTGCAGCAAAATGGCTGGCCTTTATAGTTCAGTCTAAGTGCCCTTTAATTAGCGCTCCCCGAGGCCCGCAGGGCCTCTGCTGCGTTCCACTTCACAGTTCTTAACAGCGCCACGCCCACATTGGGCGGGCGCCACTGAAGTTCCGGTTTGGGGCGCACAAACGGCGTTGCACGACGAAATGACGTCATAAGTTGCGCGCGCAGCTGAGCGCGCGCAAACACTTTGCGCCGGCACTAAATGTCTACTGAAGTTGGGCGTAGGCGCAGATCGTTCTGCGCCCGGCCGCTAAGTGCCTAGCGCTCGAGATCTACTCCTCTTATGGCGCTAACGGCTGGCGAACGCAACTGAATTTCTAGGCCAGGAGGTTTAGAGGGGATTTGAGGAAAAACTTTTTCACCTAGAGGGTGGTTGGAATCTGGAACTCACTGCCTGAAAGGGTGGTAGAGGCAGGAACCCTCACAACATTCAAGAAGCATTTAGATGAGCACTTGAAACGCCATAGCATACAAGGCTACGGACCAAGTGCTGGAAAATGGGATTAGAATAGATAGGGCTTGATGGCCGGCGCAGACACGATGGGCCGAAGGGCCTCTTTCTGTGCTGTATAAACCTATGACTCCATATTAACTCAAGGCCTAGTCTGCCTGCTCAGGTGGATGTCCAAGATCCCATGGCAGTATCGAAAGAACAGGAGGGAGTCCTCCCAATGTCCTGGACCAACATTCGTCCTTCAACCAATACCAATCAAAATAGAAATGAATAATCATTGATTTAATTATTGTTGATGGGACTTTGTTGCATGCAAATTGACTGCCACATTTGCGTAGATCTCAAATGACTGCAATTCAAAAATACTTAATTGGCTGTGAAGCGCTTTCGGATGTCCTAATCAGATGGTGAGTCGGTTAGAGACTAACATAGTCGGTGCACTGGGACAGAAGATAAATCTGGCTTATTGGAACATCTCTGATATCAGTTCAGTGCCATTAGAATGGAAATGCACCTGTGGAGCAAACTCACTGTGCGGCGGAACACTGGGGCAGAAGAAAGAACTGGCTTGTAGGAATCATAGAGGTTTAAAGCACAAAAGGAGGTTATTTGGCCCACTGTGTTTGTGCTGACTCTTTGTTTGGAACATCTAGCGCATCAATTCAATCCCACTGGAATGGATACCCATTGGTGCAATAAACTCACCATTGACTGGAACTTAATCTCTCAGCAGTTTTGGTAACGTAATACAGATCATGAGTAAAACACGGAAAGGAAGGATGCATGGGGGATATCAAATATCACCAGCCGCACAGTGCTACTGTATTGATACTAGTACGTGGACTTTCAACTCTTGTTCCTCCTAAGCTCTGAATTGCTGGCCCACAAACTCTTCCTCCTCCCAGTGTCCTCGTTGTGTTGATGGAGGGAGGCGTTCCACCATTCCCTACTCGAACTCACACGGGGTCATTTTGACTTTGGGCGATTCAGCTGCTCGTTATACATCTTTCCCAATATTCCATTCCATTCATTCAGTTCCAATTTAAGATAGTGGGCGGCTGAATCGCTATCGCCTGTTTTACACTATCGGCCAAAGTCAGAATTGCCCGCACTCTGTCCCAGAATCTCAAAAATCCCTTTCCTCAGTCCTCCCTTCCTGCTGAAATCCACAGGCATCCAAAAGCCAAGCCTGGCCTCACCTAATTCCTACTTGTAGATTTATCTCATCTATTCCGGCCTTAAGTGACATCTTATGCGATGGATCTAAGTTTCTCAATTAAAAAAAGATGAAACAATTGAAAAAGTAAAGTGAAGTAAAATGATTGTAAGGAGCGTGTGTGCGCGGTTGCTGTTAAATGCCTATTATAGTCAGGCTGGGTTCTAAACAGCTCATTACCCATCCCTTCCTCACCTCAGGCAGCATAACTCCACTGGACAGCATTTTATTTTCTCAGATCTAACTGTGCCATGTGAAGGAGAGCGCAGCCGGGCAGCTCAACTTGTTCAGTGGCAAGGAAACAGATGGAAGGAAAAGGTGCATTTCACTGGAGATACTCGAGCACAAAAGCTGCAGTTCGTGAAGGGGAAAAACCATCTTGTGGAAGTGAGTTTCTCCGCAGGGCAATCTGCCAGCAAGCTGGACAAGGGGCACCTGCTCAGACTGCTGAGAATTGATGTGACATCTTCATTTTTCTTTTCCCTCCTGACTTAGGGGAATTGAAAGTATGGGCAGATGCTTTAATGGATCATGGCAAGTATGTCAGGTACTTGACAAAGCAAGAAACAATCGGCAACATATTCACGGTGTGGCGTGTTTATAGACTACTTTACTGGGATTGGTGACTGGGCTTTAGTCTAATCTGCGCCATATCTGAAAACCGTTGTAGGAATGGCTAGATTCCTAACTAAAGGACTGAGGTCGAGTCAGTCTATCAAACAAACGATGTTTAATACTAATCAACAGAGTTTAAAACAAAATACAGGAGAACTACATTACAGGTCTGTACTCTTTGCTGGCTCCACGAGAACTGGCTAGGGCGGCTCCCCAGCCTGACGTCATGACGTCATCACGTTTTCCCGCCGCTGGAGGATCACGTGATCAACATGATGACGTCATCGCGTTTGGTCTCATTCTTAAAGGGACCGCGCTATGTACATGCAATGATATGAACAAAGATACAGATTCATTCTGTAGCTAATAATTTGTTAAAGATAATTATGTACATTAGATCAGAGTCCCCCTGGTGGGTCCGCCACATGCGCCCCCCCAGAATTGTCTTTAACAGTAAAAGTCAATCGACTAGGAGGTCTGACAAGCCTGTCAGAGCGACTCCTGTATTCTTGGAGTTCTTGGAGTGGACGTTGTTGAACAGCGGGCGGGCTGGCGGATGGAAGCCTTCAGTCTGGCGTGGATGCAGCAGGAGGTTGACCACGTCGTGATGGCTGCGCAGTCTCTACTGGCCGGTCGATGTCCAGGTGTGCCGGTTTGAGATGGTCAATGGATATGTGGTCGGATTTACCACCGATGTCTACAGAGAAACTCTTGTCGCCTGTCTCCAGTACGCGAAAAGGGCCTGTGTAAGGGGCCTTGAGCGGATCCCTATGGGCATCATGATGAATGAATACAAATTCAGCATTCTTTAGCTCCGCTGGTACGTGTGAAGATGGAAGGCCGTGATGCGAAGTTGGGATAGGCGCAAAAGCCCTGGCTGTTTCCCGGTGGCTGCTAAGTTGTTCGGCTGCGGACCACGGCTCAGTTGGAAGCGGCAGGAAATCTCCCGGTACGCGGAGTGGCTGGCCGTACACAAGCTCCGCGGTGGACGATTGCAGGTCCTCTTTGGGTGCCGTGCGGAGACCCAACATGACCCACGGAAGCTTATCCACCCATCTGGCGCCTTGGAGGCTGGCCCTCGGCGATGCCTTTAACGATCTGTGGAAACGTTCGCACAAACCGTTTGCTTGCGGGTGATAGGCCGTAGTGCGGTGAAGCTTGGTGCCGAGTCCCTGGGCCACAGCGTTCCAGAGCTCGGAAGAGAACTGTGGACCGCGGTCTGAAGAAATGTCCGCCGGAATGCCGAAACGTGCGACCCATGAGGAGAGTGATGTGCCTCAATAAATCCGAGACTCGATGTTAGCGAAACAAAACAAGGCTTTTATTGACTTAGAAGGTAACACACAGAGGAGAATGTATCTTCCATCCAGAGATCTGCCGTACTGGATGTGCTGCAGGCTGGGCCAGCTTACATAGGAGCCAGGTATGGGCGGAGCCCTACACACAGTACAATACAATGGAAATGAAACTGAAACCAACCACAGTCACAGGCAGAGAAATACTGATGAGTGATGAATGGAATATTTCATCACATTCACCTCTTCTATAGATTTAGTCTGTTCGGGGGTTTGATAGTCCTCTGCGACCGACGTGGCTGTTGTGGTGCCGCGGGTGTTGGCTGGGTGTCCCCGGTGGCCTCCTGGGTCTCTGCCGGGGGTGCCGCCAGGGTTGTTGAAGGGGTAGTTGGTGGGGGTACCGTTGGTCGATGTTCTTCCGGGGGAGATGAAAGAGTAGTGGGTGGGTAAGAGTTGCTGTGGTCGTTGTTGCTGCTGTTGTCGTGGCTGTTGTCGTTACCGGCTGGGGCGACGTCTTTTATGGACACGGTGTCCTCCCTTCCGTCGGCGTGCCGGACATATGCGTATTGGGGGTTGGCGTGGAGTAGCTGTACTGGCTCCACGAGAGGGTCCGTCTTGTGGCCCCTCACATGCCTTCGCACGAGTACCGGACCTGGGGTGGAGAGCCATGACGGCATGGATACGCCTGAGGTGGATTTCCGGGGAAAGACAAACATTCGTTCATGAGGCGTGGTATTAGTGGCCGTACACAATAGCGACCGTATCGAATGGAGCACATCCGAGAGGACTTCCTGCCAGCGGGAGATAGGGAGGCCCTTGGTCCTTAGAGCTAGAGTGACTGCTTTCCATACTGTCCCGTTCTCTCGCTCCACTTGGCCGTTACCCCGGGGGTTGTAGCTGGTGGTACGGCTCGTGGCGATCCCCTTGGACAGCATGTACTGGCGTAGCTCTTCACTCATGAAGGACGCCCCCCTATCCGTATGGATGTAGCTCGGCATACCGAACAGGCAGAACAGGCTGTTGAGGCATTTAATGACCGTGGCGCTGGTCATGTCTGGGCAGGGGAAGGCGAATGGGAACCGGGAGTATTCGTCCACAATGTTCAGGAAGTAAACATTGCGGTCGACGGACGGGAGGGGGCCCTTGAAATCTAAGCTGAGCCGCTCAAAGGGCCATGTAGCTTTGATTAAGTGGGCTCTATCTGGGCGGTAGAACCGAGGCTTGCACTCAGCGCAAGTGCGACAGTTCCTGGTCAGGGACCGAACTTCCTCAATCGAGTAGGGTAAGTTGCGGGACTTTATGAAGTGGAACAGCCGCGTGACCCCTGGGTGGCAGAGGTCATTGTGGAGGGTCTGTAGCCGATCCCCGGTGGCGCTGGCACACATCCCTCATGAGAGGGCGTCGGGGGATTCGTTAAGGGCCCCTGGCTGGTAAATGATGTCATAATCGAAGGTGGAGAGCTCGATCCGCCACCTAAGAATCTTATCATTTTTAATCTTCCCCCTCTGTTTATTATTGAACATAAACGCTACCGACCGCTGGTCGGTAAGTAGGGTGAAGCGTTTGCCGGCTAGGTAGTGGCGCCAGTGGCGCACTGCCTCCACGATGGCTTGGGCCTCCTTTTCTACGGAGGAGTGTCTGATCTCGGGCCCTTGGAGGGTCCTCGAGAAGAAAGCTACGGGCCGCTCCGCCTGGTTGAGGGTGGCCGCCAAGGCAAAGTCAGACGCATCACTTTCCACTTGAAAGGGAGTGTTCTCGTCCACTGCCTGTAGCGTGGCCCGCTCAATATCCTGCTTAATGCTTTTGAAGGCGGCATGGGCCTCAGCAGAGAGCGGAAAAGAGGATGCTTTCAAGAGGGGGCGGGCTTTGTCGGAGTAGTTGGGGACCCATTGGGAATAATAAGAAAATAACCCCAGGCACCTTTTCAGGGCTTTGGGAGTGTTGGGCAGGGGCAGCTCCCGTAGGGGGCGCAATCGGTCGGGGTCTGGTCCGATTTCCCCATTCTCCACCACGCTGCCTAGTATGCAGAGGCGCGTGGTGTTGTAAACGCACTTGTCCTCGTTGTAGGTGAGGTTGAGTTTTTGTGCGGTTTTCAGGAACCTCTCGAGGTTCGAGTCGTGATCCTGCTGGTTGTGACCGCAGATGGTGACGTTGTCGAGGTAGGGGAAGGTTGCCTGCAAGTGGTGGTCATAGACCATGCGGTCCATCTCCCTCTGGAAGACCGAGACCCCATTCATCACCCCAAAGGGGACTCTGAGGAATTGGTAGAGGCGTCCGTTCGCCTCGAAGGCGGTGTACGGGCGGTCCTCTGGTCTGATAGGGAGCTGGTGGTACGCTGACTTGAGGTCGATGGTGGAGAACACCCGGTATTGGCCGATTTGGTTCACCATTTCTGATATGCGGGGTAGCGGGTAGGCGTCTAGTTGGGTGTACCTGTTGATCGTTTGGCTATAGTCGATCACCATCCGTTTCTTCTCGCTACCCCTTACCACCACCACTTGGGCGCGCCACGGGCTATTGCTGCGTTCAATAATGCGCTCTTTCAGGAGCCTGTCTACCTCGGTCGCGATAAACCGCCTGTCCTCCCAGCTGTACCTCCTGCTTTTGGTCGCTATTGGCCGGCAGTTAGGGGTAAGGTTCGCGAATAGCGAAGGCGGCTTTACCTTCAGGGTAGCCAGACCGCACACTGTGAGGGGCGGCTGGGACCCACCGTAATTGAGCGTGATGCTTTGGTGGTAGCACTGGAAATCCAGGCCCAAGATCACGCTCGCACATAGATTCTTCATGATTAATACTTTAAAATTATCGTATACAGTTCCGTTAACGCACAATTGTACCGTGCAGTAACCCATAATGGTCGATGTCTGGGTTTTATCAGCCATAGAGATGGTACCCCGAGTAGGGACCACCTTTAGGGATAGTTGTTGTACCAGTTCAGGGTGGATAACATTGATTTGGATAGCGGGTGCGGCCTGGTCTGGTCCACTGTGACCGATGCCACTGTAGGGCCCTGATCGAGAGAAGATGGCGTCCACGCTGTCTGCTCACAAGATGGCGGACCCCACGAGGTCAGGCAAGATGGCGTACAAGATGGCCGCTCCATGTTTCGTCACGCTTCGCCTCTTCCGCGAAAATTGTTCACGAAAATTCGGGGTCACCACTGTAGGAATGGCTAGATTCCTAACTAAAGGACTGAGGTCGAGTCAGTCTATCAAACAAACGATGTTTAATACTAATCAACAGAGTTTAAAACAAAATACAGGAGAACTACATTACAGGTCTGTACTCTTTGCTGGCTCCACGAGGACTGGCTAGGGCGGCTCCCCAGTCTGACGTCATGACGTCATCACGTTTTCCCGCCGCTGGAGGATCACGTGATCAACGTGATGATGTCATCGCGTTTGGTCTCATTCTTAAAGGGACCACGCTATGTACATGCAATGATATGAACAAAGATACAGATTCATTCTGTAGCTAATAATTTGTTGAAGATAATTATGTACATTAGATCAGAGTCCCCCTGGTGGCTCCGCCACACTGTAATCATTCTTCTCATCCCGAGCTCCACGATCGAGTAAATACAAGGATCAATGTACAGGATACTCAGCGGGTACATCCATACAGATCAGGAAAGAAACATAGAAACATAGAAGATAGGAGCAGGAGTAGGTCATTCGGCCCCTCGACCCTGCTCCGCCATTCAATGCGATCATGGCTGATCATCCAAGTTCAGTACCCGGTCCCTGCTTTCTCCCCATACCCCTTGATCCCTTTAGCCTTAAGAAATATATCCAACTCCTTCTTGAATATATTTAATAAGTTGGCCTCTACTGCCTTCTGTGGTAGAGAATTCCACAGGTTCACCACTCTCTGGGTGAAGAAATTCCTCCTCATTTCTGTCCTAAAAGGCCTACCCCTTATCCTTAGACTGTGTCCCCTGGTTCTGGACTCCCCGACCATCAGAAACATCCTCCCTGCATCTAGTCTGTCCAGTCCTGTCAGAATTTTATAAGTTTCAATGAGATCCCCTCTCATTCTTCTAAACTCCAGCGAGTACAAGCCCAATCGTCCCAATCTCTCCTCATACATCATTCCTGCCATCACAGGTATCAGCCTGGTGAATCTTCGCTGAACTCCTTCCATGGCAAGAACATCCTTCCTCAGATAAGGCGACCAAAACTGCACACAATACTCAAGATGTGGTCTCACCAAGGCCCTGTACAACTGCAGCAAGACATCCTTGTTCCTGTAGTCAAACCCTCTCGCTACGAAGGCCAACATACCATTTGCCTTCTTAACCGCCTGCTGCATCTGCATGCTTACCTTCAGCGACTGGTGCACAAGGACACCCAGGTCTCGTTGCACTTCCCCTTCTCCCAATCTATTGCCGTTCAGATAATAATCTGCCTTCCTGTTTTTGCCACCAAAGAAAGACTTGTATTTCTACAGCGCCTTTCATGACCTCAGGACGTCCCAAAGTGCTTTACAGCCAATGAAGCACTTTTTGAAGTGCAGTCATTGTTGTAATGTAGGAAACACGGCAGCCAATTTGCGCACAGCAAGCTCCCACAAACAGCAAATGTGATAATGAGCAAATAATCTGTTTTTAATGATGTTGATTGAGGGATGAATATTGGCCCCAGGACACTGGGGAGAACTCCCCTGCTCTTCTTCAAAATAGTACCACTGGATCTTTTAGGTCCACCAGAGAGAGCAGATAGGGTCTCAGTTTAATGTCGCATCCGAAACGCGCCACCTCTGGCAGTACAGCGCTCTCTCAGTACTGCACTGGAGTGTCAGCCTAGATTTTTATGCTCAAGTCTCTGGAGTGGGACTTGAACCCAGAACCTTCTGACTCAGAGGCGAGGGTGCTGCCCACTGATTCACAGCTCCAGATTTGATCTCTGTGCTCTGTCGTGGAATCTCATTGCAGTCGCACTGAACATCCTAGGGCTACACTGAGGAAATAAACCAATCAGGATTCCCTCAAAATTCCTGCTCACGATCCAATTACAACCGCTGGACACTGCAGGTGTGTGATGCCTCCCATACCTGAATAGCATGGCACCATCGACTATTTCAGCTCATGTGTGAAGAATGGTCGCTAAACCTTGAGGCACTTGCCGTGTGTGCCAGCATTAAACGTACTTTACACAGAATACTTGGAATGTACAGCACAGAAACAGGCCGTTTGGCCGAACCGGTCCATGCCGGTGTTTATGCACCACACGAGTCTCCTCCCACCCCTCTTCATCTCATCCTATCAGCATACCCTTCTATTCCTTTCTCCCTCATGTGCTTATCTAGCCTCCCCTTAAATGTCTCTAAACTATTTGCCTCAACCACTCCCTGTGGGAGCGAGTTCCACATTCTCACCACTCTCTGGGTAAAGAAGTTTCTCCTGAATTCCCTATTGGATTTATTAGTGACTCTCTTATATTGATGGCCCCTAGTTCTGGTCTCCCCCACAAGTGGAAACATTGGGCAGGATTTTCATTGGGCCGTGGAGGCGAGATTGGAGGCGTGTGGGGGGTTAAAATCCCGAAATCGGGAGGCACGAACCCATCCCACCCCCAACCCGCCTCCATGCCAGTTTCAAAGGAGGCGGGTACCCGACCTGTGCTGGGACCCGCCTCCCCGAGGCAGGAAGGGGATTAGTGCCAATTAACTGCCTGTTAACAGGCAGTTTTTAGCCTAATCCCTATTTTCATTCTTGAAGTGTGGGATTCCCGACGGCTCCAAACCACGCCAAGTTAGCGAGGCAGACCGTCGGACTGAAGGGTTCGAGATGTCCAGTGTTCAGGTGAGTGATGGGTGCATGAGTGCAGAGGTAAGTGTGTTTGGTGTGTGTAAAGTGTTTAAAGAAGTTTTACTTACCTTTACAGCCTTCCTTCCTTCAGGTCTCGGGAGTCCCTCATCTCACCGGCACAGAAAGCAGAATGGCCGTGAGCTGTCAAAAGTTGCAGCCTCTGCTTTCTGTTCTGGAGAGATCTCTAAATCAGCCTGAGAGGAAGGAATTAACTTAGTGTACAGATTGTCAGTGATTGACAACTTCAAACAGCTGTGAAATGCTGATATTTCATCTGTCAAAAGCTCTTGACAGATGAAATGCCAATCTGTGACATCACCTGTTGCCGGGTGGCCCTTAATTGGCCTGCTGAGCCCGCTGGGCGGGCACAACAAGGTCAATCAAGTGAAAATTGCGTGGATTGGCCACAACTCGATGGAGGCGGGACTACAACCCCGAAAGTTGTAGTCCTGCCTCCTACCCGCCTCCTCAATGAAAATCCAGCCCTTTGTCTCTTCGTCTACTCTATCGAACCCCTTCATAATTTTAAAGACCTCTATCAGGTCACCCCTCAGTCTTCACTTACAGGAGAGGAGGCAAAAAAAAACACTGGCAAATCGCTAAAAATTGATGCAATAGCACCAAACTTACCAAATCAAGCGGGCTTAATTTTAACAGATCCCGGCAGCGGGAAATGGGCAGCATGTGGGTTGCCTGCTTGTTTTACCTTCCGTCCCTCAATGCGGGGGGTGGGGGACGAGGAATTGGGCAAGGTGTAAAACATTCGGCTGACTCGTCCGGTGGGAACAGTTGCCATATACCCCAGGATTTCAGCTCCAGATTCTCCTCTCGCCCTGAGGGGATGCAGTGGACAAAATGGCAGCTTATACATTTACAACCGAAAAGTACGGGGAACATAATAATGAAACTCCCAATGGGTCCCCCAGTGAGTGTCTCCAGTGGGATTTGGATGAGTTTGGAGGTTCAGTGGGGTACGGTGATTTGTGAAAAGCTCAGAAACCTAAGACTGAAGTGATAATCTACTACCATTAATCGGGTATACACATTTCAGCTGTTGATTTATTAATGCTCGTCATATTTCAATAAGATCCAGGAACGAAATGAAAGTGTTCAGAACTGTGACTGAGAATCGGGGAGGATTGCAAGTAGAACAAATGGAACAGTTCAGGTTTAATAAAACAATTCTCATATCATAAAATTTGTAAAGAATCTGATGTGCTGGTACATGAAGACAAAATGAACTTGTCTGTTTATCATGTTTGTTATTATAATAATACATTTGCATTTATATAACATTTCAAAGCACTTCATCCAATAAGACTGCATCCAGCTCCTGCCTCACATCTCAAAGTGCCTCTGACAGTAAGAGTGAAGTAGAGCTCCTTTCCAACCTCGCTCAGCCTCTCCCCTCCTCTAGGCTTGGCCACAGGTCCAGGGGTCCAGAGAGGCAAACTCGTCATCCAAGTATAGAGAAGGACCAATACAGAGAAAATCAAATACAAGCTGAGGCGGAGACTCCAAAGCATCAAGAGGAAGGTGAACAAAGAAAGGAGCTGGAGCTTTTAAAGGGTCAAAACTGATAGAGAGAAACAGACAGAGAGAGAGAAACAGACAGAGAGAGAGAAACAGAGAGAGAGAGAGAAACAGAGAGAGAGAGAGAGAGAGAGAGAAACAGACAGAGAGAAACAGAGAGAGAGAGAGAGAGAGAGAGAAACAGACAGAGAGAAACAGACAGAGAGAGAAACAGAGAGAAACAGACAGAGAGAGAAACAGACAGAGAGAGAAACAGACACAGAGAGAGAGAGAAACAGACACAGAGAGAGAGAAAAACAGAGAGAAACAGACAGAGAGAGAGAAACAGAGAAACAGAGAGAGAAACAGACAGAGAGAGAGAAACAGAGAGAAACAGACAGAGAGAGAGAAACAGACAGAGAGAGAGAGAAACAGACAGAGAGAAACAGACAAAGAGAGAGAGAGAAACAGCGAGAGAGAGAAACAGACAGAGAGAAACAGACAGAGAGAGAGAGAAACAGACAGAGAGAAACAGACAGAGAGAGAAACAGACAGAGAGAGAGAAACAGCGAGAGAGAGAAACAGACAGAGAGAAACAGACAGAGAGAGAGAGGGAAACAGAGAGAAAGAGAGAGAGAGAGAGAAACAGACAGAGAAACAGACAGAGAGAGAGAAACAGAGAGAAACAGACAGAGAGAGAGAGAGAGAAACATATTATTCAACAAGCTAAGCCAAACAACCCCAGATTTCAAGGAATTGGATGATCTGTCAAAATTGAGATTAGTCCTAGGAGAAGGAGACAGACCATACCTTGGGGCCAAATATGTAACAACATGTCACAACCTGAGGACTGTTTAAAATTAAGACTGTTTAAAATTAATATTGAACGTACCAAATGAAGTACAAAGACTGTTTAAAATTAATATTGTTTAAAAGTAATATTGTATGTACCCAACAAATGTCAAATCGATTGACACCTACAGAATGTTGGAAAACTGTACCTTTTTGCTATGTAAGCTTTGGCAATATGGTTCTCTGTAAACTTTCATGCCAATAAAGCATTTTAATTGGAATTGGAATTGGAGAAACAGACAGAGAGAAACAGACAGAGAGAAACAGAGAGAGAGAGAGAAACAGACAGAGAGAGAGAAACAGACAGAGAGAGAAACAGAGAGAAACAGAGAGAGAGAGAGAGAGAGAGACAGAGAGAGAAACAGACAGAGAGAGAGAAACAGAGAGAAACAGAGAGAGAGAGAGAGAGAGAGAAACAGACAGAGAGAAACAGAGAGAGAGAAACAGACAGAGAGAGAGAGAGAGAGACAGAGAGAGAAACAGACAGAGAGAAACAGAGAGAGAGAGAGAGAAACAGAAAGAGAGAAACAGACAGAGAGAGAAACAGACAGAGAGAAACAGAGAGAGAGAGAGAGAGAGAGAAACAGAAAGAGAGAAACAGACAGAGAGAGAAACAGACAGAGAGAAACAGAAAGAGAGAGAGAAACAGAAATGGAGGGAGAGAAACAGAGATGGAGGGAGAGACAGAGCGAAAGAGAGAAAAAGAGAGAAATGGACAGAGATGGAGAAAGAGCGATTGAGGCAGAGACAGAGAGAGAAAGAGAGATATATAGAGAGATGCACACAAATGGGACAACTGGAAAAAGTGAAGGAATGAGTCACACAGAAGCAGAACCGGAAACTTTGAGGGTGAGAAACTGATAATTTAGCTAAGTACAGAGATAATGGTCCAAAAAAAAAGTTGGATCAAAATATAAACAAAGAAATTCTGAGCAAGGAAAGATTTCAGAATTTTCTAAATGAAGTTTAAGCTAACAGATTTTCAATTAATTTCTCACAGTTAACCCATGGTCCTGCACAGCGGCTGCTCTATATATAGGGTGTGATTTATTGTAATATGAACTGTAATTAATCTGATTTTCTACTGGAGTGTAATATCTAATATGACTTTATTACTGGAGTTATTAATAAAGTCATTTGTTTTCAGGACTAAGAAAAGAATATCAGCATGTCAAATGAGCCTCGTTGCTGCCTGCTGATCATGGAGGTTGTGGCTGAGATCGCCGAAATCCACCAGCTATTACATTTCAACAATAGCTACTAGCTGCGCTGATCATAGAATAACACAGCACTGTGCCGGCTCTCTGAAAGAGCTCTCCAATTAGTCCCACTCCCCTGCTCTTTCCCCACAGCCCGGCAGATTTTATCTTTTCAAGTATTTATCCAATTCCCTTTTGAAAGTTACTACTGAATCTGCTTCCACCACCCTTTCAGGCAGCACATTCCAGATTATACCTTTCAGCCAATGTCCCAAACACCTCCATCACCATCGCTGCGTATGTCCTGTCCCACAGCAGGACAGACCCACCAGGGGTGGCGGCACAGTGGTATACATAGAAACATAGAAGATAGGAGCAGGAGTAGGCCATTCGGCCCCTTGAGCCTGTTCCGCCATTTAATGAGATCATGGCTGATCATCCAAATTCAGTACCCTGTCCCTGCTTTCTCCCCATATCCCTTGATCCCTTTAGCCTAAAGAAATATATCTAACCCCTTCTTGAATATATTTAATAAGTTGGCCTCAACTGCCTTCTGTGGTAGAGAATTCCACAGGTTCACCACTCTCTGGGTGAAGAAATTTCTCCTCATCTCTGTCCTAAATGGCTTACCCCTTATCCTTAGACTGTGACCCCTGGTTCTGGACTCCCCTGCCATTGGGAACATCCTTCCTGCATCTAGTCTGTCTAGTCCTGTTAGAATTTTATAAGTTTCAATGAAATCCCCTCTCATTCTTCTAAACACTAGCGAATATAAGCCTCATCGACCCAATCTCGCTTCATACGTCGTTCCTGCCATCCCAGGTATCAGCCTGGTGAATCTTCGCTGCACTACCTCCATGGCAAGAACATCCTTCCTCAGATAAGGCGACCAAAGCTGCACACAATACTCAAGGTGTGGTCTCACCAAGGCCCTGTACAACTGCAGCAAGACATCCTTGCTCGTGTACTCGAATCCTCACGCTATGAAGGCCAACATACCATTTGCCTTCTTAACCGCCTGCTGCACCTGCATGCTTACCTTCAGCGACTGATGCACAATGACACCCAGGTCTCGTTGCACTTCCCCTTTTCCCAATCTATTGCCGTTCAGATAATAATCTGCCTTCCTGTTTTTGCCACCGAAGTGGATATCCTCACCTTTATCCACATTATACTGCATCTGCCATGCATCTGCCCAATCACCCAAACTGTCCAAATCATACTGGAGTTTCTCTGCATCCTCCTCACAGCACACACGCCCACCCAGCTTTGTGTCGTCTGCAAACTTGGAGATATTACATCTAGTTCCCTCGTCTAGATTATCAATATATGTTGTGAATAGCTGGGGTCCTAGCACCGATCTCTGCGGTACCCCACTAGTCACTGCCTGCCACTCGGAAAAAGACCCGTTTATTCCAAGTCTTTGCTTTCTGTCTGCCAACCAGTTCTCTATCCAAGTCAGTAGCTTACCCCCAATCCCATGTGCTTTAACTTTACACGCTAATCTCTTATGCAGGACCTTATTGAAAGCCTTCTGAAAGTCCAAACATACCACATCCACTGGTTCTCCCTTATCTATTCTATCAGTTACATCCTCAAAAAATTCCAGCAGATTAGTCAAGCATGATTTACCTTGTGTAAATCCATGTTGACTTTGTCCGATCCTGTCACTGTTTTCCAAGTGCTCTGCTATTACATCTTTTATAATGGACTCTAGCATTTTCCCCACTACTGATGTCAGGCTGACCGGTCTATAATTCCCCATTTTCTCTCTACCACCTTTTTTAAATAATGGGGTTACATTCACTACACTCCAATCCATGGGAACTATTCCAGAGTCTATATAATTTTGGAAGATGACCAGCAATGCATCTACTATTTCTAAGGCCACTTCCTTAAGTACCCTAGGATGTAGATTATCAGGCCCTGGGGATTTATCCGCCTTCAATGCCGTCAATTTCCCTAACACCATTTCCCTACAAATACTGATTTAATTCAATTCCTCCCTCTCATTAGACCCTATGTTCCCCGACATCTCTGGAAGGTTATTTGTGTCCTCCTGTGTGAAGACAGAACCAAAGTATATATTTAATTGGTCTGCCATTTCTTTGTTCCCCATTATAAATTCCCCTGATTCTGACTGCAAGGGAACTATGCTTGACTTCACCAATCTTTTTCTCTTCACATATCTATAGAAGCTTTTACAGTCAGTTTTTATGTTCCCTGCAAGCTTACTCTCATGTTCTATTTTCCCCCTCTTAATTAATCCCATTGTCCTCCTTTGCTGAATCCTAAACTGCTACCAGTCCTCAGGTTTGCTGCTTTTTCTGGCCAATTTATATGTCCTCTCCTTGGATCTTATGCTATCCCTAATTTCCCTTGTTAGCCACGGTTGAGTCACCTTTTTTGTTTTATTTTTATGCCAAACAGGGATGAACAAATTCTGTAGTTCATCCATGCAATCTTTAAAAGTTTGCCACTGCCTACCCACCGTCAACCCTTTAAGTAACGTTCCCCAATCCATCCTAGCCAACTTGCGCCTCATATCATTGTAGTTTCCTTTATTTAAATTCAGGACCCTAGTCTCTGAGTCAAATACTTTACTCTCCATCTGAATGAAGAATTCTATCATATTATGATCGCTCCTCCCCAAGGGGCCTCGCAGAACAAGATTGCTAATTAATCCTTTCTTATTACATAATACCCAGTCTAAGATGACCTGATCTCCAGTTGGTTCCTCGACATATTGGTGCAGGAAACCATCCCGTATACACTCTAAGAATTCCTCCTCCACAGTATTGTTACTAATTTGGTTAGCCCAATCTATTTGTAGATTAAAGTCACCCATGATAACTGCTATGCCCTTATTGCACGTGTCTCTAATTTCCTGTTTAATGCCATCCCCAACCTCAGCATAACTGTTTGGGGGTCTGTATACAACTCCCACTAACGTTTTCTGCCCCTTGGTATTTCTCAGCTCTACACATACAGATTCCACATCATCAGAGCTAATATCCTTCCTTACTATTGTGTTAATCTCCTCTTTAACCAGCAATGCTACCCCACCTCCTTTTCCTTTTTGTCTGTCCTTCCTGAATATTGAATACCCCTGGATGTTGAATTCCCAGCCTTGGTCACCCTGGAGCTATGTCTCCGTAATTCCAATTACATCATATCCGTTTACATCTATTAGCACAGCTAATTCATCCACCTTATTACGAATGCTCCTCGCATTAAGACACAAAGCCTTCAGGCTTGTTTTTTTAACACTCTTAGTCCTTTCGGAATTATTATTTACTGTAGCCCTGTTTGATTTACACCCTTGATTTCTCTGCATTTCCCTTTTGCTTTTCTCCTTCCTGTCTTTTGTTTCTATCCTTGCTTCCCTTTCCTCTATCTCCCTGCACAGGTTCCCAACCCCCTGCCATTTCAGTTTAAACCCTCCCCAACAGCACTAGCAAGCACTCCCCCTCGGACATCGGTCCCGGTCCCGCCCAGGTGCAAACCGTCCAGTTTCTACTGGTCCCACCTCCCCCAGAACCGGTTCCAATGTCCCAGGAATTTGAATCCCTCCCCCTTGCACCATTCCTCTAGCCACGTATTCATCTGAATATATGCTTCTATCCTGAAATATACATAAGAACATAAGAACATAAGAAATAGGAGCAGGAGTAGGCCAATCGGCCCCTTGAGCCTGCTCCGCCATTCAATAAGATCATGGCTGATCTGATCCTAACCGCCAATCTACAATCACAGAACCATCTCCTGAATCTAACAGAATTAGACACACGAAATAGGAGCAGGATCAGGCTACACGGCTCCTGGGCCCGCTCCGCTACCCACAGGGCCATGTCCAATCCGAACCTAGACTCATGTCCAAATTCCTGCCCGCTCCCCGTAACCCTTAATTCCCTTTACTTCTAGGAAACTGTCTATTTCTGTTTTAAATTTATGTAATGATGTAGCTTCTACAGCTTTTTGGGGCAGCATATTCCATGGACCTACCACCCTCTGAGTGAAGTAGTTCCTCCTCATCTCAGTTTTGAAAGAGCAGCCCCTTATTCTAAGACTATGCCCCCTAGTTCTAGTTTCACCCATCATTGGGAACATCCTCCCCGCATCCACCCGATCCAACCCCTTCACAATCTTATATGTTTCAATAAGATCGCCTCTCATTCTTCTGAACTCCAATGAGTAGAGTCCCAATCTACTCAACCTCTCCTCATATGTCCATCCCCTCATCCCCGGGATTAACCGAGTGAACCTTCTTTGTACTGACTCGAGAGCAAGTATGTCTTTTCTTAAGTATGGACACCAAAACTGTATGCAGTATTCCAGGTGCGGTCTCACCAATACCTTGTACAACTGAAGCAATACCTCCCTATTTTTATATTCTATCCCCCTAGCAATGAAAGCCAACATTCCATTGGCCTTATTAATCACTTGCTGCACCTGCATACTAAACTTTTGAGTTTCATGCACCAGGACCCCCAGATCCCTTTGTACTTCAGTACTTTCCAGTTTCTTGCCATTAAGATAATAACTTGCTCTACGATTTTTCCTGCCAAAGTGCATAACCTCACACTTTCCAGTATTGTATTCCATCTGCCAAATCTCTGCCCACTTACTTAGCCTGTCTATGTCCCCTTGCAGGTTTTTTATGTCCTCCTCACTCACTACTTTCCCTCCCATCTTAGTATCATCTGCAAACTTTGATATGTTACACTCGGTCCCCTCCTCCAAATCGTTAATATAGATTGTAAAGAGTTGGGGACCCAGCACTGACCCCTGCGGAACACCACTAGTTACTGATTGCCAGTCTGAGAATGAACCATTTATCCCAACTCTCTGCCTTCTGTTAGATAGCCAATCCTCTATCCATGCCAGAATATTACCCCCAATCCTATGATTTTTTTTATCTTAAGCAATAATCTTTTGTGTGGCACCTTGTCAAATGCCTTTTGGAAGTCTAAATACACAACGTCCACTGGTTCCCCTTTATCCACCCTATATGTTACTTCCTCAAAGAACTCCAGCAAATTTGTCAAATGACTTCCCCTTCATAAAACCATGCTGACTTTGTCCTATTAAATTATGATTATCCAAATGTCCTGTTACTGTCTCCTTAATAATGGACTCCAAAATTTTACCTACCACAGATGTTAGGCTAACCGGTCTATAGTTTCCAGCCTTCTGTCTGCTGCCCTTTTTAAATAAGGGTGTTACATTAGCAGTTTTCCAGTCTGCCGGGACCTTTGCTGAGTCCAAGGAGTTTTGGAAAATTATTACCAATGCATCCACAATCCCTACCGCCACTTCCCTCAAGACCCTCGGATGTAAGCCATCAGGTCCAGGTGATTTATCCGCCTTGAGTCCCATTATTTTACCGAGTACCACTTCCTTAGTGATTTTGATCGTGTTTAGCTCCTCCCCCCCTTTAGCCCCCTGTTTGTCCAGTGTTGGGATATTCTTAGTGTCCTCTACTGTAAAGACTGATACAAAATATTCATTCAGTGTTTTTGCCATCTCCATATTTCCCACCATTAATTTCCCGGTCTCATCCTCTAAGGGACCAACATTTACTTTAGCCACCCTTTTTCTTTTTATATAACTATAAAAACTCTTACTATCTGTTTTTATATTTTTTGCTACAGTCAGGAAGGAGTGGCCCTGGGAGTCCTCAACATTGACTCCAAACCCCATGAAGTCTCATGGCTTCAGGTCAAGGGCAAGGAAACCTCCTGCTGATTACCACCTACTGCCCTCCCTCAGCTGATGAATCAGTACTTCGCCATGTTGAACACCAATTGGAAGAAGCACTGAGAGTAGCAAGGGCACAGAATGTACTCTGGGTGGCGGACTTCAATGTCCATCACCAAGAGTGGCTCGGTAGCACCACTACTGACCGAGCTGGCTGAGTCCTGAAGTCTGGGCCTGCGACAGGTGGTGAGAGAACCAACACGAGGGAAAAACCTGCTTGACCTCGTCCTCACTCATCTACGTGTTGCAGATGCATCTGTCCATGACAGTATTGGTAGCAGTGGCCACCGCACATTGTGGAGACGAAGTCCCGTCTTCACACTGAGGATACCCTCCATCGTGTTGTGTGGCACTACCACCGTGCTAAATGGAATAGATTCAGAACAGATCTAGCAGCTCAAAACTGGGCATCCATAAGGCGCTGTGGGCCATCAACAGCAGCAGAATTGTATTCCACCACAATCTGTAACCTCATGGCCCGGCATACCCCTCACTCTACCATTACCACCAAACCAGGGGACCAACCCTGGTTCAACAACGAGTGTAGAAGAGCATGCCGGGAGCAGCACCAGGCGTACCTAAAAATGAGGTGCCAACCTGGAGAAGTTGCAACACCGGACTACATGCATGCTAAAAAGCAGAAGCAGCATGCTATAGGCAGAGCTAAGCGAGCCCACAATCAACGGATCAGATCAAAGCTCTGCAGTCCTACCACATCCAGCCGGGAATGGTGGTGGACCATTAAACAACTAACGGGAGGAGGTGGCTCCATGAATATCCCCATCCTCAATGATGGTGGAGCCCAGCACGTGAGTGCAAAAGACAAGGCTGAAGTGTTTGCAACCATCTTCAGCCAGAAGTGCCGAGTGGATGATCCATATCAGCCTACTCCTGAGGTCCCCACCATCACAGAAGCCAGTCTTCAGTCAATTCGATTCACTCCACGTGATATCAAGAAACGGCTAAGCGCACTGGATACAGCAAAGGCTATGGGCCCCGACAACATCCTGGCTATCACGCTGAAGACTTGTGCTCCAGAACTAGCCGTGACTCTAGCCAAGCTGTTCCAACACTGGCATTTATCCGATAATGTGGAAAACTGCCCAGGTATGTCCTGTCCACAAAAAGCAGGACAAATCCAACCCGGCCAATTACCGCCCCATCAGTCTACTCTCAATCATCAGCAAAGTGATGGAAGCTGTCATCGACAGTGCTGTCAAGCAGCACTTACTCACCAAAAACCTGCTCACTGATGCCCAGTTTGGGTTGCGCCAAGACCACTCGGCTCCCGACCTCATTACAGCCTTGGTCCAAACATGGACAAAGGAGCTGAATTCCAGAGGTGAGTTGAGAGTGACTGCCCTTGAAATCAAGCCAGCATTTGACCGAGTGTGGCATCAAGGAGCCCTAGTAAAACTGAAGTCAATGGGAATCGGGGGGGGAAACACTCCACTGGCTGGAGTCCTACCTAGCACAAAGGAAGATGGTTGTGGTGGCTGGAGGTCAATCATCACAGCCCCAGGACATCGCTGCAGGAGTTCCTCAGGGCAGTGTCCTAGGCCCAACCATCTTCAGCTGCTTCATCAATGACCTTCCCTCCAACATAAGGTCAGAAATGGGGATGTTCGCTGATGACTGCACGGTGTTCAGCGCCATTCGCAACTCCACAGATAATGAAGCAGTCCATGCCCGCATGCAACAAGACCTGGACGACGTTCAGGCTTGGGCTGATAAGTGGCAGGTAACATTCGCTCCACAGAATTGCCAGGCAATGACTATCTCCAACAAGCGAGAGTCTAACCACCTCCTCCTGACATTCAATGGCAATACCATCGCCAAATCCCCCACCATCAACATCCTGGGGGGTCACCATTGACCAGAAACTTAACTGCACCAGCCACATAAATACTGTGGCAACAAGAGCAGGTCAGAGGCTGGGTATTCTGCGGCGAGTGTCTCACCTCCTGACTCCCCAAAGCCTTTCCACCATCTACAAGGCACAAGTAAGGAGTGTGATGGAATACTCTCCACTTGCCTGGATGAGTGCAGCTCCAACAACACTCAAGAAGCTTGACACCATCCAGGACAAAGCATCCCGCTTGATTGGCACCCCATCCACCACCTTAAACATTCACTCCCTCCACCACTGGCGCACCGTGGCTGCGGTGTGGACCATCTACAAGATGCACTGCAGCAACTCGCCAAGGCTTCTTCGGCAGCACCTTCCACCTAGAAGGATAAGGGCAGCAGGCGCATGGGAACACCACCACCTCCAAGTTCCTCTCCAAGTCACACACCATCCTGACTTAGAAGTATATCGCCAATTCTTCATCGTCGCTGGGTCAGAATCCTGGAACTCCCTCCCTAACAACTCTGTGGGAGTACTTTCACCACACGGACTGCAACGGTTCAAGAAGGCAGCTCACCACCACCTTCTCAAGGACAATTAGGGATGGGCAATAAATGCTGGTCTTGCCAGCGACGCCCACATCCCATAAACAAATTTTAAAAAAAGATCTTGCCCATTTTACTTGGAACTCACCCACATGCTGAATGGGAACAACTGCCAGAGAAGAAAATTACACGCATTTCTTAATCTAAGCTCTTAACAAGCTCTTAATGAGCCTTTTTTTTGTCTTTTTTTAAATGATCCTTACACCAATTTTAGGCTATGAACAAAACTGAGACATCAGTAAGAACAGAAAAAAATGCTAAGACTTCCTCTGCTTAGCCGGTGTCCTGGGGCCAATACTTATTCCTCAACCAACGTCACTAAAAACAGATGACCTGGTCATTATCACATTACTGTTTGTGGGAGCTTGCTGTGCGTATATTAGCTGCCGCATTTCCTACATTACAAAAGTGAAAACAATTCAAAAGTATTTCATTTGCTGTAAAGCGCTTTGGGACGTCCTGAGGTCATGATTAGTGCTATAGAAATGCAAGTCTTTCTTTCTTACTCATTTAGTCAAATCTATTTGAGGAAAATACAGCCATTCGAGCATTAATTCCCAGAGCCATCCACGCCACTCTTCTCGAAACCCTCCCCAATGCATCAATGTCCTTTTGATGGTACGGTCCTCAAACTGTGTAAATGGTACCAATTTTCTTGCTCAGGCGCTCCGTGCATTCCCTGCACCTTATGTCCCGAGGTTGTGAAAGGTGCTATATAAATGCAATTTCTTTCTTTCAATGGGAGTTAGGAAGAGCAAGTGGAGGTGGTAGCAGAGCTGCGGGAACTTGCTGCCCAGTGGGCCAGCTCATGGTCACTGTCAGCTGCCAAGCTCCGACACTGGCATCACCGACTCCTGTCCAATCACGCCACAAGGTATATCGGCCTAGAAATTCAGTGCCCTTAGCGCCGATTTTGCGGCGCTAGAGGGCCTAGCGCTGCAATTGGCGCCGGCGCCTAAATTGCCTGGGGCCCTTCCGCCGCGGTAGACCGGTAGCGCTGCGCCGGCACCGATGATGTCATCGGTGTGCGCAGCGTCCCGGTTGCCATGGTAACCTGCCCGAACTGGGAAATTGACTTGCGGCCGCCTCGCCTGTGGCAGCCGCAAGCAACGTTCTGGCAGAGGTGCCTTGCACAAGTTTGCGCCGGCGCATTAAAGGCCCCGCGGCGGCCGGCCGCTTTCCTGCCGCCCGCCTGGCCGCAGCTCCCTCCCCGGACTTCCCCACCCCCCCCCCGGAACAGAAGCAAGCCCGGCACTTGTCCGAGGTGCCGGGCTCATTTTTAATAAGATTATCGCGGGCCGCGGCCGGGTGCAGGCAGGTCCTCCTTAAGGGAAGGAGGAGGCCTGCACTTCCCGAACCTGCCGCACCGCAGCGGGCGCCGCAGCGCCGGAATAGCGCCGAAATTCAGCGCATAGCACCAGTTTTCAGGCGCTAACAGCTTTCAGCAGCGCCGGCAGCCGTTTGGGCGCAGAAGTAGTGAATTTTTGGCCCGACCAGCGCGACTTAGCTCCGGCACTAACTTCCGGCGCTAAAGCCGTTGCTGCGCCAAAACCCAATTTCTAGGCCATCGAGTCTACAGCACAGAAACAGCCCATTTGGCCCACCTGGTCTATCCCAGCGTTATGCTCCACACGAGCCTCCTCCCACCCCTCTTCATCTCACCCTATCAACATATCCTTCTATTCCTTTCTCCCTTATGTGTTTACCCAGCTTCCCCTTAAATGCATCGATACTATTCACCTCAACCACTCCCTGTGGTAGCGAGTTCCACATTCTCACCACTCTTTCGGTACAGAAGTTTTTCCTGAATTCCTGCTTAGATTTATTAGTGACTATCTTTTAGATATGGCCCCTAATTCTGGTCTCCTCCACAAGTGGAAACATCTTCTACACGTCTACCCTCTCGTACCCTTTCATTATCTTAAAGACCTCTAATAGGTCACCCCTCAGTCTTCTCTTTTCTGGAGAAATGAGCCCCAGCCTGTTCAGCCTTTCCTGATAGTTATAACCTCTTAGTTCTGGTATCATCCATGTGAATCTTTTTTGCACCTTCACCAGTGCCTCTATATCCTTTTTATAATATGGAGACCAGAACTGTGCACAGTGCTCCCAAGTGTGGTGTAACCAAGCTTCTATACAAGCTTAACATAACTTCCCTGCTTTTCAATTCTACCCCTCTAAAAATGAACCCCAGTGCTTGGTTTGCTTTTTTATGGCCTTATTAACCTACATCATTACTTTTAGTGATTTGTGAATCTTTACCCCTAGATCCCTTTGCTCCTCTACCCCAGTTAGACTCTTAGTGCTGGATTTTCATTGAGGAGGCGGGTAGGAGGTGGGACTACAACTTTTGGGGTTGTAGTCCCGCCTCCATCGAGTTGTGGCCAACCCACGCGATTTTCACTTGATTAACCTTGTTGAGCCCACCCAGCGGGCTCAGCAGGCCAATTAAGGGCCACCCGGCAACAGGTGACGTCACAGATTGACATTTCATCTGTCAAGACCTTTTGACAGATGAAATATCAGCGTTCGACAGCTGTCTGACAATCTGTACTCCAAGTTAATTCCTTCCTCTCAGGCTGATTTAGAGATCTCTCTGGAACAGAAAGCTGAATGCTGCAATTTTTGACAGATCGCGGCCATTCTGCTTTCTGTGCCAGTGAGATGAAGGACTCCCGAGACCTGAAGGAAGGAAGGCTGTAAAGGTAAGTAAAACTTCTTTAAACACACAAAACACACTTACCTCTGCACTTATGCAGCCATCACTCACCTGAACACCGGACATCTCGAACCCTCCAAGCCCTTCAGCCCGACGGCCCGCCTCGTTAACTTGGCATGGTTTGGAGCCGTCGGGAATCCCACACTTTAAGCTTTAAAATAGGGATTAGTCTAAAAACTGCCTGTTAACTACCTGTTAACAGGCAGTTAATTGGCACTAATCCCCTTCCCGTCTCGGGGAGGCGGCTCCCAGCGCGGGTCGGGTACCCGCCTCCTTTGAAACCGGCATGGAGGTGGGTTGGGTTCGTGCCCCCCAATTTCGGGATTTTAACCCCTCACATGCCTCCAATCCCGCCTCCACGGCTCAATGAAAATCCTGCCCTTATTATCCAAGCAGTGTGTGGCCTCTTTATTCTTCCTACTAACATGCACCACCTCACACCTATGATGGTAAGGTATGATGGCTACTGTGGTGGAATCCACTGGCCGCCCCTGTGCAGGGGTGTTTGACCACTTCACGGAACTGCAGCCCAAGAGTGCAAGGCACCTGCAGAGCCATCTGCTTAACAGAGGTTTTTAACTTCCCTTGGGAATGTTCCATGGGACATGCTGAGGGACTGCCCAGTGACAAGAATATATTAGGACTTGACATAGGCTTTCTCTAGGGGGGCACGGTGGCATAGTGGTTAGCACTGTTGCCTCACAGCGCCAGGGACCCGGGTTCAAATCTGGCCTCGGGCGACTGTCTGTGTGGAGTTTGCACATTCTCCCCGTGTCTGCGTGGGTTTCCTCCGGGTGCTCCGGTTTCCTCCCACAGTCCAAAGATGTGCAGGTTAGGTTGATTTGGCTATGATAAATTGACCCTTAGTGTTAGGGGATTAAATACGTGGGGTTACAGGGATAGGGTGGGATATGTGTCGGTGCAGGCTCGATGGGCCGAAATGGCCTCTATCTGCACTGTAGATTCTGTGATTCTGTGATTCTCAAAGCAACACTGCATCCTGGCATCCAATGCCCCACTCAGGTCAGGTGGGCTGAGCCGTAAGCAGGACAAGTCCAAGGCGGCCACCACAGCGTTTAGAGAGGGCTGCCTCGGGCTTGGACCTCCATGACCCAGCATAGGTAGGGAAAGAGCCACCTCCAGACCAAGAGCCAATCCCTGGCTCCTGCAGCCAAACCAGTCACTTCCTTCTCCCATTGGGGTTAGCACCTCAAAGGAGCACTAGATCAGGCGGGAGAAAGCTTTCAGCTTACACAGTTGTCATTGAAGGGAAGCAATGGGGTAAAAATGCTGAACGGACAAACAGTTTTTGTTAATAGGTTGGTGGAACAGTATTTTCATTTTAACCAGAGAGTTTAATTAGAATGTGATCGATTTAGGTAGCGAGTGGATGGACATGCCTGGGAAATGATGCTGGAGTGCGTGGTGTTTGGTGGGTCAGTTGATGGGGCTGGTTTGTGCATGGGCCAGGTGAAGAACTCGCCCATGGGCATGTTAAGTGTCAGCTGTGACATCACCCTCGCCTCGGAGTCAGAAGGTCGTGGGTTCGAGTCCCACTCCAGAGACTTGAGCACAAAAATCTAGGCTGACACTCCAATGCAGTACTGAGGGAGTGCTGCATTGTCAGAGGTGCTGTCTTTCAAATGAGATCTTAAACAGAGGCCCCGTCTGCTCTCTCAGGTGTAAATGATGTAAAATGTAAAAGATCCCATGGCACTACTTTGAAGAAGAGCAGGAGTTCTCCCCCGTGTCCTGGGGCCAATATTCATCCCTCAATCAACATCACTGAAAACAGATGATCTGGTCATTATCACATTGCTGTTTGTGGGAGCTTGCTGTGCACAAATTGGCTGCTGCATTTCCTACATTACAACAGTGACTGCACTTCAAAAGTACTTCATTGGCTGTAAAGCACTTTGGGACGGCCGGTGGTCGTGAGAGGCGCTATAGAAATGTAAGTCTTTCTTTTTCTTGCTGACTGCACCGCTGGATGGGCAGCCCACTCTTCTGTCGTTACTCGTTTCACTGCAAATCCTCCTCATTCTCTGAGGATGAGGAATTACCAGAGGTAACCTCACTCTAACAGATTACAGTGCTTAAAATGAGTTTTAAACTCCACCAAAAGCTAAATTGTGAAAAAACACAAACATTCAAAAATGACCAAAAATGCAAAGAAAAATTAAACGACAAAACATTAAACTAATGCACCAAATAAAATGCAGATCAAAAATTCCAAAATGCAAAATATCAACAAAACAATCCCAAAACAGAAATGTAAGGCCAATAGCATATTGTTAAATTTACCCTAATATTGCAAGTTGTGGCCTCATTAATGATCTCATTTAAGGCTGGAATGACTTCCTTTGACTTCAATGTCCTTGAGTCGGATCCCAGAATGTAATCAGCTTCAGATTACAGCCTCAATAACAGTAGCTGGAAATATCTGAATAATCAGCAATCATACCCGCATCTCAGTGAATAATCGGCAATCATACCCGAATCTCAGTGAATAATTGGCAATCATACCCGAATCTCAGTGAATAATCGGCAATCATACCCGAATCTCAGTGAATAATCGGCAATCATACCCGAATCTCAGTGAATAATTGGCAATCATACCCGAATCTCAGTGAATAATCGGCAATCATACCCGAATCTCAGTGAATAATTGCCAATCATACCCGAATCTCAGTGAATAATCGGCAATCATACCCGAATCTCAGTGAATAATTGCCAATCATACCCGAATCTCAGTGAATAATCAGCAATCATACCCGAATCTCAGTGAATAATTGGCAATCATACCCGAATCTCAGTGAATAATCGGCAATCATACCCGAATCTCAGTGAATAATTGGCAATCATACCCGAATCTCAGTGAATAATCAGCAATCATACCCGAATCTCAGTGAATAATTGGCAATCATACCCGAATCTCAGTGAATAATCGGCAATCATACCCGAATCTCAGTGAATAATCAGCAATCATACCCGAATCTCAGTGAATAATTGGCAATCATACCCGAATCTCAGTGAATAATCGGCAATCATACCCGAATCTCAGTGAATAATCAGCAATCATACCCGCATCTCAGTGAATAATTGCCAATCATACCCGAATCTCAGTGAATAATCGGCAATCATACCCGAATCTTGGTGAATAATCAGCAATCATACCCGAATCTCAGTGAATAATCGGCAATCATACCCGAATCTCAGTGAATAATCAGCAATCATACCCGAATCTCAGTGAATAATCAGCAATCATACCCGAATCTCAGTGAATAATCAGCAATCATACCCGAATCTCAGTGAATAATCAGCAATCATACCCGAATCTCAGTGAATAATCAGCAATCATACCCGAATCTCGGTGAATAATCGGCAATCATACCCGAATCTTGGTGAATAATCAGCAATCATACCTGAATCTGTGAATAATCAGCAATCATACCCGAATCTCAGTGAATAATTGGCAATCATACCCGAATCTCAGTGAATAATTGGCAATCATACCCGAATCTCAGTGAATAATCGGCAATCATACCCGAATCTCAGTGAATAATTGGCAATCATACCCGAATCTCGGTGAATAATCAGCAATCATACACGAATCTTGGTGAATAATCAGCAATCATACCCGAATCTCAGTGAATAATTGGCAATCATACCCGAATCTCGGTGAATAATTGGCAATCATACCCGAATCTCAGTGAATAATCAGCAATCATACCCGAATCTCGGTGAATAATCAGCAATCATACACGAATCTTGGTGAATAATCAGCAATCATACCCGAATCTCAGTGAATAATTGGCAATCATACCCGAATCTCGGTGAATAATCGGCAATCATACCCGAATCTCGGTGAATAATCAGCAATCATACCCGAATCTCAGTGAATAATTGGCAATCATACCCGAATCTCGGTGAATAATCAGCAATCATACCCGAATCTCAGTGAATAATTGGCAATCATACCCGAATCTCGGTGAATAATCAGCAATCATACACGAATCTTGGTGAATAATCAGCAATCATACCCGAATCTCGGTGAATAATCAGCAATCATACCCGAATCTTGGTGAATAATCAGCAATCATACCCGAATCTCAGTGAATAATCGGCAATCATACCCGAATCTCGGTGAATAATCAGCAATCATACACGAATCTCGGTGAATAATCAGCAATCATGCCCGAATCTCGGTGAATAATTGGCAAACATACATGAATCTCGGTAAATAATCGGCATTCATACCCGAATCTCGGTGAATAATTGGCAACCATACCCGAATCTCGGTGAATAATCGGCAAACATACACGAATCTCGGTGAATAATTGGCAACCATACCCGAATCTCGGTGAATAATCGGCAATCATGCCTGAATCTCGGTGAATAATCGGCAATCAGACCCAAATCCTTTTAGCTTTCCACCTTTATTAATGGAGAGCCCTTCGCTGTGTACACTTTGCTATTTCTTGCTCCAATATTCACGCTCTTCTATCCACCAACATTCTGTAGCCCATGTGGCCAGGTGACAGTCTAAAGGCTATAAACAGCGTTCAAACAGAACTCATCCTTAATTGGTACACTTCTCTTTAAATGCTTTTTATCGCCCCTATACGGCCCCTGGCCATATAGATATCATCAGCACATTTTAAATTACAAATATTCTCTAAATCATTTAGAAATAGTGTGAATAGTGGGGGCATGGATCTAGAAGAACCTCCGCAGAACTCCATGTGTCACTTGCCCTGAAACAGCTATTGATCAAATTCAACTTCTGATCGCGAGGCCAGTTTTAATTTCTGCAGGCTAATATGCCATTCATTCCCGAGTTTTAACCTTCCATAAAACCCTCATTGTAAACAATATCAAATGGCTTTTGAAAATCTAAGGAATATATCCACTGGACAGCTTTCATCCATAAAGAGGTTGTGTGGAGTAGTGAGACAATGGCCCATTGCTTCAGAATCCAGGCTGACTACTGTCTGTGGCCTCTGTGCTCTTTTAAACAGCATTGACAGAATCCTGTATAATGCTCTCAAGCATTTTTCCCACCACAGATGTTAGACGAAAGGGTCACTGGTTTACAGGGATAACATTTGCTATGTTTAAGACCTCAGGTACGCCTCCTGTGTTTACAACCGTTTCCTTCGACACATTAACATCAATGTCAAAAATTAAAACCTTACTACCAACCTTAACATAATACATTGAAAGATATGATGCTGTACTACGCTCGTTACTGTTCCTGACATAACCCCCAAAGTAAGCTAGCTCCATCCCGTTATACACATCCTGACCACTGATTTCTCCTTTGGATCCTCTTCCACAAACCATTGTTGAATCTTTTCAAAAGAATTACTTCCTTGAAAAAGAGGAATATTAAAGGGTGTGGGGAGTGAGCAGGAGAGTGGGTTTAGACTGGGTGGAATTTAAAGGGTATGGGGAGTGAGGGGGAGAGTGCGATTAGACTGGGTGGGATATTAAAGGGTACAGGGAGCAAGTGGAGAGTGGAATTAGACTGGGTGGGATTTTAAAGGGTGCGAGGAGTGAGTGGGAGTGTGGGATTAGACTGGGTGAGATATTAAAGGGTGCGGGGAGTGAGAGGGAGTGTGGGATTAGACTGGGTGGGATATTAAAGGGTGCGGGGAGTGAGGGGGCGAGTGGGATTAGACTGGGTGGGATATTAAAGGGTGCAGGGAGTGAGAGGGCGAGTGGGATTAGAATGGGTGGGATTTTAAAGGGTACGAGGAGTGAGTGGGAGCGTGGGATTAGACTGGGTGAGATATAAATGGGTGCGGGGAATGAGGGGGAGAGTGGGATTAGACTGGGTGGGATATTAAATGGTGCGGGGAGTGAGGGGGAGAGTGGGATTAGACTGGGTGGGATATTAAAGGGTGTGGGGAGTGATGGGGAGAGTGGGATTAGACTGGGTGGGATATTAAAGGGTGCGGGGAATGAGAGGGACAGTGGGGTTCGACTGGGTGGGATGTTAACGGGTATGGGGAGTGAGGGGGAGAGTGGGATTAGACTGTGGGATATTAAAGGTTGCGGGGAGTGAGTTGGAGAGTGGGATTAGACTGTGTGGGATGTTAAAGGGTGCGGAAAGTGAGGGGGAGAGTGGGATTAGACTGTGCGGGATGTTAAAGGGTGCAGGAAATGAGAGGGCGAGTGGGATTAGACTGTGTGGGATATTAAACGGTACGGGGAGTGAGCGGGAGAGTGGGATTTGACTGGGTGGGATATTAAAGGGTGTGGGGAGTGAGCGGGAGAGTGGGATTAGACTGGGTGGGATATTAAAGGATACGGGGAGTGAGCGGGAGAGTGGGATTAGACTGGGTGGGATATTAAAGGATACGGGGAGTGAGCGGGAGAGTGGGATTAGACTGGGTGGGATATTAAAGGGTGCGGGGAGAGAGGGGATAGTGAGATTAGAATGGGTGGTGTAGTGTATGTGCCTTTAAGTCAGAACTACTTTTTACAGCTCCTGTATACTGTAGTACCGGCAGTGACCACACCGGTATATAAGCTGTGCGCATGCCTCTGTGCCCCAGACTAGAGATTACCCTCCTCCAGTAAAGACCTGTTATTTGTTAATGTACAGCATCCGTGTGATTATTTATCCATTGAACCACGGATCTAACAGTGGCGACGAGTGTCGATTCGAATCTACCTGCAACATAAAAGAAAAAAAAAATAGTCGAGGCCAGGAACACGGGCGTCGACCACGAGCAACCGCCCAGCAGTCAGGCAGAGATCCAACTTCGCTGGGGAGGCTGTGGAGAGCCGGGCTTGGTTCCCCAGCCACAACGAGCAGTAAGAGACCGACGACAGGTCCAGCGCAGGCCCTTCCCAAGCAGCGGCGGCTGGAGCCGACCGACGGCGGAGAGAGAGCCGAGCAGTGTCGACGGGGTAAGACAGAGGGTAAAGAGCGCAGGGCGCAGCCGGGGGTTGAACACCAAGTGGCGTCGAGGAAAAATAAAGCAACCGGAGAGAGGGTAAGAAACAGCCGGGTTCTAGACTGAGCGGCGTCGAAAAATATCAAAAGAAGAACGCGCAGAGCACAGCCAGGGATCACGGGCTGATCAGGGTCCGCGGGGCAAAGCAAGGGGAGACGCCATTGAGCCGCGGAGAAGAAGGAAGAGCGCGGGAGGCGCCATTGAGCCGCGGCGAAGCAGGGAGAGCGCGGGAGACGCCATTGAGCCGCGGAGAAGAAGGAAGAGCGCGGGAGATGCCATTTTGAGAAGCCACAGCGGAGAAGAAGGGCGAGCGCGGGAAGGAAGGAAAACGCGGGAGGCGCCATTTTGTGCTAGCGGAGAAGAAGGGGAAGCGCGGGAGGCGCCATTGGTGATAGTTAACGCACAACCAAGGATGCCGAAGAGTGGCAGTATCTCTATGTTCGACAATGAAGTCGAAGATTGGGCGACAGATGTGGAACATATTGAGGTGTACTGCAGGGCGAATGAAGTGCCAGATGCTAATAAAGCACTGGTTCTGTTAAATTCCATGGGTGCAAAAACTTATGGGTTACTGCGAAATCTAATAACCCCAGAGAAGCCGGTAAACAAGAATTTTGAAAGCATAGTAGAAATCCTACAGGACCACTTAAACCCCACACCGCTGCTGATAGCAGAACGATTTAAGTTCCATAAAAGGAACCAACACAAAGACGAAAGCAATGCTGAGTACCTAACGGAACTGCGCAAGTTATCGAAATACTGCCAGTTTGGAGCGGGACTAGCAGACACGTTAAGGGACAAGTTTGTGTGTGGGCTACAAAGTGAAGGAACCCAGAAACGGCTTCTATCAGAAAAGGACCTTACGCTGGACAAAGCTTTCAGTATGGCAGTATCACACGAAGCAGCCGCAAGGGGCGCTGCACAGATACAACGGAGACCACAAGAATATGGCACCAACGAAATGACCTATGGAACAGGGAAGTGCTATCGCTGCGGCAGACCAACACATGACCAGAAAGATTGTTGGTTCAAGGACCAAGTGTGCAGACAGTGTGGGAAAACAGGACACATAGCAAGAGTCTGCAGGTCTGGGAAGAAAACCAACAGAAAGAAATCTCCACAGGAGAAGTACAAAAAGGTACACCAGGTGACGGACAGTGGTTCAGACGAACAGAAAAGTGACACAGACTCCGGAAGCAAGGAGCTGGGTTGTCTGAAACTACATAATGTAACCGAAATGGAGGATCACCAGACTATCTGGGTTACACTCAAGATAGACGGAGTCCAAGTGGAAATGGAATTGGACACAGGGTCAGCTCTAACAGTCATAAATCAAAGAGACTACAAGCGGCTATTTTCACACATACCCTTGAAAGCTACAGAGATTGTCTTGAAGACGTATACGGGGCAAAAAGTCTACCCCAAAGGAAAAATAAGGGTGAAAGTGACATATAAAGGCCAGGAAATACCTAAAATGGATATATATGTATTGCCAAATGGAGGACCACCACTGCTAGGACGTGAATGGATCCGGAAGATACAATTAGATTGGCATTCCATACAGGCACTGAAGGTTGAGGCCAAAAAGGATGACGACGTCACACCTGGACGACTGTCAAAAATGCTAACTGACGCAAAAGAAGTGTTCCAGGAGGGACGAGGAACACTAAAAGGAATAACAGCAACAATTAAAATAGAGGAAAATGCAAGCCCAAAGTTTCTGAAGGCCAGGCCAGTGCCTTATGCGATCAGACCAGCTGTTGAAGCAGAGCTGGAAGGGTTGGAACGTTCAGGAGTACTGTCCAAAGTGGACTGGAGCGAGTGGGCTACACCCATCGTTCCTGTAATGAAGAGGTTGTTGAGTAATACGCCTGGGGAACCAAAGAAGGTCCGCATCTGTGGGGATTTTAAGGTGACAGTGAACCCAGTCCTTCACACGGTGCAATATCCGCTTCCACGTATTGAGGATATTTTCGCCTTGCTATCTGGTGGTAAACGCTTCACCAAAATTGATCTAGCCCAGGCGTACTTGCAAATGGAGGTAGAAGAAGCTTCGAAACATTACCTTACGATCAACACTCATAAAGGTCTCTATCAATACAACCGGCTGGTGTTTGGAGTAGCCTCGGCTCCGGCTATCTGGCAAAGGGCGATGGATCAGGTCCTGCAAGGGATTCCAGGGACCCAGTGTTATTTGGACGACATCTTGGTCACGGGCAAAAATGACGGTGATCACCTCGCTAACTTGGAGAAGGTGCTCACCAGATTAAAGGAGTATGGGCTACGAGCTAATCGCCACAAGTGGGAGTTTTTCCAGAAACAGATCTCGTATTGCGGCCACGTCATCGATGAAGAGGGGTTACATAAGTCCCCTGACAAGATTGAGGCAGTAGTCAAGGCTCCCGCACCGGAAAATGTGTCACAACTGAGGTCGTTCCTCGGGCTGGTAAACTATTACCACAAGTTCTTACCAAATTTGTCTATGGTATTACACCCGCTGAACACCCTACTGCAAACAGAGGTACCATGGAAGTGGGATGACGAACGTAGACGAGCTTTCCAGAAGTGTAAAGAATTGATCACATCAAAAGAGGTGTTGGCCCATTTCAACCCAGCACTACCAATTCGTTTGGCATGTGATGCATCACCCTATGGCATTGGAGCGGTGCTGTCGCACAAATTCCCAGACGGGTTGGAGAGGCCAGTGGCCTTTGCGTCTCGGTCACTAACCTCAGCCGAGCGCAACTACGCCAAGATTGACAGGGAGGCCCTCAGCCTAGTATGGGGAGTAAAAAAATTCAACCACTATCTGCATGGGCAGAAGTTCACCTTGCTGACTGACCACCAACTACTTGTCTCCATCTTTAATCCTAAGAAGGGCGTGCCAGTAATGACTGCACAGCGGTTACAAAGATGGTCCCTGTTTCTAGGGGCGAATCAATATGAAATAGAATATAAAGGTACGAAACAGCATGGGAACGCTGATGGGCTATCGCGCCTGCCACTGCCTACTGTGGAGGAAGCACCAGCAGTGGACCCTATCGAGATATTTTATTCGTCGATAATTGAACGATTGCCAGTAACAAACGCGGATATAGAGGAGACCCGCAATGATCCGACACTGTCACGGGTATATGAATTGACGGTGAGGGGATGGCCAACACATGGCGACTCACTGTTGCCAGCATTCTCATCCAGAAGAGAACAGCTGTCAGTATGCTAGGGGACAGTGATATGTGGATCCAGAGTGGTGATTCCACCCAAGTTAAGGGAGAGAGTGCTAAATGAGCTACATGAAGGTCATTTGGGGGGAGTGAAAATGAAAAGCCTTGCTAGGGCTTATGTGTGGGGGCCGGGAATCGATCAACAAATCGAAGACCTAACTAAGAGCTGCTTAGGATGCCAGAAGGTCCAAAATGCACCACCACATGCCCCTCTACACCCATGGGAGTGGCCCTCCTCTCCATGGCAACGGGTGCACATTGATTTCGCTGGTCCATTCATGGACTCAATGTTCTTAATAGCAGTGGATGCTCATTCATAGTGGCCTGAGGTGATAAAGATGTCTTCAACCACTACAGAGAAAACGATTGCAGTCCTACGGACCATATTTGCCAGAAACGGTTTGCCAGAGCAGATCTGCTCTGATAATGGACCACAGTTTGTGTCCGACGAGTTCCAAAAATTCATGAAAAGGAATGGGGTAAGGCATTACACATCCGCCCCGTATCATCCAGCCACCAATGGATTGGCTGAGAGGTTCGTACAAACCTTTAAGAAGGCGATAAAGGCCATGTGCGACGAGGAAATTCCACTACAGCATAAGATGGACAATTTCTTATTAGCCTACCGAAACGCGACACATGCAGTTACCAACCAGACCCCGGCCATGATGTTCTTTAACCGAAGGTTGAGATCTCGTCTGGACTTGCTCAGACCAAATGTGCGAAGAAATGTTGAGGACAAACAATTCCAGCACATCAATGAGAAGCCGACAAGGAGCTTCAATGTAAGGCAACCAGTCTTGGCCCGTGACTATCGAACAGAGAAGTGGCAACCCGGAATGATATGTACAAGGCAGGGGCCATTAATGTACACAGTGGATGTCGGGGAGAACATTGTGAGACGCCACATCGATCAGATCTTAGCGTCACAGGAACGCGTCAACCCCATGCCTCGAGTACCTGGGGATGAACCCGACATACCGGTAGCATCTATTTCAGACCCAGTAGCAGTGGAACCCGATGAACTACCCGATGAAAAGGGGTCAGAATCGCCTCTGCACCAAGAACAAGAACCTCTGGAAAGGCGCTATCCCGAAAGGGTCAGGAAGCCGCCCCAAAGACTGAATCTATAATGGACTTTTGTTATTTAATGTACATGTAAAAATGTAATTGTTATTTGAATATTAAGGGGGTTATTATTAATCTAAAAGGGGAGCAATTGTAGTGTATGTGCCTTTAAGTCAGAACTACTTTTTACATCTCCTGTATACTGTAGTACCGGCAGTGACCACACCGGTATATAAGCTTTGCGCATGCCTCTGTACCCCAGTCTAGAGATTACCCTCCTCCAGTAAAGACCTGTTATTTGTTAATGTACAGCATCCGTGTGATTATTTATCCATTGAACCACGGATCTAACAGGTGGGATATTAAAGGGTGCGGGGAGTGAGCGCGAGAGTGGGATTTGACTGTGTAGGATGTTAAAGGGTGCGGGGAATGGGAGGGAGAGTGGGATTTGACTGGGTAGGATGTTAAAGGGTACAGGGAGTGAGGGGATAGTGACATTAGAATGGGTGTGATGTTAAAGGGTGCGGGAAGTGAGGGAGAGTGGGATTAGACTGGGAGGGATGTTAAAGGGTGCGGGGAATGGGAGGGAGAGTGGGATTAGACTAGGTGGGATATTAAAGGGTACAGGGAGTGAGGGGATAGTGACATTAGAATAGGTGTGATGTTAAAGGGTGCGGGAAGTGAGGGAGAGTGGGATTAGACTGGGAGGGATATTAAACATTGAAACATAGAAGATAGGAGCAGGAGTAGGCCATTCGGCCCCTCGAGCCTGTTCCGCCATTTAATGAGATCATGGCTGATCATCCAAATTCAGTACCCTGTCCCTGCTTTCTCCCCATATCCCTTGATCCCTTTAGCCTTAAGAAATATATCCAACTCCTTCTTGAATATATTTAATGAACTGGCCTCCACCGCCCTGTGTGGCAGAGAATTCCACAGGTTCACCACTCTCTGGGTGAAGAAATTCCTCCTCATCTCTGTCGTAAATGGCTTACCCCTTATCCTTAGACTGTGACCCCTGGTTCTGGACTCCCCGACCATCGGGAACATCCTTCCTGCATCTAGTCTGTCTAGTCCTGTTAGAATTTTATAAGTTTCAATGAGATCCCCTCTCATTCTTCTAAACTCCAGCGAATATAAGCCCAATCGACCCAATCTCTCCTCATACATCATTCCTGCCATCCCAGGTATCAGTCTGGTGAATCTTCACTGCATTCCCTCCATGGCAAGAACATGCTTCCTCAGATAAGGCAAGCAAAACTGCACACAATACTCAAGGTGTGGTCTCACCAAGGCCCTGTACAACTGCAGCAAGACATCCTTGCTCCTGTACTCAAACCCTCTCGCTACGAAGGCCAACATACCATTTGCCTTCTTAACCGCCTGCTGCACCTGCATGCTTACCTTCAGCGACTAGTGCACAAGGACACCCAGGTCTCGTTGCACTTCCCCTTCTCCCAACCTATTACCATTCAGATAATAATCTGCCTTCCTGTTTTTGCCACCAAAGTGGATAACCTCGCATTTATCCACATTATACTGCATCTGCCATGCATCTGCCCAATCACCCAACCTGTCCAAATCATACTGGAGTTTCTCGGCATCCTCCTCACAGCACACACGCCCACCCAGCTTTGTGTCGTCTGCAAACTTGGAGATACAGGTAGACTACCCTTTATCTGGACTTCCGAAAACCGAAACCCTCTAAAAACCGAAGGTTTTTTCGGTCAGCGTAAGTCCAGCGTAAGTCGTGCACACGACACCCCGCGGACCCCCGCCGGCCCCGACCCCCGCGGACCCCCGCCGACCCCGACCCCCGCCGACTTACGCTGAGCGTCAGCGTAAGTCGTGCGCACGACCCCCCGCCGACCCCCCCCGGCCCCGACCCCCGCCGACCCCCCCGCGGACCCCCACCGACCCCGACTGTAAGTCGGCGGGGGTCGGGGTCGGCGGGGGGGTCGGCGCCGGCGGGGGTCCGCGGGGGGGTCGACGGGGGTCGGGGCCGGCGGGGGTCCGCGGGGGGGTTGGCGGGAGGGTCGGCGGGGGTCGGGGCTGGCGGGGGTCAGCGGGGGGGTCGGCGGCGGTCGGGGCCGGCGGGGGGGGTCGGCGGGGGGTTGTGCGCACGACCCCCGCCGACCCACCTTCCGAAATCCGAAATTCTCCGGAAACCGAAACACGGCTGGTCCCGAGGTTTTCGGATAAAGGATAGTCTACCTGTATTACATCTAGTTCCCTCGTCTAGATCATTAATATGTATTGTGAATAGCTGGGGTCCTAGCATCGATCCCTGCAGTACCCCACTAGTCAATGCCTGCCACTCGGCGAAAGACCCGTTTATTCCAATTCTTTGCTTCCTGTCTGCCAACCAGTTCTCTATCCAAGTCAGTACCTTACCCCCAATCCCATGTGCTTTAACTTTACACGCTAATCTCTTATGCGGGACTTTACCGAAAGCCTTCTGAAAGTCCAAATACACCACATCCACTGGTTCTCCCTTATCTATTCTACCAGTTACATCCTCAAATAATTCCAGTAGATTAGTCAAGCACGATTTACCTTTTGTAAATCCATGTTGACTTTTTCCGATCCTGTCACTGTTTTCCAAGTGCTCTGTTATTACATCTTTTATAATGGACTCTAGCATTTTCCCCACTACCGATGTCAGGCTTACCGGTCTATAATTCACCATTTTCTTTCTACCACCTTTTTTGAATAGTGGGATTACATTTGCTACCCTCCAATCCATGGGAACTGTTCCAGAGTCTAAAGAATTTTGGAAGATGACCAGCAATGCATCTACTATTTCTAGGGCCACTTCCTTAAGTACCCTAGGATGTAGATTATCAGGCCCTGGGGATTTATCGGCCTTCAATCCCATCAATTTCCCTAACACCATTTCCCTACAAATACTGATTTCATTCAGTTCCTCCCTCTCATTGGACCCTATGTTCCCCGACATCTCTGGGAGGTTATTTGTGTCCTCCTTTGTGAAGACAGAACCAAAGTATGTATTTAATTGGTCAGCTATTTCTTTGTTCCCCATTATAAATTCCCCTGATTCTGACTGCAAGGGACCTACGCTTGACTTCACCAACCTTTTTCTCTTCACATATCTATAGAAGCTTTTACAGTCAGTTTTTATGTTCCCTGCAAGCTTACTCTCATTATCTATTTTCCCCCTCTTAATTAATCCCTTTGTCCTCCATTGCTGAATCCTAAACTGCTCCCAATCCTCAGGTTTGTTGCTTTTTCTGGCCAATTTATATGTCCTCTCCTTGGATCTTATGCTATCCCTAATTTCCCTTGTTAGCCACGGTTGAGTCAACTTTTTTGTTTTATTTTTATGCCAAACAGGGATAAATAAATTCTGTAGTTCATCCATGCAATCTTTACATGTTTGCAATTGCCTATCCACCATCAACCCTTTAAGTAATGTTCCCCAATCCACCCTAGCCAACTCGCGCCTCATACCATTGTAGTTTCCTTTATTTAAATTCAGGACCCTAGTCTCTGCGTCAAATACTTCATTCTCCATCTTAATGAAGAATTCTATCATATTATGATCGCTCCGCCCCAAGGGGCCTCGCATAACAAGATTGCTAATCCTTTCTCATTACATAATACCCAGTCTAAGATGGCCTGATCTCTAGTTGGTTCCTCGACATATTGGTCCAGGAAACCATCCCGTATGCACTCCAGGAATTCCTCCTCTACAGTATTGTTACTAATTTGGTTAGCCCAATCTATATGTAGATTAAAGTCACCCATGAGAATTGCTGTGCCCTTATTGCACGTGTCTCTAATTTCCCGTTTAATGCCATCCCCAACCTCAGCATTACTGTTAAAGGGTACGGGGAGTGAGGTGGAGAGTGGGATTAGACTGCGTGGGATATTAAAGGTTACGGGGAGTGAGGCGGAGAGTGGGATTAGACTCAGTGGGATATTAAAGGGTGCGGGGAGTGAGGGGGAGAGTGGGATTAATCTGGGTGGGATATTAAAGGCTACGGGGAGTGAGAGGGAGAGTGGGAACAGACTGGGTGGGATAGCAAAGAGTACTGGGAGTGAGGGGAAGAGTGGGATAAATCTGGGTGGGATATTAAAGGGTACAGGGAGTGAGGGGGAGAGTGGGATTAATCTGGGTGGGATATTAAACGGTGCGGGGAGTGAGGGAGAGAGTGGGATTATACTGGGTGGGATATTAAAGGGTATGGGGAGTGAGCGGGAGAGTGGGATTAGACTGGGTGGGATATTAAATGGTGCGGGGAATGAGAGGGAGAGTGGGATTAGACTGGGAGGGATGCTAAAGGGTACGGGAAGTGAGGGAGAGTGGGATTAGACTGGGAGGGATATTAAAGGGTGCAGGGAATGAGAGGGAGAGTGGGATTAGACTGGGTGCGATGTTAAAGGGTATGGGGAGTGAGGGGGAGACTGGGATTTAGACTGGGTGGAATATTAAAGGGTTCGGGGAGTGAGGGGGAGAGTGGGATTAGGCTGGGTGAGATATTAATGGGCATGGGGAGTGAGTGGATAGTGGGATTAGACTGGGTGGGATATTATCGGGTATGGGGAGTGAGTGGATAGTGGGATTAGACTGGGTGGGATATTAAAGGGTACAGGGAGTGAGGGGGAGAGTGGGTTTAGACTGGGTGGGATGTTAAAGGATGTGGGGAGTGAGGGGGAGAGTGGGATTAAACTGGGTGGGATATTAAAGGGTACGGGGAGTGAGGGGGAGAGTGGGATTAGACTGGGTGGGATATTAAAGGGTACGGGGATTGAGCGGGAGAGTGGGATTAGACTGGGTGGGATATTAAAGGGTACGGGGAGTGAGGGGGAGAGTGGGATTAGACTGGGTGGGATGTTAAAGGGTACGGGGAATGAGAGGGAGAGTGGGAATAGACTGTGTGGCATGTTAAAGTGTGTGGGGAGTGAGGGGAGAGTGGGTTTAGACTGGGTGGGATATTAAAGGTTGTGGGGAGTGAGGGGGAGAGTCAATTAGACTGTGTGGGATATTAAAGGGGACGGGGAGTGAGGGGGAGAGTAGGATTAGACTGTGTGGGATATTAAAGGGTACGGGGAGTGAGTGGGCGAGTGGGATTAGACTGGGTGGGATATTAAATGGTGCGGGGAGTGAGGGGGAGAGTGGGATTAGACTGGGTGGGATATTAAAGGGTGTGGGGAGTGAGCAGGAGAGTGGGATTAGATTGGGTGGGATATTAAAGGGTGCGGGTAGTGAGGGGGAGAGTGGGATTAGACTGGGTGGGATATTAAAGGGTGCGGGGAGTGAGGGGGAAAGTGGGATTAGACTGGGTGGGATATTAAAGGGTGCGGGGAGTGAGGGGGAGAGTGGGATTAGACTGGGTGGGATATTAAAGGGTGCGGGGAGTGAGGGGGAGAGTGGGATTAGACTGGGTGAGATATTAAAGGGTGCGGGGAGTGAGGGGGAGAGTGGGATTAGACTGGGTGAGATATTAAAGGGTGCGGGGAGTGAGGGGGAAAGTGGGATTAGACTGGGTGGGATATTAAAGGGTGCAGGGAGTGAGCGGGAGAGTGGGATTAGACTGGGTGGGATATTAAAGGGTACGGGGATTGAGGGGGAGAGTGGGATTAGACTGGGTGGGATATTAAAGGGTGCAGGTAGTGAGGGGGAGAGTTGGATTAGACTGGGTGAGATATTAAAGGGTGCGGGGAGTGAGGGGGAGAGTGGGATTAGACTGGGTGGGATATTAAAGGGTACGGGGAGTGAGGGGGAGAGTGGGATTAGACTGGGAGGGATGTTAAAGGGTGTGACCCGTATTCAGTTTTTTGGAGAAGAGTGAAGTGGAGACGGTCACCATACCTGTTACCTCTCCAAAGAAGTCGATGAGGTTTGTCAAGCTAAACCCTCATCTCTGCCTTTGTCACCTCCAGTCTCGATCATTCCAGTGCTCTCCTGCCTGGTCTCCTATACTCCACCCTCTATGACCTTCAGCCCATCCAATACGCTGCTGTCCATGTCCTATCCTGCACCAAATCCTGCTCACCCATTGTCCTCACTGACCTACACTGGTTCCCCAATGCCTGAAATTTGAATTTCTCACCCTCATGTTTAAATCCCTTCATGGCCTCACCTCCCCCTGTCACTGTAACCTACTGCAATCCTGCAATCCCGCCCAGAACTCTTCATTCATATGACTCTGGCCTCTTGTGCATCCCCCTCCCTTCGCTCTGCCATTGGTGGCCGTGCCTTCAGTCGCTGAGGCCCCACACTAGAGTTCTATCGCTAAGAACCCCTGTAACTCCACCTCTCTCTCCTCCTTTAAGACCCTCCTTAAAACCCACCTCTTTGACTAACCTTTGAGTCACCTTAATATCTCCTTCTTTGGCTCGGTGACCAGTTGTCTGATTACGCTCCTGTGAAGTGCCTTGGGACATCTTTCTACATTCAAGGCGCTATACAAATGCAAGTTGCTGATGGTGATGAAACAGATCACAAGGTAGGTTCATAGGAAGAAGGCCCCTCTCCCCATTGACCTAACTGTCGTGGTGACTCATGCCTATCTTAATCAATTCTCTCCTTTAGCATAGCATAGACTGAGAGACAAGGACCAGGAGCCTGGTTCGGGGGCGTGCTATGTGAATCTCTTCAGTTAGAGTGGAAATAGCAGCTGGGTTGCTGCAATTGGCCTCAGATCTCATTGACTAAATAGAGGAAATAGCAGTCGGGGTCTTTGCAGCTAATCACTATCCAGTGACCCCTGCGGAAAGGGATCAAAAGATAAACTTGCATTTCTATAGCACCTTTCACGTCCTCAGGACATCCCAAAGTGCTTCACAGCCAATGAAGCACTTTTTTTGAAGGGAAGTCACTGTTGTGATGTAGGAAATGCAGCAGCCTATTTGCGCACAGCAAGCTCCCAAAAAACAGCAACGCGATAATGATCAGGTAATCTGTTTATTGATGTTGGTTGAGGGATAAATATTGGCCCAGGTCACTGGGGAGAACTCCCCTGCTCTTCTTCAAAATAGTGCTGTGCGATCTTTAACGTCCACCTGAGAAGGCAGACGGGGCCTCAGTTTATTATTTCATCCGAAAGACGACATCTCCGACAGTGCAGCACTCCCTCAGTAGTGCACTGGGAGTGTCAGTCTAGATTACGTGCTCAAGTCTCTGGTGTGGGACTTGAGCCCATAACCTTCTGACTCAGAGGCGTGAGAGATACCCACTTAGCCACGGCTGACACCGGCCTGTACCCAGCACCTTCAAAGGAGATTGGAGGAAATAAATGTGGGTCCTCAGACACTGCTTGTGTCACCATGTGGAAATAGTCAGATGTAAAATTCTGGTGAAAGTCAAGCTGGGAACACTACAAGCAGCACCAGTATGCTGATGTGGACATGAAACAGCCAGTCTCAGGAGGAATTCTGATCTCATATATATTGTGAACCCATTATGTTTCTTCTTTGCTGACAGAATTTACAGCACCATGGGAATGCAGGCTCTTCTGTTCTGTATATTCTCACTAAACAATGTTGTAAAACAGTGTTAATAATGTCTGACCCTACAGGCATGTACAGTGCTGCCAAAATTGAACAATTTTATTGAAAGCATGAATCTACTACTGTATAACACCGATTACAGTATTAGCATTTTGATTTGCAATTTTCTCTTTCCATCAGAAATTCAGTGTTAGCAGCAAAATGCTGGAGGGGAAAGAACAGGCGTTCCATTCTGCGACAATAGATAACTGGCTCCAGACACATTTGTTATTTCCATGTGAACCCTTTAAAAGTAGGTGCGGATATTAAAAAAACACACAGTGCAATGATTGTGGTAAGGAATGTAAGTTTGAGACTCATATTATAGAGACTTTGACACATTTTCTCCCTACTGTGGGGAACCTGCCGTATAATGCAGTGTAAATTGTATGCTGTTTATTGAATGAGAATTGTTAGCAATGTGATTGACTCTTAACTGCCCTCTGAAATGGCCCAGCAAGCCACTCAGTTGTAACAAACCGCTACGAAAAACAATAATAAGAATGAAACCAGACCGACCGCGGCACCGGTTACGGACACGGCATCGGCACACCCAGCCCAGTCAACCCTGCAAAATCCTCGCCACCAACATCGAGGGACTTGTGCCAAAATTGGGAGAGCTGTCCCACAGACTAGTCAAGCAACAGCCTGATATAGTCATACTCACAGAATCATACCTTTCAGCAAATGTCCCAAACTCCTCCATCACCATCCCTGGGTATGTCCTGTCTCACCGGCAGGACAGACCCACCAGGGGTGGCAGCGCAGTGGTATACAGTCAGGAAGGAGTGGCCCTGGGAGTCCTCAACATTGACTCCAGACCCCATGAAGTCTCATGGCTTCAGGTCAAGAATGGGCAAGGAAGCCTCCTGCTGATTACCACCTACCGCCCTCACTCAGCTGATGAATCAGTACTCCTCTATGGTGAACACTACTTGGAAGAAGCACTGAGAGTAGCAAGGGCACAGAATGTACTCTGGGTGGGGGACTTCAATGTCCATCACCAAGAGTGGCTCGGTAGCACCACTATTGACCGAGCTGGCCGAGTCCTGAAGGACATAACTGCCAGTCTGGGCCTGCGCCAGGTGGCGAGAGAACCAACACGAGGGAAAAACCTACTTGACCTCATCCTCACCAATCTATCTGTCGCAGATGCACCTGTCCATGACAGTATTGGTAGCAGTGACCACCGCACAGTCATTGTGGAGACGAAGTCCCATCTTCACACTGAGGACACCCTCCATCGTGTTGTGTGGCATTACCACTGTGCTAAATGGGATAGATTCAGAACAGATTCAGCAGCTCAAAACTGGGCATCCATGAGGTGCTGTGGGCCATCAGCAGCAGCAGAATTGTATTCCATCACAATCTGTAACCTCATGGCCCAGCATATACCTCACTCTACCATTACCATCAAGCCAAGGGACCAACCCTGTTTCAATGAGGACTGCAGAAGAGCATGCCGGGAGCAGCACCAGGCGTACCTAAAAACAAGATGCCAACCTGGGGAAGCTGCAACACAGGACTACATGCATGCTAAAAAGCAGAAGCAGCATGCTATAGACAGGGCTAAGCGATCCCACAATCAACGGATCAGATCAAAGCTCTGCAGTCCTGCTACATCCAGTCGTGAATGGTGGTGGAGCATTAAAAAACAAACGGAAGGAGGAAGCTCCATGAATATCCCCATCCTCAATGATGGTGGAGCCCAGCACGTGAGTGCAAAAGACAAGGCTGAAGCGTTTGCAACCATCTTCAGCCTACTCCAGAGTGTGAAAGGCTCAGAGGGTGTAGAATTCTTAAAGTGCATCCAGGAGAGCTTTTTGAGCCAGCATGTAGAAAGTCCTACAAGAGAGGGGGCGGTACTGGACCTAATTCTAGGGAATGTGGCCGGCCAAGTGGAAAAAGTGCTAGTAGGTGAGCACTTTGGTGACAGTGACCATAATATGGTGAGATTTAAGGTGGTCATGGAAAAGGACAGGGATGGGCCGGAAATAAAGGTTCTAAATTGGGGGAAGGCCGATTTTAATAGGATAAGGCAGGATCTGGCCAAAATGGACTGGGATCAGCTACTTGTAGGAAAATCCGCATCGGAGCAATGGGAGGCTTTCAGAAGGGAGATTGAGATCATACAATGGCAACATGTTCCCGTAAAGGTCAAGGGTGGTTCCAAAAAGCACAGGGAACCTTGGATGTCAGGGGATATACGAGAATGGATTAGGTAAAAAAGGAGGGCTTTTGGCAGATACAAAAGGCTAAAGACGGAGGAAGCCCTAGAGGAGTACAAAAAGTGCAGGGGGATACTTAAAAAAGAAATTAGGAGATCAAGGAGGGGCCATGAAATAACACTGGCGAGCAAAATAAAGGAAAATCCCAAGATGTTTTATAAGTATATTAAGGGTAAGAGGATAACTAGGGAAAAAATAGGGCCCATTAGGGACAAAAGTGGCAATCTGTGTGTGGAGCCGGAAGATGTAGGAGGGGTTCTAAATGAATTTTTTGCATCTGTTTTCACTATGGAGAAGGACGATGTAGACATAGAAATAGGGCGGGGGGACTGTGATATGCTCGAACATATTAACATCGAGAGGGAGGAGGTATTGGCGGTTTTAGCTGGCCTAAAAATGGATAAATCCCCAGGCCCGGATGAAATGTATCCCAGGCTGCTGTGTGAGGCAAAGGAAGAGATTGCGGGGGCTCTAACACATATATTCAGGACCTCTCTGGCCACAGGGGATGTGCCAGAGGACTGGAGAACCGCTAATGTAGTACCATTATTCAAGAAGGGAAGTAGGGAAAAACCGGGGAACTACAGGCCAGTGAGCCTAACATCAGTGGTAGGAAAATTATTGGAAAAAATTCTGAGGGACAAAATTTGTCTCCACTTGGAGAGGCAAGGATTAATCAGGGATAGTCAACATGGCTTTGTCAAGGGAAGATCATGTCTGACTAATTTGATTGAATTTTTTGAGGGGGTGACTAGGTGTGTGGATGAGGGTAACGCAGTGGATGTGGTATACATGGATTTCAGTAAGGCCTTCGATAAAGTCCCGCACAGGAGACTGGTCAAGAAGGTAAGAGCCCATGGAATCCAGGGTGCCTTGGCACATTGGATACAAAACTGGCTTAGTGGCAGAAGGCAGAGGGTGATGGTCGAAGGTTGTTTTTGTGACTGGAAGCCTGTGGCCAGTGGGGTACCACAGGGATCGGTGCTGGGTCCCTTGCTGTTTGTGGTCTACATTAATGACTTGGATATGAATGTAAAAGGTATGATCAGTAAGTTCGCGGATGATACAAAAATTGGTAGGGTGGTAAATAGCGAGGAGGGTAGCCTCAGTCTGCAGGACGATATAGATGGGTTGGTCAGATGGGCGGAACAGTGGCAAATGGAATTTAACCCGGAAAAGTGCGAGGTGATGCACTTTGGGGGGACTAACAAGGCAAGGGAATACACAATGAATGGAAAGACCCTAGGCAAGACGGAGGGTCAGAGGGATCTGGGTGTGCAAGTACACAGATCCCTGAAGGCGGCGGAACAGGTGGATAAGGTGGTAAAAAAGGCATATGGGATACTTGCCTTCATTAGCCGAGGCATTGAATATAAGAGCAAGGAGGTTATGATGGAGCTGTATAAAATACTGGTTAGGCCACAGCTGGAATACTGTGTGCAGTTCTGGTCGCCACACTACAGGAAGGATGTGATCGCATTGGAGAGGGTGCAGAGGAGGTTCACCAGGATGTTACCAGGGCTGGAGCGCTTCAGCTATGAAGAGAGACTGGGCAGATTGGGTTTGTTTTCCTTGGAGCAGAGGAGGCTGAGGGGGGACATGATTGAGGTGTACAAAATTATGAGGGGCATAGATAGGATGGATGCTGAGGAGCTTTTTCCCTTAGTAGAAGGGTCAATAACTAGGGGGCATAGATTCAAGGTAAAGGGCGGGAGGTTTAGAGGGGATTTGAGAAAGAACTTTTTCACCCAGAGGGTGGTTGGAGTCTGGAACTCACTGCCTGAAAGGGTTGTGGAGGCAGGAACCCTCACAACATTTAAGAAGCATTTGGATGAGCACTTGAAATGCCATAGCATACAAGGCTACGGACCAAATGCTGGAATATGGGATTAGATTAGACAGGGCTTGATGGCCGGCGCGGACACGATGGGCCGAAGGGCCTCTATCTGTGCTGTATAACTCTATGACTCTATGACTCCCCACCATCACAGAAGCCAGTCTTCAGCCAATTCAATTCATTCCACGTGATATCAAGAAACGTCTGAGCGCACTGGATACAGCAAAGGCTATGAGCCACGACAACATCTTGGTTGTCGTGCTGATGACTTGTGCTCCAGAACTAGCCACGCCTCTAGCCAAGCTGTTCCAGTACAGCTACAACACTGCATCTATCCGACAATGTGGAAAACTGTCCACAAAAAGCAGGCCAAATCCAACCCAGCCAATTACTGCCCCATCAGTCTACTCTCAATCATCAGCAAAGTGACGGAAGGTGTCATCGACAGTGCTATCAAGCGGTACTTACTCACCAATAACCTGCTCACGGATGCCCAGTTTGGGTTCCACTTGGCTCCCGACCTCATAACAGCCTTGGTCCAAACATGGACAAAGGAGCTGAATTCCAGAGGTGAGCTGAGAGTGACTGCCCTTGACATCAAGGCAGCATTTGACCGAGTGTGGCATCAAGGAGTCCTAGTAAAACTGAAGTCAATGGAAATCAGGGGGTAAAACACTCCACTGGCTGGAGTCACACCGAGCACAAAGGAAGATGTAGTGTATATGGACTTTAGCAAGACTTTTGATAAGGTTCCACATGGCTGAATGGTCACAAAGTTAAAAGCCCATGGGATCCAGGGCAAAGTGTCAAGTTGGATTCAAAACTGGCTCGGAGACAGGAAGCAGAGGGTAATGGTTGATGGGTGTTTTTGTGACTGGAAGGCTGTTCCAGTGGGGTTCTGCAGGGCTCAGTACTAGGTCCCTTGCTTTTTGTGGTATACATCAATGATCTAGACTTGAATATTGGAGGTATGATTAAGAAGTTTTCAGATGATACTAAAATCAGCTGTGTGGTTGATACTGAAGAAGGAAGATATCAATAAATTGGTCAGGTGGGCAGAACAGTGGCAAATGGAATTCAATCCGGAGAAGTGTGAGGTTATGCATTTGGGGAGGGCTAACAAGGAAAGGGAATACACATTAAATGGTAGGACACTGAGTAGTGTAGAGGAACAAAGGGACCTTGGAGTGCATGTCCACAGATCCCTGAAGGTAGCAGGCCAGGTAGATAAGGTGGTTAAGAAGGCATACGGAATGCTTGCCTTTATTAGCCGTGGCATAGAATACAAGAGCCAGGGGGGTTATGCTTCAACTGTATAAAACACCAGTTAGGCCTCAGCTGGAGTACTGCGTGCAGTTCTGGTCACCACATCACAGGAAAGATGTGATTGCACTAGAGAGGGTACAGAGGAGATTTACAAGGATGTTGCCGGGAGTAGAGAATCTTAGCTATGAGGAAAGACTGGATAGGCTGGGTCTGTTTTCCTTGGAACAGAGGAGGCTGAGGGGAGACCTTATTGAGGTGTATAAAATTATGAGGGGCATAGATAAAGTGGATAGAAAGGACCTATTTCCCTTAGCAGAGGGGTCAAAAACCAGGGGGCACAGATTTAAAGTAATTGGTGGAAGGTTTAGAGGGGATTTGAGGGGACATTTTTTCACCCAGAGGGTTGTGGGGGTCTGGAACTCACTGCCTGAAAGGGTGGTAGAGGCAGGAACCCTCACCACATTTAAAAAGTACTTGGATGCGCACTTGGGATGCTCTAACCTGCAGGGCTACGGACCAAGAGCTGGGAAGTGGGATTAGGCTGGATAGCTCTTTGTTGGCCGGCGCGGACACGATGGGCTGAAATGGCCTCCTTCCGTGCTGTAACTTTCCATGATTCTAAATGGTTGTGGTGGTTGAAGGTCAATCATCACAGCCCCAGGACATTGCTGCAGGAGTTCCTCAGGGCAGTGTTCTAGGCCCAACCATCTTCAGCTGCTTCATCAATGACCTTCCCTCCAACATAAGGTCAGAAATGGGGATGTTTGCTGATGACTGAACAGTGTCCAGCATCATTCACAACTCCTCAAATAATGAAGCAGTCCATGCCCGCATGCAACAAGACCTGGACAACGTTCAGGCTTGGGCTGATAAGTGGCAGGTAACATTCGCTCCACAGAAGTGCCAGGCAATGACTATCTCCAACAAGCGAAAGTCTAACTACCGCCCCTTGACATTCAACAGTATTACCATCACCGAATCCCCCACTATCAACATTAACCAGAAACTTAACTGGACCAGCCACATAAATACTGTGGCAACAAGAGCAGGTCAGAGGCTGGGTATTCTGCGGTGAGTGTCTCACCTCCTGAGTCCCCAAAGTCTTTCCACCATCCAGGAAAAAGCAGCCCGTTTGATTGGCACCCCACCCACCACCTTAAACATTCACTCCCTCCACCAGCGGCGTACCGTGGCTGCAGTGTGTACCATCTACAAGGTGCACTGCAGCAACTTGCCAAGGCTTCTTCGGCAGCACCTCCCAAACCCGCGACCTCTTCCACCTAGAAGGACAAGGGCAGCAGGCGCATGGGAACACCACCACCTCCAAGTTCCCCTCCAAGTCACACACCATCCTGACTTAGAAATATATCACCGATCCTTCATCGTCACTGGGTCAAAATCCTGGACCATCACCACACGGACTGCGCGGTTCAAGAAGGCGGCTCACCACCACCTTCTCAAGGGCAATTAGGGATGGGCAATAAATGCTGGCCTTGCCAGCGATGCCCACATCCCATAAACAAATAAAAAAAAGAAAGGACCATTAAGCCCAGCAAGTTCATCCAATTTTGATAAATCTGAACCCCATCTTCTCACCATTTGTTCAGCTCCTCTTTCTCCAAAAACACATCTCTTGAACCCACCGATGCTGTTTCTAAGGGGCGGCACCCATTTGAGACATCTGACAAATGAATGACTGGCTCCTCTATCACCAAGCCTGCCCTCCTCTTACATATCAACTCTCCTCTTGTGTTGGGTTTGTAAAACCTACTCATTTTACAGCACGCTTTGACACTGAGACTTACAGGAGCCACAGAATATCAGGCTGGTCAGTGGATGGTCAGTTTTTAACCCATGTGTAAGATTGACCACTGACAATAGCAACAACCTGCATTTCCATCATGCCCCAGAAATGTGGAAAATTGAGGGGAATAAAAATCAAAGAGATTGGTTTTAGAGGGGCTTTTGAAAGAAATGAGAGAAGTAGTGATGTGGCTTCGAGAGTAGATGCAGTGACTGAAGGATCTTACAGAGAATTACAGTGTTTACAACACAGAAACAGGCCATTCGGCCCAACTGATCCGTGCCAGCGTTTATGCTACACATGAGCCTCCTCCCACCCCTCCTCATCTCACCCTATCAGCGTAACCTTCTATTCCTTTCTCCCTCATGTGTTTATCCAGCTTCCCCTTAAATGCATCTGTGCTATTCACCTCAACCACTCCCTGTGGTAGCGAGTTCCACATTCTCACCACTCTCTGGGTAAAGAGGTTTCTCCTGAATTCCCTATTGGATCTGCTATCAGTGTTAGAGTGCAGGGAGTGAGGGATCAGAGATATCCTGTTGGTGGAGATCATTAAGGTAGGGAAGGCCAAGGATATGGAAGGATTCTGAAATGAGGAGAAGGACCTTAAAATCAATACGCTGGGAGATAGGGAATGAGTAATGGGAGTGCGCAGTTTAATCTGCAAGAAGTCACGGGCCGCAGAGTTTTGGATTAAAACACTCCATGAGTGTGCAATCAGACCTATCAATGTAAAACAGCCCTCACCTGTACATGCATCAGTGGGTCACTCTGCTCCTTGAGCTGAGGGTACTCGTAGGGGTCAAATGGAAAAGAAGATCGAGCGAGGTGTAAAACGTGCGGACGATCCAGTTCTGACGAAGGGTCATCGACCTGAAATGTTAACTCTGTTTCTCTCTCCACAGATGCTGCCTGACCTGCTGAGTATTTCCAGCATCTTCTGTTTTTATTTCAGATTTCCAGCATCCGCAGTATTTTGCTTTTGTATGACGATTTATAATCGCCCGTTTTGCGCTACGCGCAAGGACCAATTTCAGCCCCTCCGTCGTGGCTTCTAAAACATTCAGGTGCAGAACTAGTTTGATCTTAAAACAAGCCTTGGGACAATCTGCCCTGTTCCCTGAACAAGATGCCACTCCTCGCAACCCCCATCCCCTCCATCGTCAGTGCTGGAGCTGAAGGATCAACAATTCCGGCCTTGAGATGACACATTGGGATAAGACCATGTGGCTGTTGACAGAATGCCCTCCACTGCTCCTCACCCCATTGGTGAGTGTCTCCATTAACACAGAGGAAGGAGATTCGAATGGGTGCCACCATGGATACTTCCAGTTTTTAACACTCTCATTTGCTTTGCAGTGCCGGCAGCGGTTTGCAGAGTCCCAGCTCAGGTAGTTTGAAGGTAGGAATGTGGCTTTTGCCCTGCGGTGAGCTCTGGGTCTGATCCCTGGCAGCTCAGTGTGTTGCTCTGGGGCGCTGTGTCTTGTCGCTCACTCCCGTGTGCACAGTAGCAGCATAGCCTCTGCTGATTGTTTGAAGAAACCCGAGCAGTCTGAAGATGGCACTGAGCGTGACATTGCCAGAAGGCATTAAAGATTCATCCAAGATTTACCAGCTGCTGTGAGGATCAGTGTCACCGCGGAGTTTTGGAAAGCTCTCCCAGACGATAACTCGCACTTTCAGCGCTGCATTGTGTTTGGGATCAGATGAGTATTTCACTGAGGAGTCTGTCGCCGTTCATTATCACAGCACAAACTAATCTTCGGGGTAATTTTTGGAGTCTGCTCGCCCAGTACCAGGACCTGCCCACCATGCTGGCATTTCTGACACACCTTCCCCATCATTCTCCATCGGTGACCACCGTGGGGACTGCTGGTGCACTCTGGCAGGGCAGGTCTCCAGGTCTCCCCACTGGGACTGCAGGCTCCGGAAATTACCCCGTGCACACCTAAATAAATACAATTACTCGCAACTGAAAAAGGCTTTTAGATTCAGCCTATGGACCTATGTTCCTTTTCCATATATTAATGTCACCTAACCACCTTACAGCCTTATCCCCACTCACCCACCCACCATCTAATGCTATCCCTCAACCCCACCCGCCCACCTTCTCCCCATATCCCTCAACCCCACCCGCCCACCTTCTCCCCATATCCCTCAACCCCACCTACCCACCTTCTCCCCATATCCCTCAACCCCACCCGCCCACCTTCTCCCCATATCCCTCAACCCCACCTACCCACCTTCTCCCCATATCCCTCAACCCCACCTACCCACCTTCTCCCCATATCCCTCAATCCCACCCACCCACCTTCTCCCCATATCCCTCAACCCCACCTACCCACCTTCTCCCCATATCCCTCAACACCACCTACCCACCTTCTCCCCATATCCCTCAATCCCACCCACCCACCTTCTCCCCATATCCCTCAACCCCACCTACCCACCTTCTCCCCATATCCCTCAACACCACCTACCCACCTTCTCCCCATATCCCTCAACACCACCTACCCACCTTCTCCCCATATCCCTCAACCCCACCTACCCACCTTCTCCCCATATCCCTCAACACCACCTACCCACCTTCTCCCCATATCCCTCAACACCACCTACCCACCTTCTCCCCATATCCCTCAACCCCACCCGCCCACCTTCTCCCCATATCCCTCAACCCCACCCGCCCACCTTCTCCCCATATCCCTCAACACCACCTACCCACCTTCTCCCCATATCCCTCAACCCCACCTACCCACCTTCTCCCCATATCCCTCAACCCCACCCGCCCACCTTCTCCCCATATCCCTCAACCCCACCTACCGACCTTCTCCCCATATCCCTCAACACCACCTACCGACCTTCTCCCCATATCCCTCAACCCCACCTACCCACCTTCTCCCCATATCCCTCAACCCCACCCGCCCACCTTCTCCCCATATCCCTCAACCCCACCCGCCCACCTTCTCTCCATATCCCTCAACACCACCCGCCCACCTTCTCCCCATATCCCTCAACACCACCTACCCACCTTCTCCCCATATCCCTCAACCCCACCTACCCACCTTCTCCCCATATCCCTCAACCCCACCCGCCCACCTTCTCTCCATATCCCTCAACCCCACCCGCCCACCTTCTCCCCATATCCCTCAACCCCACCCGCCCACCTTCTCCCCATATCCCTCAACCCCACCTACCCACCTTCTCCCCATATCCCTCAACCCCACCCGCCCACCTTCTCCCCATATCCCTCAACACCACCTACCCACCTTCTCCCCATATCCCTCAACCCCACCCGCCCACCTTCTCCCCATATCCCTCAACACCACCTACCCACCTTCTCCCCATATCCCTCAACCCCACCCGCCCACCTTCTCCCCATATCCCTCAACCCCACCCACCCACCTTCTCCCCATATCCCTCAACCCCACCCGCCCACCTTCTCCCCATATCCCTCAACCCCACCCGCCCACCTTCTCCCCATATCCCTCAACCCCACCTACCCACCTTCTCCCCATATCCCTCAACCCCACCTACCCACCTTCTCCCCATATCCCTCAACACCACCTACCCACCTTCTCCCCATATCCCTCAACCCCACCTACCCACCTTCTCCCCATATCCCTCAACCCCACCCGCCCACCTTCTCCCCATATCCCTCAACACCACCTACCCACCTTCTCCCCATATCCCTCAACCCCACCTACCCACCTTCTCCCCATATCCCTCAACCCTACCCGCCCACCTTCTCCCCATATCCCTCAACACCACCTACCCACCTTCTCCCCATATCCCTCAACCCCACCCGCCCACCTTCTCCCCATATCCCTCAACCCCACCCGCCCACCTTCTCCCCATATCCCTCAACCCCACCCGCCCACCTTCTCCCCATATCCCTCAACCCCACCCGCCCACCTTCTCCCCATATCCCTCAACCCCACCTACCCACCTTCTCCCCATATCCCTCAACCCCACCTACCCACCTTCTCCCCATATCCCTCAACATCATCTACCCACCTTCTCCCCATATCCCTCAACCCCACCTACCCACCTTCTCCCCATATCCCTCAACCCCACCTACCCACCTTCTCCCCATATCCCTCAACATCATCTACCCACCTTCTCCCCATATCCCTCAACATCATCTACCCACCTTCTCCCCATATCCCTCAACATCATCTACCCACCTTCTCCCCATATCCCTCAACCCCACCTACCCACCTTCTCCCCATATCCCTCAACATCATCTACCCACCTTCTCCCCATATCCCTCAACCCCACCTACCCACCTTCTCCCCATATCCCTCAACCCCACCTACCCACCTTCTCCCCATATCCCTCAACCCCACCTACCCACCTTCTCCCCATATCCCTCAACCCCACCTACCCACCTTCTCCCCATATCCCTCAACATCATCTACCCACCTTCTCCCCATATCCCTCAACCCCACCTACCCACCTTCTCCCCATATCCCTCAACCTCACCTACCCACCTTCTCCCCATATCCCTCAATCCCACCTACCCACCTTCTCCCCATATCCCTCAACCCCACCTACCCACCTTCTCCCCATATCCCTCAACCCCACCTACCCACCTTCTCCCCATATCCCTCAACCCCACCTACCCACATTCTCCCCATATCCCTCAACCCCACCTACCCACCTTCTCCCCATATCCTCAACATCATCTACCCACCTTCTCCCCATATCCCTCAACCCCACCTACCCACCTTCTCCCCATATCCCTCAACCCCACCTACCCACCTTCTCCCCATATCCCTCAACCCCACCTACCCACATTCTCCCATATCCCTCAACCCCACCTACCCACCTTCTCCCCATATCCCTCAACCCCACCTACCCGCCTTCTCCCCATATCCCTCAACCCCACCTACCCACATTCTCCCCATATCCCTCAACCCCACCCCAATTGGGTGATTGGGCAGACGCATGGCAGATGCAGTATAATGTGGATAAATGCGAGGTTATCCACTTTGGTGGTAAAAACAGGAAGGCAGATTATTATCTGAACGGCAATAGATTGGGGAAAGGGAAGTGCAACGAGACGTGGGTGTCCTTGTGCACCAGTCGCTGAAGGTAAGCATGCAGGTGCAGCAGGCGGTTAAGAAGGCAAATGGTATGTTGGCCTTCATAGCGAGAGGATTCGAGTACAGGAGCAAGGGTGTCTTGCTGCAGTTGTACAGGGCCTTGGTGAGACCACACCTTGAGTATTGTGTGCAGTTTTGGTTGCCTTATCTGAGGAAGGATGTTCTTGCCATGGAGGGAGTACAGCGAAGATTCACCAGACTGATACCTGGGATGGCAGGAATGACGTATGAAGAGAGATTGGGTCGATTAGGCTTATATTCGCTAGAGTTTAGAAGAATGAGAGGGGATCTCATTGAAACTTATAAAATTCAACAGGACTAGACAGACTAGATGCAGGAAGGATGTTCCCGATGGCGGGAGAGTCCAGAACCAGGAGTCTAAGGATAAGGGGTAAACCATTTAGGACAGAGATGAGGAGGAATTTCTTCACCCAGAGAGTGGTGAACCTGTGGAATTCTCTACCACAGAAGGCAGTTGAGGCCAATTCATTAAATATATTCAAGAAGGAGTTGGATATATTTCTTAAGGCTAAAGGGATCACGGGATATCACAGAAATCACAGAAACCCACAGTGCAGATAGAGGCCATTTCGGCCCATCGAGCCTGCACCGACACATATCCCACCCGATCCCCGTAACCCCTACACCAACACATATCCCATCCTATCCCCGTAACCCCACGTATTTAATCCCCCTAACACTAAGGGTCAATTTTATCATAGCCAATCAACCTAACCCGCACATCTTTGGATATGGGGAGAAAGCAGGGACAGGGTACTGAATTTGGATGATCAGCCATGATCTCATTGAATGGCGGAGCAAGCTCGAGGGGCCGAATGGCCTACTCCTGCTCCTATCTTCTATGTTTCTATGTTTACCCACCATCTCCCCATATCCTCTAACCCCACCGACCCACCTTCTCACCATATCCCTAAATCCCACCTACCCACCTTCTCCCCTCATCCCTCAACCTCACCTACCCACCATCTTCCCATATCCCTCAATCCCACCTTCACTCTCTATCTCTCAATTCTACCGATCCACCTTCTCAACATGTTTCTCAACCCCTTCTCTCTCAAGAAACACCTCTAATTGTCTCCTGACCTCACTTGTCCTGTCCACTTAAATGTCCTCCCCTGATAAGTAAGTTTATTCCCCTTTTGGGTGAAAATGTTTCCTCTCGCTTCGCTTCTAACTTCCTAATGTTTATCTTATGTTCCTTAGGATTTGGATTCTTCACCACCTTTGCCTGGGTCAATTTTGTCAATGACCTTCATATTTTACAAACATCTATTAGTCCATCTTCCTTACCTTCTCCTCAGAATTTAATTTTTTTCGTTACATGAAACCATTTTTGAGGCTCCTTTCTCTAAGATTTGCTCCTTTCTAATTGGTTATTTTCTGCCTTAGTTTTTCTGCAATCATATAATGCAAATTATTTTCCCCAATTTCAATTTCTCTCCAGTCACATTCTACCAAAAACATTCTTTCCAATCACATTTCAGCGAGGAACCATTGACAGTTCCTCACTCGCCCTATTGATTATTACTGTTGTCTCTGTGCCAGGAATTGAGCTTCTGGCCACTTGCGCATCCCTGATTTCCATCGCTCCACCATTGGCTCCACCATTCAGCTGTCTCGACCCTAAGCTCTGGAATTCCTGCCCTAAACCTCCCCGCCACTCTCTCCTCTAGTAAGTCGCTCCTTAAAACCTACCTCTTTGACCAAGCTTTGGTCACCTATCTTAATATCTCCTTATGTGGCTCGGTGTCAAATTTTGTCTGATTACTGTGAAGCACCTTGGGACGTTTTCAGTATGTTAAAAGTGCTATATAAATGCAAGCTGTTGTAAACGTAGAGTCTTCGTTTTACAGATTTATCAGAGGGAATGATATTCACAGACAAAGCACATGATGATGCGAAGGCTGAGGGAGACCTCACGTTACAGCTGCTGAGTTTGGTCGGAGGCCGATTAACCCTCCGGGTCTCCCTGAACTTCCTTACAATGCTCTCGCTTTTTAAATGGCCATTACATCATGTCCTCCATGACTGTCACTCTTGGATTGACAGCTAATTCGGTATTCCAGAGAGTGGGGCTTAGACATTTTTTGGGTGTTAAATGGCCTCTTAATCTTCCAACATGACAGTCAAGAAGCGCACGCTCATTACGAGCTGGAAGCGCGTGTCCTGCCATATTGGTGTAGGTAGATGCGCTGGTGTCAGGATTACGCTAATAGCAGAATATTTTATTTAAATGAGGGTCCTGCTCTTCTTGCAGGACCCGTTCTCAATGATCGATCGCCCTAGCGCTTCACTCGCCTTGTGCTGAACTCACACAGCACAACATGGCACTAACTGGTAGGAAGGATCCCCATTCTTGCCTGAATGTGAACATAAGAAATAGCAGCAGGAGTCGGCCATACGGCCCCTCGAGCCTGCCCTGCCATTCAATAAGATCATCAACCTCAACTCCACTTTCCCGCCCGATCCCCATATCCCTTCATTCCCCTAGAGTCCAAAAATCTATCCATCTCAATATACTCAAAGACTCAGCACTCGCAGCCCTCTGGGGCAAAATTCCAAAGATTCACAACCCTCCGAGTGAAGAAATTCCTCCTCATCTCAGTCCTAAATGGCCGACCCCTTATCCTGAGACTGTGACCCCTGGTTCTACACCTCTCACCTTCTAAACTCCAGAGAGTATCGGCCCAATCTACTAAATCTCTCATCATAGGACAGCCCTCTCATCCCAGGAAGCAATCTAGTGAACCTTCGTTGCACTGCCTCTAAGGCAAGTATATCCTTCCTTAGGTAAAGCTCCTGCTCCTCCCGGCTCCACATTAAAAGAATAGAAGCAGGTCTCCCCCACCTCCCCAGGCACCTACTGCCCCCCACCCCCCAGCCCCACCTCCCCAGGCACCTACTGCCCCCCACCCCCCAGCCCCACCTCCCCAGGCACCTACTGCCCCCCACCCCCCAGCCCCACCTCCCCAGGCACCTACTGCCCCCCACCCCCCAGCCCCACCTCCCCAGGCACCTACTGCCCCCCACCCCCCAGCCCCACCTCCCCGGGCACCTACTGCCCCCCACCCCCCAGCCCCACCTCCCCGGGCACCTACTGCCCCCCACCCCCCAGCCCCACCTCCCCAGGCACCTACTGCCCCCCACCCCCCAGCCCCACCTCCCCAGGCATCTACTGCCCCCCACCCCCCAGCCCCACCTCCCCAGGCACCTACTGCCCCCCACCCCCCAGCCCCACCTCCCCAGGCACCTACTGCCCCCCACCCCCCAGCCCCACCTCCCCGGGCACCTACTGCCCCCCACCCCCCAGCCCCACCTCCCCGGGCACCTACTGCCCCCCACCCCCCAGCCCCACCTCCCCAGGCACCTACTGCCCCCCACCCCCCAGCCCCACCTCCCCAGGCATCTACTGCCCCCCACCCCCCAGCCCCACCTCCCCAGGCATCTACTGCCCCCCACCCCCCAGCCCCACCTCCCCGGGCACCTACTGCCCCCCACCCCCCAGCCCCACCTCCCCAGGCACCTACTGCCCCCCACCCCCCAGCCCCACCTCCCCAGGCACCTACTGCCCCTCACCCCCCAGCCCCACCTCCCCAGGCACCTACTGCCCCCCACCCCCCAGCCCCACCTCCCCAGGCACCTACTGCCCCCCACCCCCCAGCCCCACCTCCACGGGCACCTACTGCCCCCCACCCCCCAGCCCCACCTCCCCGGGCACCTACTGCCCCCCACCCCCCAGCCCCACCTCCCCAGGCACCTACTGCCCCCCACCCCCCAGCCCCACCTCCCCAGGCACCTACTGCCCCCCACCCCCCAGCCCCACCTCCCCGGGCACCTACTGCCCCCCACCCCCCAGCCTGGTGCCTGACCGCACCGCCTCGCCCCCACCCGAACGATTGCCCCAACCCCCAGCCCCCGACCCTGCCCCCGCCCGAACGATTGCCCCACCCCCCAGCCTGGTGTCTGACCGCCCCACCCCGCCCCCGACCGAACGATTGCCACACCCCCCAGCCTGGTGCCTGACCACCCCACCCCGCCCCCGCCCCCGACCCTGCCCCCGCCCGAACGATTGCCCCACCCCCAGCCTGGTGCCTGACTGCCACGCCCAGTCCCCGCCCCCGCCCGAACGATTGCCCCACCCCCCAGCCTGGTGCCTGACCAGCCTCGGCCACCAATTCACCCTCTGGTCACCGAGGCCCAATTGCGGCCCCTCCCCACTCCCACTCCCCCCACACATATCTGGGGGCCACTGGAAATGATGCTCAGGGAGCAATATTGGGGGTGCCTCTGGCCTCACCACTCCGGCGCAGGGATTGCACCCTGCCCGCTGACCCCCACCCCACACACCATATGCCCAAAAGTGGGCACGCCCGAATTTCCAGGCCTAAGTACAGGAAAGCAAATCATGTAGTGGGCAAACAGCAAGATGCATCTATCAGAAGATTCGAACTACCCAAGGCAATCTTGGGGTGACAATCGGTGCAGCCGTAGAGATTTGCGTTGACATGGTATATACCCCGAAGATAACATTGATCACATAACCAAAGAGATTAAACAAAAATCATTAAAGGTGAGATCTGATATCGCCTCATTTACACTATCACTAAAAGTTAAAATTAACCCCAGAGAGACATAGACAGAGGCAGAGAAAGAGACAGACAGAGGGAGAGAGAGAGAGAGAGAGAGACAGAGGGAGGGAGAGAGAGAGAGACAGAGGGAGAAAGAGAGAGAGAGAGAGAGTGAAATAGAGAGAGAGAGGGAGAGAGAGAGAGAGAGGGTCAGACAGACAGAGAGAGACAGAGAGGCAGACAGAGAATGGAGAACGCTCTGTCTTATCACAAAAGAGACATTTGCACTTAGGTTTAACTGGCCCACATTCTAACATCACATATCCTCCAACTCACCGTGTGTGCTGCCATGGGAGTTCCACAGTACATAGGAACATAGGAACAGGAGGAGGCCATTCAGCCCCCCAAGTCTGTTCCGCCAATCAATGAGATCATGGCTGATCTGCGACCTAACTCTATAGTAAAAGCCCTCTGGACTCCCGACTTGTGAACTCTTTTCAGGCTGAAAAGTTCTCTTTAATGGCTCCCCTCAATTTCCTGTTTTCAAGCCAATTATCTATCCAGTGCCATATTTTACCCCTTACTTTGTGATTTCTCACTGTAACTGTTAATTATTGCTGTGGAACCTTATCAAAAGCTTTCTGAAAATCCAAGGATATAATAGCAGCTACATTGCCCATGTCTCTGTGCCAGTGACACTTCAAAAAAACTGCAGTAAGTCAGTTAAACATGGGCTCCCGTCCTGAATCCATGCTGACTGTCCTTTAACACGCTTCCCCATCTAACAACAGTAACAAGTTGCATTTAGATAGAGTCTTCAATTTGGAACCACGTCCCAAGGTGCTTTCACCCACTAGACCATTGCTTGTGCCTGGTTTAATGCTGAGCCGAGATGCTGTTTATTCTCCTGAAATAAATGAATTGAGAGATAAGAGCTTCAACGGTTTCATTTTCTGAAGCCTTGAAATCTAATTAGCAATATACTTTCAATATCGTTCTTGCAGAGCCAACGTTAAGTATCTTTGCTCAATAATTTATTTCCAAGAATGTGATGCGATTTCCAGGCGGGTCGCTGTAACTGAATTATAATCACAATGGGAAGCAAATCACAGGCATTGAATAAAAAGGAATACATGCACACAACAGTATCTGACTCGATCAGAGTTCAGAAGTAAACACAATCCAATTTTAATGGAAGCAGTCACTCTAGCTCGGAGTCAGGGGGTTTTGTGTTTAAGACTCACTCCGGTACTTGAGGTCAGAAGCTAGCCTGACGCTACAGTAACCGAGGCTCTGTCTGCCTGCTCAGGGTTTTGTTTATTTGTTCTGGGGATATGGGTGTCGCGGGCAAGGCCGGCATTAATGCCCGTTTCCAGTTGCCCTGGGAAGGTGGTGGTGGGCCTTCTCCTTGAACTGCTGCACTTCTTTGCGGTGGTGGTGCTCCCACAGTGCCATTAGGTCGGCAAGTCAGGATATTGGCTCCGCGACGATGAAGGAACAGTGATTTCTGCCCAAGCCGGGGCTTGGAGGTGATGGTGTACCGACAACACTGCTGCTCTGTTCTTGCTAAGAACTAATTGCAGGAGGAGGTGAAGCTGTCAAAGTAACTTTGGTGAGTTCCTGCAGTATACAGGAATAGGAGGAGGCCATTCAGCCCCTCGAGCCTGTCCCACCATTCAATTAGATCATGGCTGATCTGTTTCTTAACTCCATTTACCTGCCTTACATCCTATAGATTGTACACACTGCAGCCAGTGCATTGGTGGTGGATATTGAGTGTGGCAACATGGGCCAATCAAGTGACCTGCTCTGGATTGTATTAAACTTCTCGAGTGATGTGGCTGCTCCCATCCAGGCGCGTGGTGAGTATCCATCGCACTCCTGACTTGACCATTGTAGATGTTGGAGAGGGGTTGAGGGTGAGGAGGTGAGTCACTCGGCACGGAATAGCCTGCCTCGGCCCTGCTCTTGTAGCCACAGTGTTCATATGGCCAGTCCGGTTCATCTTCTGCTCAATGGTGCCTCAAAGATGTTGCTAGTGAGAGACATGGCAATTGTGGTGCCATTGAAGGTGAAGAGGAGACGGCTGGGCTTTCCCTTGTTGGGGATGGCCGTTATCTGGTATGTGAATGGAGTGAATGTTACCCGCCAAGCATGGATGTTATCCAAGTCCTCCTTTAGGATGACATTGGTTGCTTCATTGTGAATGCAGCTGAACATCATGGAATTGTTGTTGAACAGCCCAATCCTGACCTTATGGCAGAGGGAAGCTCAGTGAAGGAGCAGCTGAAGAAGCTTGGGCCGAGGAAAATTCCCTGAAGAACTCCTGCAGCGACCTCCTGGGGCTGCAATGGCTGGCCTCCGACATCTACAACCATCTTCCTTTGTGTCAGGTATGACTCCAGCCACTGGAGAGTCGGCCCTTTGACTCCCATTGACGTCGGTTTTTATGGGGATTCTCGGTGACACACTCGGTGAATGCTGCCTGGAGGTTGAGGGCAGCAGCTCTCACCTCACCTCTGCTCAGGGGATCACCTGGCATTATTTGAAGAAGAGCGAGAAATTCTCCCAGTGCCTGGCCAACACTCCTCCCGAGACTAACATCACCCGAAACACAGTAAGTCGTCGTATTGCTGCGCGGAAAATGTCTGCTGCGTGTGACAAACATTGACGACCATTGTTATCCATTTGCCCACTTTCGCTGCTTGATATTTCTGCAATGATGTTTTTCTTCGGCTGTTTGCGGTCTATTGATCTTAAAGTGAATAACACTGCAAGCACCTGGGGCTAAAGGGTGTTGAACGTGTGACTGGAGCCAAAAGGCAGAGAATGGAGGAGAGGCGCTGAGTGGGGAGGCCGGGTTTAGAAAGGGATGAGCTGGGAGTCTGAGGACAATCTTGGGCTGTTGCGGGAGCAGATGGAGAGTCCAGGACTGGGTGGGATCTTCCTAAGCAGGAAAGTCAGGGGCTGTGTGGGGCAAGGGGGTGGTATCAAACTACCACAGAATCATAGAAATTTACAGCACAGAAGGAAGCCATTCGGCCCATCGTGTCTGTGCCGGCCGAAAAAGAGCTCTCCAGCCTAATCCCACTTTCCAGCTCTTGGTCCGTAGCCCTGCAGGTTACAGCACTTCAAGTGTATATCCAAGTACTTTAAAATGTGCTGAGTGTTTCTGCCTCTACCACCCTTTCAGGCAGTGAGTTCCAGACCCCCACCACCCTCTGGGTGAAGAAAGTTCTCCTCATCTCCCCTTTAATCCTTCTAAACTATGTCCATCTCCAGTATGAATAGACTGGTAGAACTGCAGCAATACAGCATAATACACTTTTGTTAATATCACTTGTCACCTCCAGGCTCCAGTACATGTTATAAGGTTGGTGTCATTAAATGACATTACTGTTGTAATTGTTGCAATGACACCAGTATTGGGATTTCAGCTGTCTACTCCAAGTTTAATTGCCCTCCTCTGCACCAGGATGTCCCTACTGCCATACTCAGTGCTCCAGATGGGTCAGGCCAATGTTGTGTACAAGTTTTGTGTCAGTTACCTATACTCTATCTGTCTGGTTTCATACTTTAAGATCCGGTTTGCTTTTATTGCTGCTGCTCTACATTGTGCCAACATTCTCAGTGATTCATTCATTCAGGATAACTGCCATCCCTTGGTCACTTGCTATCACCTCATTCTTAGTAATCTTTCAAGACTCCAGATGCTTCCTTTATCACCGAGTATATTTATAGTAGGTTTTTGCATTGTCCTCCATGGGGTAATTTGATAAATTCTCAGGGGTGTAACTTCCCCCAGAGGGAGAGTATATCAGGACTTTAGGTGCTGAATTTAAATAAAGGAAACTACGATGGTATGAGGCGCGAGTTGGGTAGGATTGATTGGGGAACATTACTTAAAGGGTTGACGGTGGATAGGCAATGGCAAACATTTAAAGATCACATGGATGAACTACAGAATTTGTTCATCCCTGTTTGGCATAAAAATAAAACAAAAAAGGTGAATCAACCGTGGCTAACAAGGGAAATTAGGGATAGCATAAGATCCAAGGAGAGGACATAAAAATTGGCCAGAAAAAGCAGCAAACCTGAGGATTGGGAGTAGTTTAGGCTTCAGCAAAGGAGGACAAAGGGATTAATTAAGAGGGGGAAAATAGAGCATGAGAGTAAGCTTGCAGGGAACATAAAAACTGACTGTAAAAACTTCTATAGATATGTGAAGAGAAAAAGATTGGTGAAGTCAAGCGTAGGTCCCTTGCAGTCAGAATCAGGGGAATTTATAATGGGGAACAAAGAAATGGCTGACCAATTAAATACATACTTTGGTTCTGTCTTCACAAAGGAGGACACAAATAACCTTCCAGAGATGTCGGGGAACATAGGATCTAATGAGAGGGAGGAACTGAAAGAAATCAGTATTTGTAGGGAAATGGTGTTAGGGAAATGGGCGGGATTGAAGGCCGATAAATCCCCAGGGCCTGATAATCTACATCCTTGGGTACTTAAGGAAGTGGTCCTAGAAATAGTAGATGCATTGCTGGTCATCTTCCAAAATTCTTTAGACTCTGGAATAGTTCCCATGGATTGGAGGGTAGCTAATGTTACCCCACTATTCAAAAAAGGTGGTAGAGAGAAAACGGGGAATTGTAGACCGGTAAGCCTGACGTCGGCAGTGGGGAAAATGCTAGAGTCCATTATAAAAGATGTAGGCCCCGATTTTCGGCTTGTGTGGGAAATGGTCGGGTTTCCCCGAATGTGGAGTTTCTGACACATAAAAAAGTGTCAGCCAGCTCCACGCAATTTTCCCTCAAGTGGCCAATTAATTCCCAGCATGTGGGAAGCCTTGCTAATTGTCCCATTCGAGTCAGAAATCCCCACAGTATGATGTCATCATTCGTGGTGCTTTCAAGGTCCATAGCAAGCACTGCATCCTCTGAAGGCTTCCAAACGAACCATACAGGATGGCAGAGGAGCCTGCAGCAACTGTGGCCAGTGCCAGACCCCGAGCTGCCTCCAAATTCGACGAGGCTTCACTGCAGGCATTATTGGATGGGGTAAGGGCCCACAGGGAGGTCCTCTTCCCTAGCTCAGGGAGGAAGAGGCCTCCCACTGAGACCAATGCTGCATGGATGCAGGTGTCAGAAGATGCCAACTCGCTGGGAGTCACCAGAAGAACCTTGGCATTACATCTCTAACTCCTTCCTTTACTCCCCCACAGTACCATCCAGAGCCCCCATCCTCACTATGGAGGAGGAAGAGGCTGTGCAGCCAGACTCCTCAGAGGAAGCTCCAACCTCTGAGGGCGCAGCGTCAGCAGAAGTAAGCGCACCCAGCACCAGCGCAGACACTCACACCTCGGGGGGACCTTCGGGACATAGAGTAGTGTTGTCACCTGGTGTTTCACAGCTCACAAGTGAGCCTCAGCAGATTCTGGAGACAGGGACAGCAGTGGAGAGTCCTCGTCGGAGGGCGCAGGACTCTGCCAGCTCAGCTCAGCTCAGCTGCGCTGCATGTCGACCCTCTGCCTCTAGGTTCATCCGCAAGAGAAGAGGTGATGGATCTCCATGCACAGATGCAGGAATCTCTGGCAGGTTTTGTCTCCAGGGTCGCTGCGAGTGTGGAGCGAATGGAGGAGTCCATAGCGACCATGAGCAGAGCCTTTGTGGAGTCATTGGCGCATGAGCGCATCACCATGGAAAGGTTGGCAACCTCCATGCAGGAGATAACTTGCCAGGGTACGGAAAACATGGTGAGTGCTCATAAGAGAATGACATCTCTTGAGGAGCGTTGGCCATCTGTTGAACAGAGAAACCAGATCTTCATGGAAGTCCTTCTGAGTAGGACTGCCAGTGCAGAAACGGGTCCCACTGGCCCCCTAAAGCGCAGCAAGGTGCTCTCAAGCCACTTCCAAGCGCTGGCCCCTTCTGGCCTGTGCAGCTTCAGGTGAGTGAGCAGCAGCCTGGTGCTCCTGGTGCTCATCCTGCTGTTCCTGGTTCTGCTGCTGCTGCCTCTGCTGTTGGAGATCCTCTAATGCCAGGAAGGGAAGGTACCAAAGGCCTCCCATGCTTCTGGCAGATGCCTCCGTTGAGGGGGCGCTGAGTTAGGGTGGTGAGAGGGGCTTCCCAGGAGCTCACACTGGAGAAGTGTGTGAGGCTCCAACTTTCTACAGCTGTTCCTAAGTCTTCAAAATGTTCCCCCAAGCCTTCATCAACAAGGTCCTGCAGCCTGCAAATGCTGCCTCTTTAAATCTCTTCAGCCCTCATTGACCTGCAGCTCACAGCAAGCAAGCCAACTGTTTTCATGCCAGCTCTCATCAGCGGGGTTCCCCACAGGCGTGTTTGATGTGGGGAAAGCCCCAAAGTCGCATCGGCCCCGGAAAATCTACCTCAACAAGGAGATAATTGCTCATTACTGCTCCGACGACCAGTCCCGCCAGTGGCGGCCGGGACTGAGGCGGGTCGCGTAGAAACGGCGGTCCGAAAGTCAGACGGGGCGGGGAATCAGGCGGTGGGGGGGGTCCTGACCCGCTTTTTAGCCGATTTTCGGCCCTTGGCCGCCTGGAAAGCCGCCCAACGGCGGCCAGAAAATCAACCCCGTAATAGCAGAGCACTTGGAAAACAGTGACAGGATCGGTCAAAGTCAACATGGATTTATAAAAGGTAAATCGTGCTTGACTAATCTACTGGAATTTTTTGAGGATGTAACTGGTAAAATAGATAAGGGAGAACCAGTGGATGTGGTGTATTTGGACTTTCAGAAGGCTTTCGATAAGATCCCGCATAAGAGATTAGCGTGTAAAGTTAAGGCACATGGGATTGGGGGCAAGGTACTGACTTGGATAGAGAACTGGTTGGCAGACAGGAAGCAAAGATTTGGAATAAACGGGTCTTTTTCCGAGTGGCAGGCAGTGACAAGTGGGGTACCGCAGGGATCGGTGCTAGGACCCCAGCTATTCACAATATATATTAATGATGATCTAGACGAGGGAACTAGATGTATTATCTCCAAGTTTGCAGACAACACAAAGCTGGGTGGGCGTGTGTGCTGTGAGGAGGATGCCGAGAAACTCCAGTATGATTTGGACAAGTTGAGTGATTGGGCAGATGCATGGTAGATGCAGTATAATGTGGATAAATGCGAGGTTATCCACTTTGGTGGCAAAAATAGGAAGGCAGATTATTATCTGAACGGCAATAGATTGGGAGAAGGGGAAGTGCAACGAGACCTGGGTGTCCTTGTGCACAAGTCGCTGAAGGTAAGTATGCAGGTGCAGCAGGCAGTTAAGAAGGCAAATGGTATGTGTTGTATCCGTGTGTTAATGAAGACACGGAATGCAGGAGTTGGTTTACAGGTGTTTACTGGACAAAGTCTGGAGGTGAACTAACAGATACAAGTCAATATACAGGCTTATATAGCCCGAGTGGCCATTACCGGCATTACAGTACACAGGTGGCTCTTAAAGGCACATACACCACAATTCCTCCCCTTTTAGACAACCAGTACATAATATTTTAAGTAATTTATCAATCCCAGGAACGACCTTAATTGTGAGACATTTTCAGGTGCTGGTGCTTTTATGACTGCTTCAATTTTCTCAGGGGACTTATGCAACCCTTCTTCATTAATTATGTGGCCACAATATGATATTTGTTTCTGGAAAAATTCGCACTTGGGGCGGTTTGCTCATAGGCCCTGTTCTCTCAGCCTAGTGAGCACCTGCTCCAAATTGGCAAGGTGTTCGTTGTCGTTTTCTCCTGTTACAAGGATGTCGTCTAGGTAGCATTGAGTCCCAGGAATCCCTTGCAGGACTTGTTCCATAGCTCTTTGCCAGATAGCTGGAGCTGATGCTATTCCGAAAACCAGTCGATTGTACTGGTACAGGCCTTTGTGTGTGTTTATTGTGAGATACTTTTTAGAGGCCTCCTCAACCTCCATCTGTAGATATGCCTGTGCCAAGTCAATTTTTGTGAAACGTTTCCCTCCGGATAGTGAGGCGAAAATATCTTCTATCCTCGGAAGAGGATACTGTACCGTCTGAAGGACCGGGTTTACTGTCACCTTGAAGTCCCCACAGATGCGAATTTTTCTCTGTTCTTCAGATTTATCATTATTTAACGTTTTCTTCATGACCGGGACGATGGGTGTTGCCCACTTGCTCCAATCTATCTTGGATAACACGCCTGTCTTTTCCAAATTCTCCAGCTCTGCCTCGACTGCTGGACGAATTGCGTATGGCACCGGCCTTGCCTTAAAAAACTTGGGAATTGCCGCATCTTCCACCTTTATTGAGGCGGTGATGCCTTTCAAGGTTCCTAGTTCCTGTTGGAACACTTCTTTGGCGTTGGCCAAGATGTCTTTTAATCGTTCAGGTATGATGTCATCATCATTTTTTTTCTTACTGGTCACCGTCAGTGCCTGAATGGAGTGCCAGTCCAAACGTATCTTCCTGATCCATTCACGTCCCAACAGCGGTGGACCACCATCTTGCAGAACGTATAAATACAACTTCTGTATTTCCTTGCCATTGTATACAACAGGCACCTTTATTTTCCCTTTGGGGTATACTTTCTGCCCCGTATATGTTTTCAAGATAATGGATGTGTCTTTCAAAGGTATATGTGGAAATAGCCGCTCGTAATCCCGTCTATTTATGATGGTCAGAGCTGATCCTGTATCTAGCTCCATTTTAACTGGGGACCCCGCTATCGTGAGGGTAACCCAAATGGTCTGGTAATCTTCTTTGGCAATTACATTATGTAATTTGAGAGAGCTTAGTCTCTTGTTTCCGGAGTCGCTATCGCTCTTCTGGTCTTCGGAGCTACTGTCCGTCATCATTTGTACCTTTCTGTACTTTTCCTGATTGATTTTTTTTCTGTCAGTGGATTTTTTTTTTCCAGATTGGCATACACGTGTAATGTGTCCTATCTTTCCGCATTGCCTGCATGCTTTGTCCTTGAACCAGCAGTCCCTCTGGTCATGGGTGGATCTGCCGCAGCGATAACATCTCTCGAAACCCCGTGTCATTTCATGGGTGCCGAAGTCCTGTGTCTTTTGCTGTATCTCTGCAGCTCCTCTTGCACTGAAAGCCTTGTCCAGTGTCAAATCTTTCTCAGAAAGTAGCCTTTTTTGTGTTCCTTCACTTAGGAGACCGCAGATGAATTTGTCTCGTAAAGAATCTGCCAGTCCTGCCCCGAATTGGCAGTGTAGGGTATCAACAATCTCCTTAAAATTCTTGTCCATCGGTTTGGCTGGAGTGATTAAGTTTCGTAACAGCCTGTATGTCCTTGCGCCCATTAGATCTAGAAGTACCAATGCCTTTTTATCATCCTTTATTTCATTCGCTGTGCAATATACTTCCACTCTTTCCACATATGTGGCCCAATCCTCTACATCACTATCGAAAGTAGTAATGTTGCCAGTCTTAGGCACCCTAAAAAAAAATGGCGCCTCCCGCGCTTTCCTTTCTTCCTTGCTGAAAAAAAAATGGCGCCCCCCGCGCTTTCCCGCCGCTGTTGCTGCTGACAACGCTGTTCTCCGCGGTTTTTATTTATACAAATATTTTTAATAGTCGGAGACTTGTTCCCGCCGGACTCTCTGGGACTTTCCCCGCCCTCTGCGTGGTCCGAACGCCGACCTGCTTTGCAGAGCTGGCCGTCTCCTGAGTGCTCCACCCTTCGTATTTGTTTGCCTGCGCCTTCACTGCTTGGCCCCACTGTAGAGCCAGCCGATCGAGCCCCAGCCCGCCGCCCAGGAAGGATTATTGCAGTACCTGCCACCAGCCTGGCTAGCTGGTGAAACCACAGTTTTTTTTCCTTTTTTTTCTTCTTCCTTCGTCTGAGGAATCGATCTCCTTGAGGTGCTGCCGAATTGCAGGTAAGTCCGTTTCCAATTCGTCGCCACTGTTGTATCCGTGTGTTAATGAAGACACGGAATGCAGGAGTTGGTTTACAGGTGTTTACTGGACAAAGTCTGGAGGTGAACTAACAGATACAAGACAATATACAGGCTTATATAGCCCGAGTGGCCATTACCGGCATTACAGTACACAGGGGGCTCTTAAAGGCACATACACCACAGTATGTTGGCCTTCATAGCGAGAGGGTTCGAGTACAGGAACAAGGATGTCTTGCTGCAGTTGTACAGGGCCTTGGTGAGACCACATCTTGAGTATTGTGTGCAGTTTTGGTCGCCTTATCTGAGGAAGGATGTTCTTGCCATGGAGAGAGTGCAGCAAAGATTCACCAGACTGATACCTGGGATGGCAGGAATGACGTATGAGGAGAGATTGGGTCGATTGGGCTTATACTCGCTGGAGTTTAGAATAATGAGAGGGGATCTCATTGAAACTTATAAATTTCTAACAGGACTAGACAGATTAGATGCAGGAAGGATGTTCCCGATGGCCGGGGAGTCCAGAACCAGGGGTCACAGTCTAAGGATAAGGGGTAAGCCATTTAGGACTGAGATGAGGAGGAATTTCTTCATCCAGAGAGTGGTGAACCTGTGGAATTCTCTACCACAGAAGGCAGTGGAGGCCAATTCATGAAATATATTCAAGAAGGAGTTGGATATATTTCTTACGGCTAAAGGGATCAAGGGGTATGGGGAGAAAGCAGGGGCAGGGTACTGAATTTGGATGATCAGCCATGATCTCATTAAATGGTGGAACAGGCTCGAGGGGCCGAATGGTCTACTCCTGCTCCTATCTTCTATGTTTCTATGTCCCCATAATACCAATTATGTTCCTGCAATTTCGAACTTAGCGCCTGACCAGTTTCTTAACAGGTGGCTCTTGATGCATAGGGACCTCAGGGAAGTGGGATCTCAGGGAACTAGATCCTAGGAGCGGCAGGAACTCGGAGCGAGTGGCAGGAACCCGGAGCGAGTGACAGGAACCCGGAGCGAGTGGCAGGAGTTCAGAGCAAGTGGCAGGAACCCGGAGCGAGCGGGACTTCATGGGTAGTGTGATGGAGAGGCATCGGAGCAATGGAATTCTGCCATCAGTGAAAAAAAACAGCGTTCTCTCATTTTGTTGCTGTTTGTCCACAAGAAAGTGATGAAACTGGCACAAGATGCATCAGTCAACTGCTCGATACACCTGTAAACTGCAGATTGACTGGTGGTCTTATGTTCCTTGTAGCAGCTCAGAATGAGCCTGAGGCATTAAGGTTCATGGCTATGATGATTTTGGCAGTGCCATCCCTGTGGTGGGCTAGATGTAAGTCAGTTTCCGCAAGATGGCATAACTCACATAGCTCACAGCCTCTCGAGTGGAGCGCAGCATGCAAAGATAGATTTATCTGACATCCTAAGGCTGTGTCCCTGCCCTTGGATCGGAGTTCATAGATAACACTGGCAACAGATAGCCCACCTCATATGTAACCTAAGTTGCTTCAGTCCCGACCTTCATTCTCTGCTTCGTCTACCAAAAAACACAAAAATTATGGCATCCTCATTTTGTAATTTATAATTGCAACAACTGAAGTTCACCCAGTCAAAACTCTTTGTCAAAATCCGCCACTGGTAAAATAACCACAAAAAAACCACCCAGTGAGAAAAAGCACTTTTCAGTTACTATTAATCTGAAACAGTGGGGCCCCTTTAAATGACGACTTCTTGATTGCACAGAGCGTGTTGCCTCCTCGGCCCAGTGAATTTAAGCCATTGCACAGTCCTGATGTGAAGCACTGAAAACCTTGTCTGTGGTAATGAACATCCCATTTAATTATCACATGCCGAAGCTCTCACCTGTTCTCAGTGGGAGCTTCGAAGGCCCATTTTAAGCCCCCGCTGTTCATGATCTTTACAGGATGGGTGGAGATCTGGCAGTTGGGATCTTTACCCAATTCTCTGACCACCCCGCCTGACCCCATCCTCGCCCAATCCGCACCCCGCCCGACCCCATCCTCGCCCAATCCGCACCCCACCTGACCCCATCCTCGTCCAATCCGCACCCCGCCTGACCCCATCCTCGCCCAATCCGCACCCCGCCTGACCCCATCCTCGCCCAATCCGCACCCCGCCTGACCCCATCCTCGCCCAATCCGCACCCCGCCTGACCCCATCCTCGCCCAATCCGCACCCCGCCTGACCCCATCATCGTCCAATCCGCACCCCGCCTGACCCCATCCTCGCCCAATCCGCACCCTGCCTGACCCCATCCTCGTCCAATCCGCACCCCGCCTGACCCCATCCTCGTCCAATCCGCACCCCGCCTGACCCCATCCTCGTCCAATCCGCACCCCGCCTGACCCCATCCTCGTCCAATCCGCACCCCGCCTGACCCCATCCTCGTCCAATCCGCACCCCGCCTGACCCCATCCTCGTCCAATCCGCACCCCGCCTGACCCCATCCTCGCCCAATCCGCACCCCGCCTGACCCCATCCTCGCCCAATCCGCACCCCGCCTGACCCCATCCTCGCCCAATCCGCACCCCGCCTGACCGCATCCTCGCCCAATCCGCACCCCGCCTGACCCCATCCTCGTCCAATCCGCACCCCGCCTGACCCCATCCTCGCCCAATCCGCACCCCGCCTGACCGCATCCTCGCCCAATCCGCACCCCGCCTGACCCCATCCTCGTCCAATCCGCACCCCGCCTGACCGCATCATCGTCCAATCCGCACCCCGCCTGACCCCATCCTCGCCCAATCCACACCCCGCCTGACCCCATCCTCGTCCAATCCGCACCCCGCCTGACCCCATCCTCGCCCAATCCGCACCCCGCCTGACCCCATCCTCACCCAATCCGCACCCCGCCCGACCCCATCCTCGTCCAATCCGCACCCCGCCTGACCCCATCCTCGCCCAATCCGCACCCCGCCTGACCCCATCCTCGTCCAATCCGCACCCCGCCTGACCGCATCATCGTCCAATCCGCACCCCGCCTGACCCCATCCTCGTCCAATCCGCACCCCGCCTGACCCCATCCTCGTCCAATCCGCACCCCGCCTGACCGCATCATCGTCCAATCCGCACCCCGCCTGACCCCATCCTCGCCCAATCCACACCCCGCCTGACCCCATCCTCGTCCAATCCGCACCCCGCCCGACCCCATCCTCGCCCAATCCGCACCCCGCCTGACCCCATCCTCGTCCAATCCGCACCCCGCCTGACCGCATCATCGTCCAATCCGCACCCCGCCTGACCCCATCCTCGTCCAATCCGCACCCCGCCTGACCCCATCCTCGCCCAATCCGCACCCCGCCTGACCGCATCATCGCCCAATCCGCACCCCGCCTGACCCCATCCTCGTCCAATCCGCACCCCGCCTGACCGCATCATCGCCCAATCCGCACCCCGCCTGACCGCATCATCGTCCAATCCGCACCCCGCCTGACCCCATCCTCGCCCAATCCGCACCCCGCCTGACCGCATCCTCGCCCAATCCGCACCCCGCCTGACCCCATCCTCGTCCAATCCGCACCCCGCCTGACCGCATCATCGTCCAATCCGCACCCCGCCTGACCCCATCCTCGCCCAATCCACACCCCGCCTGACCCCATCCTCGTCCAATCCGCACCCCGCCTGACCCCATCCTCGCCCAATCCGCACCCCGCCTGACCCCATCCTCACCCAATCCGCACCCCGCCCGACCCCATCCTCGTCCAATCCGCACCCCGCCTGACCCCATCCTCGCCCAATCCGCACCCCGCCTGACCCCATCCTCGTCCAATCCGCACCCCGCCTGACCGCATCATCGTCCAATCCGCACCCCGCCTGACCCCATCCTCGTCCAATCCGCACCCCGCCTGACCCCATCCTCGTCCAATCCGCACCCCGCCTGACCGCATCATCGTCCAATCCGCACCCCGCCTGACCCCATCCTCGCCCAATCCACACCCCGCCTGACCCCATCCTCGTCCAATCCGCACCCCGCCCGACCCCATCCTCGCCCAATCCGCACCCCGCCTGACCCCATCCTCGTCCAATCCGCACCCCGCCTGACCGCATCATCGTCCAATCCGCACCCCGCCTGACCCCATCCTCGTCCAATCCGCACCCCGCCTGACCCCATCCTCGCCCAATCCGCACCCCGCCTGACCGCATCATCGCCCAATCCGCACCCCGCCTGACCCCATCCTCGTCCAATCCGCACCCCGCCTGACCGCATCATCGCCCAATCCGCACCCCGCCTGACCCCATCATCGTCCAATCCGCACCCCGCCTGACCCCATCCTCGCCCAATCCGCACCCCGCCTGACCCCATCCTCGCCCAATCCGCACCCCGCCTGACCCCATCCTCGCCCAATCCGCACCCCGCCTGACCCCATCCTCGTCCAATCCGCACCCCGCCTGACCCCATCCTCGTCCAATCCGCACCCCGCCTGACCCCATCCTCGCCCAATCCGCACCCCGCCTGACCCCATCCTCGCCCAATCCGCACCCCGCCTGACCCCATCCTCGCCCAATCCGCACCCCGCCCGACCGCATCCTCGCCCAATCCGCACCCTGCCTGACCCCATCCTCGCCCAATCCGCACCCCGCCTGACCGCATCATCGTCCAATCCGCACCCCGCCTGACCCCATCCTCGTCCAATCCGCACCCCGCCCGACCGCATCCTCGTCCAATCCGCACCCCGCCTGACCCCATCCTCGCCCAATCCGCACCCCGCCTGACCCCATCCTCGTCCAATCCGCACCCCGCCTGACCCCATCCTCGCCCAATCCGCACCCCGCCTGACCCCATCCTCGTCCAATCCGCACCCCGCCTGACCCCATCCTCGCCCAATCCGCACCCCGCCTGACCGCATCATCGTCCAATCCGCACCCCGCCTGACCCCATCCTCGTCCAATCCGCACCCCGCCCGACCGCATCCTCGCCCAATCCGCACCCCGCCTGACCCCATCCTCGCCCAATCCGCACCCCGCCTGACCCCATCCTCGTCCAATCCGCACCCCGCCTGACCCCATCCTCGCCCAATCCGCACCCCGCCTGACCCCATCCTCGTCCAATCCGCACCCCGCCTGACCCCATCCTCGTCCAATCCGCACCCCGCCTGACCCCATCCTCGTCCAATCCGCACCCCGCCTGACCGCATCATCGTCCAATCCGCACCCCGCCTGACCCCATCCTCATCCAATCCGCACCCCGCCTGACCCCATCCTCGTCCAATCCGCACCCCGCCTGACCCCATCCTCGTCCAATCCGCACCCCGCCTGACCCCATCCTCGTCCAATCCGCACCCCGCCTGACCGCATCATCGTCCAATCCGCACCCCGCCTGACCCCATCCTCACCCAATCCGCACCCCGCCTGACCCCATCCTCACCCAATCCGCACCCCGCCTGACCCCATCCTCGTCCAATCCGCACCCCGCCTGACCGCATCATCGTCCAATCCGCACCCCGCCTGACCCCATCCTCATCCAATCCGCACCCCGCCTGACCCCATCCTCGTCCAATCCGCACCCCGCCCGACCCCATCCTCGCCCAATCCGCACCCCGCCTGACCCCATCCTCGCCCAATCCGCACCAGCGCCACCAGCAATGGCAAGTAGCATAAAATTTTCAGCAACCTCCTTTACCCTACTCTTTCCATACCTCGGGAGCCTACTGTCAACAAGGGCAGACGTCGATGACGAAGTCCAACACCGCCTTCAGTGTGCCAGTGCAGCCTTCGATCGCCTGAGGAAGAGAGTGTTTGAAGACCAGGACCTCAAACCCGGCACTGAGCTCATGGTCTACAGAGCAGCAGTGATACCTGCCCTGCTGTATGTCTCAGAGACATGGACCATGTACAGCAGGCACCTCAAAGCACTGGAGAGGTACCACCAACGCTGCCTCCGCAAGATCCTGCAAATCCATTGGCAGGATAGGCACACCAATGTCAGTGTTCTTGCTCAGGCCAACATCCCCAGCATCGAAGCTTTGACCACGCTCAATCAGCTCCGATGGATGGGTCACATTGTCCGCATGCCCGATACGAGACTCCCAAAACAAGCGCTCTACTCGGAGCTCCGGCACGGCAAGAGAGCCCCAGGTGGGCAGAGGAAACGCTTCAAGGACATCCTCAAAGCCTCCTTAAAAAAGTGTAACATCCCCACCGACACCTGGGAATCCCTGGCCCAAGACCGCACAAAGTGGAGGAGAAGCATCCGGGAAGGTGCCGAACACCTCGAGTCTCTTCGCCGGGAGCAAGCGGAAGCCAAGCGCAGGCAGCGCACGTCAACCCAAGCACCCCACCCACCCGCCCCTTCAACCACCGTCTACCCCACCTGTGACAGAGACTGTAGGTCCCGCATTGGACTCATCAGTCACCTGAGAACTCATTTTTAAAGTGGAAGCAAGTCATCCTCGGTTCCGAGGGACTGCCTAAGAAGAAGAAGAGATAACTAAAATAACAACAGAAAATGCTGGAAAAACTCAGCAGGTCAGGCAACATCCGTGGAGAGAAATTTGAGTTGACGTTTCGGGTCGAACCCTTCTTCAAAACTGGAAAGAAAAGAAACTAGATCAAAGGCAGGGCTGCGATCGGACAAAAGAATAAAAGAAACAAAAGAAGTATAAGAGATTAGAAGCTAGACGAGATGGTAATAGGCTGAGATTAGGTGTAAAGTGTACTGGCAGGGCAAGAGATAGCTGCCAGGTGTGAGAGAGAAACAAAAGGAAAGGCGGGGGGGGGGGGGGGAAAGGAGTGGAAAAATTACAAGAAAAAATGAAATAGGGGCCGAGCTTATGATCTGAAATTGTTGAACTCGATATTGAGTCCGGAAGCCTGCAGAGTGCCTAATCGGAAGATGAGGTGCTGTTCCTCGAGTTTACATTGAGCTTCCGTGGAACAATACAAGAGGCCAAGGACGGTGAGGTCCGAGATAACTAGCTCTGTTAGATGTACATAATTCCCCATTTCTCGTATGCTTTATACTTTGAACTCCTTTATTTGTTATAGAATCATACCGAACAGCACTGTGGGAGCACCTTCACCACAAGGATTGCAGCGGTTCAAGGCGGCGGCTCACCACCAACTTCTCACGGGCAATTGCGATGTCCACATCCCAGGAACGAATAAAAAAAATTGCAGAGAGACTGGAGAAGCTGGGATTAGTCTGCTTAGGTCAGAAAGTGCATTACGGGAGATTTGATAGAGGTGTTCAAAATCATGAATCGCTTTGTTAGAGTAAATAAGGACAAACTGTTTCCAGTGGCTGAAGGGTCGGTAACCAGAGGAGACAGATTGAAGGTGATTGGTAAAAGAACCAGAGGCAACATGAGGAAACATTATTTTCACCCAGCAAGTTGTTGTGATCTGGAACGCGCTGCCTGAAAGGTCGGTGGAAGCAGATTCAATAGTAACTTTCAAAAGGGAATTTTTGAAGGGATATGATTTACAGGTGTATGCGGAAAGAGCAGGGAAGTGGGACTAATTGGACAGCACTTTCAAAGAACCGGCACAGGCACGATGGGCCCAATGGCCTCCTTCTATGATTCTATGATACAGCATAGAAGGAGGCCATTCAGCCCATCATGCCGGTTCTTTGGTAGAGCTCTCCAATTAGTCCCACTCCCCTGCTCTTTCCCCACAGCCCTGCACATTTTTCCAATTCCAGTATTTACCCAATTTCCTTTTGAAAGTTATTATTGAATCTGCTTCCACCGCCCTTTCAGGCAGCGCATTCCAGATCACAACAACTCGATGCGCAACATTTTTTTCCCTCATTTCCTCCCTGGGATTTTTGCTAATTACTTTAAATCTGTGTCCTCTGGTTGCCGACCCTCCTGTCAGTGGAAACAGTTTCTCCCTGTCTCCTCTATTAAATCCCCTCATAATTTTGAACACCTCTATTAAATCTTCCCTTAACCTTTCCTGCTCTGAGGAGAACAATCCCAGCTTCTCCAGTCTCTCCACATAACTGAAGATTTGTGTGTGTACACCCCAGGTCTCTCTGTTCCTGCACCCCCTTTAAAATGTAATTTATATTGTTGTATCAGTAGTTTTAGCTGTTTGTCAATCCCCCTCAATCCTCTTTCATAACTTCTGCACTCTTTCACTCTCCATCATTTTTCATTTCTTTCCTTTGCCCCCTTTGCCCCTCCCAGGGGAGATTATTAGTTGAAATCCTTCCCTGCTGGGCTGTGTGACTCTGAAACTCACTGGATAAACTCACCGAGCTATTGGCAGAACCACATACTCTGCTTCAAAGAGAATTTCTTTGCTTTTTATTTGTTTAAGGCACTGAAAACAAACAACCTAGGTTATATGGAATAAGTTAATGATCTGGAAAAGAACTGAGAAAGGATTGCAGGCTGGATCTCTGAACGTATCTGGTGGGTGAAATTCAAATCGGGCCTAATTGGCGTGACTGGTCAGACTGTGCAGGGTTACAGCGAGGAACTGGGCTCAACTTGGACCAAATCAGGAGCTTCAGAAGCTTTTGCAGGAATGTTCGGCTTGCTGAAACAGCAGAAGCTGACACAGGCAGGGTGAGAGCAAGATTCGCCAGAATGACAGGCAGAGGCACTAATTACCAGCCGCTAAAACAGGACAAAAATAGAAAGACCATTTGGATGGAAACGACACAGAGAAATAAGAATCTAAAGTATCGCCGGAAAAAACCTCCAGTCATCTTCACAAATCTCTGAAGTTATGATTCAGGACCAAAACAGGAAGAGCCAATTTAAAGCCAGGTTGACTTTGGGGCAATATAGAGAAACACAGGAAAAAAGATGAGAGCGGCTCAATGGAAAGTATGACATTCCACAGAAATGCAAGACGGAGGAAATCATTGCGTGTGATGACTGGCCAGTCAACATCATTTTCGGGCCATTACTGTCCCGTTTAACAGTTGTGCCCATTAATCTGAACTAAATTACAGGATTCACCACACCAGGCACTGACCCCACCCCACAGCGAAAGAAAAAAGGAAGAACTTGCCTTTCACCAGCTTGGGATGTCCCAAAGCGCTTTACAGCCAATGAAGTACTTTCTGAACAGTGGAGTCACTGTTGTAATGTGGGAAACGCGGCAGCCAATTTGCGCACAGCAAGCTCCCACAAACAGCAATGTGACAATGACCAGATAATCTGTATTAGTGATGCTGACTGAGGGATAAATATTGGCCAGGACACCGGGGAGAACTCCCCTGCTCTTCTTCAAATAGTGATAGGATCTTTTACGTCCACCTGAGAGGGCAGACGGGACCTCATTTTAAGGCCTTATCCGAAAGCCAGCACCTCCGACAGTGGAGCACTCCCTCAGTACAGCCTTGGAGTGTCGGCCTGGATTATGGGCTCAAGTCTCTGGAGTAAGACTATGAACGCACAACCTTCTGACTCAGAGGAAAGCATGCTACCCACTGAGCCAAGCATGAGTTGAGATTCTGTCTCTTCCGATTCTCCCTTCTATTAATCGGTGGCCATATCCAATTTATGAATATTTAATACTTCAAATCTGAACCTATTAGCTTCATAATGACCTTAACAAAGTCCTTAATTGTGTCCAAACTCGTGTCTCTGTTGGTCAGTTAGACATGTACCATGGAGCCTCAAGGGGTACCTACAACATTTAAATCAACATTCTCATTAATTTGTAACTATTAAGTTGCTGATGTGATCAGATCTTGGTATTCCAGTTTGGGATTATTCACCAAATGAGGTCACAGCACTAAGAACATCCCTTTCCAAACCTTCAAAGTTCAAAGAGGACAAGACAAGATGCACTGCAGCAACTCGCCAAGGCTTCTTCGGCAGCACCTCCCAAACCCGCGACCTCTTCCACCTAGAAGGACAAGGGCAGCAGACGCATGGGAACACCACCACCTCCAAGTTCCTCTCCAAGTCACACACCATCCTGACTTAGAAATATATCGGCAGTTCCTTCATCGTCGCTGGGTCAAAATCCTGGAACGCCCTCCCTAACAGCACTGTGGGAGTACCTTCACCACACGGACTGCAGCGGTTCAAGAAGGCAGCTCACCACCACCTTCTCAAGGGCAATTAGGGGTGGGCAATAAATGCTGGCAAGGCCAGCATTTAGTACAGGGGCTCAGGGCTGTGTGTGGTACACGGGTCGGCATACAGGGTTGTGTGTGGTACACGGGCCGGAGTACAGGGACTCAGGTCTGCGTGTGGTACATGGGTCGGAGTGCAGGACTGCGTGTGGTACACAGGCTGGAGTACAGGGGCTCAGGGCTGCGTGTGGTACACGGGCCGGAGTACAGGGCCGTATGTGGTACACGGGCGGAGTACAGGGACTCAGGACTGCGTGTGGTACACGGGCCGGAGTACAGGCACTCAGGGCTGCGTGTGGTACACGGGTCGGAGTACAGGACTGCGTGTGGTACACGGGCTGGAACACAGGGGGTCAGGGCTGTGTCTGGTACACAGGACGGAGTACAGGGATACAGGACTGCGTGTAGTACAGGGGTCGGAGTACAGGGCTGCGTGTGGCACACAGGTTGGAGTACAGGGCTGCGTGTGGTACACGGGCTGGAGTACAGGGGCTCAGGAGTGCATGTGGTACACGGGCCAGAGTACAGTGACTCACGACTGCGTGTGGTACACGGGTCTGAATACATGGACTCAGGACTGCGTGTGGTACACGGGTCGGAGTACAGGGACTCAGGACTGTGTGTGGTACACGGATTGGAGTACAGGGCTGTGTGTGGTACACGGGCTGGAGTACAGGGGCTCAGGGCTGCGTGTGGTACATGGGCTGGAGTACAGGGCTGCGTATGGTACACGGGCTGGAGTACAGGGGCCCAGGGCTGCGTGTGGTACATGGGCTGGAGTACAGGGCTGCGTGTGGTACACAGGCTGGAGTACAGGGGCCCAGGGCTGCGTGTGGTACACGGGCTGGAGTACAGGGACTCAGGACTGCGTGTGGTACACGGGCTGGAGTACAGGGGCTCAGGGCTGCGTGTGGTACACAGGTCGGAGTACAGGGCTGTGTGTGGTACACGGGCTGGAGTACAGGGCTGCGTGTTGTACACGGACTGCAGTTCTGGATACACCTGCCATACAGGTCTCGCCACATAGCCCAATAACAGAAGCCTAAGTTCTCTGATCACGCCATCTGACTCTGGAGATTAATCACAGTCCATGTTTTACCTTTCATGATTGTAATTACATTGAGGTAAACTGAAGCATGATGGATATCGATGCTTTAAAAATGTGGCAATTTAATAGGGTTTTATAGTTATGTTTTAAAAAATTAAATCTACAAGATTCTCTCTTAAGGAGGCAAAATACTAACTTTTAAAGTAAATTCACTATCACTTGTTTGATTAAAAACATGCCATTTGTCCAGGAAACATCTCGAAGCTGCTATATGGCCTGAATGTGACTCCAGTCTCCGCACCAACCTGCTTGAGTTGCAGCTGCCCCAGCAAGCCACTCAGTTGTATGCAGGGCAATTAGAGATGGCCAATAAATGTCGGCCTTGCCAGCGACACCCACAGCCTGAGAATGATCAATAACAGTCGGCGCTTTGCCAGGGAACGCTGAGCCCCGTGCAGTGCCTTCATGCTCGATGGAAAGCTGCCACAGGAGACAGACTCTGCCATATTGTCAGGCACACACACCCAGTTCTGGATGTCCTGCCCAATTGTTAAGCACAGCTAAAGCGTTCAGTACTGGCCAGAAAGCTCGAGTCCCACCGAGCCTTGTTGGCTTTGCAGCTCATGCATGAGATGAAGGATGATGACGTCAACTTTTGATTTGTTTAGTAAACTACAATTATATATTTTTGCCTGAAGAAAAATTAACATGAAGTCCAGTATGTAAGTCTGGAATTTGATGATGTGTGCTGCCTGGATAATTGCCTTGAATGTTAACACCTTGCCAGTAACACTAAATGAGCCATTAATTTTAATTTCAATGCACTGTTAGTACATTTTGCAAAGCAAAAGTAGCAAATCCCTGGTTTAGCCCCATGAGTCCTTTTTGTCGCAGGAACAATTAAGCCTGACAAAGTTAATCTTTCGAGCAAGCGACATCGTGAGACTCAGAGAGAGAAAGCACCAAGTGGAGTAATGGACTGGGCGGAATGGAGGGCAACGCTTCTTCACTAGGGGAAGAACGAAGGCTTAGAGCGCAGCGAGGGCGAGTGAAGACAGGAACAGAATGGGGCAGCAGCGAGCTCATTACACCACGCCTGGGGTCTGAAATGCTAAGGGAGGTGAAGGGGTTCCACAGTTTAGAGTTCTAGGGAGAGAACAGGCTAGAGGAGGAAAGAAAGAAAGGTCTTGCCTTTCACGACCTCAGAACGTCCCAAAACGCTTTACAGCCAATGAAATACTTTTGAAGTGCAGTCCCTGTTGTAATGTAGGAAACGTGGCAGTCAATTTGCGCACAGCAAGCTCCCACAAACAGCAACGTGATAATGACCAAGTCATCTGTTTTTTTTTAGCGATGCTGGTTGAGGGATAAATATTGGCCCAGGACACCGGGGAGAACTCCCCTGCTCTTCTTCGAAATAGTGCTGTGGCATCTTTTACGTCTGCCTGAGAGAGCTGGTTTAACATCTCATCTGAAAGACGGCCCCTCCGACAGTGCAGCACTCCCTCAGCACTGCCCCTCTGACAGTGCAGCACTCCCTCAGCACTGCCCCTCTGACAGTGCAGCACTCCCTCAGCACTGCCCCTCTGACAGTGCAGCACTCCCTCAGCACTGCCCCTCTGACAGTGCAGCACTCCCTCAGCACTGCCCCTCTGACAGTGCAGCACTCCCTCAGCACTGCCCCTCTGACAGTGCAGCACTCCCTCAGCACTGCCCCTCTGACAGTGCAGCACTCCCTCAGCACTGCCCCTCTGACAGTGCAGCACTCCCTCAGCACTGCCCCTCTGACAGTGCAGCACTCCCTCAGCACTGCCCCTCTGACAGTGCAGCACTCCCTCAGCACTGCCCCTCTGACAGTGCAGCACTCCCTCAGCACTGCACTGGGAGTGTCGGCCTAGATTATGTGCTCAGGTCTCTGGAGTGGGACTTGAACCCACGACCTTCTCGCTCACCACACCGTGAGGCTGCAGCGAGGAGGAAGGCAAGGTGGGATCAGCATTTGGAACTGAGGAGGAACCCTGGGGACAAACAGAAAAAAAAGAGAGTTTTTGCTGAACATTCCAGAATGGCAGCAGTATAATTTCAGTTCTAATTAATCAGCCCGAGCAGATTTAAGGCATTCATGTCATTAAAAGTAATTCTATGTGATGTCCTTTGTAAAACCCTGCATACAAATTTGCCGTTGCTTGTGGTATTTTGGTCGCTGATTCATGCCATTGTCAAGACTTTTAATGATGCCAGCGCGTGCCTTTAGAAGCAAATTTAACTGTGGCTTTCCTCTGGGAATAATCAAGGCAACTCGAAGTACAAAATGGTACAAATTAGTCATTGGGAGTACAGTGCAGTTAAAAGGAGGGCATCTTACATTGGCTTAATGGCCCACAGTACACAATATTTTGAATTAGAAAGGATGGCAAAGCGCATTAATACGATTGTCTGCGGAATGGGGCAGGACCTGAACTTCTGGACAAGGTCATTCCTCAATCTCAGCTCAGCTGTCGGGAGACTCAAGAATCTTGGCTTGAGAGGGTGATGGATGGGAAATAAATCAGAAGGCAAGTCAACCTGTACCTCATTCAGAGACAGAGGGAATAGCCCAGGGACAAGGGAGCTCTCCTCACTCTCACTCCGAGGGTGGTACTGGGAATAGCCCAGGGACAAGGGAGCTCTCCTCACTCTCACTCCGAGGGTGGTACTGGGAATAGCCCAGGGACAAGGCAGCACTCCTCACTCTCACTCCGAGGGTGGTACTGGGAATAGCCCAGGGACAAGGGAGCGCTCCTCTCTCTCACTCCGAGGGCAGTACTGGGAATAGCCCAGGGACAAGGGAGCTCTCCTCACTCTCACTCCGAGGGCGGTACTGGGAATAGCCCAGGGACAAGGGAGCGCTCCTCACTCTCACTCCGAGGGTGGTACTGGGAATAGCCCAGGGACAAGGGAGCGCTCCTCTCTCTCACTCCGAGGGCAGTACTGGGAATAGCCCAGGGACAAGGGAGCTCTCCTCACTCTCACTCCGAGGGCGGTACTGGGAATAGCCCAGGGACAAGGGAGCTCTCCTCACTCTCACTCCGAGGGTGGTACTGGGAATAGCCCAGGGACAAGGGAGCGCTCCTCACTCTCACTCCGAGGGCAGTACTGGGAATAGCCCAGGAACAAGGCAGCTCTCCTCACTCTCACTCCGAGGGTGGCGCGGTTTATGTGGTTGGTGGGGGAGGGGGGAGAATGCAGAGGCTGCTTGAAGAGGAGTGTGTGGGAATGCGCTGTGTGAAAATAATTAATGGCCCAGTAATTCCGGGCACAACGCGTGAGTACGGACTGGGTACTCACGCGTGTGCCCGGAGGAATTGCCGGTTTTCAGCATGCACAGCGCATGCGCTGAAAACCGGCATTTCCTGTCCTCTGACCCAAGGGGTTAAGAGGCAGAGCGCGCGCGACTGCCCAGGCAGCGCGTGCGCAGTGAAATTCCTTTTTTTTTTCAGAGTTGCGCGTGTGTAAAGGCCTCCAGTCTTTACGCATTGAAAAACCACACGTAAGTATTTTGTTTTTCAGGTAAGTGGGCTGTTAGTACAATTGAGACATTTTTTTTTCACAGGTTTGTTATTTTTAAAGAATTTACAGTAAGGTAAGTTTAGTTTTAGCCCCGAATTTTTATATAAATTTTTTTTTTTAATTTTAAAATTATTGTTTAAAATAGTTTTTCAGAGTTCTTTATTGTTCATTTAAGTAGTGCAATGTTTTTTTTAGTTTTCTTTCAGGTTTAAGCAGTGTTTTGGGGCCAGGAGTTTTCATGAGTTTGACAGCTCTTACTCTCAAACTCATGAATGAGTTTCCCCTCCCCTGATTGGCTGCACAGTGCTCACCTGATCCCAGCCAGCACATCGCACTAACTACGCCGCTGGATCAGGTAAGCACATCGCGCCGACATCTGAACCGGGCCAGTGACAGGAAATGCGAGCAGGCCCGGGCTTCAGATGTTGGCGCGCAGGGTGAGTGCAGATCGGGGGCTTGCACGCGCGGCAAGCTCCCGGTCCTAATTTCAGGGCCAATATCATGAAGTGGACTGATTCCTTCTTTATACAATGGATAGTCAGGGTCCAGGCAGTCGGTATGTGTTATTGTGAAAAAAACATCGAGAATGATGGCCGCGCAGCAGATAACATCAGTCAGAACGCTCGTCAAGACTTTAAATTATATCAAAACCTGCCAGGGCACATCTGCAGACTACTGCCAGGAACGCACTCCTGATCGCTCCATTATTCTCACACCGAGGGGTTAATGGGAGCAGGTTTCGTGCCTTTTTGCTCCCAGCGGGTATCATCGCAGAGCTGAAGGATGGAACAAGAGCTTAAACACATTTTTCCTGAGTTTTTTGATGATTTTAGGCAGATTCAGAGATTGAGTCGTGTGAAGCGGCCCTTAAACCAGCAAAATAAATCCCTGGTTAATTCTTTAACAAGAAGCACATTAAAATAAACAGGATGAGAGACATCGGGAACAAGGGCCCTGTTAAAAAATATTGAACCATTTCAGTCCCAACAGTTTGATAAAAGCCAAATGTGGCTCATTGGAGACAGAAACTAGTGAGCAGAAAGTATTGGTAAATGTAAGCACGTTACATGAAACTCTAGCACTAATGGTCAATAATGAGGGTGTGTGCAACATCGAGTAGCTTAGAAACTCTTCGAATGATAGTAACAGAGCTTTCCATCAGTGCAACTAGTTTTAGGATCTGGACAATAAATTAGCGAGGAAGCACGGGGGGAGATACAGTGCATGGGGGGAGATACCGTGCACGGGGGGTGACACAGTGCACAGGGGGAGATACCGTGCACGGGGGGAGATACAGTGCACGGGGGGGGATACCATGCACGGGGGGTGACACAGTGCACAGGGGGAGATACCGTGCACGGGGGGAGATACAGTGCACGGGGGGGGATACAGTGCACGGGGGGAGATACAGTGCATGGGGGGAGATACAGTGCATGGGGGGAGACAGTGCATGGGGGGAGATACCGTGCACGGGGGGAGATACAGTGCACGGGGGGAGATACCATGCATGGGGGAGATACAGTGCACGGGGGGAGATACAGTGCACGGGGGGAGATACAGTGCACGGGGGAGATACAGTGCACGGGGGGTGAGATACAGTGCACGGGGGGGTGAGATACAGTGCATGGGGGAGATACAGTGCACGGGGGGAGATACAGTGCACGGGGGGAGATACAGTGCACGGGGGGAGATACAGTGCACGGGGGGAAGATACCATGCATGGGGGAGATACCGTGCACGGGGGGAGATACAGTGCACGGGGGGAGATACCGTGCATGGGGGAGATACAGTGCACGGGGGGTGAGATACAGTGCACGGGGGGGTGAGATACAGTGCATGGGGGAGATACAGTGCACGGGGGGAGATACCATGCATGGGGGAGATACAGTGCACGGGGGGAGATACCATGCATGGGGGAGATACAGTGCACGGGGGGAGATACCATGCATGGGGGAGATACAATGCACGGGGGGAGACAGTGCATGGGGGGAGATACCATGCATGGGGGAGATACAGTGCACGGGGGGAGATACCATGCATGGGGGAGATACAGTGCACGGGGGGTGAGATACAGTGCACGGGGGAGATACAGTGCAGGGGGGTGAGATACAGTGCACGGGGGGGTGAGATACAGTGCATGGGGGAGATATAGTGCACGGGGGGAGATACCATGCATGGGGGAGATACAGTGCACGGGGGGAGATACCATGCATGGGGGAGATACAGTGCACGGGGGGAGATACAGTGCATGGGGGAGATACAGTGCACGGGGGGTGAGATACAGTGCACGGGGGGTGAGATACAGTGCATGGGGGAGATACAGTGCACGGGGGGAGATACCATGCATGGGGGAGATACAGTGCACGGGGGGAGATACCATGCATGGGAGAGATACAATGCACGGGGGGAGACAGTGCATGGGGGAGATACCATGCATGGGGGAGATACAGTGCACGGGGGGAGATACCATGCATGGGGGAGATACAGTGCACGGGGGGTGAGATACAGTGCACGGGGGGGTGAGATACAGTGCACGGGGGAGATACAGTGCACGGGGGATACAGTGCACGGGGGAGATACAGTGCACGGGGGAGATACAGTGCACGGGACAGACGCAGTGCACGGGGGAGATACAGTGCATGGGGGCGAGATACAGTGTACGGGGGAGATACAGTGCACAGGGGGAGATACAGTGCATGGGGGAGATGCAGTGCACGGGGCAGATACAGTGCACAGGGGGAGATACCGTGCATGGGGGAGATGTAGTGCACAGGGGGATACAGTGCACGGGGGAGATACAGTGCACGGGGGAGATACAGTGCACGGGGGATACAGTGCACGGGGGAGATACAGTGCACGGGGGAGGTACAGTGCACGGGACAGACAGTGCACGGGGGATACAGTGCATGGGGGGAGATACAGTGCATGGGGAGAAACAGTGCACTGAGGAGATACAGTGCACGGGGGGAGATACAGTGCATGGGGGAGATGTAATGCACAGGGGGATACAGTGCACGGGGAGATACAGTGCACGGGGGATATACAGTGCACGGGGGATACAGTGCACGGGGGGAGATACAGTGCACGGGGGAGATACAGTGCATGGGGGGAGATACGGTGCACGGGGGGAGATACAGTGCATGGGGGGAGATACCGTGCATGGGGGATACAGTGCATGGGGGAGATGCAGTGCACAGGGAGATGCAGTGCACAAGGAGATACAGTGTACGGGGGAGATACAGTGCATGGGGGATACAGTGTACGGGGGAGATACAGTGCACGGGGGGATACAGTGCATGGGGGAGATACAGTGCACGGGGGGAGATACAGTGTACGGGACGGACACAGCGCACAGGGGAGATACAGTGCACGGGGGAGATACAGTGCACGGGGGGAGATACAGTGCACGGGGGAGATACAGTGCACGGGGAGATTCAGTGCAAGGGGGAGATAATGTGCACGGGGGATACAGTGCATGGGGGAGATACAGTGCACGGGGAGATACAGTGCAAGGGGGAGATACAATGCATGGCGGGAGGTACCGTGCACAGGGGGAGATATAGGGCACGGGGGGAGATACAGTGCACGGCGGAGATACAGTGCACAGGGGAGATACAGTGCACAGGGGAGATACAGTGCACGGGGGAGATACAGTGCACAGGGGAGATACAGTGCACGGGGGGACACAGTGCACAGGGAGATACAGTGCACGGGGGAGATACAGTGCACGGGGGATATACAGTGCTCAGGGGAGATACAGTGCACGGGGGATATACAGTGCACGGGGGATATACAGTGCACGGGGGAGATTCAGTGCACAGGGGGAGATACAGTGCACAGGGGGACATTCAGTGCACGTGGAGAAACAGTGCACGGGGAAGATACAGTGCACGGGGGGAGATACCGTGAATGGGGGTAGATACAGTGCATGAGGGGAAATACAGTACACGGGGAGAGATGCACTGCACAGACTGAGATACAGTGCACAGGGGGAGATACAGTGCATTGGGGGAGATACAGTGCACGGGGGAGATACCGTGCACGGGGGAGATACCGTGCACGGGGGGAGACACAGTGCACGGTGGGAGATGCACTGCACGGGCTGATATACAGTGCACGGGGAGATACAGCGCACGGGGAAGATGCAGTGCATGGGGCAGATACAGTGCATGGGGCAGATACAGTGCACGGGGGACATACAGTGCACGGGGGAGGTACAGTGCATGGGGCAGATACAGTGCACGGGGGGGAGATACATTGCACGGGGGGAGGCACAGTGCACGGGGAGAGATGCACTGCACGGGCTGAGATACAGTGCACAGGGGGAGATACCGTGCACTGGGGGAGATACAGTGCACGGCGGTGATACAGTGCACGGGGGAGATACAGTGCATGGGACAGACACAGTGCACGGGGGAGGTACAGTGCATGGGGCAGATACAGCGCACGGGGGGAGATACATTGCACGGGGGGAGACACAGTGCACGGGGAGAGATGCACTGCACGGGCTGAGATACAGTGCACAGGGGGAGATACCGTGCATTGGGGGAGATACAGTGCATGGCGGTGATACAGTGTACGGGGGAGATACAGTGCACGGGGGAGATACAGTGCACGGGGGAGATACAGTGCATGGGACAGACACAGTGCACGGGGGATACAGTGCATGGGGGAGATACAGTGCACGGGGAGATACAGTGCATGGGAGATACAGTGCATGGGGGGGTACAGTGCACGGGGGAGATACAGTGCACGGGACAGACACAGTGCACAGGGGATACAGTGCATGGGGGGAGATACAGTGCATGGGGAGATACAGTGCACTGAGGAGATACAGTGCACGGGGGGATACAGTGCATGGGGGGAGATACAGTGCATGGGGGGAGAAACAGTGCATGGGGAGATACAGTGCACTGAGGAGATACAGTGCACGGGGGGATACAGTGCATGGGGGGAGATACAGTGCATGGGGGGAGAAACAGTGCATGGGGGAGATAGAGTGCATGGGGGAGATACAGTGCACGGGGGAGATACAGTGCACGGGACAGACACAGTGCACGGGGGATAAAGTGCATGGGGGGAGATACAGTGCACGTGGAGATACAGTGCACGGGGGAGATACAGTGCACGGGGGATACAGTGTACGGGGGAGATACAGTGCACGGGGGGATACAGTGCATGGGGGGAGATACAGTGCACGGGGGGAGATACAGTGTACGGGACAGACACCGCGCACGGGGGAGATACAGTGCACGGGGGAGATACAGTGCACGGAGAGATTCAGTGCAAGGGGGAGATAATGTGCATGGGGGATACAGTGCACGGGGGAGATACAGTGCATGGGGAGCTACAGTGCAAGGGGGAGATACCATGCATGGGGGAGATACAGTGCACGGGGGGAGATACCATGCATGGGAGAGATACAATGCACGGGGGGAGACAGTGCATGGGGGAGATACCATGCATGGGGGAGATACAGTGCACGGGGGGAGATACCATGCATGGGGGAGATACAGTGCACGGGGGGTGAGATACAGTGCACGGGGGGGTGAGATACAGTGCATGGGGGAGATACAGTGCACGGGGGAGATACAGTGCACGGGGGATACAGTGCACGGGGGAGATACAGTGCACGGGGGAGATACAGTGCACGGGACAGACGCAGTGCACGGGGGAGATACAGTGCATGGGGGCGAGATACAGTGTACGGGGGAGATACAGTGCACAGGGGGAGATACAGTGCATGGGGGAGATGCAGTGCACGGGGCAGATACAGTGCACAGGGGGAGATACCGTGCATGGGGGAGATGTAGTGCACAGGGGGATACAGTGCACGGGGGAGATACAGTGCACGGGGGAGATACAGTGCACGGGGGATACAGTGCACGGGGGAGATACAGTGCACGGGGGAGGTACAGTGCACGGGACAGACAGTGCACGGGGGATACAGTGCATGGGGGGAGATACAGTGCATGGGGAGAAACAGTGCACTGAGGAGATACAGTGCACGGGGGGAGATACAGTGCATGGGGGAGATGTAATGCACAGGGGGATACAGTGCACGGGGAGATACAGTGCACGGGGGATATACAGTGCACGGGGGATACAGTGCACGGGGGAGATACAGTGCACGGGGGAGATGCAGTGCACAGGGAGATGCAGTGCACAAGGAGATACAGTGTACGGGGGAGATACAGTGCATGGGGGATACAGTGTACGGGGGAGATACAGTGCACGGGGGGATACAGTGCATGGGGGAGATACAGTGCACGGGGGGAGATACAGTGTACGGGACGGACACAGCGCACAGGGGAGATACAGTGCACGGGGGAGATACAGTGCACGGGGGAGATACAGTGCACGGGGGAGATACAGTGCACGGGGAGATTCAGTGCAAGGGGGAGATAATGTGCACGGGGGATACAGTGCATGGGGGAGATACAGTGCACGGGGAGATACAGTGCAAGGGGGAGATACAATGCATGGCGGGAGGTACCGTGCACAGGGGGAGATATAGGGCACGGGGGGAGATACAGTGCACGGCGGAGATACAGTGCACAGGGGAGATACAGTGCACAGGGGAGATACAGTGCACGGGGGAGATACAGTGCACAGGGGAGATACAGTGCACGGGGGAGATACAGTGCACGGGGGGACACAGTGCACAGGGAGATACAGTGCACGGGGGAGATACAGTGCACGGGGGATATACAGTGCTCAGGGGAGATACAGTGCACGGGGGATATACAGTGCACGGGGGATATACAGTGCACGGGGGAGATTCAGTGCACAGGGGGAGATACAGTGCACAGGGGGACATTCAGTGCACGTGGAGAAACAGTGCACGGGGAAGATACAGTGCACGGGGGGAGATACCGTGAATGGGGGTAGATACAGTGCATGAGGGGAAATACAGTACACGGGGAGAGATGCACTGCACAGACTGAGATACAGTGCACAGGGGGAGATACAGTGCATTGGGGGAGATACAGTGCACGGGGGAGATACCGTGCACGGGGGAGATACCGTGCACGGGGGGAGACACAGTGCACGGTGGGAGATGCACTGCACGGGCTGATATACAGTGCACGGGGAGATACAGCGCACGGGGAAGATGCAGTGCATGGGGCAGATACAGTGCATGGGGCAGATACAGTGCACGGGGGACATACAGTGCACGGGGGAGGTACAGTGCATGGGGCAGATACAGTGCACGGGGGGAGATACATTGCACGGGGGGAGGCACAGTGCACGGGGAGAGATGCACTGCACGGGCTGAGATACAGTGCACAGGGGGAGATACCGTGCACTGGGGGAGATACAGTGCACGGCGGTGATACAGTGCACGGGGGAGATACAGTGCATGGGACAGACACAGTGCACGGGGGAGGTACAGTGCATGGGGCAGATACAGCGCACGGGGGGAGATACATTGCACGGGGGGAGACACAGTGCACGGGGAGAGATGCACTGCACGGGCTGAGATACAGTGCACAGGGGGAGATACCGTGCATTGGGGGAGATACAGTGCATGGCGGTGATACAGTGTACGGGGGAGATACAGTGCACGGGGGAGATACAGTGCACGGGGGAGATACAGTGCATGGGACAGACACAGTGCACGGGGGATACAGTGCATGGGGGAGATACAGTGCACGGGGAGATACAGTGCATGGGAGATACAGTGCATGGGGGGGTACAGTGCACGGGGGAGATACAGTGCACGGGACAGACACAGTGCACAGGGGATACAGTGCATGGGGGGAGATACAGTGCATGGGGAGATACAGTGCACTGAGGAGATACAGTGCACGGGGGGATACAGTGCATGGGGGGAGATACAGTGCATGGGGGGAGAAACAGTGCATGGGGAGATACAGTGCACTGAGGAGATACAGTGCACGGGGGGATACAGTGCATGGGGGGAGATACAGTGCATGGGGGGAGAAACAGTGCATGGGGGAGATAGAGTGCATGGGGGAGATACAGTGCACGGGGGAGATACAGTGCACGGGACAGACACAGTGCACGGGGGATAAAGTGCATGGGGGGAGATACAGTGCACGTGGAGATACAGTGCACGGGGGAGATACAGTGCACGGGGGATACAGTGTACGGGGGAGATACAGTGCACGGGGGGATACAGTGCATGGGGGGAGATACAGTGCACGGGGGGAGATACAGTGTACGGGACAGACACCGCGCACGGGGGAGATACAGTGCACGGGGGAGATACAGTGCACGGAGAGATTCAGTGCAAGGGGGAGATAATGTGCATGGGGGATACAGTGCACGGGGGAGATACAGTGCATGGGGAGCTACAGTGCAAGGGGGAGATACGGTGCACGGCGGGAGGTACAGTGCACAGGGGGAGATACGGGGCTCGGGGGCAGATACAGTGCACGGCAGAGATACAGTGCACAGGGGAGATACAGTGCACGGGGGAGATACAGTGCACGGGGAGATACAGTGCACGGGGGAGATACAGTGTACAGGGGAGATACAGTGCACGTGGGGGCACAGTGCATGGGGGGACATACAATGCACGGGGGAGATACAATGCACAGGGGAGATACAGTGCACGGGGGGAGATACAGTGCACGGGGAGATACAGTGCACGGGGGATATACAGTGCACGTGGGAGATTCAGTGCACGGGGCAGTTACAGTGCACAGGGGGAGATACAGTGCACAGGGGGAGATACAGTGCATGGGTGAGATACAGTGCACGGGGGGAGATACAGTGCACGGGGAGATACAGTGCACGGGGGATATACAGTGCACGTGGGAGATTCAGTGCACGGGGCAGTTACAGTGCACAGGGGGAGATACAGTGCATGGGTGAGATACAGTGCACAGGGGAGATATAGTGCATGGGGTGGGGAGATACAGTGCACGGGGGGTGTGATACAGTGCACGGGGGGAGATACAGTGCACGGGGGAGATATAGTGCACGGGGGAGATACCGTGCATGGGGGGAGATACAGTGCATGGCGGGAGATACAGTGCATGGCGGAGATACAGTGCACAGGGGGTGAGATACAGAGCATGGGGGGAGATACAGTGCATGGGGGGAGGTACAGTGCATGTGGGGGGGAGATACAGGGTACGGGGTGTGTGATACAGTGCACGGGGGGAGATACAGTGCACGGGGGAGATATAGTGCACGGGGGAGATACCGTGCATGGGGGGAGATACAGTGCATGGGGGAGATACAGTGCACGGGGGGGGGGATACAGAGCATGAGGGGAGATACAGTGCATGGGGGGGAGGTACAGTGCATGTGGGGGGAGATACAGGGCACGGGGGTTGATACAGTGCAGGGGGAGATACAGTGCATGTCAGGGGAGATACAGTGCACGGGGGGAGATAGAGTGCAGGGGGAGATTACAGTGCACGGGGGGAGATAGAGTGCAGGGGGAGATACAGTGCACGGGGGGGATACAGTGCATGGGGGGAGATACAGTGCATGGGGGAGATACAGTGCACGGGGGAGATACAGTGCACGGGGGAGATACAGTGCACGGGGAGATACAGTGCACGGGGGAGATACAGTGCATGGGGAGATACAGTACACGGGGGAGATACAGTGCACAGGGGGAGATACAGTACATGGGGGAGATACAGTGCATGGGGCAGATACAGTGCACGGGGGTGAGATACAGTGCACGGGGGGAGATACAGTGCACAGGGGGAGATACAGTACACAGGCTGATACAGTGCACGGGGGAGATGTAGTGCACGGGGGGATACAGTGCACGGGGGAGATACAGTGCACGGGGGAGATACAGTGCAAGGGGGCGATACAGTGCACGGGGGATACAGTGCATGGGGGGAGATACAGTGCATGGGGGGGGGTACAGTGCATGGGGGAGATACAGTGCATGGGGGAGATACAGTGCACGGGGGAGATACAGTGCACGGGGGAGATACAGTGCATGGGACAGACACAGTGCACGGGGGATACAGTGCATGGGGGGAGATACAGTGCATGAGGAGATACAGTGCACAGGGGAGATACAGTGCATGGGGGATACAGTGCACAGGGGATACAGTGCATGGGGGGAGATACAGTGCACGGGGAGATACAGTGCACGGGGGAGATACAGTGCATGGGGGAGATACAGTGCACGGGGAGATACCGTGCACGGGGGGAGATACAGTACACATGGGAAATACTGTACATGGGGGAGATACAGTGCACAGGGGGTGAGATACAGTGCACGGGGGGTGAGATACAGTACACGGGGGGTGAGATACAGTGCGCGGGGGGAGATACAGTGCACAGGGGGCGATACAGTGCACAGGGGTATACAGTGCACGGGGGAGATGTAGTGCACAGGGGGATACAGTGCACGGGGGAGATACAGTGCACGGGGGATACATTGCACGGGGGAGATACAGTGCTCGGGACAGACACAGTGCATGGGGGATACAGTGCATGGGGGGAGATACAGTGCATGGGGGAGATACAGTGCATGGGGGAGATACAGTGCATGGGGGAGATACAGTGCACGGGGGAGATACAGTGCACGGGACAGACACAGTGCACGGGGGAGATACAGTGCATAGGGGAGATATAGTGCATGGGGTGGGGAGATACAGTGCACACGGGGGGAGATACAGTGCATGGGGGGAGATACAGTGCATGGGGGGAGTTACAGTGCATGTGGGTGTGAGATACAGTGCATTGGGGGAGATAGAGTGCAGGGGGAGATACAGTGCACGGGGGAGATACAGTGCATGGGGAAGATACAGTGCAGGGGGGAGATACAGTGCATGGGGGAGATACAGTGCACAGGGAAGATACAGTGCACGGGGCAGATACAGTGCACAGGGAAGATACAGTGCACGGGGCAGATACAGTGCACGTGGGGAGATACATTGCACGGGGGGAGACACAGTGCACGGGGAGAGATGCACTGCACGGGCTGAGATACAGTGCACAGGGGGAGATACAGTGCATTGGGGGAGATACAGTGCACAGGGGAGATACAGTGCATGGGGGGAGATACAGTGCATGGGGGATACAGTGCACGGGGGAAACAGTGCAAGGGGAGACACAATGCACGGGGGATACAGTGCATGGAGATACAGTGCACGGGGGGATACAGTGCACGGGGTAAACAGTGCATGGGGGGAGATAAAGTGCACGGGGAGATACAGTACACGGGGGAAATACAGTGCACGGGGAGATGCAGTGCACGGGGGGAGATACAGTGCACAGGGGATGAGATACAGTGCACGGTGGGTGAGGTACAGTGCATGGGGAGATACAGTGCACGGGGGAGATACAGTGCACGGGGGAGATACAGTGCACGGGGAGATACAGTGCACGGGGGAGATACAGTGCACGGGGGAGATACAGTGCACGGGGAGATACAGTGCACAGGGGGAGATACAGTGCACAGGGGGAGATACAGTACATGGGGGAGATACAGTACATGGGGGAGATACAGTGCATGGGGCAGATACAGTGCACAGGGGGTGAGATACAGTGCACGGGGAGTGAGATACAGTGCACGGGGGGAGATACAGTGCACAGGGGGAGATACAGTACACGGGGAGATACAGTGCACGGGACAGACACAGTGCACGGGGGATACAGTGCATGGGGGGAGATACAGTGCACGTGGAGATACAGTACATGGGGGAGATACAGTGCACGGGGGGAGATACAGTGCACAGGGGGAGATACAGTGCACGGGGAGATACAGTGCACGGGGGAGATGTAGTGCACAGGGGGATACAGTGCACGGGGAGCTACAGTGCATGGGGGATACAGTGCATGGGGGAGATACAGTGCACGGGGGAGATACAGTGCACGGGGGATACATTGCACAGGGGAGATACAGTGCACGGGGGATACATTGCACGGGGGAGATACAGTGCACGTGGAGATACAGTGCACGGGACAGACACAGTGCATGGGGGATACAGTGCATGGGGGAGATACAGTGCACGGGGGAGATACAGTGCATGGGGGAGATACAGTGCATGGGGGAGATACAGTGCATGGGGGAGATACAGTGCATGGGGGAGATACAGTGCACGGGACAGACAGTGCACGGGGGATACAGTGCATGGGGGGAGATACAGTGCACGTGGAGATACAGTGCACGGGGGAGATACAGTGTACGGGGATGCAGTGTATGGGGGAGATACAGTACACGGGAGGAGTTACAGTGTACGGGACGGACACAGCGCACGGGGGAGATACAGTGCACGGGGGAAATATAGTGCACGGGGGGGAGATACAGTGCACGGGGGAGATACAGTGCACGGAGAGATTCAGTGCAAAGGGGAGATAATGTGCACGGGGGATACAGTGCACGAGGGAGATACAGTGCACGGGGAGCTACAGTGCACGGGGAGCTACAGTGCAAGGGGGAAATACAGTGCACGGCGGGAGGTACAGTGCACAGGGGGAGATACAAGGCTCGGGGGGAGATACAGTGCATGGGGGGACACAGTGCATGGGGGAGAAACAGTGCACAGGGGAGATACAGTGCACGGGGGGGTGATACAGTGCACGGGGAGATACAGTGCACGGGGGAGATACAGTGCACGGGGGAGACACTGCTCAGGGGAGATACAGTGCACGGGGGATATACAGTGCACGTGGGAGATTCAGTGCACGGGCCAGTTACAGTGCACAGGGGGAGATACAGTGCACAGGGGAGATACAATGCACGGGGGAGATGCAGTGTACAGGGGAGGTACAATGCACGGGGGGACACAGTGCATGGGGGAGATACAGTGCATGGGGGGAGATACAGTGCACGGGGGAGATTCAGTGCACGGGCCAGTTACAATGCACAGGGGGAGATACAGTGCACGGGTGAGATACAGTGCATGGGGAGATACAGTGCACGGGGGAGATACAGTGCTCAGGGGAGATACAGTGCACGGGGGATATACAGTGCACGGGGGAGATTCAGTGCACGGGCCAGTTACAATGCACAGGGGGAGATACAGTACACAGGGGGAGATACAGTGCACGGGTGAGATACAGTGCACTGGAGAGATATAGTGCATGGGTCGGGGAGATACAGTGCACAGGGGGAGATACAGTGCACGGGTGAGATACAGTGCACGGGGGAGATATAGTGCATGGGTTGGGGAGATACAGTGCACGGGGGGTGAGATACAGTGCACGGGGGGAGATACAGTGCACGGGGGAGATACAGTGCACGGGGGAGATACTGTGCATGGGGGGAGATGCAGTGCATGGGGGAGATACAGTGCATGGGGGAGCTACAGTGTCAGTGGGAGATACAGTGCACAGGGGAGATACAGTGCACAGGGAAGATACAGTGCATGGGGCAGATACAGTGCACGGGGGAGATACCGTGCACGGGGGAGATACAGTGCATGGGGGAGGTACAGTGCACGGGGAATATACAGTGCACGGGGAAGATACAGTGCACGGGGGGAGATACATTGCACGGGGGGAGACACAGTGCATGGGGAGAGATGCACTGCACGGGCTGAGATACAGTGCACAGGGGGAGATACAGTGCATTGGGGGAGATACAGTGCACAGGGGAGACACAGTGCACGGGGGGAGATACAGTGCATGTCAGGGGGAGATAGAGTCCACGGGGGGAGATAGAGTGCAGGGGGAGATACAGTGCACGGGGGGAGATACAGTGCACGGGGCAGATACAGTGCACGGGGGAGATACCGTGCACGGGGGAGATACAGTGCACGGGGGCGATACAGTGCACGGGGGAGGTATAGTGTACGGGGAAGATACAGTGCATGGGGCAGATACAGTGCACGGGGGCAGATACAGTGCACGGGGAGAGATGCACTGCACGGGCTGAGATACAGTGCACAGGGGAGATACAGTGCATGGGGGGAGATACAGTGCACGGGGGGAGAAACAGTGCACGGGGGAGATACATTGCAAGGGGGAGATGCAGTGCACGGGGGGATACAGTGCATGGGGGGAGATACAGTGCATGGGGGAGAAACATTGCACGGGACAGACACAGTGCACGGGGAGATACAGTGCACGGGGAGATACAGTGCACGGAGGATATACAGTGCATGGGGGGATACAGTGCACGGGGGATACAGTGCATGGGGGGAGATACAGTGCACGGGGAGAGATGCACTGCACGGGCTGAAATACAGTGCACAGTGGGAGATACAGTGCATTGGGGGAGATACAGTGCACAGGGGAGATACAGTGCATGGGGGGAGATACAGTGCGTGGGGGAGAAACATTGCACGGGGGAGATACAGTGCAAGGGGGAGACACAATGCACGGGGGATACAGTGCATGGGGGAGATACAGTGCACGGGGGAGATACAGTGCACGGGACAGACACAGTGCACGGGGATATAGTGCATGGGGGGAGATACAGTGCACGGGGAGATACAGTGCATGGGGAGATACAGTGCATGGGGGGATACAGTGCATGGGGCAGATACAGTGCATGGAGTGGGGAGATACAGTGCACGGGGGGGATATACAGTGCATGAGGGGATATACAGTGCACGGGGGAGATACGGTGCATGGGGGCGATACAGTGCACTGGGGAGATACAGAACATGGTGGGGATATACAGTGCACGGGGAGATGCAGTGCACAGGGGAGATACAGTGCACAGGGGAGATACAGTGCATGGGGCAGAAACAGTGCACAGGGGGTGAGATACAGCGCACGGGGGGAGATACAGTGCACGGGGGGATACAGTACATGGGGGAGATACACTGCACGGGGGGAGATACAGTGCATGGGGGGAGATACAGTGCATGGGGGAGATACAGTGCACAGGACAGAAACAGTGCACGGGGGATACAGTGCATGGGGGGGAGATACAGTGCATGGGGAGATACAGTGCATGGAGTGGGGAGATACAGTGCACGGGGGGGGGAGATACAGTGCACGGGGGAGATACACTGCATGGGGGAGGTGCAGTGCACTTGGGGGGAGATACAGTGCATGGGGGGAGATACAGTGCAGGGGGAGATACAGTGCATGGGGGGAGATACAGTGCATGTCAGGGGGAGATACAGTCCACGGGGGGAGATACAGTGCACGGGGCAGATACCGTGCACGGGGCAGATACAGTGCACGGGGGAGATACCGTGCACGGGGGAGATACCATGCACGGGGGAGATACAGTGCCCGGGGGAGATACAGTGCCCGGGGGAGATACAGTGCACGGGGGAGGTATAGTGTACGGGGCAGATACAGGGCACGGGGGCAGATACAGTGCACGGGGAGAGATGCACTGCACGGGCTGAGATACAGTGCACAGGGGGAGATACAGTGCATTGGGGGAGATAACGTGCACGGGGGTGATACAGTGCACGGGGGAGATACAGTGCACGTGGGGGGAGATGCAGTGCATGGGGGAGATACAGTGCACAGGGGAGATACAGTGCATGGGGGGAGAAACATTGCACGGGGGCGATACAGTGCAAGGGGGAAATACAGTGCACGGGGGGATACAGTGCATGGGGGGAGATACAGTGCATGGGGGAGATACAGTGCACAGGGGAGATACAGTGCACGGGGGAGAAACATTGCACGGGACAGACACAGTGCACGGGGGGATACAGTGCATGGGGGGATACAGTGCACGGGGAGATACAGTGCACGGGGGAGATACAGTGCATGGGGGGATACAGTGCACGGGGGATACAGTGCATGGGGGGAGATACCGTGCACAGGGAGATACAGTGCACGGGGGAGATACAGTGCACGGGGGAGATACTGTGCACGGGGGATACAGTGCACGGGGGAGATACAGTGCACGGGGGGTGAGATACAGTGCATGCGGGAGATACAGTGCACGGGGGAGATGTAGTGCACAGGGGGATACAGTGCACGGGGAGCTACAGTGCATGGGGGATACAGTGCATGGGGGAGATACAGTGCACGGGACAGACACAGTGCACGGGGGATACAGTGCATGGGGGGAGATACAGTGCACGTGGAGATACAGTACATGGGGGAGATACAGTGCACGGGGGGAGATACAGTGCACAGGGGGAGATACAGTGCACGGGGAGATACAGTGCACGGGGGAGATGTAGTGCACAGGGGGATACAGTGCACGGGGAGCTACAGTGCATGGGGGATACAGTGCATGGGGGAGATACAGTGCACGGGGGAGATACAGTGCACGGGGATACATTGCACAGGGGAGATACAGTGCACGGGGGATACATTGCACGGGGGAGATACAGTGCACGTGGAGATACAGTGCACGGGACAGACACAGTGCATGGGGGATACAGTGCATGGGGGAGATACAGTGCACGGGGGAGATACAGTGCATGGGGGAGATACAGTGCATGGGGGAGATACAGTGCATGGGGGAGATACAGTGCATGGGGGAGATACAGTGCACGGGACAGACAGTGCACGGGGGATACAGTGCATGGGGGGAGATACAGTGCACGTGGAGATACAGTGCACGGGGGAGATACAGTGTACGGGGATGCAGTGTATGGGGGAGATACAGTACACGGGAGGAGTTACAGTGTACGGGACGGACACAGCGCACGGGGGAGATACAGTGCACGGGGGAAATATAGTGCACGGGGGGGAGATACAGTGCACGGGGGAGATACAGTGCACGGAGAGATTCAGTGCAAAGGGGAGATAATGTGCACGGGGGATACAGTGCACGAGGGAGATACAGTGCACGGGGAGCTACAGTGCACGGGGAGCTACAGTGCAAGGGGGAAATACAGTGCACGGCGGGAGGTACAGTGCACAGGGGGAGATACAAGGCTCGGGGGGAGATACAGTGCATGGGGGGACACAGTGCATGGGGGAGAAACAGTGCACAGGGGAGATACAGTGCACGGGGGGGTGATACAGTGCACGGGGAGATACAGTGCACGGGGGAGATACAGTGCACGGGGGAGACACTGCTCAGGGGAGATACAGTGCACGGGGGATATACAGTGCACGTGGGAGATTCAGTGCACGGGCCAGTTACAGTGCACAGGGGGAGATACAGTGCACAGGGGAGATACAATGCACGGGGGAGATGCAGTGTACAGGGGAGGTACAATGCACGGGGGGACACAGTGCATGGGGGAGATACAGTGCATGGGGGGAGATACAGTGCACGGGGGAGATTCAGTGCACGGGCCAGTTACAATGCACAGGGGGAGATACAGTGCACGGGTGAGATACAGTGCACGGGGAGATACAGTGCACGGGGGAGATACAGTGCTCAGGGGAGATACAGTGCACGGGGGATATACAGTGCACGGGGGAGATTCAGTGCACGGGCCAGTTACAATGCACAGGGGGAGATACAGTACACAGGGGGAGATACAGTGCACGGGTGAGATACAGTGCACTGGAGAGATATAGTGCATGGGGCGGGGAGATACAGTGCACAGGGGGAGATACAGTGCACGGGTGAGATACAGTGCACGGGGGAGATATAGTGCATGGGTTGGGGAGATACAGTGCACGGGGGGTGAGATACAGTGCACGGGGGGAGATACAGTGCACGGGGGAGATACAGTGCACGGGGGAGATACTGTGCATGGGGGGAGATGCAGTGCATGGGGGAGATACAGTGCATGGGGGAGCTACAGTGTCAGTGGGAGATACAGTGCACAGGGGAGATACAGTGCACAGGGAAGATACAGTGCATGGGGCAGATACAGTGCACGGGGGAGATACCGTGCACGGGGGAGATACAGTGCATGGGGGAGGTACAGTGCACGGGGAATATACAGTGCACGGGGAAGATACAGTGCACGGGGGGAGATACATTGCACGGGGGGAGACACAGTGCATGGGGAGAGATGCACTGCACGGGCTGAGATACAGTGCACAGGGGGAGATACAGTGCATTGGGGGAGATACAGTGCACAGGGGAGACACAGTGCACGGGGGGAGATACAGTGCATGTCAGGGGGAGATAGAGTCCACGGGGGGAGATAGAGTGCAGGGGGAGATACAGTGCACGGGGGGAGATACAGTGCACGGGGCAGATACAGTGCACGGGGGAGATACCGTGCACGGGGGAGATACAGTGCACGGGGGCGATACAGTGCACGGGGGAGGTATAGTGTACGGGGAAGATACAGTGCATGGGGCAGATACAGTGCACGGGGGCAGATACAGTGCACGGGGAGAGATGCACTGCACGGGCTGAGATACAGTGCACAGGGGAGATACAGTGCATGGGGGGAGATACAGTGCACGGGGGGAGAAACAGTGCACGGGGGAGATACATTGCAAGGGGGAGATGCAGTGCACGGGGGGATACAGTGCATGGGGGGAGATACAGTGCATGGGGGAGAAACATTGCACGGGACAGACACAGTGCACGGGGAGATACAGTGCACGGGGAGATACAGTGCACGGAGGATATACAGTGCATGGGGGGATACAGTGCACGGGGGATACAGTGCATGGGGGGAGATACAGTGCACGGGGAGAGATGCACTGCACGGGCTGAAATACAGTGCACAGTGGGAGATACAGTGCATTGGGGGAGATACAGTGCACAGGGGAGATACAGTGCATGGGGGGAGATACAGTGCGTGGGGGAGAAACATTGCACGGGGGAGATACAGTGCAAGGGGGAGACACAATGCACGGGGGATACAGTGCATGGGGGAGATACAGTGCACGGGGGAGATACAGTGCACGGGACAGACACAGTGCACGGGGATATAGTGCATGGGGGGAGATACAGTGCACGGGGAGATACAGTGCATGGGGAGATACAGTGCATGGGGGGATACAGTGCATGGGGCAGATACAGTGCATGGAGTGGGGAGATACAGTGCACGGGGGGGATATACAGTGCATGAGGGGATATACAGTGCACGGGGGAGATACGGTGCATGGGGGCGATACAGTGCACTGGGGAGATACAGAACATGGTGGGGATATACAGTGCACGGGGAGATGCAGTGCACAGGGGAGATACAGTGCACAGGGGAGATACAGTGCATGGGGCAGAAACAGTGCACAGGGGGTGAGATACAGCGCACGGGGGGAGATACAGTGCACGGGGGGATACAGTACATGGGGGAGATACACTGCACGGGGGGAGATACAGTGCATGGGGGGAGATACAGTGCATGGGGGAGATACAGTGCACAGGACAGAAACAGTGCACGGGGGATACAGTGCATGGGGGGGAGATACAGTGCATGGGGAGATACAGTGCATGGGGAGATACAGTGCATGGGGGAGATACAGTGCATGGAGTGGGGAGATACAGTGCACGGGGGGGGGGAGATACAGTGCACGGGGGAGATACACTGCATGGGGGAGGTGCAGTGCACTTGGGGGGAGATACAGTGCATGGGGGGAGATACAGTGCAGGGGGAGATACAGTGCATGGGGGGAGATACAGTGCATGTCAGGGGGAGATACAGTCCACGGGGGGAGATACAGTGCACGGGGCAGATACCGTGCACGGGGCAGATACAGTGCACGGGGGAGATACCGTGCACGGGGGAGATACCATGCACGGGGGAGATACAGTGCCCGGGGGAGATACAGTGCCTGGGGGAGATACAGTGCGCGGGGGAGGTATAGTGTACGGGGCAGATACAGGGCACGGGGGCAGATACAGTGCACGGGGAGAGATGCACTGCACGGGCTGAGATACAGTGCACAGGGGGAGATACAGTGCATTGGGGGAGATAACGTGCACGGGGGTGATACAGTGCACGGGGGAGATACAGTGCACGTGGGGGGAGATGCAGTGCATGGGGGAGATACAGTGCACAGGGGAGATACAGTGCATGGGGGGAGAAACATTGCACGGGGGCGATACAGTGCAAGGGGGAAATACAGTGCACGGGGGGATACAGTGCATGGGGGGAGATACAGTGCATGGGGGAGATACAGTGCACAGGGGAGATACAGTGCACGGGGGAGAAACATTGCACGGGACAGACACAGTGCACGGGGGGATACAGTGCATGGGGGGATACAGTGCACGGGGGAGATACAGTGCACGGGGGAGATACTGTGCACGGGGGATACAGTGCACGGGGGAGATACAGTGCACGGGGGTGAGATACAGTGCATGCGGGAGATACAGTGCACGGGGAGATACAGTGCACAGGGGAGATACTGTGCACGGGGGATACAGTGCACGGGGGAGATACAGTGCACGGGGGAGATACAGAGCATGGGGGCGATACAGTGCACGGGGAGATACAGTGCACGGGGGAGATACAGTGCACGGGGTGATACAGTGCACGGGGGAGATACTGTGCACGGGGGATACAGTGCATGGGGGAGATGCAGTGCACGGGGGAGATACAGTGCATGGGACAGACACAGTGCACGGGGGATACAGTGCATGGGGGGAGATACAGTGCATGGGGAGATACAGTGCACGGGGAGATACAGTGCATGGGTTGGGGAGATACAGTGCACAGGGGGGTGAGATACAGTGCACCGGGGGAGATACAGTGCACGGGGGAGATACAGTGCACGGGGGAGGATACCGTGCATGGGGGGAGATACAGTGCATGGGGGAGATACAGTGTATGGGGGAATACAGTGCATGGGGGGAGATACAGTGCACGGGGGGAGATACAGTGCATGGCGGGGAGATACAGTGCACGGGGGAGATACTTTGCACGGGGGAGATACAGTGCATGGGGGAGATACAGTGCACGGGACAGACACAGTGCACGGGGGAGATACAGTGCATGGGGGGATACAGTGCACGGGGGAGATACAGTGCACGGGGGAGAAACAGTGCACAGGGGGAGATACAGTACATGGGGGAGATACAGTGCATGGGGCAGATACAGTGCACGGGGAGTGGGATACAGTGCACGGGGGTGAGATACAGTGCACGGGGGGTGAGATACAGTGCACGGGGGAGATACGGAGCATGGGGAGATACAGTGCACGGGGGAGATACAGTGCACGGGGGAGATACATTGCACGGGACAGACACAGTGCACGGGGGAGATACAGTGCATCGGGGAGATACAGTGCACGGGGGAAGATACCGTGCATGGGGGGAGATACAGTGCATGGGGGAGATACAGTGCACAGGGGGAGGTACAGTGCATGGGGGGAGATACAGTGCATGGGGGGGAGGTACAGTGCATGTGGGGGGGAGACACAGTGCACGGGGGGAGATACAGTGCATGGGGGAGATACAGTACACGGGGCTGAGATACAGTGCACGAGGGAGATACAGTGCACGGGGCAGATACAATGCACGGAGGAGATACAGTGCATGTGGGGAGATACAGTGCATGTGGGGAGATACAGTACACGGGGGGAGATACAGTGCATGGGGCAGATACAGTGCACAGCGGGTGAGATACAGCGCACGGGGGGAGATACAGTGCACGGGGGAGATACCGTGCAAGGGGGAGATACAGTGCACCGGGGGATACAGTGCATGGGGGGGAGATACAGTGCACGGGGGGGAGAAACATTGCACGGGGGAGATACAGTGCAAGGGGGAGATACAGTGCATGGGGTGGGGAGATACAGTGCACAGGGGGGTGAGATACAGTGCATGGGGGAGATACAGTGCACGGGGGAAGGTACCGTGCATGGTGGGAGATACAATGCATGGGGGAGATACAGTGCACAGGGGGGAGGTACAGTGCATGGGGGGAGATACAGTGCATGGGGGGGAGGTACAGTGCATGTGGGGGGGGGGGAGATACAGTGCACGGGGGGAGATACAGTGCAGGGGGAGATACAGTGCATGGGGGGAGAAACAGTGCATGTCGGGGGGAGATACAGTCCACAGGGGGAGATAGAGTGCAGGGGATGTTACAGTGCAGGCTGGGAGATACAGTGCATGGGGGGAGATACAGTGTCAGTGGGAGATACAGTGCATGGGGAGATACAGTGCACGGGGAAGATACAGTGCATGGGGCAGATACAGTGCACAGGGGAGATACTGTTCACGGGGGAGATACAGTGCACGGGGGAGGTACAGTGCACGGGGAAGATACAGTGCACGGGGAGAGATGCACTGCACGGGCTGAGATACAGAGCACAGGGGGAGATACAGTGCATTGGGGGAGATAACGTGCACGGGGGTGATACAGTGCACGGGGGAGATACAGTGCACGTGGGGGGAGATGCAGTGCATGGGGGACATACAGTGCACAGGGGAGATACAGTGCATGGGGGGGAGATACAGTGCACGGGGGGGAGAAACATTGCACGGGGGAGATACAGTGCATGGGGGAGATACAGTGCAGAGGGGAGATACAGTGCATGGGGGGGAGATACAGTGCACGGGGGGGAGAAACATTGCACGGGGGAGATACAGTGCAAGGGGGAGATACAGTGCACGGGGGGATACAATGCATGGGGGGAGATACAGTGCATGGGGGAGATACAGTGCACAGGGGAGATACAGTGCACGGGGGGAGAAACATTGCACGGGACAGACACAGTGCACGGGGGGATACAGTGCACGGGGGGATACAGTGCACGGGGAGATACAGTGCACGGGGGAGATACAGTGCATGGGGGGATACAGTGCACGGGGAGATAAAGTGCACGGGGGAGATACTGTGCACGGGGGATACAGTGCACGGGGGAGATACAGTGCACGGGGGAGATACAGAGCATGGGGGCGACACAGTGCACGGGGGAGATACAGTGCACGGGGGAGATACAGTGCACGGGGAGATACAGTGCATGGGGGAGATACAGTGCATGGGGGAGATACAGTGCACGGGGGGAGATACAGTGTACGGGGAGATACAGTGCAAGGGGGAGATATAGTGCACGGGGGAGATACAGTGCATGGGGGCGATACAGTGCACGGGGCTGAGATACAGTGCACGAGGGAGATACAGTGCATGGGGCAGATACAGTGCACAGCGGGTGAGATACAGCCCACGGGGGGAGATACAGTGCACGGGGGAGATACAGTGCAAGGGGGAGATACAGTGCACGGGGGGATACAGTGCATGGGGGGAGATACAGTGCACGGGGGGAGATACATTGCATGGGGGGAGATACAGTGCATGGGGGAGATACAGTGCACGGGGGAGATACAGTGCATGGGACAGACACAGTGCACGGGGGATACAGTGCATGGGGGGAGATACAGTGCATGGGGAGATACAGTGCATGGGGGAGATACAGTGCAAGGGGTGGGGAGATACAGTGCACAGGGGGGTGAGATACAGTGCACCGGGGGAGATACAGTGCACGGGGGAGATACAGTGCACGGGGGACGATACCGTGCATGGGGGGAGATACAGTGCATGGGGGAGATACAGTGCATGGGGGAATACAGTGCATGGGGGGAGATACAGTGCACGGGGGGAGATACAGTGCATGGCGGGGAGATACAGTGCACGGGGGAGATACATTGCACGGGGGAGATACAGTGCACGGGGGAGATACAGTGCACGGGGGAGACACAGTGCACGGGGGAGATACAGTGCATGGGGGGATACAGTGCACGGGGGAGATACAGTGCATGGGGCAGATACAGTGCACGGGGGAGATACTGTTCACGGGGGAGATACAGTGCACGGGGGAGGTACAGTGCACGGGGAAGATACAGTGCACGGGGAGAGATGCACTGCATGGGCTGAGATACAGTGCACAGGGGGAGATACAGTGCATTGGGGGAGATAACGTGCACGGGGGTGATACAGTGCACAGGGGAGATACAGTGCACGTGGGGGGAGATGCAGTGCATGGGGGAGATACACTGCACGGGGGAGATACAGTGCACGGGGGAGATACAGTGCACGGGGAGATACAGTGCACGGGGGAGATACAGTGCATGGGGGCGAGATACAGTACACGGGAGATACAGTGCACGGGGGAGATACAGTGCATGGGGGAGATACAGTGCACGGGGGAGATACAGTGCACGGTGGTGAGATACAGTGTACGGGGAGATACAGTGCAAGGGGGAGATATAGTGCACGGGGGAGATACAGTGCATGGGGGCGATACAGTGCACGGGGCTGAGATACAGTGCACGAGGGAGATACAGTGCATGGGGCAGATACAGTGCACAGCGGGTGAGATACAGCCCACGGGGGGAGATACAGTGCACGGGGGAGATACAGTGCAAGGGGGAGATACAGTGCACGGGGGGATACAGTGCATGGGGGGAGATACAGTGCACGGGGGGAGATACATTGCATGGGGGGAGATACAGTGCAAGGGGGAGATACAGTGCACGGGGGGATACAATGCATGGGGGGAGATACAGTGCATGGGGGATATACAGTGCACAGGGGAGATACAGTGCACGGGGGGAGAAACATTGCACGGGACAGACACAGTGCACGGGGGGATACAGTGCACGGGGGGATACAGTGCATGGGGGGATACAGTGCACGGGGAGATACAGTGCACGGGGGAGATACAGTGCATGGGGGGATACAGTGCACGGGGAGATAAAGTGCACGGGGGAGATACTGTGCACGGGGGATACAGTGCACAGTGGAGATACAGTGCACGGGGGAGATACAGAGCATGGGGGCGATACAGTGCACGGGAGAGATACAGTGCACGGGGGAGATACAGTGCACGGGGAGATACAGTGCACGGGGGAGATACAGTGCATGGGGGCGAGATACAGTACACGGGAGATGCAGTGCACGGGGGAGATACAGTGCATGGGGGAGATACAGTGCACGGGGGGAGATACAGTGCACGGGGGAGATACAGTGCACGGTGGTGAGATACAGTGTACGGGGAGATACAGTGCAAGGGGGAGATATAGTGCACGGGGGAGATACAGTGCATGGGGGCGATACAGTGCACGGGACTGAGATACAGTGCACGAGGGAGATACAGTGCATGGGGCAGATACAGTGCACAGCGGGTGAGATACAGCCCACGGGGGGAGATACAGTGCACGGGGGAGATACAGTGCAAGGGGGAGATACAGTGCACGGGGGGATACAGTGCATGGGGGGAGATACAGTGCACGGGGGGAGATACAGTGCATGGGGCAGATACAGTGCATGGGGCAGAAACAGTGCACATGGGGGAGATACAGTGCCCAGGGGGGGCGGAGATGCAGTGCACGGGGGAGATACATTGCACGGGGGGAGATTCAGTGCACGGGGGAAGATACAGTGCACACGGGGAGAGATACAGTGCATGGCAGGAGATACAGTGCTCGGAGGGAGATACAGTGCACGGGGGAGATACAATGCATGGGGCAGAAACAGTGCACACGGGGGGAGATACAGTGCACAGGGGGGAAGATGCAGTGCACGGGAGGAGATACATTGCACGGGGGGGAGATTCAGTGCACGGGGGGAGATACAGTGCACGGAGGGAGATACAGTGCACAGGGGAGATACAGTGCACGGGGGAGGGATACAGTGAATGGGGGAGATACAGTGCACCGGGGGAAATACAGTGCACAGGGAGATACAGTGCATGGGGGAGATACAGTGCACAGGGGAGATACAGTGCATGGCGGGAGATACAGTGCTCGGAGGGAGATACAGTGCACGGGGGAGATCCAATGCATGGGGCAGAAACAGTGTACACCGGGGAAGATACAGTGCACACGGGGGGAGATACAGTGCACGGGGGAGATACAGTGCACAGGGATAGGGATACAGTGAATGGGGGAGATACAGTGCATGGGGGAGATACAGTGCACAGGGGGAGGGATGCAGTGAATGGGGGAGATAGAGTGCACAGGGGGAATTACAGTGCACAGGGAGATGCAGTGCACAGGGGGAGATACAGTGCACTGGGGGAGATACAGTGCTCGGAGGGAGATACAGTGCACGGGGGAGATACAATGCATGGGGCAGAAACAGTGCACACGGGGGGAGATACAGTGCACAGGGGGGAAGATGCAGTGCACGGGAGGAGATACATTGCACAGGGGGGAGATTCAGTGCACGGGGGGAGATACAGTGCACAGAGGGAGATACAGTGCACGGGGGAGATACAGTGCA